>NW_024423319.1:46665529-46782561 GCF_017311325.1 Ursus maritimus
AACTATCCAGAGACTTGTCTTTACATGTAACCATTCCTAAAGTTAAGCCCCAAACAAAAAAATGCCTCAGCTTTTATCACCAGTGTTTAGGAGACCGTGAAAAGGGCTGTTTTTTAATCCCACTTTACCCCTAAGATTGACTCAGGGCTGCCTCTGGACATGTGGGACAGAAAACTTTTTGGTGATTCATTCCCATTCCATAAGCAGTTTAACTCCTTAGGAACACGTCTTAAGTTCTAGGAAGATCTAAGCAATTGGGAGAATTTTAGGGGAATGGACAGACACTCCACAACCCAATACCAGATGTAGCTTGTGTTTAACAGGGGAGGGGATTGAAAAGCACAGTGATCTCTAGTTTTGGCTTTGCTCTTAGCTGTGTAACTTTAGACTTCAGCCTCCTAGAAAAAGAAATCAGCCTAATTCCCCCACTCGGGTAGATTTCACTTTTCCTCAGTTTTTGTCTAAAAACCGATGACTGTACGTGTCGCTTTGCAATCTGCTTTGTTTCTCTTTGGAAATATGCTTCTTGGGGGTATTTAGCCGTGTAATAAAATTTTCTTCGGTCACTTTTAACCTCTTTTCATTCCTTTCTTTCCCTCTAGGGCACCAGGGGCCCGCGAGGCCGAATCTCAAAGCGCTGCTGGCGCTACTCGTGATAGAACAATATGATCAAGTTATAAGGGCGGAGGGGGGAGGCGGGGGGCGGGAAAGATTCAGAGAGAAAATGAAGAAAGCTCCGCTTGAAGATCTAAGGAATTTCCGGCACTAGAACCTTTGCATACAGTTTTCGGTAACTTGCAGCAGGGGGCGCTCGGAAATTGTCGTCACTTTCCGGCGAGCCTCCCAAGACTTTACCCTCTAGAAAATTGTACAGTGTTTCCGGCTTTTCTCAGTTGTAGACGCTCGTGAGTTTCCGGCAGTTTCCGGGGAGACTCGGGGACGCTGCGTCTCTCTCGCTCCGCTCCGAGTGCCCGGTGCGGCGGGGCAGGGTCTTGGGCTAGTCATGGCGTCCCCGTCTCGGAGACTACAGACCAAACCAGTCATTACTTGTTTCAAGAGCGTCCTCTTGATCTACACTTTCATCTTCTGGGTGAGAGCTGGAGGAGCCCGGGGACGGGAGGGGATCCTGGGCTTGGTTGGGGGGTGTGACCCTGAGCAGAGGGCGCTCATGTCGGGGGCGAGGAGGGAGGCCGGGGTGGGGAGGGAGGCGCGGGTGCGGTTTGGGAAGCGGTAGCTGCTGGGACCCCGACGCGGGCATGAGGTTGCTGGGGCTCGAGCTCCGGCCTCTTGCGCCGGGGTCAGGGTCCCGGAGGATGGCCGCCAATAGGCTGTGCCGGGACACAGATGTGCTTAGGGTTCGAATTCGATGCGGGGGACGAGGAAGGCAGAGCTTGCAGAGGGTGTCCCCGGACCGTTGAGAGAGGCGAGGCTTGCCCCGCCCCTCTGAGGGTTCACCCGCATAATAGTCTCTTTCTTTTCACTGCTTCATAAAGAGGGGAGTATTTCGCAGGTAAGCATGGTAATGACTGCGCTCCCGCCAACCTATCCCCGGGCTTGCTTTGGTGTACTGTCCCTTTGTACGCTTTGCTCATCTCTGAACTGGGGTGGGGAGAAGGGGGAAGTTTCTGGAACTCATAGAGACACTTTTTTCCCTCCTCCAGGAAGGTTTTCTTCCTATGGCGGGAGTAAAGCAGTTAAATAAGTTGTTGTCCCTAGGACAGATATGCCATGGACTTCGGCTTATACCAAAAACAAAACAAAACCAAACCTGAAAAACCCAACAAAAAGAAACAGATGAAGTTTAAGAGTTTTGTTAAGATGTCTTCTCTAGCTGCCCCCTGGTTTTGCCCTGGCTGCCTGGGCTACCTAGTGATCCAGCGTGGATTTATCAAGGCGTGTCCTTAAGTGCAGATCTCCTTCCTACTCCCTGTCTCCCATAACCCAGCCACAGCTCTGTGGCCACAGACTGCTAAGTCACTACACCTGTTGTTTCTTAAATACCTGGTGGTTTGTGGTTTGAAGGTGTTGCGGTATACAGTGTATAACTTTCTGTTCTCTGATTTCCCACATAGATCACTGGTGTTATCCTTCTTGCCGTTGGTATTTGGGGCAAGGTGAGCCTGGAGAATTATTTTTCCCTTTTGAATGAGAAGGCCACCAATGTACCCTTCGTGCTCATTGGTACTGGTACTGTCATTATTCTCTTGGGCACCTTTGGCTGTTTTGCTACCTGCCGAGCTTCTGCATGGATGCTAAAACTGGTGAGTCCTTATTTTCCTTAGAATTGATTCTTGATTTTAGAAAAGTCTTACATGTTGTTGGCTTTGTTTCTTGAAACTGGCCATGGCCCTTTATGATTTCTCCTCTTTCTTCGCAAGTAACATTTCTGCTGTCAGTTCCCACTTTTGTTGTGTTTTCCTTGTCCTTTTTAATAAAAACATGCTCAACTGATTGAGCAGACTATTTTTTTTTCGTTGACTCCCCTTGCAGCTGTGATGTATCTTATTTATTCTGACTTGGACTTTCTTTTTATCCCACAGTATGCTATGTTTCTGACTCTCATTTTTTTGGTTGAACTGGTCGCTGCCATCGTAGGATTTGTTTTCAGACATGAGGTAAGCCTGAATTTGGGAACCTTAATATGTTAAAATTGATCCTCCCAGAGATAAAAACAGTTAATCATTCAGAAATCACTTTTAAAGCTTACTTTTCAAATGGCAGCTGACAGTGATGGCTTTCTTGTAAAAATTCTAGCCCACTTTTAATATAAAAAAAATTTAGAAAATTGTAGACTGACAGTTACCAGAGGAAAATTACAGGTACCCATAATTACATGTATTTCCAGTTCTTTTTCTATGTACAAGTACCTATTAAAGTGGAGATAGTACAATTTATAACCTTACTGATAGGAAAATATTTAAAGCACAAAACTGATAACACAGTTTTCCACTGTGTTCTCCCTTATGCCACGCATTTAAAAAAAATTGGATATACTTAATGCAGATCATCAAAACTTTAATATTGAAGTGAAAATCAGGGTTCCACTGTTAAAACTGGGGTTGAGAAATCATTCAGTGCGTAGTGAAGGCTCCTCAATGAGAGTGTTTCACAAAGTGGTAATGCAGTCTCCCAAAGTAAGGTTTTGTAACTTAAAAATCCTGTAGGCATCAAATTTGTATTTTATTTAAAATAGAGGAAAATTGAATAAAATCTCCCATAGCACTTTGAACTTGAGCAGTTATCATCTTTTATTGTAATGTTTTGCTTAGTAATCCCCTCAGCTAGACTATAGCTCATAGAAGACAGGATTGGACCGTAGAAGTTAATTACCAGACATGTTGCTGCTGTCAAAGATATGACCGTTGGTCAGATGTGGGGGATTTTTTATTTGGAACTTTCTAGAATGTTTATTTACTGGCGTGTTTCTTTACTGTAGATTAAAAACAGTTTTAAGAATAATTATGAGAAAATTTTAAAGCAGTATAACTCTGCGGGAGATTATAGAAGCGATGCAGTAGACAAGATTCAAAATAAGGTAAGTGGTCTTAGGTGATGGCTTCTCAAGAGGGGAGCACATCCTTATCCCTTTAGAGAAAAGGATAGGCCCCTGTCCCCTTGTGTGATATTCTCCTTACAATCTTAGATCAGGAGAAAATATGTCCCTGGAAAGATATGTCCCTGGAAAAGAAGTGTGGGATGATACTAAGTGACATATCTCCCTTTTCTCCTGATCATTCTCCTCCCATGTACACCTCTTCACTCCTCACACCGCGGACCAAGTACTGTTAGTACCAGCTGTGGCAGGAGAACAAGGCCAGTCCAAAAGGGTTACACTTGGTATTTAGAAAAAAGTGCTTATCTCTTGAATTATAATGCCAATTGAGAACAGCCGCATTAAAATGTTAGGATAGAGATCATTGAGTATAATGTTGTTTTGAACACAAATTGCAATCTAAGATAATAGGGTAAGTGTTTGACTACAAAGCTGTGAAGTGAACTATAAATGGTTTTGTTGGATTTTTTTCAGTTGCATTGTTGTGGTGTCACCGACTATAGAGATTGGAAGGATACTAATTATTACTCAGAAAAAGGATTTCCCAAGAGTTGCTGCAAACTTGACAATTGTTCTCCACAGAGAGATGCAGATAAAGTAAACAATGAAGTAAGGAGCCTTTAAAATTTTTTTTATTTGAAAATATTAACTGAATACAGAGTTGACTCAGTTTTTAATTTTTCCTCACAATAGATGCAATCCGAAATAGGCGGGGCAGGTATTATTCTCATTGACTAAATGAGGAAACTGAAGCTCAGACAATTTGTGACTTGAGTTCACAGAACTAACAAAGAGCACTTTTAAATGCATAATCCAACAGGTAGAACTTCTGTTCTTCAAACTCCTGTCGAGAGCATTGTGCTTGAAAGGAGGTAGGATTTATTTTATGAAGGAGTGAATTTCAGTACAATGCTGAGCAAAGGCTGAGTTAGCTAAAGCTCGTCTTTTGGCGGAGATGGACGAGCCAAGTGTTCAGTATTCCTCATGCTGTACTTAATATTTTTTCCCTCTCCCATTAGGGTTGTTTTATAAAGGTGATGACCATTATAGAGTCGGAAATGGGAGTGGTTGCCGGAATTTCTTTTGGAGTTGCTTGCTTCCAGGTAAGTCCTTGTTGTTAGGAATGTCTCCTCACTCTTGTTCAGAGTAAGATAGAAGATTTCAACTCTGAAGGCTTCAGGGCATTTCCAGAGAAGTCACGTTTTCACAAACTCCCGGCTGCTTTTAACAAAACATGTAGTCAGTCATTTGTGTTAAGGTCTCTTTAGCTTTGTTTTATTTGGGTGGGGGCTTTTGTTATTTTCATTCCAGTTTTTTGATGTCTGGGATCTTCTGTTTTCCCACACTATTTTCACAATTAGACTTCTCCAGATGTTTATTCCCTGTTTACCTGCTCTTTTTTACCGTGGCCTGTCACGCCTTGAAACTACAAAAAGCAAAGCTTAGAATTAACTCCTAGTAGTACATACCTGGTGCCCTCGGGTATGGCGGGCTCTCCAGCACCCTAATTCATTAATTCAAACATGAGATAGATGGGAACCTTGTTTTGCTGTGCAGTCAAGATTCTAAAACGTTGTTTGGATTTTTTCTTTCCCGGGCTACAGCTGCCTGGTGAGTTCCATATAAGTTCTGACCTGCAAAAACTTAGATCATACGACCCACCCATTCAATATGTGCCTGTCCTGTTGGGTACGTGCTACGTTGTGGGTCAAATTCTATTTCCTGAGTTGTGCTACTTCTCACTGTAGCATGAAAAGTTTGTATTGTGGCTCTAAGCCATTTTTTTAGAGGTCAGGGCTTTGTCCTATATTAAACATCATGGAGCTAAAACTAAAAGAAAGAATAATACTGCATTTTGACCTGTGTAATTGGTTTTGGAAATCTAATATTAATATATCTCTCAAGCAGCAGGCACAGCTATGTCTGAATCTGCACCGTCTAATAAAGTAGCCACTGGCACCCTCGAAAGGTTCTAATTATTAAATAAAATGAAAAATTCAGTTCCTCAGTTGCTCGAGCCCCATTTGAAGTGCTCAAAAGCCACATGTGGCCAGTGGCTAGCTTACTGGACAGCCCAAGTACTGCAGAACAAATCCATCACTGCAGCACTGCACGAGAGCTTCCAAGAAAATCTCTGCCTTTGTAAATGGAGATTTTACGTGATGAGATCATAGTCTGAGCCATGTCCTTTTTGTTCTGATAGCTGACAGCTGTCTTATCTGATAAGTTTCCCCAAAACTTACGACATTCAGAATTTTTCTGGAATGATTTTTGTCAGTGACTGTTGTGAAACTCCAGGTCATAGTAGTAGTAAAACTTCCCTTATATTCTTTGAATGTGATCCAGGAGCTGCAGAGTATCAAGCAGAACTGCCGAGAGAAACTTAAGGAAGGAAATTATTAGTGAATTCGAAGTGAAAGGAAAATAAACCTGTATCCTTAGGTCTGTAGGCTCTTTTGTGTGTGTGTGTGTGTGTGCGTGTTTAATTTTTGTTCGTATTTTATTTCTAGCTGATTGGAATCTTTCTAGCCTACTGCCTCTCTCGCGCCATAACAAATAACCAGTATGAGATAGTGTAAACAGCAAACCACGGGCCTATTCCTCTTGAACCTTAAGGTATGTTCCTTCATCTTAGTCCTCAGCTCTCTGTTGGTGTTTACTTCAGCCTGTGCATGTGATGGATGGACTGAGTTTGCCGAGGTCTTGTCGAGTGGTGTGTTCGGATCTGGTTGGTACTGTGTTAGCCGTGCGTAGTTAGGTCAGGTCTCTCAAGGCAAGGCATGGCCACAAAGGGCAGAAGAGCCTTTGGGGGTTTACCTGCATGTCCATCTAAAGATCCTGAGTGGTCCCCTTTCTAATAGATTTGGACGTAGACTGAAGAGGAAAGGAGAATCCTAACAGTGGCCTTGCTAGTGAGGTTCCCCGGCAAGTACACTCTGCTCCCAATATTCTTCATTTACCACACTCCTCTGGTGAGCTCTTCGTAGAGTGATAAACACATCTAGCCCAACCTGGAACCAGATTTGGGGAAAACATGTGTTTCAGTAACGTCAGTATTTGAATGGCAAAGCATGAGAACCGTTGCTGGCTGAATTAATCCCCTAGGCCCTTCACATTTTAATTGAGCTGCCGACGGGGAACACACGAAGGTCTTCATTAGCAGAATAGATGCTCACATGTGTGAGCGCATACAGATATTGAAATTTGGGTTACAAGTCGATTAACTTTTTTTCCTTTACTTTTAGGACATTTACATTCCCCCCTGTGAGCTATGAAATTGCCTGGATGGAAGTACCTACTACTGCTTACGATAGACCGAAAACTTACATCAATAGTCTGATTCAATCAAGACGTGTTCAGTTTAAGTCCACCTTTTGTCCCATTGATGTTAGATCCTTGAAACCCCTGTATCACTGTGAAACACTGGAAGAGCTAGTAAATTGTAAATCTTGCAATACCGTGTTCCTCTTGACTTTTATTTTTCAAAATCGCATTGTGAATCTCCTGTGTTTTTCTTATGTTCAGTTAGCCGCTGTATAGTACTGTATAATACATCCTTAGTTTTTGATGTGGTATTCAACGATTCATTAGTTATGTATAACAAGTGACCCCTCTGAATTTGCTGATTGATGTAGTGTGATAGAACATTGACCCTTCCGAACTGGCCACTTCCCAGACGAGTTAAGATTATTGTATAATTTGCATCAAGTTAAAATATTTTCATGAGTCGCTGTTTTGCTCTCAAATTCATATTTGAAAGGTTCTAATTATTACTTAATGGTGTTGGAATTACTGTATTTGCCTTAGGAATTGAAAGCAATTCATCTTCATTTGCTTTAGCTGCTATTTCTTTATCAGGTTGTTGTGACTTAATTGTCAATATTATGGTCAACTATAATAATCTTAGTTTTGGTTTATGCCTTTGATTAAATATAAATCTTTCACACAATAAATGTTGTTTTCCTCTAAAATCATCATGTTTAACTTTTAGGAAACCTGCCGAGGTGGTTGTTTTCCACTGAGAAAGCTTAGCCCCACATTTCTACTTCAGGTGCGGTTTTAGATAGGAGACGTAAAACCAAGGTCTTGACTCTGTTTCATTTTTTAAAAAGTCTTTGCTTACAAAAACTATTCCCTGTGAAAGGATTACATGCCATATTATGAAATAGCCTATGCTGAGCATTCTCCCGGAACTGGAACTATTTTGATTGTCTAGTTTACATTAAGAAGTTGGATAGGGAGAGATGGAACCTGTACCTTCGGGTAATAAGGAAGCGAATAATTAATTAAAATTTGAGCTGAGATGGGGGAGTTCTTTCCTTGGTTTTGGATTTCTTTACACATCCGTCAGGAGAGCCTAGGTTTTCTCTGCCACACATCCACACAGTCCTTGAATCTGATGGTAAGGGGGAGTCAATCACAGTTATAAAGTGGGCAAAAACTGCTAGTTAAGATTCATAGTGACTTGTGGGTACATGTCTTTATATGTCTGCTTGGAGTTACTGCAGAAAGAATATTCTCCATTTAAACATTTGACAGGTCTGTCTTTTGACTTAAGATAGAGTGACAAAGCAGTTGGAAAATAGTGGCTTTCCAAATGTAGTAGATCAGATTTTTTGGCTTGGCTATTGGAATCAGTGAAGCTAATTTAAAGGATAAAGAAACTAAAAGGATAATCCAAGCAGTGTTAAGTAGGTATATTTCCCTAAGATGGCCTAGAAGAGCCTGATAGGTGTTAAGTAGGTTTTTTTTAAGTTAAAAGTTTTTCTTCATTTGTTTTTAGATTTTATTTTTATTTGTTTGAGAGACAGTGAGAGAGAGAGCATGAGCAGGGGGAGAAGGAGAGGGAGAAGCAGACTCCCAACTGAGCAGGGAGCCTAACGCGGGGCTCCATCCCAGGACTCTGGGATCATGACCTGAGCCAAAGGCAGATGCTTAACCGACTGAGCCACCCAGGAGCCCCAGTTTTTCCTCATTGTTAAAAAGAGAAAAAAACCCAGAAAATATGGAATGTAGGAAGAAAAAAAACCAGCACACATCACACTGTAGATGGGTTGGCATATTTATTTTCAAGGTTCGTTATTTTGGCTGGCCAGTTACAAAAGTCCCTTATAACTAATGTGTGCATGTTCACACTGGACTGTAAAATTCACCACCACCTTCAATGTGCCAAAGGCATCCTGTGGGTTGTCTCGCTTCCAGGCACCAGGTTACTTACTGCAAAGCGCTCTGAACTCCACCTTGAGAAGCAGAGCTCCACAGGTATATTTTCTGAATGTGTGGACAGCTTGGCAGCTTTGGCCTACTCCTGTGGGGGTGGGCTTCTGTGGTAGGCATCAAACTGTTATGGAAATAAATACCTAATACAAGGTATAAATGCCATTTCTGTGTTCCCTCCGAGCTCACATAGGCGTCTTTGAGACTTGATGTTTTTAACCTCCTGCCAGAATCCAAGTTGGTACCTCGCCAGTGATGCGGCCAACCAAACTGATTAAATTATGAGAGGCAAAGCAATGGATGCTTTTTTTGTGAAACTGAGGAAACTTTGGTTCTTTTGGACTATTCTGTGTGGGCTTTTGTATTTGAGAAAGAAAAAAAGAAAATCTAACACAAAGTATAAATACCCTTCCTGCCTTTCCTCACCGCATACATAAGAGACATTGAGATTTGGGGGTTTTTTAAACTTGCTGTCCTTTCAGGTTGACACTTGGCCTGTGATGTGGCAAACCAAACTTTTTAATTCAAAAAGGGAAACAAAAGGCTAATATATCAGAAAAGAATACATACACTGAAACAGTTACTGGGAAATGAGACTCTCATTTTGAAGTCCTAGGTCTAAAACTTCACCCAGATTCCTTGTGAGAGAGAAGCCATTATGATTTAATTATGGCTTTTCTATTAGGTCCCCTTACCCCATGGAGCTTAGCAGAATTAGGCACTTGTAAGAGCACAGCAAATGCTAATGAAATAAATGAATGAGTGAGTGAATCTAATTATAATGGCTCTTTAATGTTCTGTGAGAAATAAACTGTTGATCTAAATATCTCATCCCATATAAACCATCGTTTATATAATAGAAACCACCTGCCCAGTCAGAAACCACTTAACCTCAGAAACCGCTGCTAACTTCCTCCTGGTCAAATCACTTCTTGCTGCTTCTCTTTTTTGAATTCATTGCTACTTTCGATGCCACTGAAGATTCTTGTTTTGACCTTGTGATATCCTGCTTTCTTTGCCTTCTGCTGCTCTTTCTAGTTTACTTTACTGTTTTAATTTCCTCCTACTTTTCAAGTATGGCTTCCCCCGAAGGCTCGCCCTTGGATTTCTGCTCTTAGAATATGCTGACCGTGGAGGAATTATTTTTTTTAAAGATTTTATTTATTTATTTGAAAGTGAGAGAAAGAAGGAGCAGAGGGAGAGGGAGAAGCAGATTCCCCGCTGAGCAGGGAACCCAACTCAGGGCTCGATCCCAGGACTCCAGTATCATGACCTGAACCAAAAGCAGATGCTTGACCAACTGAGCCACCCAGGCACCCCTGACCTTGGAGGAATTAAATGTAGATGATGTTCAAGGCCTAACCCCTCGCTCTCTGGTTGTATGCTTTAGTTGTGTGCTGGTCATAGCATGCGCCTTGTCTCCTCCTCCCTGCTCCAATACCCAAAAGCTTAGCATTCTGAACACTTTTCAAAAGTCAAAAATTCCTCCTATAACATCTAGTCTGTGCGTAGTAGGCCCTCATCTGAACCGGCTCCTCCACCAGGAATAACACAGTTCTTGGGAATTGGGGGAAATAGGTCAGTTGCTCTATGAGTTCCTTATCATTGGCTCCACCCCATGCATTTATCAGGCGGATGTAAATTCTTTGGGTAAGACTGTCATACAGGATCCGGCGGTGGTCTCATTCCCATGTCCTCAACATTTTTTTCTTTTACAAATAAAGACAACAGAAGTAGTCATTTGTAAAGACTTTTCCCACAAGTTTCTCACCACCTCTTCTGGGAAAGGTGCCTAGTAGCGACATCCTCACAACAAACCAAAGTGTTCTGGTGCTTGCCTGGCTATAGATGATCAGTTCGCAAACAGGAGGGTACAGCATCCAAGTGGGTGATAAAACTCCTCAGAATCATTGCTTTGCCGGAAAGGAAGAGCAGCTGCACTGCGGACGTGGGGAACCACAGCTGGGGCAGAGTAGACGAGATCTGGAGAGACGAGGGACGGCAACCACACATTATCACTCTGTCATGCACGGCCTTAGCAGGAAAATCAGCATGTAAGAGAAGGTAGACTGCTTGCACAAAGTCTTTTTTTCTCCTACTCAGGGGAGGTAAGAGAACTAATGTTTGTTGAGCGCTTACTGACTGCCAGACACTGTGTAAGGTGCTGCAGTCGATGATGCTGTGTGGGGAGGGGGTGCTATCCCATCTTCTCAGGGAAAAAACCCAAAACATAAAAAAGCTGAAGGTTAGGTCAAATAACCTGCCCAAGAGCACATAGCTAGTAGTAGGTCTGGGATTTGAACTTCAATCCATCGGACTCTGAAGCCCCATGCTTCTTTCATTGGATTTTTCTGTGTCTCGATAGCAAAAAGGCTCTGGGGATTATGTCATGCTAGCCCACAGCCAGAGAAGAGAAGTATATATTTAAAAAAAAAAGATTCTTCTTCAAATGTCTTTTAAATTAGTCTCTACTGAATATGAAATTTTTAAAAAGGAAGCTTTCATGAAAGAGAGTATCCCATTTTCTCACAATATGCTCTTGTGAAGTGTTAGCATTCAGTTACAAGTACATATTAAAAAAAAAATCCCCGTTGTGGGGTGCTTGGGTGACTCAGTTAAGCCTCTGCCTTCGGCTCAGGTCATGATCTTGGGGGCCTGGAATCCAGTCCTATGTCTGGCTCCCTGCTCAGCGGGGAGTCTGCTTCTGCTTCTCCTTCTCCCTCTTGCCCTTCCCCGCTTCTCTGCTCCCTCTCTTTCTCTCTCTCAGATAAATAAATAAAATCTTTAAAAAATCCTGTTGTTACTCCCTCCCCCCACAACGTGTTATTAAACCAAAGAAATGCTTACAAAGAGTTAATCACAGTGTAAATATTAACCCTATCCATTTTCTTTTTTTTTTTAAAAGATTTTATTTATTTATCTGAGAGAGAGAAAGAAGGGGAGCAGAGCAGCGGGGAAGGGCAAGAGGGAGAGGGAGAAGCAGACTCCCCGCTGAGCAGGGAGCCAGACATGGGGATTGATCCCAGGACCCTGCGGATCATGACCCGAGAAGGCAGACACTTAACTGACTGAGCCATCCAAGTGCCCCAGCCCTGTCCATTTTCTTTTAAGCATCTTGTCACACAGTGAATGCTTCCTCAAGTTTACAAGTGAATACTTCCTATGTTAGTAAAGATACTCCTCAACACTTAGCTGTTTTCATACCGTATTCCCTTGTGAATATCTTTAAATATCGCGTGGAAAACCACCCAAAAAAGCCAAACCTCTGCCACACAGATACACACATATGCTTGAGCAGAATCACTCTCATCCTGTAGGCACAAATCCAAACCCGTGCTTTTGAATGAGTTTGTGTGCACACGTGTACATGCACGTAGGTGATCTATCCCCTCCGGAAGAGCAGCGATTCCTGAGGTGGCCAGACCCCAGGGAGTGCCCCAGGGCATCTCCGAAGTTCAGGGCTGCACACCAGAGCTCCGCGCAGTCTTGAATCCAGCCCGGTCACAGTCTGACCCCGGCAGGGGAGCAAGCAACACAGGTCCTTCTGTCATTAAGTCTTCCTCAGCCACCCCCCCCTTCTTGGCTTCAACCCCATCCTGGGGCTCTGACACTGGCAGAACGAAATGTAACAGAAAATATGTCATGGTAATTATTTGAGAACTTGGCCTGAAGATACAGCCCGAAGAACTTGGAAAATAGCAGAAAGTTTAGGAAAGATTAAAAATGTAAAAATCTGACACATCAAAGATAACCAATGTTTTGATTTAAAAATGATGTCTTATCTACAAAATGAATACATGAATTATGAAATGTATAAAAAATTCAGAGTTCAAAGTGGTATAAAGTAATAAATTTGTCTCCCTCTCTTGCCCACCCTCATTCCTACTTCCCAGAGGGAATTACTGGTAAAAGTTCCTTGTGAATCCTTCCACATATTGCCATATACAAGCATATCTGCATATTTTTTTCCTCCCACAAATGGAAGCCATAGCTAAGACCATAGATTGTGGAGCCAGACCATCTGGGCTTGGATCCCACCTCTACTAATTATGGGCTGTGTGCCCTTCAGCAAGTTACCTCATCTCTCTGTGCCTCAGTTTCTTAGTTCACAAAAGAGGGATAACTATTGCCTACTTTATAGGGCTGTTATAAAGATTAAATGAGGTGCTACATACTAAACACAACACAATTCACGGTACATACTAAGTGCTATATGTATGTTAGCTATAATTTTAAAAATAACGTTATTGCGATATATTTTGGCTATCAGAAAGTCCCCGCATTTCAAGTATACAACTCAATGATTTAAATCTATTTTAGAACATTTTCATCCCCACAATGAGGTCCCTCATGATCATTTATAGTTAATCTCTGTTCCCACCCCTAACCCTAGGCAACATTTAATCTACTTTCTGTTTCCATAGATTTGGTTTTTCTAGACAGCTAATATAAATGGAATCATATAATATGGGGCTCTTGTGATTGGCTTCTTCCACTTTTTTTAAAAAGATTATTTATTCATTTGAGACAGAGAGAGAGAGTGCATAAAGCAGGGGGGAAAGGCAGAGGGAGAATTAGAACCCCCACTGAGCCAGGAGGGACGTGGGACTGACGTGGGACTCAATCTCAGGACCCAGAGATCATGACCTGAGCTGAAGGCAGATGCTTAACCAAGTGAGCCATCCAGGCACCCTGGCTTCTTTCACTCTATGAAATGTTCTGGAGGTTCATCCATGACATCAGTAGTTCATTTCTTTTTATTGCTGAATAGCATTCCATTCTATGAATATACCATATTTGTCTCTCCATTTGCCAGTTTGTGGGCATTTTGGTTGTTTCCAGTTTTAGGCTCTTCTGAATAATGTTGCAGTGAAGATTTCTATGCAAGTCATTATGTGGACATGTGTTTCATTTCTCTTGAATAGGTACCTAAGAGTGGAATTGCTGGGTTGTATGGTAGTTTTATGTTTAACATTTTGATACACTGCCAAACCGTTTTCAAAGTGCCCATTAACCTTTCCATCAGCATCTGATAAAGGCTCCCATTTCTCTATATTCTCACTGACATTTGGAATTGTCTGTCTTACTTGCACTCACTCTACTGAGCACAAAATGGTATCTCATTGTGGTTTTAATATACATTTCCCTAATGACTGATGATGTTAAGCGTATTTTCAAGTGCTTATTAGCCATTTGTAAATCTTTGGTGGAAAGTCTGCTCATGTCTTTTGTCCATTTAAAAAGCTTGGTTATTTTTTTATTTACTTATAAGGGTTGGTTGTGTATTCTGGATACAAGACCTTTATCAGGTATGTGCTTAGGAAATATGTTCTAATTTTGTTTCTCTCTCATTATCTTAATGATATCTTTCAAGGTACAAAATTTGAATTTTGATGAGGTCCAATTTATCCAATTTTTTTTCTTTTATGGACTATGCTTTTGGTGTCATATCTTAGCTTAACCGAAGGTCCCATAGATCCTCTTATATTTTCTTCCAAAAGTGTTTTACGTTTTTAGCTCTTACATGTAAGTGTGAAAAATTTAGAGTAAATTTTTGTGTATGGCATGAGGTAAGGGTCTAAGATCATCTTTTTACATGTGCATATCCAGTCATCCCAGCACCATTTAGTGAACATTCTTTTCCCCAATGAATTGTCTCAATACCTTTGTCAAAAATTTGTTGACTTTAAGTATTAGGATTTGTTTTGGAACTGCTAATTCTGTCCCATTGATCATTATGACTCTCCCTATGCCAGTGCTGTGCTTTCTTCATAAATATAGCTTTATGGTCACTTTTGAAATTGGGAAGTGAAGGTTGTCCAACTTCTTTCTTTTTTTTTTTTTTCAAGATGGTTTTGGCTATCCTGGATTTCTTGCATTTCCATAGAACTTTCAGATCTCTTCATCAGTTTCTGCAAACGGCCTGCTGGAATTTCATCAGGGATTGTGTTGAATCTGTAGATCAATTTGGGGAGAATTACTATCTTAACAATACTGAGTTTTCCAATCCAATGACATGGAATGGCTTGTCCATTTATTTATATCTCCTTTAACTTCCGTCAGTATGGTTTTGTGATTATTAATGTACAGGCCTTTTGCTTTGTTGTTAAAGTGATTTCTAAGTATTTCATTCTTTTGGTGCTATTATAAGTGAAATTGTACCTTAATTTGAATTTTGGATTGTTTACTGCTTTTGTACAGAAATGCAATTGATTTTCTATATTGATCTAATATCATGTGGCCTTGGTGTACTTCTACTTTTTATTTTGTTTTATGAATTCCTTAGGATTTTCTATATACAAGATTGTGTCATATGCAAATAGAGATAGTTGTACTTACACCCTTCCAGTCTGAATATCTTTTCTTTCTTTTTCTTGCCTAATTTCCCTTTCTAGAATGTCTAATCCAATGTTGAATAAATATGATGAGGACAGATATTCTTGTCTTAGTGAAAAGCTTTGAGTTGTCTACAATTAAGAATGATGTAAGCTGTGGGTTTTTTGTAAATGCCTTTTATCAGGTTAAGAAATAACCTTCTATTTCTAGTTTGTTGAATGTTTTTATCATGAAAGGGTATTGTAATTTGTCGAATGTTTTTTCTGTGTTTATTGAGATTATAATGTGGTTTTTGTCTTTTTTTTGATTGGAATGATATCTTACATTGATTGGTTTTCACATATTGAACCCACCTTAAATCCCACTTGGTCATGGTATATAAACCTTCCTAGATATTGTTCAATTAGGTTTGCTGGATTTTGTTGATTTTTGTGCTTATATTCATAAGGAATATTCGTCTGTAGCTTTCTTGTGATGTCTTTGTCTAATTTGGATAATACTGGCTTCATAGAATTAGTTATGAGGTATTCCATCCTGTGAGTTTGTGAAGGATTGGTATTAATTCTTCTTCAAATGTTTAGTAGAATTAACCAGTGAAACCATCTGAACCTGGGTTTTTCTTTGTGGTAGGTGTATTGATTACTAATTCAATCTCTTTTTTTATAAATCTGTTTAGATTTCTATTTCTTTCTGAATTAGTTTTGGTACCTTGTGTCTTTCTAGAAATTTGTCTGTTTCATGTAGGTTATCTACTTTGACGCATACAATTGTTCATGGTATTCCCTTAAAATACTTCTATTTCTCTAAGTTTAGTAATGATGTCTGCTCTTTCATTCTTGATTTTAGTAATGCACACTTGAATGAAGAATATGTACTCTGCTGCTGTTAGGTGTGGAGTTCCATAGATTTCTGTTATGCTGATTTGGTTGATAGTGTTGTTCATGTCTTCCACATTCTTGTCGACCTTCTGCCTAACTTTTTTTATCCATTGTTGAATGTGGGGTATTAAAGCAACCAACTTTCATTGCACTATTTCTCCCTTCAATTATGTAAATTTTACATTCATGGATTTTGAGGTTCTTAGTTGCATGTAATTTAAAAATTATCTCTTTTCACTGATTTAACCCTTTTATCATTATAAAATCTCCCTCTTTGATTCTTTTTTTATGAAGATTTTATTTATTTATTTGTCAGAGAGAGCGCGAGAGCACAAGCAAGGAGAGCAGCAGGCAGAGGGAGAAACAGGCTCCCCACTGAGCAAGGAGCCTGATGTGGGACTTGATCCCAAAACCCTGGGATCATGACCCGAGCCCAAGGCAGATGCTGAACTGACTAAGCCACCCAGGTATCCCTCCCTCTTTGATTCTAATAATTTTGTCTTGAAGGCTATTTTTTTCTGTTATTGATAATAGCTATTCCAGTCTTCTTTTGGTTACTGTTTGCATATATTTTTGCATATACTATTTATATATCTTTTTTCATTCTTTTATGTTTAACCTATGTGGGTCTTCCTGTAGATAGAATATAGTTGAATCACATTTGATTTTATCCATTCTGTAAATTTCTGTCTTTTAATCGGGAAACTTATTTCATTTACATTTAGTTTAATTACTGATAAGGAAGGACTGACTTCTGACATTTTGTTATTTGTTTTCTGTATGTCTCATGTCTCTTTGTACCTCTGCTCTACCATTACTTCCTTCTTTTGTGATAAACAGGTATTTTCAAGTATACCATTTAAATTACATTGCTAAGTGAAATAAGTCAAACAGAGAAAGACAATTACCATATGGTTTCACTCATTTGTGGAACTTAAGGAATAGCAGGGAGATCGTAGGAGAAGGAAGGGAAGAATGAAAGGGGGTAAACAGAAGGGGGAATGAACCATGAGAGTATACACAAACAATGAATCATGGAACACTACATCAAAAACTAATGATGTACTGTATGGTGACTAACATAACATAATAAAAAATTATAAATAAATAAATAAATAAATAAATAAATTACATTGTTTCTTTTACTATAAAATTTTCAAGTTATTTTCTTAGTGCTAGCCCTGGGGATTACAATGATCTTTTTAAAACAATCTAGTTCAGATTAATATTACCTTAATTTCAATTCTATACAGACTCTTTGCTCCAATATACCTCCATTCTGTTTCCATTCCTTTGAGCTATTATTGTTATAGAAATTATTCTTTCACACATTTTTAGTTCCACCAACACAGTTTTATAATTATTTCTCTATGAAATTGTATTTTAAATAAGGTAGGAGAGGACAAAAGTTACAAAAAATACATTTATACTATCTTTTTTTATTGAAGTGTAGTTGACATACAATGTTACATTAGTTTCAGGTATACTATCTTTTATATTAACCTACATAGTAACCTTTATTGGTACTTTTTATTTCCTTGTGCCTAGTCCTTTTATTTCAGACTGAGGGACAACTATGAGTATTTCTTAAATGGCAGGTCTGCTAGTAAAAAACTCTTTCATTTTTTTGTTCATCTGGAAAGGTCTTCATCTTTCCTTCATTTTTGAGGAATAGTTTTGTCAAATACAGAGTCTTGGTTGACAGTATTTTCCTTTCAATATTTTCAATATGTGCTTCTACTGCATTCTGGCTTCCACAATTTCTGTTCAGAAATCCACTCTTAATCTTATAGAGGATTCCTGTACATGATGAGTTGCTTCTCTTCTACTGCTTTAAAAAATCTTTTTGTCTTTGTCTTTCAACACTTTGACTACAATGTGTCTGATTGTATATATCCTTGGCTTTATCTAACTTGAAGTTGTTTTTTTTTAATGTGTAGATTAAAGCTTTGCCTGGAATGTGGGAAGTTTTGGGTCATCATTTCTTTATTTTTTTAAAGATTTTATTTGTTTATTTGAAAGAGGGAGATAGCCAGCAAGAGAGGGAACACAAGCCGGGGAGTGGAAGAGGAAGAAGCAGGCTCCCAGAGGAGCAAGGAGCCTGATGTGGGACTCGATCCCAGGACCCTGGGATCATGACCTGAGCCGAAGGCAGATGCTTAATGACTGAGCCACCCAGGTGCCACCATTATTTCTTTAAATATTCTTTCTGCCCCCTTCCCTGCCCCCCACTTTTCTGGAACTTCCATTATATGTATGTGGGTATGTTTGATGGTGTCTCATAGATCTGTGAGGCTCTGTTTATTTTTCTTCATTCTTTTTACTTTCTGTTACTCAATCTAATCTTAATTGACCTATCTTTGGGTTCTCTGATTCTTTTGTCAGCTCAAATCTTCTGTTGAACCCTTCTACAGTAAATTTTTCATTTCAGTGATTGTATTTTTCAACTCCAGAATTTTTATTTATTTATTTATTTATTTATTTATTTATTTATTTATTTTAATGATTTTTTATTATATTATGTTAGTCACCATACAGTACATCCCCGGTTTCCAATGTAAAGCTTGACAGAATTTCTATTTAGATCTTTTAAAAAACATTTTTCTTTTCATTGATATTCTGTATAAGGTGACGCATCATTGTTGTACTTTTTCTTTAATTCTCTAGACATGGTTTTCCTTAGTTCTTTAAACATATTTGTAAAAGCTCTTTTGAAGTCTTTGTCTAGTAAGTCCAATGTCTGAGCTTCCTTAGGAATAGTTTCTACTGAATATCTCCCCCCACCCTGTATATGGGCCACATTTTCCTATTTCTTTGAGTCTTATAATTTTTGTTGAAAACAGGGCATTTTAGATAGTATAATTTGGCAACTCTGCATCACATGCTGCTTATTGTTTTCAATAAATGCTCTACAGATAAGGTATTTCTCATAGAGCAAGCTCCAAGTCACGTCCAATAATGAAAGCACCCTATGAATGGGGCCTTCTAGGGAGGTATGAGACAGGTTAAATAATGACAGTGTTCTGAAGATGACACTTTTTGAGGAGCTCCAAACCCAGTCTGCTCCCTCTGGTGGCTGTAATGCTGTTGCTGTTTTATTTGCAGCTACTATGGTTGTGAGGATGCTGTTTTTCAAGGCAATTATGGAACTGGGAGAGGGACATAGGAGTAGACCAAGTTAAAAAGTGTTCTTAACAGAGATTAAATAGTTTTTCCTGATTAAATGCTCCTCAGATTGTTTCAGGCTTTGATGAATTCCCGTATTTCTGAAAAAGTTGGTTTTTAATATTTTGTCAGTATTTTCATTGCTTTAATGGAAGAGTGGATGTACAGAAGTCCTTACCCTGCCATTTCAGAAGTCCTGCCTGGTTAGCTATTATTTTTATTATACAAGCTGCTCCTTAGCTTACTTTTATCCAGTTTAACAATGCCTCTTGGAGATTTTTCTATATCAGGTCATGGCAATTTTTTTGGTATTGTTCTGGAGTGGGGATGTAACATAATTTATTTAACCATGCCTTATCACTGAATCATTAGGTTTTTTTCCCCAGCATAATCAATGCAATAATACCCTTTAAATGATCTTTTACATATATTGCAAGTATATATCTTTAGGTTAAATTCCCATCTGAAGTATAGTTATTCAAAGAGTATGTGCAGTTCTAATCTTGATTGATATTGCCAAATTGCCCTCAAAATAGCTGTATCAATTACACTCTCTTTACTACCATATCAAAGTGTCTTTTTTTCACATAAACATCTCAACACCGAGAATCTTCTTAATTTTTGCTAATTCAGTAGTTAGGAGAATGGTGTATTTCATGCCATTGATTCACTTATTTTTTTCTTGATTTTAATGCTGTGAATATGATTAAGCAGCTTAGTATAAGGCTGACTATCTGCTTACCTCACACATACAATTTGAAAGGTCCTTTGGATTGGGGCTTTGTTATAATAAGAAAGAGGAGAGGAAAAAGCAGTTGCAGATGTAGTGGCCTCACAGAGCATGTCTTATTACCAAAGTGACTTTTCCAGTAGTTTACAAAAGCAGTCTGGGGATAAAGACATCAATCAAAATCTGCTGTTACCATTGTTTCCTGAATTTCGATAACAGTATTAAGACTCATGGTGATGGAAAAAATGGAGTCTTACACCCTGAAATTTGGTATGATGATGACTCAGGATAGTGAATGCAGCTTCCTCTTATATGTTGTTCTCAGGCCCTGGAAAGCTCTAAGTGGAGCTTACAGTTGCCCATGAATATAACCAGCTACCAGTGACTTCCTTCTCTTTACAGTTGCAACTAGAAAGAATTTCACATGCTTTAATCTCACAAATTGTTTTTACAGGGCAGGAGAAGAATACTATGATGTCCAGGATCCTTTAAAAGTATTTTATAAGAGGGGTATAGAGAAGGAAATAGTCATGCTTCAAGTGATGTTAAGAAAAGGAAAAAAATCAAAGGTCTGCAGTTGAAGACCTGATACACCTAAATGCCAGGTAAAGTTCAGGGAGAGATTTATTATGACAACTGTAAAGAAAACGTATCTCTTGTCTAGGCTGAGGTCTTCAATTATGTTTGTTGTCTTTTAGGCATTAGCATGCTTTCCAAAAGCCATGCCAAGTCTGCTTAATACACAACTTGTTCTTTTACATCTTTCACACATGACCATTCCCAGGCTATAGATACTGCGTTATTCAAATCAGGCCAGTGTGTAGAGGAACCCAGTGGGGAGCATGCAGGAATTGGGGGTGCAGAGGAAGGTGAGCAGGTTTTACTATGCGTCACCATCAACTCTGTGGTGACCTTGGAAATTTTGCTTAATGTCTCAGTTTTCCAATTTCAAGTGAGGCAATGAATTAGCTGGGAACATGGACAGCATTATAAAAGCATTATCATGATCACATACTAAATTGAACTTGAGCAAGTAAGCATCTGATAAAGGACTATACTTCAAATCTTTTTTTCTCCTTACAATAATTTTGTAATTTTGTATCTTAATGAGCAAAATAAAAGCCATATCATAACAATGAAAAAAACCCTAGTACTTTCCCTTTTAAATGTAGACAGTATAACATAGTGGTTAAATGCATTGTCTTTCGAGGGGCGCCTGGGTGGCTCAGAGTCTGCCTTTCAGCTCAGGGCGTGCTCCTGGTGTTCTGGGATTGAGCCACGCGTTGGGCTGGGCTCCCTGCTCCACTAGGAGCCTGCTTCTTCCTCTCCCACTCCCCCTGCTTGTGTTCCCTCTCTCGCTGGCTGTCTCTCTGTCAAATAAATAAATAAAATCTTAAAAAAAAATAAATGCATTGTCTTTCCAGCTAAACTGCCTGCCTTCATATCCAGGCTCTGTCACTTACAGAGTGTGTGACCTTGGACAATGTCTCAGTTTCTTCATTTGTAAAATAAGAACGATAATAGTTTCTAACTCTTGTAAAATAAGAACGATAATAGTTTCTAACTCATCCATAGGATTAATGAAGATTAAGTTAGTTAATACAGGTATCCCCTGCTTTTTTTAAAAAAAAATTATTTATTTATTTTAAAGAGAGAGAGAGAGAGAGAGAGAGAGGAGCTTGCACATGCTTCTGTGCACCAGAGGGTGGGGAAGGGCAGAGGGGGAGGGAGAGGAAGAGGGAAAGAATCTCAAGCAGACTTGCACTGAGGGTGAGCCTGATGTAGAATTTGGTCTCAAGATCCCAAGATCATGGCCTGAGCAGAAACCAAGAGTCTGACGCTCAACCAACTGAGCCACCCCGGCGCCCCTCCCCTGCTTTTAAAAAGTTCACATCATGACACTTTGCTTTTAAGAAAGACCTATATTGCTACCTGTTTTCACTGACTGAAAGAAATTCACTTAGCATCTCAGAATCAAGTTGCCATAGTGTTGAACTGTGTCTGTGAGCAGCTGTGTTTTATCTCCATTTATGTTGTACATCCATTAGCAAGATGTGTCTTAAGGTATCAGAAAAGCCTATTTTTAGAAAGCCACTTTTTGGGGTCTGGGAATGCTCAAAATCTTTCCATATAAACAAATAGTTATTGCTTCTTTGCTTTATATCATTTGGGCTTATGAAAGATTTCATAGGAATCCTCTATTTTTGGAGAGCAGGGAAAACCTGTATAAGAAAATCACTTTGTGGTGGGCAAGAAGAAAACATTCAATAAATGTCTGTTATAATTGTTGTTATTATTATTAATTTAAAGTGCTCTCCTTTGGCCAGGTAACAGAAGCCCATAAGACAGGTAGAGGCAGAGAGCTAGTATGTGTGAAAGTAAGGAATTGGGAGGCATTCTTTCAGTCCCATCAGGGAGATCATGCTTCTGATTGTGGTGTTGATGACATATAAGTCAGTAATTATTCTGACTACACTATTAGGATGTTTTGCAAAGAATATGTCAATGTTATTAAAAATATATCCCTTGATCTATTTACATCAGAATCACCAGGGAAGGGAAGAATTGATAAAATGCAGATTCCAGAGTTTCATCCCAAACCTGCAGAATCAGAATTTCTGAGTCTTGGATCTAAGACTGTACATTTTTAAATAGGCGCCCTGGGAGCTTCTGATGCAGAATAAAGTTTGCGAACCACTGGATCAGGCTATGTTTAGATATGGTTTGATCAGAACCCAGTGAATAGCTAGTAGCATTGACAATAATGTGAAATGGCACGAGTATATGAATCCATATTCAGCTTGGCCAGGAGGTGCTCTGACTTCACTTTGCTTCTGCTCTCAGGCTAATGAATAGTCTTTTTTTGGTAATTTTTGAACTCAAATGGCAAGATATCCTGTTTCTGAGCATCATAAACAAATTTAAAATTCCTAGTTCTGTAAGGCTTTTGTCGAATAAATTTTTGATGCTGGCTGTAGCTCTCAATTTTGCCAGTAGGGAGCACAGTAAGTCTATTGATCTTAGGCTTTGTATAACAAAGAAGTCTGAGAAGGTCTTTTCTCTATTTTAGTATAGAAATCTTTTCCCGGGGGTTGGATAATAGGAGACAAGGGCCACTTCTGTGTGGGGTAGGAATGTGACCTTCGGAGTAGGATTGCTCATTTTTCAAAGATGAAACAGAATGAAACTTTTAATTCTATAAATTTTATATCTGAAAATATGGGCTCCTAGACTTCCTACTCTGTAAAATGAAAAATAGCCCTTCTTTCGTAACACGTATTCCCATTGAGCACTTTGGAATAACGTGTGAAATGTAGAGAAATATGTAAGAAAACTTATGAGATGTTGAATCATTTTAGTTTCTAAAACAACATGCTTTGACATGTGAAATTAGACACCTGGAGGGAAATACCTGAATGCTTGATGAAAGATAAATTTCAATTTTCTATGTTTTGAGGTGTTTTTTTTTCTCAGCTCCTATAGATCTTTTAATTATTATCTAAACAGAAACTGGAAAGGCAAGCATTTGAGGGCTTTGAGGAAAAGCTAAAACAGATCAACTTTCCCTACCCTTTTCCCAATCCCCCAAAGTCAAAATATCTGAGACTATGGTAGCAATACTCTCAGATGAAAACATTTCTCAGTGTTTTCTGTAAAACTTTTTTAAACTCTAAAGGAAGGATTAGTTCATTAATAAAATGTAGACACTAGAAAAACAAGTTTTAGAAAAAAATTGGACCCAATATCAACACAAGTGGAATTTCTGTGAAGAAATCTCTCAGTACTTGAAGTGGGCTTCATTCTTAAGATGCCTTAATATAATACTGAGTCAAAACACTGGGGAATATTGGTTAATATTTATTGAATACCCACAATGAATGTGCTGTAGGGAATCAATTTGTGTTGGTTGGCCTGAAGACTGTAAATAAGTTTCAAACTAATAAATTTTTTTTTATTTTTTCTCTGGTGGCCTAAATAGTCATCCAAGTTTCTCTGAATATAAAGGTTTATACTCCTGGGATTGGTCTATAAATTGGTTACAGCCTTTTATATCTACAAAGCCATATTCATAGGGATGATGGATGGGATCCATTGATAGTGCAAAAAATGAAGATTTAGAAAAATAAGTGTGGATTATTGGCTACTTGAAAGAAAAAGGAAATTTCCCTGGGTGACAGTAAAATAAAACTTGTTTTTTCTGGCCTCAGATTCTCACATCTGCTCTGTGTATGATGTGTCATGAAATTTGCTCTACTAGACACATTTTGATTCCCCATAATGTAGAAGATGAACTTTCTCTAGTCAATTTAAGTCTGTCAAAACAAAACCTCTTTGATGAATAATATTCATTTTGTAAAGATCATACTCCAAAAACTCATAAGAGTTTTTGAAAAGAAAAAATTGTCCCATACTTTTCTTCAAAATGGTGCTCTACTTTTATTCCAATGTAAGAGCTATAGTTATTTGAAAGTTTTTCTTCTCTCCTTTTTTTAACCAGTTCTAAATCTTTTAGAACCACCTCCCCACTTTGCTGATAAAAATGAAAAACAAGTAAAAGCCTTAAAAAAGATAGTAGTTAATGGAATTATTTGCTGTGACACACTATCTTTGGGCATGATCTACAGACTACAGCAATTTCATACCATTGTATCAACCTAGACATGTGGGGTTAGTCCTCAGCAAAATTGTGAAGCAAGCAAAATTGGTTTTGGCTCTTCCTACCCTTAGCCTTTCAACCTGTAGTGTCTTGACTTCAAAGAGTCCTGTGGATACTTTCCCTTAACATCCTTTATTTGTTTCCCCAGTAGTGTTTTTTATTTTCTTTACTTTTGGTCACCTTCTTCAGAGAAAAAAGTTAATCTCATAAACAGGTTTGTGATCATATAAAAATGGGTCTTAATTTGTTAATGTTTTACCACTTTTCAAGTAGTATATTTTCATTCAGAGATTTTGAAAGACAGCAACTGAATACTAAAGGGATGACTTTAATATTAGAGATTTTAGATCTTAAAACAAATAACTAGGTGTGGCAGCATTGGCAGTTGTCTCGCCCAGCATAACTTCTCTCTTTCTTTCTCAGTAGCAGAATCATGATTTCATTTGGGGTGGTAATGTGCCCAGATCAAAGACGTTACCAATCTCCTTTGAAGCTACATTTGGCCATGTGGCTACATTCTGGCTTTTAACATGTGAGTTGAAGTCTCCATAAAAGATAGAGGGTGACCTTTGTCCTGCCCAGCTTCTTTGTGATGCCAGTCTGGAGTATGAACATGATGGCTAGAATTGGAGTTAGCTCAGATCATGAAATGACCTTGAGAATGGAAACTGCATGCTGAGGATGGTGGAGCAGAAAGATAGGTATAAGAGTCAATTGACTGGACCGTCTGGACTGTCTACTTCTACTTTGTTTAGGTCATGTCATTTTGGGATTTTCTGTTATATGCCACTGAACTTGATCTTAAGGAGACAGAAAACAAATATCTTTGGGAAATCAGGGATTTGTGGTATGTCTCAGCAAAACTGGTAGGCTGATTCTGAGAAAACCATCACTGCTGGCTTTTGAAAGAGAAAAGTTCTCTGTCTGAGAGTATATGTAGAATTCTTGCTCTTCTTTTTGAATTCTTCTCAAAGTTTCTGTCTCACACTTTCTTAACTGTTTAGAAGGTATAGATCTTATCATGCCAAATGTATTGTAAATGACTAGACAATAAAGAGAATAACTTATTTTCTCCCTGCCATGCCCCAGTGCTGGGTTCTTCATATCTTGTAGATAATGCTAGTGAAACAATTACCCTAGATTGACATGCATTGGTAGAAAGACACTCTCAAAGAGAGAAGTAGTTTGGAGGAACAGGAAATGTAAAAGGTCAACCACAAACCATTCTGATTTAAACGTGATATGATTTAGCATAACCAACACATCAAAAGCTATTATTGGGGGGATAACATGGGGAATTTACATCACAGTGGTGCACCAGATAGATACACATGGCTAGAGCAACATGGCTGTGAAGCAGTAACCCCCACCACAAGGAATGGATTTTAGTGGACACAGTGAATTTGTGAGCTGGCATGCCATATGGATCCTTTTGCAAGATAAACAAGCTCAAATCCCTGTTTTCTATTTGTAGCTAGTCACATTGCTGCTTTCTTACTCTCTACTTCAGCAACTCAACCATAGCTAGGGCCTGTACCCTAAATCTCCTACCTTTGGCAAGTTTCTTGTTCTTAGCTCACTGATGATTGATATGGCTGTGAGCCTGAATTGTGTTTTAGTAGCCAACATCTCTGTAAGGCCAGCAGAAATACTGCTGTCAGTGGAAAATTCAGAATGGCAAATGATAGCATCAGCAGGGAAGGATAAATATAGATAGTATATTCATATCACTTGTTAGGCTAAGATCATCTCAGCACTGTGGAATTGCTGGGTTTTGTTTGTTTGTTTTGGTTGAAGGATTTATTGTGGTTTAGTCTATTTCCCTCAGTTCAATCTGCCTCTTTATGAGCCCTTTTAGCAAGGACAATAGGTCTGAGTGTCAAAATAAGTGAGTGGAGGAAAAGATAGGCAAATGGAACTCAAATATCAAAGCAGTAAGCATACAAGTGACTCTTCACTCATTAGGCTACACAATGCCAGAGTCGCCTATTAATTTAAATAAATGATCAATGCAGTCCTTGAGTAAGTAGCTTTCATGGGAATTAATTAAAGATACCAGAGGAGACTTAGGAGCAGGACTTTGGAATGAGCCACAGACCATATTTTTTTGTGTGTACAGTAATACCTGGTTTTTAATATGGAGCCACTTTTCTTTCTTGTTAGGAAACAGCATGTTGTCAGCAAAATTAAGCCCCAGAATGAAACTTCTTCAAAAAAGGAAAGCCAAAATGAAATCATTTTTAAGGGTATAAATAAAATAGATCCACGCATTTCCTGACAGCCTGAATGAGAAGGTCCATATTTATCTCAGTAAGCTTTCAGCGTTAGACTTTAGGAGCCAAAGTGACAGTTTTGTACTCAGCCAGACAGTGAGCCTTATATATAAAGACTCAAAATAGATTTCCTTTGCCCCTTGTCCTGCCAAAGAGCCATTTTAGGTGTGCAGGAAGGCGCTGAGCACACTAATGCATAGTGCCCTAATGCTGAGTGGGAGCAATGGATGGCTTTGCCTCACCTGACTTTTCTTGATTGGAATTTAGATCCCCAAATAATCTGAAAGGTAATATGATATTTCTTGTGATTTCGTGGCGGATGTGCTTTTTGCCTTTTTTTTTCTTTTTTATACGTGGAATCATTGAAAATTGGGAAGAAAATGCAAAAAGCCTGCATTATAATGGAAATAAATAATCGAGCTGTGGGCAATCATTGATGCTTTTGATCATTCTGGGATTAGAAGAATTCTTCATAGTTGTAGAAATGGACTGTGTCAAAAGATAAAATGGTTTTAAGTAAGATAGGGACTTTCATCCCAAATTTCACTAGAACTCAAGGCCAACTTTTTGTAGTAATATTCTGAAGAGCCTCATAGCTGTGCTCTTTTACAACCTCCTGTTTTTCTTTGACCTTCTTCCCTCTCTTCTTTCTCATTGCTTTTAATAAAAAAATTGGAAGACCCCCCCAAAAAAAGAAAGAAAGAAACAAGACAAAACCAGAGAGAGAGACAAACCATAAGAAACACAATCTTAGAAAACAAACTGAGGGTTGCTGGAAGGGAGGGGGGTGGGGGATGGGGCAACTGGGTGAGGGACATCGGGGAGGGTATGTGATGTAATGAGCCCTGGGAATTATATAAGACTGATGAATCACAGACCTGTACCCCTGAAACAAATAATACACTATATGCTGATTAACTGAATTTAAATTAAAAAAATAAATTCTAAAAAAAATTGGAAGACCACCAAATGCTTTTGATATTGTGCTAGGTTCTGGACAGAGCAAAATGCGGAAGCGTATGGGCCCTCTTCTAGAATTTGCAAGTTAAACTGCTATGTAAATGATGTGTGCATTGAGTAATATATTAACTTACACAGGCATAGAATGAAGCAGAGAGGATTTAGGTTTCATGTTTAGGTAAGAAAAAAGTGGGTTTTTACAGTTTCCTCAAATTAGTGAGAGAAAACTCTGTAAATGAGATGGGATGGCTGGACAAATAGAGCATGAAGCTAATGTGACTGAGACAAGCGAAAGAGTGGGTAGTGTAGTGGAAAAAGAAAAATAATATGAAGTGGTGGTAAGGGTGGTTTGAGGAAGGACTATTTGAATGCAAGTTAGGCCTAATCCTTAATGTAGTAAGTAGCTATTACAGACTTTCAGGAAAGTAAATGGCATTCATAAAATCTTTAAGTGAAAAGTTAACTGTATCTAAAAGCATTTGTTCTAGTTTCAGCCTACAGCCTGGGGACTTCGGTAGGGAGGAGGTGTGACAGCTATGGCTTAGACCATAAGCACAACTGAGGGGTGGTTTAGGAGGACAAACTGGCAGTATTTGGTGAGAGATTGGAGTGGAGGACAGGGAACAGTAGAATTACAGCAAGGCCTCTGGCTTGGGATGTCAGAGTTACTTTGGTGTCACCTCTTGTGCTGGGGAGGCTAGGTTTAGGAAGGGGTGGTGAAAGGAAAAGAGGCAGCACTAGCTTCAATGGGGCTTCTCTGAGGGCAGTACAAGGCGTGATGTAAGGAGTCTGCACAGAACTCAAGTGAGGGGCAAAAATCTATGACAGGAGATAGATACCACACTTTCCCTCTCTCAGCCTGGCCTGGGCCTATATGAGATGACAGACTAATGTGTTTGGTTTTGTTTGTTGTTTTGGCTCCTTTCTTTCTTTCTTTCTTTCTTTCTTTCTTTCTTTCTTTCTTCCTTTTTCTTTTTATTTTTTGAGGTAGTTACTCTTTTTTAAATAATTTTTATTTATTTATTTTTATTATAATAATATTTTTATTACAAGAAATGCTTCCTGAATTAAAATAATGTTAATAGGGGGGCACCTGGGTGGCTCAGTCTTTAAGCGTCTGCCTTAGGCTCAGGGCGTGATCCCGACCGAGCCCCACATCAGGCTCCTCTGTTGGGAGCCTGCTTCTTCCTCTCCCACTCCCCCTGCCTGTGTTCCCTCTCTCGCTGGCTGTCTCTCTGTCTGTCAAATAAATAAATAAAATCTTCAAAAAAAAAGAGCATAGTATATATAGTATAATGTAGACTGCATAAAATTACATGTCTTAAGAATTTAAAATTATTGGCTGATCTTAAAAACCATTGTTAAAAATGAATAATTTATTTAAAAACAATGATAGAGAACATCATAAAGTCCACACAACCTTAAATTAATCTCATATTTTTTTGCATTTTTATATTTCAGCTATAAATTATTGCTTATTATGATAATTGAAGTATTCCAAAATTCTCAGATGTCTTCTAAATCATTAATAAAAAAAGAAAATATTTTCAGTGATGCTGCATTGTTAGATATGTGAGATTGCTCATTCTGTGAAAATTGGTAATCCAAGTACGGCCTGTATGCTAATTATCAATTAATGACAGGCTAAATTTAACTCAGCCTTGGGCAAATCTGTTTCTATTTGCTTCCTCAACTATTAAAAAGGGGGAAATGACTCCTGGCCTGCAGGCATCTTGGTAAAGATTTTACTCTTTGAAAATGCTTTTCTGATGGAAAGTGCCAGACAGATATTCTCATGACACATTAACCTTGAAGTTGAGCAAGAAGGGGCTAGAGTTAAATGATACTAGAAGGTGTGACAGATTGGTAGACAGAAATTTTGAAACTAGAACTGGCTGGGTCATCAAGGTTAACATTACCCTCTGACCACTGCTATTACTCTCTTCTTTGCCCCTTTTCTCTTTCCCAAGCAAAGTACTGGAGGATCGGAAACTAGGCCTTACCCTTCCTTTAAGAAAATGGCATACTGCTAGTTCCTTGTGGTTTCAGATGGGAAAAAAATCCCATATGATTCCTCAGCTTGGAGATTTCCTATGATGCCTGTTTTTGTGAATCATATTTATGGATCTCCCTTTCCAGACAATTGCCTTGGAAAGTTATGTAACCAGACACTGATCTGAAGAGAAGCCAGGCCTGAAGGTTATAAAGTATTGAATTTGTCCAAAGTTCAGTTCTTGTTTACAGGAGGAGAGCCTGGGACCCTTTTTGCTAGGTTAGCTTTCTCCTTTGCTGAGTCTGAGCTCTTGGAATATATTAGTGCTGGCCTGCTGTGACTCACTGCCTGTCCAGCAGCTTAACAGATGCTTGAGCAAGACCACAATATGTCTCTCAGATAATTAAACATTGGGGCTACACACAAAAGGACAAGTTTTTATGCATCATTTATGGGGACATTATATCATCAGTCCCTCATTTCTTCTTTCTCAATACAGCATAGTAAACTCTGGTATTTGAGAATCTTTATGCTTTGCTCTTTCCCATTCCCCAAACCTGATAGAATGCAAGTTTCCATCATTGTCATCCGTGTTAGACAGATCTGCTCCATTTCAGTCGCAGGAAACATTCTTAGCAAACACTTACCCAGTGTGTTCAGCAGCAATCAGGCCATTGGTGATGATGTAGAAGTTTATTAGAACATGAAGAGAAGAATTACCTACAAGTAATTCTGGAGTGCTGGCTACTAGGAGCCAAATGCCTCATAGGCAGAAATTCATTGAATAGCATGCATTTATTATATGTTGGCTGCCAGAAGTTTAAGCACTTGAGCTCAAACTTGCCATTAGACCCTCCCCAGCATGCGGGCCACCCACCAGTTGCAAGGCATGATGACACGACAGATTACCCGCCCTCCTTGGTAGCAGTATGGATACGGGTAGTAACCTAGCAAAGGTTCACAGACGCGGCGGCAGTAGCGGTTGCCTCGACGGCAGTAAATACAACAATAACCTCTCTCATCCAGCATGGGGTCAAATTCTATTCCATTTTCAGTCTGAAAGAAGAATAAACCAGGGTTGGAGGGGAAGTTCACCAAGAAGAGGCCCACCAAGCAGGGAAGGACTACAAGACTACAGGAGTTGGGGACTGGTAAGAAGTTAAATTCCTTAGTCTAATCAAGATTGATCAAGATTGATTATGAATGAGCCTCCTAGGGATTCCAAGTTTCTTAAATATTTTTTGTTAAAACAATGATCATTCTCCTTTTAATGACTTTGATCTAAGGGGTAGTGAGGTTTTTGAGGGCTCTTTGCTATCCCTCTAACAAGAGTAACATGACTGTAACTTACATAGTCATTTATTGGAAGTTCTTCCTCACTTGCTTGTCTGGCATGGCGGGTCTTTTCCACCTTCACTTGAGGGACCACCCACTGCTCGTTTTGTTCAATGCCTTTTTTTTCATTGGTAGGAAAGTGGAGATCTTCACCATCCTCCTCAAAGTCTTGTAACTCTGAAACTAAGGTAACAAACACAAAGTTGTGATTCACCTGCTTTGCAAATGGTTCCTGAAAGAAGTGCTTGGGGTTATGGTGTTGGGAATACAGATTTTCATTGTGTCTTCTCACTGCCATCATTTAGGCAAGCATGAACCCCTCCTACAGCTACAATTTTAAAGAGCTTTCCCAAAACAAATCTGACTATTCCAATGTACAAAGACCTACTCTTTGCTCATTTAGTATCAAACACTTACTGCTTTGCCTTACTAGCATCCTAATTTTAAAAATGGGGACAGTGGGGTGGGGGAGTGGCTGGGTGACTCAGTTGGCTGGGCCTCGGACTCTTTGTTCTGGCTGGGATCATGATCTCATGATCTTGGGATCAAGTCTTGTGTGGGACTCCATGCTGGGTGTGGAGTCTACTTGGGATTCTCTCTCTCTCTGCCTCCCCCTGCTCACATGTTCAGTCTCTCTCTCTCTCTTAAATAAATAAATAAAATCTTTTTAAAAAAATGAGGACAGGAGACTTAGGTGTCTCCCACAATGATTTTACCTATGATAGGCCCTCAGTAAATATTTTTTGGTTGCTGGATTTGTTTCGGTGCCCTCTGTCTTCCTCCCTTTCCCCCTCTCTTTCCTGTCTTAAATTTAAAAAAAACCAACTTTCTATTTAGAAATAATCTTACATTTACAGAAGACTTGCAAAGGTAGTGCAGAGTTCCTATATACTCTTTATGTAGTTTCCCCTAATATTAGCATCTCAAATAGTCATGGTACAATTATGAAAACTAAGAAATTAACATTGGTACAATACTATTGGTATTATAATACTATTAAGTAAACTATAGACTTTATTCAGATTTCATCATTATTTCCACTAATGTCTTTTAGAAGAAGAACCTGAAGCAGAAGTTCTAGCATCCAGTCCAGAATATCACATTGTATTTTGTCACCTGTTTTTTTTTAAGCTGCCAAAGAGTACCAGTAGATGCCTGCATTGGTTAGAGTGGCCTCTCTTGAGTCATATAGTAATCTATGCTGTCTAGAATGAGGGAGGCAAGACTGTCTGTTAGCTGGACAAAATAAGACATCCAGAGACCTTTGCTTTCCTTATGAACTGACTGGAAGTTGACAGCTGGACTCTTCTACTCAAGAGCTGTAGCTCTCAATTACTTTTATAGTGATTCCTAAAACAGCCACAAAGAAATTTGTATTATCGTGATTGTCCTGTCTTCTCAGGGGGGAATGCCACCAATTGACACACAGAATCATTCTTGAGACAACAGTACACTGTTTTGGCTTTCTCTCCTCTGTTTTTGGGTTGGGTACATAGTGGTTTGAGGAATAGCTTAGTATCCTGACTGCAATGAATATAGATGTGCAAATAAAGATTAGTTTTTGCTATCACTAGTCACATTAGGGTGGCATTACCTTTGCTGGGATATTTAAAAGGCTTGTCAGCATTAATTTATCTGATATATAACTTGGCTGTAAAAAATTCCTTCCTCCCTTGGCAGTCAGCATATACAGTTTCATCTAACAAGATATAAGCTGATCATTTGTTTTCTTAGAAATGTAGTCTCTAAATGATGAGAATATTAACCAGTTATTGACTTTAGAAAGAGGAGGAGAAAGAGGAGGAGAAGAAGGCATACCTGCTATTAGAGTGGGATTGATCCAATACATGGTGACATTGTCACAAATTTCCAGAATTTTGGAATTTTTCAGAAAGTCTCGGTTTTCAATTGGTTTTTCTGCTGGGACCCAAATCACAGACTGTTCGAAAAAAGTTGTGGTAATTTCTTCATTCTGAGAGAAGTAAGTTCAAGGTGGGGATAGGCAGAGAAATTAATAAAATGAGTGAGACATTATGGGATCCTGGAAAACACTCTATTTTGAGTCTGAATAACAATTCCAATCCCAGGGCTGCCAGTCAACTAGCTCTGTTATGTGCATGCAGTAGGTGTCCTTGGGATAGTTAACAACTGATCCCTCTCTGCGATCTAACAGTAAGGCTGCTTTCTGTAACAGGAGTTTTCTCTGCTACCATTTCACTCACAGCTAGGAAGGCTATCCATCATTTTCTGGGCCTCCCACTGGGCCATGTATGTTTTAATTGGGCTTCTGGAACCTTGAGTGATTTATATTTGTTTTCGCTCTTTTAAATGGATGTTGTGAGTGCCTGCCATGTTTTAGGCTTGCAACTAAGATTGCAAACAGGATTTGATCTCAAGCTGAAAAGACTCCTATAATCCAAGCTGGTGAGATCAATTAAATAGCAACCAAACCTAATATTTGAGTTTGACAAGATTTGCCTGTTAATGGTGGCTAGTTGTAGTACAAAAGATGTCTTTCTGTCTTAAAGTCAAGTCTCCAGCTTGTGACTTCACTGGCCTTACCACTATTTTACTCCTTTCATTCTAGATGTTTACAGTTTGTCTCACAGTATTTTTTTCTTATATTATCAAGAACATTGCCTTCTCTTCGGTTTCTTGTACTGGAAGTAGTTATCTTGTATACCTACTTCTTACTCACTTGTCTTTTGGGTCTTGACATTTCTCTCTACTCCTAATAAGGCTTTTACTTTTCTTTTTGGTTTCTTTCTAGCTTTATGATTTCAGGGTTTTTGTTTGTTTTTTGAAATCTGGCTTTGTACAATTTTCCCCCTAGTCATTTAAAAGTCTTAGCTCCCTTGCCCTTGAGTCTGTTAAGACCTTGGGATGCACTGAAAGGGACTGTAGAAAAAATGAGGTTGGTATGCTGACTAGCTTTGTTAGCAAACTCAGGGCTATTTATATAACTGCTCTGCATGTTTAGCATGCGCAAACCATAGATACAGTGGTGAAAAGTACAGAATAAGAGGGGTTTTGTCATCTAGAACCACAAACCTATTTCATAAAAAAAGTCTGTAGCCTGAATAGATATATGGATTTTCTTGAAGATAAAGTAATCTCACTGTCACGAGACAAATACTTACGTTATTTAAAAGATATGGCAAAATTAATTGAAGCATAAACTAGGGCCCAAAAGAGACATTATGGGCCTTTGCCTTTATCATTTTCAGAAAAATTAATCTTGTTTTAGTTCAGGGCTTCATTGCTGGCTGGCGCTACTCAAATATTTACATTATTTTCTGTAAAAAGCAGCATATAGTATCTTTTTATCCTATTGATTCTCTTTTCATCTTACCCTTGCCTCTTACAATAATTTCTAATATCCTGGAAGTTGTTCTGTTCTTTAGATGCATTGAATTTATGCTTATTTTTTAAAAATCTCAAAAATTTTTCACTACCATAGGCCTTGAGAGCACAGCATCATTTTTGGGAAAGCTTCTTCTTTTTCTTGGAAATTCTAGCAACAAGTGTCTGTAATTTTTCTGGCCATAAGAAGACCAGTGGCATGTCTGGGAGAGCCGGTGATAGCTCTGAGACTTGGGCAAAGAAAATCATAGGGCACCTGGGTGGCTCAGATGGTTGGGCGTCTGCCTTTGGCTCAGGTCATGATCCCAGAGTCCCGGGGATCGAGTCCCGCATCGGGCTCCGTGCTGGGCGAGGAGCCTGCTACTCCTTCTGCCTGCTGTTCCCCCTGCTTGTGCGCTCTTTCTTTCTCTCTCGCTCTCGCTCTCTCTAATAAATAAATAAAATCTTTAAAAAAAAAAGAAAAGGATAAAGTGCTCCCTTATCCCACTTTACTCCTGACCCCCAAAATAAGAAAAGCAAAAGCAAAAGATGAATGGGTAGGCAAGAATAAAGTGGGAAGAGCTATAGGAAAATAGTGAAAAAGAATGGAGGAGAGAGAGAAGAAAGGAGTCTTTATGTATATATAGAGGCCACTGTGGCATTGCCATAATTTCATTTTAGATTTGCCAGTTAAACACTAAGACAAAACCAAACAAACCAAACAAATATTTGTTTCTTCCTGGCTACAGTGAGAATATGCTGCCACAATATGGCCTTAGCTAAGGTTCCCCTTATTGCTTCACTGATAGCAACATACAGACAGAATATCGGGGAATCATTAAGAGCTTCAAGGGCTTTAGTGATGGCTGTGTTTTGGGCCATAATCCTCCATCTCCCACAAGGGTTTCGGGGGCCAGTTAGTGATTGCACCAGTATCTTAGGTTACCTTACCATGGCCTGGCAATATGTTTTCAGAGAATTTGTATTACACTGTAGTTCTCACCTTCTTTGCTTTTGCCTTTCCAGGTGAGGTTAAATGTGGATTATTCCATTAGCAGCCCAGCATACAATGGTAAGGTGAATGAACTGAAAATTTTAAAATAAGTGAATGCCACAGTATGATAAAAGTGTCAAGGATCTCAGGTAGCATTGGGACTTTTATTTTTTAAGACTTTAAGCAGGATTGTTTTTGTTCCTCTGACTTACCCCTTTTTACTAGAAATCTTTGGTTTGGAAGCAAATGTACGTAATGTTAATGACTACTCAAGTATAAAAATATAGTGTTGCACCTAACAGCATTAACTATAGTTTTTTGAAAGGCCCAAGTTCAAGATCCCAATCTTCTCCTCATTGTGTCCTTGGGCAAGTTACTTTTTGGTTCTGAACCCAGTTTCCTCATGGGAAAATGGGGATAATGATAGGACCTACCTATAGGGTCATTATGAGAATCAAATGAGGGTAAAGCATTTAGTACAATATCTGGCACATAGCTGACATCCAATAAATGATGGCTTTTCCTACCACTGTTAATATTCTTACATACCTCATCTATTTCCTCCTCTGGTTCAGAAAATTCAGGAATCACTTTAATCTGAGTTTTGATGAAGCATTTTTGAAGACCTACAAAGTAGATGCCAGTGTAACCCTATAGACAGACAAAAAAAAAAAACACACAAAACTTCCTGAAATAGCCAAAGTTAATGAGTTCCCTGATCTGTTAAGGCCCCAGTATGGCAAAATCTGAATTCAAAAGAAAGCTTTGTCTTATAAATTAAGTGGAGGCTAAAGGTTATTTTTAACTTGACTAAAATGTTCTAATATTTTAAGTGGGAACCCTTGGGAGGAGGAAATTCCAACTTACATTTTTAAAGTCATGTACTTCCAATGTTTCATCAGTGCCATTTCCACTTCTGAATATTTCAGTTCTGGTCACAGGATCAATTTCCATGTAAATCTTCTTCTTCTCTCCATTGCTGTAGAAAGTGTGCTCCATGTCATATGTCTGGAATAACAGAGGAAAACAAGCTCTAAGATCCTCAGTGTGTCCCTTCATAAGACACTTTAACTGGGTAATATCTGGGACATATTCTCTTTCTGGAGCCTTTGTGGTGAGGTGCCATCTCAACAGCTTACCATTGGGATTTCTCTGAGACTCAAGATTAAAGTGAGGTGCTTTTTGGCACTGGAGCTGATATGGGGATCCTTTAGAGCCAGTATTTTGTATTCAACCCAAGTTGCTGAACTAATCACTAAAATTCCAACAGTTTTCTTGGCAGCCTTGACTAAATAGCAAATGATATTTTTGCAAACCAGCCTGTAAAGTATTTTCCCCTTATGTCAAGTAGAGAAATCACATGAAACTGATGCTGCTTCTTTAAGTTACCACTTCCTTTCCAAGTGCTCACCCCCCCCCCTTGAAATTCATTGGGGCTGAGAAAGAGATTTGAACACATTTAGAATGCTTAGGTATTGCTCTTTATCTCCTTATCTACCCAGGGCTTTAATATTACCTCAATAGTCTTGGGTCTGTCTTTTTTAGAACCTGAAGACGATTCTCCTTGGCCAATATTAGGTGATAGTCTTACACTGAACTCAATTGCTTCCTTTTCCCCTTTCAACTCCAGGAAACATTTATTGCCTTCCCCTGACTTTCTCCTTTATGGGCTAATCAAACCCACTCAGTTTATTCCTGAGTTCTGTTTTCCAAACTTAAATCAGTTGGCTTCAAGTTCTCCTGTATATAGAATTCAACAACGGTGTCAAGTGCCCTGCACTAAGTAATATGGTATCTTCCAAGAATAGTGCCTTGGAAAGCTTCTTATCAGGTCATACTTGAGTGGTGGCAGCCAAATCCCAGACTCTCTCCGGCCCTCTAAAAGTGACAATTTCTTCTTAGGACCAAGAGGACCAGGCCTATCAAGTGTCCCAGTTTAGGAGTAAGCCCATTACCTATAACTGATGACACATTTGTAGCTAGAAACAAACAACAAACCTAAATTAATTCACTACCTGTCACAAAACAAGCCAGACCTGATGGGGCCATGTGGAAATCTGTCTTATCTCTGTTGTTAGGATGCCTTCTGCTATCATATGCATTTTCATACTCATTTTTCCTTAGCAAAAAAATTTGGTAAACTAAAATCCCCCTAAAACCAGTCATCTATAAAGCCAAGGTGGCCTTCTAATGATATGGTTCCCAGTGACAGCCTTTTAGAGCTTGTACTGGGTTGGGTTGCTTTTTAATGTCGGCCAGTGTCTGTGACTGAATATTAGTTTAACCTGGTCAAATTTTCCCCAACTCAAGTAGAGAAACAAGTTGGAAGGGTTTGTAGAAACAATGTTATTTCAGGTGTAAAAAGTCTATGTAGCTTCTGAACAGGAAGAGACAATGTCATTTACCTCCTTGTAGCCCTGCAGTGCCTTGGACAGGGTCAGTGCTTAAGTATTGAGTGTACTCAATTAAGTATTACGTATTCAACATAAGTTTTTCCCACCAATGACAAATTCTCATCTTCATAAAGAGACATTTCGAACATTGGCAAGGTCTTTTAAGAGACATACATTAGAAGGGGAAGGAAAATGGTATTTACAACCTTCCGGCAACCGCAGAGTTAACTCAGGAAGTCTGGCCTGGTTTGTGACAGGTAGCAAACAAATTCCTTTAGGCTTGTTATTTGCTTCTAGTTATAAATATGTCCTCAATTCCAGCTCTGCAGCCAGCTTGAAAAACTTCTACCTAGCAACAAATAGAACTCTCAGTCGGCCTGAGCTAAGTAGAGGACAGAGGCATCTACTTCAGATACGGTCTTGTCAGATCTCCCAACAGGAGGGAATTTCTTCAGAAATACTCTCCATTGTTGAGACAAATGTGGACACTACTAGTCATTGGGGGTGGGGTGGGGTGTTTGTTTCATCAGTAGCACAACTGATGGATTATTGCATGGAAAAATGAGGTTAGAGACTAGGGGATGTTGGAATGCTGCCTACCTGGGCAAAAGAAAAAATACAGGCTGTATTTTCAATTATTGGTAGAAGACTATGGAACCATACCGGTGACATTTAGAATTTCAGTGTACTTCTGTGGAATGAGTTTTCCTGCACTGTTGGCAATGCACTTCACTTGGACACCTTGCTAGATGAAAACTATTGGAAACTGTCAAGCTCAGCAGATCTTGATTACTTTCAACATTTCTTCAAAGAGTTTTTTTTTTTTTTTGGTTTTTTGTTTGTTTTGTTTTTTGTTTTGGTGGGGGAGAAGGGGTCTAGTCTGATTGTATTCACTAGCCAGCTTATTGGCTTTTTTTTTAAAAACAATGATAGGTTGCTAAATGGAGTGAGCTCAGAATGACTTCATTTACTTGTGAATCCTGGATGAAGGGTGGGGGTGGAAAGCTATATATTCACCCAGATGGAATTCTACCATCAAAGGTGTCCTTTTGGAACAGACTGTCCTTGTCTAGGAAGATGATGCCGGTGGCCCACTTTGGACTGTTTGGGGATGGGTTTAAGCAAATCCAGACATACTGTCTCGCCCAGGTCCCTGTGGAGCACATTGCCTGGGTAATGGCTATGCAAGCTCCACTGGCCCATATGAAGACTGAGCTCATGACTTTGGCCTCAGTAATACTTTTCTCTCTACTAAGCTCACTGGCTCAGGGGCTGGGGGTCTTTCTGGAGATGAAGGAATAAATGTTTTTGTCCTTTCCAGGTACTAACTAAAGCAGAGACAGGAAGACTGGCCTGAGAGAGGTATGACTGGGCTCTCAGTAGGTCATCTCACACTGTCCCCCAACTCAGCTTTACTTCAAGAAGGAGAGAGCAAGGACAGAGGGTGTTGAGGAGTACACTTCTGTCAAATCAGCAAATAGGGGAAGTCAATCATTACTGTTTAGGGAACCTAGCTCATTTCATATCCTGTTCACTTTGTACCCTCCTAGTCCTTCTCCTTCTTCCCATCTCCTTCTATCCCTTTGTCTTCTGTCTAGACATGTAAGAATCGCATGGTGTGCCAGGTCCTTTATGTCAAAGAAGAAATCAATTTGACAAATGATTTCACACAAAGATGATAGTGATGGGTATTTGTCTTTTAAAAAATGAGTGCAATACTTAACTCAAAGGAAAGAAGTACTAATGATAGATTTTAAGCAGAATGACACCAGGAGTAAGAGATATTCTCGGGGCAAGGGCATCCTTCCAGCACCACTCAAATAGGTTTCTATTCTACTCAGATGTAAGGCTGGCCTTAACTGTAAGGACAAGAACACAGGGAAGCCTATGGAGTAGAATATGACTCAGAAGTGAAATGAAATAGATATGTGATTAAGTTCAGGCAGTGAGAAATGTAAGAAGACCACACTGAGAAAACATGGAGCAAAAACAAACTCATTTCTCTTCCCCGCCCAGGAATTCTTTCCCCAATCCAGTTAAAGCCTCCACTTAGGTAGCAAATGAGCCCTAACATCCCCCTTTCACAATTTTCCCCGTTTCTTGCCTCAATTTGTGGCAATCTCTGAGATTAGAAAAAAAAAAGCTTTTTATAAAAAGTAATGTTGCCTGAGACCTCAGTGTGATGGATCTGTTTTGGGGGCAAGTACCTTTAGCCTTTCCTAAAAGGGATTTGAGGACATTTGGCTTAGGTTTGCTTCTTGAAGCCTGTGATTAATCTAACTGTTCTTCTCTCCACCTTCATCCTTTACTGTCTGTTTATGAGGTACACTCTCCAAAGGTGAAATACATGCTCAGAATAGCTGGCTAGCAGGTGTTAGGCTGGAAGGAAGGGAAGGGAATGCATTGTACCATTTTATTACCAACCTAGCCTGTGGGAATTAAAGGGCCTCTGGGTATTTCTTTACCAACACAGAGCAGACAGATTGTTTCTTATGCAAAGTTGGACTTCTGCATCTTCAATCACCAGTTCTCAGCCCTGAAAAAAATTGGCATAAGCAGCACAGACATTCCTCTTTTTCAACAAGAAAAAAACCATTTCTTTCATCTATAGGCTCAAGCTGGCTGAGATGTTTTCCCACAGCCACTGTCCCCACCACCTCTTATTCTTAAATGCAACGTAAGAATAGTAGAAAGAATCCTTAGACCATGTTTTAGTCTTAGCTGCAACTCTGCCACTTGAAAGCTGTGTGACCTTGGACAAGTCACCAAGTTTCTCTGGAGTTTCAGTTCCCATCTTTATCTCCCATGCCTTGCCAGATGCAATGCTGAGTAGTTGACAAAATTTGTTCTGCTCAGATTTGGGCTAACACCTGTTAGGTGGATGATCGGACTGTTACTACCTGTTGATCACCTGGGCTGCTTTCCTTATACAGCCCCAATCCCACTCTCAGTCTCTAAAAGACAGCTCCCTTTGAGGACCCAGGTTTTCCTTGCTGGTGCCATGTAAGTTGCTCAGCAAATGCTGCTTTAGGAGAATAAAGGGACTGAACAATATTGTGCCCACAGTAGCCAGAGTCCTGGTACACATAATTGGTACTGCCTCTTAATAGCTCAGAGCAAGAGCTGGCCAGGTGAGAGTTGCTGTTTGTATGAGGGTGGACTTTGCTCCTGCAATGGTTTGGGAGGAAAATAAAATGAAGAGAAGTCTTTTTGAAAATGCCGATGTGGCACCATCTGGTGAAGCTCAGTCCCTCTGTTAAAGAGATTTCAGCTACAACTCCAACTTTTTCCTTGAGGGTATGAATGCTTCCCCAGATCCACATTTTCCCCGCCAAACTGTTGTGTAGGAAAGCCCAGGGAATTCAGGAAGAGTTGTAGCAATTGTGTGCTTAGAAGAGGAGTAGAAGAAGAAGAAAGTGGGTTTCTGGCCAATGCTAGCATTAGAGAAACAGGCACAGGAATGCTGGATCCAGACTTAACAAAGAAGTGTTTTTTCCAAGCAAAGGATTTTCAGCCTACAATGGTAATTGGGCTTGCAATCCTGGGTGAGGCTGTCATAATGATTATTTGCAGTTGAGGTTGCGGGGAGAGGGTAGAAGGATGCCCACCTACCCGTACTACTTCTCTTCTCATCGTAGGAGTTATGAGGACACTCCCAGTAGTCTGTTGATTGCTGTGTGGGCCTTAGGGCTTACGGTTTCTAAAGAGCCCTAAAGTCACCAGGCAGTTCCTGGATATGGCAGGAAGGGCAAAATTTCATTTATTTAATTTATCATCCTTCTGCCTCATTCTCCAAAGGATCGGGGGGGGGGACAGGTTATAAGGTCTGTGCTGCATCTATAAATTGTTGGCTTAAAGGCTGGGGTTTTTATGACTTGTTTCCTCCATGTTGGATTAATTAGCTGGGGAGTTGGCTTCTAATTGTTTCAAGTTAAATGTGTAATGCAGGGAGGTTTGAGGAAGAATGTTCCTCTAGGGAACTAGCTTCAGAAATCCCTGAGCAGTCATTGCCTGAAAGTGGAGCCTCATTGTGATGCATTCTCAAAATCTCTGGGACTGAATAGGTCCTTTCTACTTGGTTGAGAAAGCTGAATACAGAGTTTGATGGTCTGGCTTTCATTCAGCTCAAGTGGCTCCTATACGTGATTGTGGGTTAGGGGTCTGCAACCTGTAAGGGAGTGCAGCAGCTACTCCAGAGTTAATTCCTTTTGTTTCACTTCATTTTGATGCCTTTCTGTTTCTGGAGTGTGTGTGTGTGTGTGTGTGTGTGTGTGTGTGCGCACGCATGCGCATGTGCACGTGTACTCATGCCTGAGGTGAAGAGAAGGAATCAAGCATGGCTTACTCCCACTTTGGGATCAAGAATCTGGATCTTTTGTACACACCAAGGTGGGAGGTAATGGAAGGAGAGGAGCGACTTATTGGAATGGAACTGTCAACACCAGATGTAAGACATTAAGTAAATACTGTTTATTTTAAACAGATGTCAAAAAACAAAATAAAAAGGAGATATGATGGAGGCTAGAGGAGCAAACACTAAGAGCTTGGAGGAAGCCCCAGGAAAGCAAACAAATCACTCCATCCATAAGCACAATAGCATCAACAATTCTGTCCACCAAGGGCCCCACGGTCCCCACAGGTCCCTTAGGCTTGTAAAGGAAAGTCCAGAAGACCCTGGATTTTAATCTGCTGTTATTTCTTGCTAGGCCATACTCTTAAGGGTAGAGTCTTTAATTTGTGCAAGATGCCTGGATCCTTTTCCTTTGCAAATCTTCTTCCAAGACTAATCTGACTACTTTTCTCTTCCCAGGATTCATAAGTCAGCTCCAAGGCAGGCATATTGGCAGTCTTAGCCATTGGAAACATAGATGGTCTCTTGGGCTCTTTGTCTGGGAATTGAAGGTAGTGGTAGACTGAGGAAAGCATTCACATCTCCAGCTGGTTCCTTAGTTTGCAACGGACCCAGTCTGGTCTTGTGGTGAAGGCCAGGACTTAAATATCAAAGACAATAAATTGCAACTCCCCAGTTCAAATGGAGAGCAAATAACCTTTGTTCATGGTGGAAAAAGTTGACCTAGGAGACACCTATCATCTTTTACCAGATTACTTTGCAATAATTTTGTTCATTTCTGATCCCTTTGCTGAAAAGCACATCCCAAGATGGATTAATTCATGAAAGATTTAATTCTTGATAAACTTTATTTGGTGGCTTACCACACCTCTTCTGTGCATGCATTGACTAGATTTTACTTTTGGTTTGAGGAATCACAGAATTGTTCCTTATAATGCATTAAAAAGAGAACTGAAGTGAGAAGCAAAGATGATATAATATGGAAGTAGAGGGAACCATGGGCCCTATTTGGCAGGGTGAGTTTGGCACCTTGCAAGATAAAAGCAAGGTCCCACTTAGTCATTTGTAGTTGCACTGAGGCAAATAACATTGGAAGTTTAGAAAAACACATAAACTCTTTCAAAATAGCATTTGCAGTACCAACAGTTACAATAAAACAAGAAAGGCCATCTGGTCCCATGTTTAGTCAGGCTTGTACCGGTGGTCAAAAGGGCTAGCTACCTACCACACTCAGTTAAGTATATTATGGCAGAGGAGAAAGAAAGGGTTTATTGTCCTCTAACTCACCTATAATTGTCTAAAGGATCCAATATTCAATTTGTGGAGCAGCACATCACCTAGGGAATTAGCTAAGTGGTAGCAGAATTGGATCGGAATGCATCTTGGCACGTATATTCATTTGCTGTTTCCTTCCTGATCTCTATTTCTTTGCCCACCTTGATAGCCTGAATATAGGTGACTTCTCTAGAACGATATGTGAACAGAAAGTAGTTCAGAAGCAGGTCACAGTGCAAGAGATGAGAGAGAGAGAAGGAGGGAGAGAGAGAGAATGAGAAAAATGGCTAACTATAGGCATTGGGTGATGCCTGAAATCCTTTCTGGAACAAGGTATAAATAAAAAGGTAAACAAACAAGATGGGCTGCTTTGCTTTTCATTCTCCTTCCTATTTAAACTTGGTAAGATAGCCTCTGGGACTAAATGAAAGTGGGTGTGGCAATAGAGGTGAAGAATCCAAGGGTAGCTATGCCTTATGTTTCTGTTTTCTTTCGGACACTTGTCCATTTAATTTTCTATTTTCTCCCCCTGCCTCTCCTTTTTCATCAATCCGTGTTCTTTCCTCTCCACTCCTATCACTCCTTTGGCTCCCAGTAGTCCGTGCCAACCCATTTTCTTCTTGTCTCTCATTCTCCCTCCTTGATATATGCCTTTCTCTTCCTACATCTGTTATCAAATAAAAATGAGCATCTCATGATAACAAATTAATAGCAAAAGTAACAACAATCCATATACAGAAAGAAAAATGTGGCAAAGACAGAAAACTATCTACACACCTTGTAGCCTGTACATTTATTACTTCTCTCTTAAATGGAAATTGTTAACATAGAGGAACTATGATTTTCTTTGGGTCACATCTAAACTTGCCCATTGCGTGTGAGTCTGGGAGTAACAATAACTTTAAGGTACACTAATATCAACTACAGTGGCCAGCTGGGTATACCAAATGATCCTAATACAGAAGCTTTCTGAGATACCTGTGATTAATGACTTGGTGTCCCTTGTTTCTACCCTGTGGCATTAGTATCTCAGCGGGTCAGTGACAATTGTGGCTGGTGAGGAGCCGAAATCTCCAGGTTTTGTTTGTTTGTTTTTGTTTTTAAAGTCATAAATACTTGTGAAGTCAGGTATGAGACTTGCTTCTTCTGAAAAGGAGTTTGCTGCCTGTCTTCAGAGCAGATGCATTAAGTTAGAAACATAATCCCTGAAAATCCTTTGCTGCCATTTCTGGTGATTTCTTCTTATGTGGTGATATAATTACTTTTCCATCAGTTTCTGCCCAGATAATTGAAAGAAAGATGAAAAGTATTTTTTCTTACAGTAAAAATTTTGCTTCTAGGAGGAGTCTTAACTTCTTAAAGCCAAGCATTATTAAAAAGGTGGGTAATTCTACTCCTAACATTACTAACTGAAATACAGAAAATATATTTTTCCCTTACCAAAATAATTAGGCAAATAAAAGAAAGCAAAATCTTGATTCAGTTTTTCATACCACCAGAAAATATATGCAAAAGGAACTTAATGATTTTCATTTCAGAGTAATATACATGTCAAGCACTAATTAAATTCAAACTCAAAACAAAAGCATTAGATATTAATGTGCATTTACTCACTTTTTTGGGTGTCTCCGGCCAGAAGTGCTTGCCCCCCCAAAACAGGACAATTAGTGTTAGGGCCAGGATACCAAGCACCAATCCACAAATCTTAAGTGATTTACATATCTTCTTGGATTTAAAAGCTTCTGCCTAAGCGAAGAACAGAGAGAGTAAAACAATACACAATAACTCTTAAAATAGCAAGCCATAATTCAAAATCACCTTTGATTTCACTTTCTAATGTTCACATTGCGATACGATAAATCTGTGAAACCATGCTTCTGCTCAAAAGGGAAAAATATGAATCAACTTACATTTAGAATGTGACAGTCCTCACAGTTCTCTGGAGGATTCTTTGCCATGCTCTCAGTACACAGTACTCTTTTCCTGCTTTGAGAGGACTGAGAGACCACTGCTGAGGTGGAGTTGCAAGTGAGTCAGCTAACAGATGCCAGAGGAGAGGCTGAATTTATATGGCTCAAATATGTCATACCAGAGCCTGAGGGAGCCCAGGGGGCTCCTGTGCTGCGATTTGTTACATAGATATACCCATATATGTATATAACTTCTGTGCACAGAATTCCATCCAGAATAGCAAAGACAGAAGGTTATAATGAAAACTATTGTCCTGGGGGTTGGTTTGGAAAGGGACCAAGCCTAGGACACATTGAAATGATTTTTCACTATGAACTTAAAATATCAGTGGCAACACATGCTGCACACTCCAGAAATAAGCAAACAAAACAAAAAAGGAATGAAGTCCTGATTTCAATTCCATTTGTTTTAACAAATATTTATTGCAGGGGTATTAAATGTCAGGAACTGTATTTGGTGTTGGAGATTCAGAAATGAATAAGGTACTGCCTCCTCCATTATGATAAAGTTCTTTGAGGACTGAGGTCAGTATGTACTCAACTAATTATAAAATTAAAACAGGATTAAAAGATTAATGATAAATTTCTCTCTATCTCTTCATCCTAGCTCTCTGATTATTTTCTTTTCCTGAATTCTTATCCTCAGTCTGTTCTTTAACATTGGTATTCCTTATGGTTCTACCATTGATGATCTTCTAACTCTATATACACTTCTTAGATGATCTCACCCACTCCTATGGTTTAAAGTGTCAGCTGCATATCAATGATTTCTAAATCTGTATCTATAACCCCTTTCTATCTCCTGAATTTCAAAGCCATTTGAATATCTCTACCTGGATGTACCTCAGAAACCTCAAACTCAACATGTCCCACATAAAACTCTTCTTCTTTTGAAATCCCTTCTCCCAACCTACTCTCCTCCATATTCTTAGTCTTGGTTGGTGGTTATATTAGTTTTCTAGAGCTACCATAACAAAGTACCACAGATTTGGTGGCATAAACAACAGAAATTTATATTCTCACAGATCTGGAGGCTGGAAGTCCAAGATCAAGGTGTCAGCAGAGTTGCTTTCTCCTAAAATCTCTCTCCTTACTTTGTAGATGGTCTTCTTCATGTTCACATGGCATTCTCTCTCTATGCATGTTTATGTCCTAATTTCTTCTTATGAGGACAACAGTCTTATTGGACTAGAGCCCATGCATATGACCTTATTTTTCCTTAATTACTTCTTTAAAAGCCCTATCTCCAAATACAGTTACATTCTAAGATAATGGGTATTAGGGCTTCAAAATATGAGTTTGGTAGGGCGAAAGGCACAATTCAGCCCATAATGGTGGAACCATCACCCACTCAGACTCCAAAACCAGAAACTGAGGTTTGTCTCTGACTCCCCTCTGTTCTTCACATTCCCTTGATCTAATCAGTCACCAAATATTATGGATTCTAAATTTTTACATTCTTCAAAGCCATTCTTTCTTCTTTATGTTGACCATTAAAGCTTAGTTTAGTTCTCTGAGAGGTCTCAAATCCAGGGTGCTCTCTAAGGGCTCTGGACCCATGTGTCTATTTAACCTGTTGGATCTCTTCACTTGGATATTTCGCAGGCACCTCTAATATCATATGTCTCAAACTGAATTAGTTATCTTTCCTTCCAAATATACTTTTCTTTCTGTATTATCTCCCTTATTAAATGACACGATGATTAGTCTTTAGAATAGAAATCTCCAAATGATCCTTAGTTTTTTCTTTCTTGTTCATCCCCATGCCTAATCAATTATTAAACCCAGTAAATTTTGCCTCTGAATTATCTCTCCAATTCTATTCTCTCCATCCTCAATTGCCACTGCCTTAGTTGAGGTTTTTGTAGTTACTTTCTGTTGCATTAAAATTCTAACTGGTTTCTTTGCCTTCAATCCATTGCCTTCAAGGTGATCTTTCTAAGATGCAACTCTGAGGATAATCTTTCCCTGCTTAAAATCCTTTCATGTCTATTCATTGTCTATAAAATCAAAGCTATTTATGGTGACATCACAGGCATTTCATGGTCTGGACTCTGCCTATCTTTCCTGCCTTGATTCTGGACAATTTCTTTCATAGAGATGGAGTCAACTGGGGTTCTCAACTGGGCAGGGCCATGGAGCATATACATGTGACTTCATCTACATCCTAATGTCTCAAAGAAAAATAATTTTCTAACTGTTGCAGGCATAATTATGCATGAAATTGTGTAATTTGTGCAATATAAGTCATGGTCTATTTGCTTTGCAATTCTTTAATCAAGCTTAGAAAAAAAGAGAAAGTCATGAGAGTAGTCTCATGAAGAAATCTATGTTAACTTTGTTAGATGATTTCCCCTTCCACAATGCTACACTATGCCTCCAATGCCTTCCTTATACTTTACCCTTTATTGATACTGAGCACCCTTTGATTTTTCACACTATAGGGCATTTGCATATGCTGTACTCTTTGCTTGGATTTCCCTTCCTTGTTTGTTCTTTGTATCTCACTCATACTTTAAATCTTGGACTTATTATACTGCATTATAGTTCACTTATAGGTATTTTTCTACCAAATAGACTTTGAGATCTTTAAAAACATGCCTTATTTGTTAAAAGTATTTAATAAATAAATAAATTTCAATTTATTCACTTTATTGTGACTTTCTCTTTATTGCAGTGATCTGGAACTGAACCCACAATATCTCTGAGGTATGGCTGTAGATTTGCAAGCCATTTGCCTGTGGATGGTATTCAAAGCTATGGGGGTTGATGACATAGTATAGAGAAAGAGTGCAGAATAGAAAGAGAAAAAGGCTCAAGACTAAGCCCCAGGGAATCTTCAGTTATTTATTTAAAAATGTACTTTTAGAATGGTTTTTGCATTTCTATAAAAGAGATACATACTCATTATAAAATATGCAAGCAATATAGAAAAGCACAAAAAAAGGGGGGGAAATCCTTCCAAATCTGCATCAACCAAGAATAACCATTATTGGGCTTCAATTTCTTTATCTGAATAAAGAAGGACAAAAATAGTACCTATTTGTAAGATTGTTATAATAATTTAGTGAGATAACCCATTTAAAATGCTTATTCTGTTACTTGGAAGATAGTAAACACTTCATAAGCATTAGCTTCTAAGATTAATGAATGTTATTCTGGGCATCAATTTTATTATATAGGATTAATAAATGAATAGAAAGAATTAAATAGAAGTAATATACATGCTATTTTAAAAAGTATGAAATTTTAAAAATTGCTTGAATTGAACAAAAGAAAAATAAATCAAAGTGAAAGGGATTGATACACTTCAGATAAATGTTTCTTCCCTCTCAAAAAATAGAAGTCTCTGAGAGATTATTTTAAAGTTAAGATCAAAGATTTGAAAAATATAAAGAGGTTGTAGTCATTACATAATTATTTCCATGTTTCACTATTTGATAGTGTTGACTGATTCCCTTGGTGGTTGGTTAAGAGCATGGGTTCTATAAATAGTCCGCTTGGGTTCAAATCAGTTCCGCCACTTAACTAGCTATAAAGTGGACAAATTATTTAATCTCTACATGCCTCAGTTTTCTTATTTCTAGAATGGAATTAAAAAGTGCCTACTTCATTGAGTTGTTGTGAGTAATAAGAGTTAATACAACTAAAATACTTGGTATAGAGACTAGTACATAATAAACTATTATAAATATGAGGACATGAGCTATCATTATGAAAAATGACAAAATGAGACCCCTCACACTTCCCCTCCCATCTTCTGATTTTTGTTCGTTATTTTATTATTTTTACCTTCGGTCCCCCCTCCCCAAATTCTTTAAGTTATTTGGTCTTGGTTCTGTGTTTAAATGAATTCAAAGCTTACCATTAGTCCTCTCATCACAGCTTCTTTATGCCTGAATTATTTGTTTTGATATATCTCTTGGTTATCTATATTTTCTCATTTACTAGTTTTTTTTTTAAAGGAGCACTCATAAATGTTGCATTTCTTAACTTTTGCTTACTTGAGAATATGTTTATTAAAGGGATAGCATATAAAATTCTTGGGTCACAGTTTGGTTCTCTCAAGAGTTTGATATTGCTCCACTGTCTTTTGGCATTGTGGGCTACACTCGTCCTTTAACTATTTATTCTTTGGCTGGCCAGATTTCACTGTAGAAATAGTAACATTAGAAGTCAAATGATAGGGGCACCTGGTGGCTCAGTTGGTTAAAATGTGTCTGACTCTTGGTTTCAGCTCAGGTCATGATTTCACAGTCAAGGAATTGAGCCCCATGTCCAGCTCTGTGCTCAGCATGGAGCACAGATTCTACTTTGGATTCTCTCTCCCTCTCGCTCTTGCTCCCAACTCTCTCACTCTCTCAAATAAAGAAATAAATAAAATCTTAAAAAAAAAAAGACGTCAGGTAATAGAGGAGGAGGAGCTGGCAAATAAGAACAAAGTAGGGTGGCCAAGATAATGGGAGGGAAATAGCAAGGTGTGACAAAAACCAAGAAAAGAGTGTCTGACAAAGAAGGTAGTGTTGAACTCTATCAAAAGCCTCTACAAGGTTGAACAACTGAAAAATAAGACTTTTTTTTAAGTGGGGGGAATGTGAAAGAGCATTTTGAACTGCAAGAATAACATAAGCAAAGTTATATAGGTGTGTAAGTATGTGTTTGGGGGTATGGTAGTACTGAGTAATCCATTGTGGCTGAAATTTTGATTGCATGGGAGAGACAAAGTTATAACAGATCAAGTTACCCAGATCTCTTTTTCTTTCAGATGCCTTCTTTTTTCCTTCTACCTCTCCACATAGTTCTTCATCTGGACAAAAGAAAAATATCTGAGTTACATTTCTTTTGCTCCCTCCTTTAATGTCTTCCATATTTCTCTACTTTTTCTTTAGAATAAAAGGAATTGGATTTTCAGTAACGTTTTGTCCATAAATCAATTAATAAATTCAATCAATGTTCAATATCAATTGGGATTATTGCAGTACATAAAAGTGTAGTGAGGAAGGTGTAAACCAATAATTGTAGGCCAGTGTGTGGTGTTATCTTAAAGCAGTATAGCATGTTTGGGAACACAGAGGAGGGCACCTAACTCAGCTGTGCAAGGTTATAGGGAGAGGAAGGGATACTCAGGGCAGGCTTCTGGGAAAAAGTGATGAAGAAATTGAGACTTACAGGATGAACAGCCAGGTAAAAGTGTCAGTGTAGACAGTGTTCCAGGTAGTGGAAAAGCATGGACAAAATCTTGAAAATGTGGTAAAGAATGGAACTTTGGAGTAACTGAAAGAATTTTAGTGCGGAAGGAGTATTTAAATTTTTTTCTACTATAGAAGTACGTCCTCACTAGCAAATAATCTATCCAAAGTAAGAAGTAAAAAAATCAAAGTCCCCCCCCCACTCCCACAAGTCCTTAAAACGAACCACTGTTAGGTTTAATGAGTATTATTCCATAGCCTTTGCTATTCAAGTGAAAATACAAGATCACATATATATTTGTGTGTATGTATATAATATTAGTAGTTTACAAAAATTTATAATCTTACAAAAATGTTTATATGTTTGCTACTTAATCTTTTCATTTAGAAATCTATCATAGACAGACAAAGGGGAAGATGGCAGTGGAGTAGGAGGACCCTAGGCTCACCTTGTCCCATGAATACAACTATATAACTATCAAATCCTTGTAAATACCCCAGAAACTGACCTGAAGAATGGCACAACAAACTCCAAGGCTAAAAGTAGACAAGTGGGCACAATGAAGAAGGTAGGAGGTACAGAGATAAGGTTTGGTAGAGAAATGGATCATGGCCACTATAGTGGGGGAGGGAGCTGAGGTTGCAGAGAAGGGCCAGAGACAGACTACCAGACAGGGGAGTGCAAAAGGAAAATGAATCCCCATAGCAATTGGCTTAGAAATTGAGAGGGGTCAAGTTTCATTAATTCTTGCAACCAGTGGGGCTTAAAGCCTAGTTTTAAAGGTCAGAAGGCTTGGCTTTGGAAGAACACAGAGGCATTGGGGGTGCTCTTGGAAAGAAGGCAAGGGAAACAGCCTGTGGACATACAGCATGGAAACAGCAATTTGGAGTGCCTAAAGCACAGAGTGGGGAAGTTATTTGCTTATCTCAGAGCATGTCCTAGAGAGGCAGCATTCACAGAATAACCCCTCCAGGAAGAAAGGAACTGGCAGGTACCATTTCCCTCACCTGCCCCTCAGCATAAATACAGGGCCACTTGGGGGAACCAGTATAGCATTTGTGTGTGCTACCTTGCTTACACCAAGCCCTGCCCCCATGCTCCAGTGGAACTGCCCTCCCCAGTCACACTTGCCTCAATCTTAGCAAGGTGGGCCCCTTCCACCAGAAGACTGGCCAAAACCCCTACCCACACCCAGTCTCCTAACCCAGAAGTTTTGCAGAGCCTTGGATCTGGTGACAGTGGCAAAGGTTTCATTTCACAAGCAGACCAGTGCACACTTAGTTAAAACTTGCCACATTCAGGCCAGGGACCAAACACTGCCCACAACAGGCAAAGAGAGCCTCTGCAAATAAGCAGCCTAGAGGATAAAGCAGCAAGTGCACAACAGCAGGGCCCATGCAGCACACACTGGAGACACTCCTGGAAGTACCAGGCTTTGGGGAACAGGGGACACTACATTACAGGGCATTACAGGTCCTCTTCTTTCTAAGGCTGTTGCCCTCAAGAACAGAAGTAGCTGACTTTCCTAACACAGAGAAGCAGGCACAGAGACTTAGACAAAATAAGAAGACAGAGGAATTTGTCACAAATGAAAGAACAGGACGAGGCCACAGCCAAAGATCTAAGTGAAATAGATATAAGTAACATGCCCAAAAAAGAACTTGAAGTAATTATCATAACGATACTTGCTGGCCTTGAGAAGAGTTGAAGTCATAAATACCCTTAACATAGAGAGAAGGAATAACACAGCAGAAATAAAAGGCTCGATAAAAGAAATGAGAAACATGCTTGATAGAATGAACAGCAGGCTGAAACAAAGGAATGAATTAATGACCTAGAAGACAGAATAATGGAAAGTAATCAAGCTGAAAAAGCGAGAAAAAATTTATGGAAAATGAGAATAGACTTAAGGAACACAGTTACTGCATCAAATGTAATAACATTCACATTATAGGAGTCCCAGAAGAAGAGAGAGATAAGGAGGAAGAAAATTTATTCAAAGTAATAATAGCTGGAAACTTCCCTAATCTGGGGAAGGAAATAGATATCCAGATCCAGGAGGCATAGAGAACTTTCAACAAGATCAACAAAAGCGGATCCACACCAAGACATATTATAATTAAAATGACAAAATATACTGAAAAAGAAAAAAATGTTTAAAAGCATCTGGACAAAAGAAGACAGTTACATACAAGGGAAACCCCATAAGGCTATCAGGAGATTTTTCGGCAGAAACTTTCCAAGACACAATGGAGTGACTTGATATTCAAAGTGCTGAATGGGAAAAATCTGCAGCCAAAATACTCTAACCAGCAAGGCTATAATTCAAAATAGAAGGAGAGATAAAGCTTCCTAGGCAAATAGAGGTTAAAGGAGTTCATTACCACTAAACTAGTCCTGCAAGAAATGTTAGAGAGAATTCCTTGAGTGGAAAGGAAAGACCGTAAGAGTAGGAAAGTAGGAGGCACAAAGGCAGTAAAAATAAGTATATCTGTAAAAATCAGTCAAGAGACTCATGAAATTAAGAAAAAAAAGTAAAGTGTGACACCATATACTTAAAAGGTTGGGGAGGAGAGGAATAACGAATGGGTTCAAACTTAAATGACCATCAACTTAATATAGACTGCTATATGCAGAAGATGTTATATACAAACCTAATGGTAACAACAAATTAAAATCACTAATAAATATGCAAAAAATAGAGAGAGAAATCCAAATGTATCACTAAAGAAAACCAACAAAACAGGAAAGAGAAAGACAAGAAAGGATCAGAGAAAATCTTCAGACACAACAAAAAAATAGGTAATAAAATGGCAATAAATACATATCTATTAATGATTACTTTGAATGTAAATGGACTAAATGCGCCAATCAAAAGACATAGGGTGACAGAATGGATAAAAAATCAAGACCCATTTGTATGCTGCCTACAAGAGACTCATTTTAGACCTAAAGACACCTGCAGATTGAAAGTGAGGGGATGGAGAAACATCTATCATACAAATGGATGTCAAAGGAAAGCTGGAGTAGTAATACTTGTATCAAACAAACTAGACTTTAAAACAAAGACTGTAACAAAAGCCAAATAGGGCACTATATAATCATAAAGAGGACAACTGAACAAGAAGGTATAACAATTGCTAATATTATTATATGCACTCAACAAAGGAGCCCCCAAATACATTAAAAATGGTAATAACAAACATAAAGGAACTAGTTGATAATAATATGATAATACTAGGGGACTTTAACACCCTGTTTACATCAATAGACAGATTATCTAAACAGAAAATCAACAAGGAAGCAACAGCTTGAATGACACACTGAACCAGATTTAACAGATATATTCAGAACATTCCATCCTAAAACAGCAGAATATACATTCTTTTCAAGTGCATATGGAGCATTCTCCAGAATAGATAACATATTAGCCCACAAAATAAGCCTCAACAAATTAGAAAAGAATGAAGTCATACCGTGCATCTTTTCTGACCACAGTGCCATGGGACTAGAAGTCAACCACAAGAAAAAACCTGGAAAGACCACAAATACATGGAAGTTAAACAACATGCTACTAAGCAATGAACAGATCAACCATGAAATCAAAGAAAAAGTTAAAAAGTACATAGAAACAAATGAAAATGAAAACCTAATGCTCTAAAACCTTTGAGGTTCAGCAAAAGTGGTTTTAAGAGGGAAGTTTATAGCAATAGATGTCTACATCAAGAAGCAAGAAAAATCTCAAGTAGATAACATAACTTTATACCTAAAGTAGTGAGAAAACAAGCAATAAACAAAATCTAAAACCAGCAGGAGGAAGGAAATAATAATGAGTAGAGCAGAAATAAATGATATAGAAACTAAAAACAAAACAAAACAAACGATAGAACAGATTGATGAAATTAGGAGCTGGTTCTTTGAAAAAATGAATAAAATTGATAAACCTCTAGCCAGACTTATCAAGAAAAAAAGAGAAAGGGCTCAAATAAAATCACAAATGAGAGAGGACAAATAACAATCAACACCACAGAAATACAAACAATTATAAGAGACTATTATGAAAAACTATATGCCAACAAATTGGACAACCTGGAAGAAATGGATAAATTCCTAGAAACATATAAACTACCAAAGCTAAAACAGGAAGAAATTGAAAATTTAAACAGACTGATAACTAACAAGGAAGTTGAATCAGTAACCTAAAACTCCCAACAAACAAAAGTCCAGAACCAGATGTCTTCACATTTCTACCAAACATTTAAGGAAGAGTTAATATCTGATCTTCTCAAACTATTCCAAAGAATAGAAAAAGAAGGAAAACTTCCAAATTCATTCTAGGAGGCTAACATTACCAATACTGAAACTGGATAAAGACACCACTAAAAAACAGAACTTCAGGCCAATATCCCTGATGAACACAGATGCAAAAATCCTCAACAAAATGTTAGCAAATCAAATCCAACAATATATTACAAAATTATTTACCACGATCACGTGGGATTTATTTTTGGGTTGCAAGGTGGTTCAGTATTCACAAATCAATGTGATACACCACATCAATTAGAGAAAAGATAAGAACCAAATGATCATTTCAAAAGATGAAGAAAAAGGTCTTGATAAAATACAACATCCCTTCATGATAAAAACCCTCAACAAAGAAGATTTAGAAGGAACATACCTCAACATAATAAAGACCATCTATGAAAACCTGCCAGCTAACATCATCCTCAATGGGGAAAAACTGAGAGCTTTTCCCCTATGGTCAGGAACAAGACAAAAATGTCCACTCTCACCACTTTTATTCAACATAGTACTAGAAGTCCTAGCCACAGCAATCAAACAACAAAAAGAAATAAAAGGCATCTGAATCAGTAAGGAAGAAGTAAAATGTCACTCTGTAGATGACATGATACTATTTATAGAATATCCTAAAGACTTCACAAAAAAACTGCTAGAACTGATAAAAGAATTCAGTAAAGTTGCAGGATACAAAATCAATGTAGAGAATTCTGTTGTATTTCTGTACACCAATAATTAAGCAGCAGAAAAAGAAATTAAGAAAACCATCCCATTTACAATTGTACCCAAAATAATAAGGTACCTAGGGATAAATCTAATCAAAGAGGTGAAAGTTTCACTCATTTGTGGAACATAAGAAGTAGAAAGATAGGTAGGAGAAGAAAGGGAAGAAGAAAGGGGGGGTAAACCAAAGGAGGCATGAACCATGAGAGACTATGGACTCTGGGAAACAAACTGAGGGCTTCAGAGGAGAGGGGGGTGGGTGAATGCACTAGCCTGGTGATGGGTATTAAGGAGGGCACGTATTGCATGGTGCACTGGGTATTATATGCAAGTAATGAATCATGGAACTTTACATAAAAAACTGGGGATGTACTGTATGGTGACTAACATAATATAATTAAAAAATTATTATAAAAAATAAATAAAATAAAGTTAAAAAAAAGGAGGGCATGTACTGCATGGAGCACTGGGTGTTATACTCAAACAATGAATCATGGAACACTACATCAAAAACTAATGATGTATTGTATGGTGACTAACATGACATAATAAAAAATAAAAAAAAAAGAGGTGAAAGTCCTACTCTGAAAACTATGAAACATTGATAAAAGAAATCAAAGATGACAGAAAGAGATGGAAAGACATTCCAGGTTCATGGATTGGAAGAACAAATATTGTTAAAATGTCTACACTACCCAAAGCACTCAACACAGTTAATGCAATCCCTACCAAAAATACCAACACCATTTTTTACAGAACTAGAAGAAACAATTCTAAAATTTGTATGGAAACACAAAAGACCTCAAATAGCCAAAGCAATTGTGAAAAGGAAGTGCAAAGCTGGAGGCATCACAATTCCAGATTCCTAGTTATATTACAAAGCTGTAGTAATCAAAACAGTATGGTACTGGCACAAAAATAGACACATAGATCAATAGAACAGAATAGAAAACCCAGACACAAACCAACAACTGTATGGTCAATTAATTTTCAACAATGCAAGAGAGAATATCCAATGGGAAAAAGACGGTCTCTTTAACAAAATATGGTTGGGAAAATTGGACAGCAACAAGCAGAAGAATGAAGCTGGAACATTTTATTACACTATACACAAAAATAAATTCAAAATGGACTAAAGACCTAAATATGAGACCTAAAACCATAAAAATCCTGGTAAGAAACACAGGCAATAACCTCTTTGACATCAGCCATAGCAACCTTTTTTCTAGATAGTCTTTTGAGGCAAGGGAAACAAAAGCAAAAATAAACTATTGAGACTACATCAAAAAACTAACTTCTGCACAGTGAAGGAAAGAATCAACAAAACTAAAATGTAACCTACAGAATGGGAGAAGATATTTGCAAATGACATAGCTGATAGATTGTTAGTATCAAAAATATATAAAGAAGTTATAAAACTCCAGACCCAAAAAACAAATCCAATTAAAAATGGGCAGAAGACATAAATCGACATTTCCCCAAGAAGCTATACAGATAGCCAACAGATACATGAAAACATGCTCAATATCACTTATCATCAGGAAAATGTAAATCAAAACTACAGTGAAATATCACCTCACACCTGCCAAAATGGTTAAAATCAACACAAGAAACAACAGGTGTTGGTAAGAATGTGGAGAAAAAAGGAACCCTCTTGCCCTGTCGGTGGGAATGCAAACTGGTGCAGCCACTGTGGAAACCAGTATGGAGGTTCCTCAAAAAGATAAAAATAAAACTATCTTATGATCCAGTAATTACACTACTGGGTATTTGCCCAAAGAATACAAAACACTAATTCAAAGAGATACATGCACCCCTGTGTTTATAGAAGCACTATTTACAATAGCCAAATTATAAAAGCAGCCCAAGTGTCTATTGACTGATGAATGGATAAAGAAGATGTGGTAGATATACACAATGGAATATTATTCAACCATAAAAAAGAATGAAATCTTGTCATTTGCAACAACATGGATGGAGCTAAAGAGTATAATGCTAAGTGAAATAAGTCAGTCAGTGAAAGACAAGTGCCATATGATTTCACTCATATGTGGAATGTAAGAAACAAAACAAATAAGAGAAGAGTGGGGGAAGGGAGAGAGAAAAACTAAGAAACAGACTCTCAATTAGAGAACAAACTGATGGTTGCCAGAGGGGTGGTGGGTGGGGGAATGTGTGAAATAAGTGATAAGCACTGGCTGATGTATGGTATTGTTGAATCATTATATTGTACATCTGAAACTAATATAACACTGTATGTTAACTAACTGGAATTAAAATAAAACGTTAAAAATAAGAAGTATATCATAGACATCCTTCTCTATCAGTACAAGAACTCATCCTTAATAGCTGAATGACATTCCATATACAATGGAGTGTACTGTAATTTATTTACAGATGACCTACTGACAGACACTTAAGTTACCTCTATTTTTTTGAGATTATAAAGAATGTTGCAATGAGCCCACTAGTACATTATAGGTATCTTTGCCCACTTCTAGAAGTATTTCTGTAGGATAGATTCTTAGTAGGGTATATTATTTTCCTAGGGCTGCCATAAATAACCACAAACCTGGTGGCTTAAAAAGAACAGAAATTCATTCTCTCACAGGCCTTTTTTGCCTTTTCCTAGCTTTTCATGGCTATGGGCATTCCTTGGCTTGTAGATGCATTACTGTAATCTTTGCTTCTGTCTTCAAATTGCCTTCTTCCCTCTGTGTGTGGATCTCTATATCTCTAAATCTCCCTTTCCTCATGAGGATGGCAGCCACTGTATTTAGGCTGGCATTTTAATTGTAGTCTTGTTAGCATTTCTTCTGTGAATTGATTCTTAATATCCATAAAAATGCACCATTTATAATTGTACAATTCAGCGGTTTTTAGTATTCCAGACTTGTGCAACCATCATCACTATCTAATTCAAGAACATCTTCATCACTCCCAAAAGAAACCCATTACTATCACTAACCATTTCTCCCTTTCTCCAGCACCTGAAAACCACTAATCTATTTCTTGTCTCTATGGATTTGCTTATTCTGGACATTTCATATAAATGGGATTATATGTTATATGACCTTTTGTGTTTGATTTCTTTCATTTAGCATAATCTTTTCAAGGTTCATTCATATTGCAGCATGTACAAGCATTTCATCCTTCTTTATTGTCTAACAATATTCCATTACATGAACATATTATATTTTGCTTATTCATTCATTAGTAGATGGACATTTAGTTTGTTTCCACTTTTTGGTTATTATGAATAATATTGTGATGTACATTTATGTTCAAGTTTTTGTGTGAACATGTTTTTAAATTCTCCTGGGTATATACTTAGGAGTAGAATTGCTGAGTCATCTGATGTCTCCCAATATAGATACTTAACTTTTTGAGGAACACCAAACTGTTTTCCACAGTGGCTATACCATTTGCACTCCCACCAGCAATGTATGAGTGGTCAATTTGTCTACATCCTTGCCAGAAATGGTTATTGTCCTTTTTTACAATTATGAGCATCCAAGTAGATGTTAAGTGGCATTTCATTATGTTTTGATTTACATTTTCCTAATCACTAATGATGTTGAGCATTTTCTTCATGTGCCTTATTAGCCATTGTAAATCCCTTTTAGTGTCTATTCAAATCCCTCTCTCATTTTTAAATTTAGGTTATGTGTATTTATTGAGTTGTAAGAGATTTTGTTATATATTCTGAATCCAAATCCCTGATTGGGCATGTGATTTGCAAATATTTTCACCCATTCCATGGGTGGCCTTATTATTTTTTGATAATGTTCTTTGATATACAAAAGTTTTAATTTTGATGAATTCCAACTTATTTTTTCTTTTGTTGCTTGTGCTTTTGGTGTCATATCTGACTCTATTTTCAAATCTAAGGTCATGAAGATTTATCCCTATGCTTTCTTCTAAGAGTTTTATAGCTTTAATTCTTGCATTTAAGTATTTGATCCATTTGTGTTAGTTTTTGTATATGGTATGAAGTAGGGATCCAAATTCATTCTTTTGCATGAGGAAATCCAGTTTTCCCACCACCATTTGTTGAAAAGACTGTTCTTTTCCATTGAATGATGTTGGTTCTCTTGCCAAACTTTAATTGACCAGGGATGCCTGGGTAATGCAGTCAGTTTAGCATGTGACTCTTGGTTTTGGCTCAGGTCATGATCTCAGGGTCATGAGAAGCAGCCCCGTCAGGCTTCATGCTTAGCGTGGAGTCTGCTTGGCTTTCTCTCTCCATCTTCTTCTGCCCCTCCCCCGGCTCTCTCTTTCTCTAAAATAAATAAATAAATAAATAAATAAATCTTTTAAAAAATTCAATTGACCATAGAGGTTTGGGTTTATTTCTGGACCCTCAATTCTATTCTATTGGTCTATATGTCTATCCTTCTGCTAGTGTCACACTGTTTTAAAATCAGAAAGTGTGACTTATTCAACTTTGTTCTTTTATTCTGAGAAGAAAAAGCTATTGGCTATTAGGGGTCCCTTGTATTTCCAATTAAATATTAGGATCAGTCTTTCAGATGCTGCAAAAGAGGCACTTGGAATTTTGATGGGGATTTTTTTGAATCTGTGGATCAGTGAGGGGAGTATTTCCTTTTTAACAATGTTAAGTCTTCCAATCCATGAACATAGGATAATGTCTTCATTTATTTAGGTCTTTTTTAATGGCTTTCAACTATTCCCTTGTATTTCCAATTAAATATTAGGATCAGTCTTTCAGATGCTGCAAAAGAGGCACTTGGAATTTTGATGGGGATTTTTTTGAATCTGTGGATCAGTGAGGGGAGTATTTCCTTTTTAACAATGTTAAGTCTTCCAATCCATGAACATAGGATAATGTCTTCATTTATTTAGGTCTTTTTTAATGGCTTTCAACTATGTTTTCTAGTTTCTATTGTACAATTCTTACAGTACTTTGTTTAAATGTATTCCTAAACTTTTATTCTTTTTGGTGTTATTAATGGAATTGTTTTCTTACTTTCATCTTTGGATCATTAATTGCCGGTGTATAGAAATACATGTAGTTTTTGTATATTGATTTTGTATCCTAAAACTTGCTGAACTTGTTTATTAGCTCCAATAGTTTTTTAGTGGGTTCTTTAGGTTTTTCGATTGTAGGATCATGTCAGCTGCAAATAAAGGTAGTTTTAATTCTTCCTTTCCATATCTAATGCCTTTCATTTCATTTCTTTTCTTTTCTTTTCTTTTTTGTTTTGTTTTGCCTAATTTTCCCGGCTAGATTTTCCAATAGATCTATTGAGTTCTGCAAATTCAGTTTTAGACATTCTGAGATAGAGGTGCTTGGGCATCACTGAAGTCAAGTGGATAGTTGGCTATTTATATTAGAAGAGAGATCTGCTCTGGAGCTTCAGACTTAGTAGATGGCAAGAGATATTTATTGACTTCCTTGAAAAGATAGCCTTGCCCAAGAAGAGTGTTTAGAACAAGAAGAGGATCTAGAACAGAGGTCAGCATCCCATAAATAACGGGAATAGGAAGGAGATCACAAAGGAAATTGAGTAGTCTCTGTCAGAAAGTTAAGTTAAATCTTGAGAGCATGGTGTCATAGAAGTCAAGGGAAGAAACAAAAAAGTGAGACCGGTCATTAGTTTGGGGCACATGAAATGTTTTAAATGCTGCTGACAAGTTTAGTAAAATAATGTCTGGGGTAGATTAGGGCATGTTAAAATGCTTAAGGAATAAAACTGGTGAATGTGACAGTGAAGATGTTAAAGACAGATAATCAACAACTTATATTTATTTTAGTCAGTAAATACTATCTTTGGATATGAATTATATCTGAATTTTCTGTGTATTGCCTATGATTTTTTTTTAAAAAAGATTTTATTTATTTATTTGACAGACAGAGAGCACAAGCAGGGTAAGTGGCTGACAGGGGCAGAGGGAGAGGGAGAAGCAGGCTTCCCACTGAGTGGGGAGTCCAAAGTGGGGCTTGGTCCCAGAACCCTGGGATCATGACCTGAGTAAAGGCAGACGCTTAACCGACTGAGCCACCCAGGCACCCCTTGCCTATGCTTTTTGTTGTAGCAGAAAACTCACTGTAGGGAACTCGTTGCTTGGAAGACCTTGTTTTAATGGGCCATGTATAAGTAGGTTCCAGGTAGAAGAGGTCTGATCTATTCTTTTTTTTAAATTCAATTAGCCGACATATAGTACATCATTAATTTTTGATGAAGTGTTCAATGATTCATTAGTTGCATGTAACACCCAGTGCTCATCACATCACATGCCCTCCTTAAAGCCCATCACCCAGTTACCCCATCCTTCCACCCACTACCCTTTCTACAACCCTCAGTTTTTTTCCTGGAGTAAAGTATCTCATGGTTTGTCTCCCTCTCTGATTTCTTCCCATTCAGTTTTCCCTTCATTCCTCAATGGTCCTCTGCCCTATTTCTTATATTCCACATATGAGTGAAACCTACGATAATTGTCTTTCTTTGATTGACTTATTTCACTTAGCATAATTCTCTCCAGTTCCATCCATGTCAATGCAAATGGTAGGTATTCATCTTTTCTGATGGTTGAGTAATATTCCATTGTATATATGAACAACATCTTCTTTATCCATTCATCTGTTGAAGGACATCTCAGCTCCTTCCACACGTTGGCTATTGTGGACATTGCTGTTATGAACATTGGGGTTTAGGTGCCCCTTCTTTTTACTACATCTATATAATTGGGGTAAATACCCAGTAGTGCAATTGTTGGGTCATAGTGTAGCTCTATTTTTAACTTCTTGAGGAACCTCCACAATGTTTTCCAAAGTGGCTGTACCAACTTGCATTCCCACCAACAGTGTAAGAGGGTTCCCCTTTCTCCACATCCCTGCCAAAAATTGTTGTTCCCTGTCTTGTTAATTTTAGCCATTCTGACGGGTGTAAGGTGGAAGCTCGTTGTGTTTTTTTTGGTGATTCTTCATAAAAAGAATTTCTCAAGGTATGCTTTGACTTAATATGCCAGAGTTTCTCAAAGTATGCTTTGACTTGCATTAGAATCACCAGCAATATTTCTAAAGATACACATTGGTTGGTTTAATTACAGACCTACTGAATCACAATCCCAGGAGTGGTACTCTGGAATCTGCATTCTAACAACTTTCCTGAGATAATTCTTATGCACACCTAAAGTTGAGAAACATGGTCCCAGAAGAAGTGCTTTCTAAAAGTTAGCTAAGCTGACTCATTTACTCCAATGCAACAGAGAAAAGACCTATTTAAAAGAGACACTGATTATAGCAACATGAGTTTATTTGGTTACATTTGGGTACAAGGGTACACAGCCTCATAAAATGTTTGCCAAGTGTCAAACATTCTGTTATGTTTCCAGTGAGGTCATTAGTGCTTGGTTAAAATAATGATGCCCATCCTGTGTGGGTTTTTAAGTAGTGCCAAGATCTTTTATTGGTCAGGTTCCATCTTTCTATATTCTTCATCCCTTAAGGTCAAGACTCCTTGCTTTTGGCTTATCCTATATCCCTTTTCATCAGAAACTACATCAACCTACAAAAAAAGAACAGTTTAGGGGTGGAAATTGACCATCTAATCCAAGGCTTCAGGTTTTCTATAAAATGACTGACATATCAAACAATATCTAAATCTATTTCTGGGTTGCTAATAGCATCTCATACTTTTCAGCTTCATGCCTCTTTGAATTTTTCTTTGTGTATTATCTTCTGTTCTGACCGATCAGTCTTTTTTCTGAATTCCTTATTTATTTCATGTGCTTATTCACAGAGTGTATTTTTTTTCATTGATCATAGCATCAAAGAAAGTTGGGACTAAAATGAACTTAGAGATTTTCTGCTGCAACCATTATTTTTGCAGATAGGAAAATGAAGTCCAGAGTCATGAAACAGCTTGCCTGCAGTAACACAGCTAGTTAGTGACCCAGCTAGTACCAGCACCTGGCTTTTTTAATACTTTTTCCAGGGTTCTTCCCACTATAGAAGGGATTGTTATCCCCAGAGAAGACAAACTAATGATTTTTCAAATGTTCTTCAAGTAGGACAAAGTCTGGTGTGCAAAAGGAAGAACTGAAGGAAAATAGTGAGTTTCTTTTTAAGTTGAGTCTGTTAAAAAGATTTAACTTTCAACCACTATATTAGTTTTCATTTTTTCCCTCTCTTCTCTGCCAGAAACAATAAAATGACTGCTGTGGCACTGAAACCACGGCAAGTTATTATACTTAAATCTGAGTTTAAATGATTTACAATTGAGTAGGAAGACTGTCTGGTGTACTGGGTTTACCAGGCTATTTCTGAATGCCACAGACCAGCCATGTGACCCTCATCAAATCATGAGGCTCTGTCTCTCAGTTTCTTCATTTTACAGGGAGGATTCTACTCAGAGTGCTTAGACAGAGACCAATGAGAAAGCAGTTGCTTAAAAAAAGAAGTTACTTACATTCAAGTGGTATCAGCTCTGGGTAACTTAGTGACTGCCTTTTACAAATGATAAGAAAGGTTAATGGACTCTTCACTGCCTCATACTGTGGCTTGATTAATATTCACTTTTGAAAACTTAAAAACATCCCCAAGATAAATAGAATATCATATTTTAAAATGGGAGAAAAATCTGGAGTAAGAGAAGATGTTTTTCTTCCTACTGATTTTTTTTTCTAAATAAGCCTATTGGGTTTTACTGAAAGATTCATTAGAAAGTGAACATGAGAGAGACAGGAAAAGAAAGAGATCATTCAAAGAGAATTTGACAAAAAAACAACAACTGTAGGGAGAAAAAAAAACCCTCAGAGAGACATGGTAAAGTCAAGCAATTTGGGTGAAAAGAACATGTGATGCTGTGTAGTAGTAGGTGCCAAAGAGGATGGGGGTGGAAAATAGCATGTGCTTGGCCAAAGAGCTTTAATTTTTTTTTTTTAACTGAGAACGGTAGGAGATAAAGGGGCAGTCTCCAAGGTGCTCTGGAAAATCAATCACAAACATCATCTAGAAGCAGCTGACTTAATTCATTCTATTCCTATTACAATAAATCTGACTGGCATATAAAATTCATGTGCCTGGAAATACTAGCCTGAAAAATTACTTTTGGGCTCTTGCTTGAATTTTTATGTTAACAAAGAAAACTAGGAATCCACCAAAGAATCCAACTATTTCCTTCTCCAGAGAATATTTCAATGTCCAGATCTAGTCTATTGTGTAGAGAGTAATTAACTACATAAAATAATTTGTAAATTTTGGTTATCCAAACTGAGAAGGCTGACTTTTTTATATGAAGATACAGAACTTCCACTAGGATAGGTATTTGGAGTATTTTTTCTCATACTGGGAGTGGTTTTGTACTGACCCATCTGTACTTTCTAAATCTGCCTCCCTCATGTTCAGTGCTAAAAGGCTGGCCAGGGAACAGAATAAATTGAATGGCCCACCCAGGGTTTGGGCCCATGACTGGGGCCTTATTAGCATCGTGGCTCAGACAACTGATTCTAATGAAAATTCCACTGAAGTGGCTGTAATGGATTCCCAAGCCTTAAATTAGAGCTACTGAAAAAAAGCAGTATCTTTCACAGCATAAGGTTACTATCCCATTGATGAAAAGCAAATCAGAATGGTCATTCTCTTTTATGCGTTTTGCTGGGCATTTAGTGGACTCTAGAGACATATATCCCTCAATTCTGGAAAATTTTCTTGAACTATATATTTGAAAATTTCATCCCTATGTTTTCTCTTTCTGAACTCTGATTAGGTGAATATTAGACCCCCAGATCAAATTTTATTATCTTTTCTCTCCCATTTTTTATATCTTTATTTTTTGGTTTAGCCTTTAAAAAAAAACAACTTAATTTTTTAGAAAATTTTTGCTGTAGGTTTACAGGAAAAGTGAGTGGAAGGTACAATGATTACACTGTCCTCACATATGCATAACCTCCCCTACTCTCAAAATCCTGCACCAGAGCAGTACATTTGTTACAATTGATGAGCCTATATGGATATATAATAATAATCCAAAGTCTATAGTTTACATTAAGATTCATGCTTGATGTTGTACATACTATCGGTTTTGACAAATGTATAGTGACATGTATTCACCATTATACTATCATACAAAACACTTTTACTGCCCTAAAAATCCTCTCTGCTGCACCTGTTCATCCCTCCCTCCCTGCTAACTGTGGCAACAACTGATCCTTTTACTATCTCCATAGTTTTGCTTTTCCCAGAGAGTCATATAGTTGGAATCATATAATGTAGCATTTTCAGATTGGCTTCTTTCACTTAACAATATGCATTTAAGGGGAACCTGGGTGGCTCAGTTGGTTAAGCATCTGCCTTCAGCTTAGGTCATGATCCCAGAGTCCTGGGATCGAGTCCATAATCGGACTCCCTTCTCAGCCAGGAGCCTGCTTCTCCCTCTCCCTCTGTCCCTCCTCTCCACTTGTGCTCTCTCTCTCTCTCAAATAAATAAATAAAATTTTAAAAAATATGCATTTAAGATACTTTCATGTCTTTTCATGGCTTAATGACTCATTTTAACTTAGTGCCCAATAATATTACATTGTATGGATGTACCACAGTTTATTTATACAATGACCTATTGAAGAACATCTTAGTTGCTTCCATGTTTTGGCAATCATGAGTAAAGCTGCTATTAACATCTGTGTACAGATTTTTTTATGGACATAAGTTTTCAACTCTGTTGGGTAAATATCTAAAAATGCAATTGCCAGATTATATGTAAGAGTATGTTTAGTTTTGTAAAAAACTGCCAAAATGTCTTCCAAAGTAGCTATACCATTTTGCATTCCCACCAGCAATGAATGAGTGCTCCCGTTACTCCACATCCCGGTCAGCGTTTGGTGTTATCTGTGTTCTGGATTTTGGTCATTCTATTAGGTGTGTAGTCATATCTCGTTGTTTTTAATTTCTCTTACTTTAGTGACATATCACGTGGAACATCTTTTCATATGCTTATTTACTATTTGTATATCTTCTTTGGTGAGGTCTGTTCAGGTCTTTGGCCCATTTTTAAATTGGGTTGTTTATTTTCTTATAGTTGAATTTTAAGAGTTCTTTGTGTATTTTGGATAACAGTCTTTTATCAGATATGTATTTTGCAAATATTTTGTCCCAGTCTGTGGTTTGTCTCCTCATTTTTCTGACAATGTCTTTCACATAGCAGATTTCCATTTTAATAAAATCCAGCTTTTCAAGTATTTCTTTCATGGATCATGCTTTGGAGTTTTAACTGAAAAGGCATTACCATACCCAAGTTTGTCTAAGTTTCTTCTTATGCTATCTTCCAGGATTTTTACAGCTTTTTACTTTACATGTAGATCTATTGTCTACATTTAAGTTAAATTTTGTGAAGGTTGTGAGGTCTGTGTCTAGATTTTTTTTTTGTATATGGATGCCCAGTTATTCTAGTGCCATCTGTTGAGGACATTATCTTTGCTCCATTGCATTGCTTTTGCTCCTTTGCCAAAGATCAGTTGACTATATTTATCTGGGTCCATTTGTGCCTATTCTGTTCCAGTGATCTATTTGTCTATTCTTTCACCAATACCACACTGTCTTAATGACTGTAGCTTTATTAGTAAGTCTTGAAGTTGCACAGTGTTAGTCCTTCAACTTTGTTGTCCTTCAATATTGTGTTGGCCATTCTGAGTCTTTTGTTTCTCTGTATAAACTTTGGAATCAGTTTGTCAATATCCACAAAACAGTGTCCTGGGATTTTGACTGGGATTACATTGTATTTATAGATAAAGATGGGAAAAACTGATATCTTGGTAGTATTGAATCTTCCTATACATACACATGGAATATCCCTCCATTTATTTAGTTCTTTATTGACTTCTTTCATCAGAGTTTTGTAGTTTTCCTCATGTAGATCTTGTGCATATTTGATTAGATTTATACCTAGGTATTTCATTTTTTAGATGCTTGTGTAAGTATGTTTTTAATTTCAAATTCCACTTGTTCATTGATGGTATATAGGAAAGTGATTGACTTTTGTATATTAACCTTATATCTTGCATCCTTGCTATCATTACTTATTAATTCCAGGAATTTTTTTGGTCAATTTTTTGGATTTCTTATGTAGACAGTAATGTCATTTGTAAACAATGGCAGTTTTATTTCTTCCTTTCCCATCAGTATACCTTTTATATCCTCGTCTTGTCTTATTACAGTAACTAGAACTTCCAGTACAATGTTGAAAAAGAATGGTGAGAGGTGACATCCTTGTCTTGCTCCTGATCCTAGTGGAAAAGCTTCTAGTTTCTCGCCATTAAGTATGTTGTTAGCTGTAGGCTTTTTATAGATGTTTTTGTTGAATTGCCCTCAATTTCTTGTTTTCTGAGAGTTGTTGTCATGAGTGGTTGTTGGATGTGGTCAAATGTTCTTCTGCATTTATTGATACAGTTTGATTTTTCTTTTTCAGCCTGTTGCTGTGATGGATTACATGAATTGATTTTTGAATGTTGAACCAGCCTTGTATACCTGGGGTAAATCCCACTTGGTCATTGTGTAAAATCCTACTTATACATTGCCAAATCACATGGAACATCTTTTCATATGCTTATTTACATTGGATTCAACTTGTTAATATTTTGATGAAGAGTTTTACAGCTATGTTCATGAGAGATATTGGTCTGTATTTTTTTTCTTGGAATGTCTTTGTCTGGTTTCTGCATTAAGATGTTGCAGACCTCTAAAATGAGTTAAGACATATTACTTCTGCTTCTATCTTCTGGAAAAGATCATAGAGAATTGGTATGACTTCTTCCTTTAATGTTTGATAGAATTCACCAGTGAGCTCATCTGGGCCTGGTGCCTTCTGATTTGGAATTTTATGAATTATTAATTCAATTTCTTTAATAGATATATGGTGATCCAATCTGGCTATTTTTTCTTGTGTAACTTTTAGCTATTTTGATTTTAAAAAAGATCTTATTTATTTATTCATGAGAGACAGAGAGGCAGAGGCAAGGCAGGCTCCCCATGGAACAGGGAGTCCGAATGGGGACTCGATCTTAGGATTCCGGGATCACGACCTGAGCTGAAGGCAGATGCTTAACTGACTGAGCCACCCAGGTTCCCTGGCTATTTTGCTTTTTAAAAGGAAGTTTCCCTCTACTTTATTTTCCAATATTTTGATTAAATTGTCTATCTTTTAAAAAAATTCATATTTTTGTTATTTACTATTTTTCCATAGAATCCTACTCTTAATCTATGAATTCAAATATTTAAATTCTCTGAGGATATCAATTTTAGCTTTAAAAAGACTTTTTTCTAATGGAAAAGAATCACTTGGAAAACCTCTCTCTCTCCCTCTCCCTGTCTCTCCCCCCTCTCTCCCTCATCCCCTTTCTCTTTTNCTCTCTCTCCCTCTCTCTCGCTCTCTCCCACACACACACACACACACACACACACACACACACAGAATGAGAAAGACATAAAGAAAGAGAGAGAGAGAATAAGAATTCAATAGAATGGTAGACTATAAAGTTAATTTACAGGATGATATCTTTACTACATACAAGCAATCCATTAGAAGATACAATGGAATATATCCTTTTTTGCAACAGCAACAAAAAAGACAAAATGCTTAGCAAAAAATGTACAAAGCATATGAGGAAAACATGATTGAAAGACAAAAGTGTATCTCAACAAATGGGAAGATATACTCTTTCTGTGGGTAGGGAAAATTCACATTGTAAAGATATTAATTCTTTTTAAGTTAATTTATAAATGTAATGCAATCCTAACAAAATGTCAATAATATTTTTCTCTTGAAGGGAATTCTAAAATTCATATGGAAAATAAGCTGGTAAAAATAATTGAGACTCTTTGAAAAATAAAAATAAAAAATTGAAGCATACTATAAAGCCTCAAAAGTTAAAAAAGTGCAGTATTGGTGACTGAATAGGTGGTACAGAAATAGTCCAGAAATAGACTAAAATAGATATGGGAATTTACTATAGAGCATCTCATCATTGTGATATAAATGGAATTTTTAATAAATCATGCTGGAAAAAGATAAAGTTGGATTCATATCTCATGCCACGTATCAGGCTAAACTCCAAATGTATCAATGATTTAAATTTAAAGAGAAATGAAACTACAAAAGTACCAAAAGAGAACATGGATGAATTCCTTTATAATCTTGGAGTGGGAGAAGGCCTTTTTAACTATGACTCAAAATCCGGAAGACATTTTTAAAAAAGATTGAGAAATTTGACTACATTAAAAAAACACTTCTTTATTGGAAAAATCATTGTAAGCAAAGTAAAAAAATAAGAAAAACTAAGAAAATATTTCAATTCATATCACAGAAAAAGAACTTCTCTTTCATAGAAATTGGAAAAGAAAAAGACAAACAATTCTACAAAATATGGTCATAAGACATGAATAGACATTTAAAGAAATACAAAGATCCCTTAAAAATATAAAAATATACCCAACTTCATTCATAGAGATATTAAAATAAAATCTTTTCTGAAACACCAACCCTTGACTATTTGGGGGGTCTCTTGAGATACCATATAAATTTTAAAATGCATATTTTTATTTCTGAAAAAATGTCATTGATATTTTCATAGGGATTGCATAGAATCTGTAAATCATTTTGAGTAGTATTGACATATTAAAATATTAAGTCTTCCAACCCATGAACACAGATGTCTGTCAATTAATTTGTGTTTCTTTGATTTCGTTCCACATCATTTTGTAGTTGTCAGTTGTAGAAGTCTTTCACCTCCTTGGTTGCGTTTATTCCTAATTATTTTATTCTTTTTCATGCTACTGTAAATGGGATTGTTTTCATATACTTTTCAGATTGTTTGTTAGTGTATAGAAAAGCAACTGATTTTTTGTATGTTGATTTTATATCCTGCAACTTTGCTAAATTCATTTATCCTTACAGATTTCTAGCTAAGTGGCCTTTAGCATGTTAATCTTCTGTGCCTCAGTTTTGTCATCTGTAAAATGAGAATAACAATAGTATTTAATTCATAGGCTTACCGTGAATCTTATATGAGGTAATCCATATAAGCACTTAGTACAACATCTGGCTTCTAGTACTCACTCAGTAAATGTTTAATATTATACATTTTAAGTTGTATAGAAAAAATATAAGTAGGACATAAATCTATATTTTCACAAGTATTGCTTAAGATGAGGCAACGTAAAGAAACTTAATTGATTTAAACAAAAATCTTAAGTGAATTAGAGTATAGGTTGTAACAGGACATGGCAAAAATTGGGAATGTGGTAGATGGTCAGTTTGGAAAGCCATAGTCCATCCCAAAGATCCCTACCTCCTGAAAGCAATAAACTGTGAAGCTTTAAAATCAGTTTCCTCCCTTCCTTATTAATGTTTCAACCACCTTAGTGCTAAGGGTTTTTAAAAGATTTCATTATTTATTTATTTGAGAGAGAGAGAAAGTGAGCGAGAGTGAGAGCAAGCATGAGCCAGTGGGGAGAGGGAGAGGGAGAGGGAGAAGCAAGCTCTCTGCCAAGCAAGGAACCTGATGCAGGGCTCAATCCCAGGACCCCGGGATCATGACATGAGCAGATGGCAGACACTTAATGGACTAAGTTACCCAGGTGCCCCAAAGAAAAGTGCTAAGTTTTTAACAGAGCTTCTTTTCCCTCAATCATTTGATATAAGAGCTAGCTTACTAGAAAATGCATTTGAGCTGAGAATAAAGATAGAAACCCATGAGTGTAACTGCCTCCATACTACCACCCACAACACAAAGAGAGAGAGAGAGAGATTGAGAGAGAGAGAGGTGCCTACACTGAGAGGGAGAAGCATTTTGCTCCCCTGATGTTTGATGTAGACAATGTTGAGGCTTTTAAAGTACCCTGAGACTCCAGACTGGATTAGTATAAGAAAGTGGGATAGGGTCAAGGCTTCAAGTAAAAACAGTAAGAATGAGGCAGGAGTGGGGACTATGATGTTCAGAGAGTAGATAGAGATGAGTGACATACAGAAAGGGGAGGTGGGGGGTAAAAAAAAATCTGTCCTTAATTACTTTTAATTATTTGTTCCTGGAGAGTTTTAAGTGTGTCTGAATAGTTGGGACCTGTTCTATAATTATGATGTTAAAGGGCCTATCTCATCACTAATGTGAATTTCTGCTATCCTGCCCAACACACTCCTGACTACTGGATGTCATCTTTTGAAAGTACCTGAGTTTTGTGCCTCATAACTTTATGCTAGTGCAATTCTCCTAAACTGAGTTATTTATGAACCACAGTTGAAACTTTTGCCATATATGCCTACCATCTACACAGAAATAATTAACATTTCTTTTAACTTAATTTTAAATCAGTTCACCTTGAAAAATTTAGCTTTGTCTTAAGCCACAATAGTCTATGAAAACTTTGGCTTAATCAATTGGTTATATTTTTTCCAATACATATTAAAATAAATGTGTAAGCATCATTCACAAATCACCTACAACCATCTAGTGTACTATCAGTGGTATGGTTATCACCCTTAGGAAATACTGTGTTAGTGGGATATATACTAGGGGATCAAAGGAAGCCTGATATAGTGGTTTGCTACCTAATCACAGGGAGTTCTGATTATCTGGGAGAAACTGGTATCAGAAAGAGGCACTTAAAGTAAATGTATATGAAGTAAGGGACATTTCATGATGAATAGTGGAAAAATAAAAGGTTTTATTGGGATTTTAGTTTAAATGTGAAACAAACAATTATGAAAAGAAGTTCATCTTACATTTAACTTAATTCAGATTCAAATTCAACTATTTTCTAGTTCTTAAAACAAAAAAATGATTTTTTCCTTTTTAGGGTATAATTTTCTGACAAACTTATGTGATAGTATTATCATAATACCCTTCACTTCACATTTGACTTTCATTAAAGGATCATTTTTGCAAAAAATGCAGTTTGAGAGCTGCATCATTTTTTCCAGGGAACTCTCTTAAGCTTTTATTATTCAAATAATTCTCTTTTGAAATGTCAATGCTATCATCAACCGTGTCCATTTTCTCCTCTTCAATTGTTAACTGATCTAACTTTGCCAGGTCATCATTTGCCAATGACTTTGTGAGTTATTTGAGTGGTTCACCAACATCTTTTATCTATTTCATATTTCTACATCTTTTGCAAATTTTTCAATTTCACTTCGAAATTTGCACTGTGCATTGTTGGATATTTATAGTAAATAAACACCATTGCTGCAATCGTCAGGGATAGACACTAAAACTAGTCAAGAAGGATGTTTAAATGGGACTTAATTTTACTATGGTTAGTTCATTTTTTGTGTGTTATGGCAACTTTGGTCCCTACTGTGTAGCTCTGATAATGAATACTTGGAGAAAAATAAGATGTCCCAATAATTTCCATCTTTATTTAATTAGGACTTTTTTACTATAGGCAACAATGATTTCAGTACCCCAGTGGTATCGATGACATTTTTCAACCAGTGGAAGTCAATATTGTGATTTTAATAAATACAAGAAAGAAACCTTGTAATATCAGTGAACCAGATTGACCAAAGACTTCAACTTGAACTGAACCAGACCGTGCGCCACTCAGAACCATTGCAAACTGGGCTTGCAATGATTGATTAATAAAGAAAAGGCATTCAGGAAAGCACTGTAAGGTTGTTATATAAGGCTGTACAATGTGTCAAGGACTGTGAAGGGTCTGAGACTTTACTTGCATGCTATTTTCATGGATACTTGCAGAAGATAAGAAAGTCCTGGGTCAGAGACAAAGGACATCACTACTCATTGCACAGCAAGCAGCATGAACTTCCTGTTCATATCAGATTTCCCTTGTCATGCCTATCCCTCCCTTCCCACGGACTGATGTAGAGGGGCCTGGATTGAAGCTGTGAACACGGTGGGTTTGCATCACAGCTGAGGAATCCTGCATTTAGGGAACTTGATTCTTTTATAATGGCCTGTACATTGACCTATTCAACTTTTGCCCTAGATGGAAACATTATTTTTATTATACTAGAGGTTTTAATCCCCTTCTCTTCACCCCTGTTGGTGAGTGAGGGAGTCATACTCTAGGGTTATGGGATGGCCAAACACATGACACATGACACTGGACAGATGAGATCCACAGCAGTTTATTAGTCATATATACTCACAGTCCAAAGGGAAAGAATACCACATGCCTTGCAGGGCACAAGGAGTTGCACACAGGAACAGAGTTAACAAACAGAGTCTGTGGAAAGCAAGTTTTGTAGTATCTACAGGTTGAAGTGCCCCTTGGTTCCTGTGGAAAGATGTGATTGGTTTGTTTTAATAATTCTTCAGGATGGCAGAGAACTGAAACCCACTATGCAAGGATAAGCAGGAACTGTGTTTTGTCCCCTTGATAAAGAGGGTCGTATGGCTAGGGGAGCTTATCTATGTGAGCAGAGTGGGAGGAAAACTTACACTATACTGGACAATAAACAAATCCACCCTTTACTTCAGAAGAAGACACTATTTCTATCTTTCATGGATGTTTGCTTTATAAACATTCTTGAAAATACAGTCAGAGCCTCTGCTTGCAAGACATGCAGAAATGGATAATCATCTCCCAATATAATGCTGAAAGGATTGAAGAACAAGTAGATTTTGATTATGATAGTAATAAAAGTAGGATCAGAAGAAATAAAAACATCTGATCAATCAAAGTCAATAATTTTAACAGCTCCCATTATGGGGGATGAGGCAAACTATACGAATAAACTTTCTCCATTGTATAAAAAGCTAGAGTAAAATTGCTGTGGAAGGCAAACCCAAATCTCTGTATTCTAACTATTTGACTGTCAACATGTGCTTTTTTATTTTAAAAAAGATTGTATTTATTTATTTGAGGGAGAAAGAGATAGAGAGAGCATGAGCTGTGGGCAGGGAGAGGGAGAAGCAGACTTCCCACTGAGCAGGAACCCAGGACAGGGCTGGATCCCAGGACCCAGGGATAATGGCCTGAGTGGAAGGCAGATGCTTAACAGACTGAGCCACCCAGGTGCCCCTCAACAGGTGTTTTTAACCATTCCAGGGCTAATACAGTAACCCTAACTTTTTAGTTAGTCAAATAAAATCTTAACTCTGGAAAAATAATAAGAAAAACAAATCAGAAACAAAATCAGAAATAAGACATAAGAAAATTCTCTGTTATTTTCTCTAAAGCATGAGAACACAACACGATAACCCCCATCAAATTTCCATTCCTAGCTCAAATACTACCTATTTTGAGAAGTCTTTCTCATTTTTGTATCTGAAATTAATCTTGCCATCTTCTGTAAATTAAAAGGATTTTGTTTATAACATCTATTATAACAGCTATTACATTCCCTTGTACTACAAGTTTTCTTATATCTTTTACCAGATATGGTTTCTGCCTCCAATCTCGTCAATAAATTTCCATTTCCAAAATGGATTTTTTTTCTTCACTTTTAAATGTATTTTTTTCATTTTTGTGTCTCTCATAGTTCTCTGTAGGAAGTAGATGCTCAATAAATTCTTGTTGACTATATTTGGACAAAATAAACAGAAATATTGGTATCCTATGTGTCTGTAGCACTTTTAAAACTTGTTAAACTCTGTTGTATTAAGGATTTCATTTGATTCTCACAGCATCTTTGTTAACAAAGGAGGGCTAGCTTTGTTAACCTCATTCGACAGATGAGGAACCTGAGGCACAGAGAAGGCAAATGAGTTGCTCAAAGTAAAATATCTTTTTGGGAATATAAATCAATGTAGCTATTATGTAATTTCAGCATGTTTATTTCTTACCTTTCTTCCTTCCTTTTTCCTTTCCTTCCTTCTTCTCTATCTAGAATCTTAAAAATATTCTTACTTTTGACTCAGTGAGTCCATGATAGAAATCTACCCTAAGGAAGTAATCTGAGAGTAGTTTTTGTGGAGGGATACTCATCACAATGTTACTTATAATAATGAAAATGTGAAAGCAGCTTAAAATACCCAACTAGAGGGACGTAGTCAAGTACATATGATACAGCTATACAATAGAATATTTTATTTTTAATAATTTGATGTATTTATTTTAAGATTGTTTTTCTCTTCATATGTATATATGGTTAAAAATAGTAACTCAGTGTTGTGCCAGCATGGGACAGAAATATAGGTCAATGGAAGAGAATTGAGAGTCCATACAAGTACCTTAATATTTATGATCAATTGATGTTTGACAAGGGAGCCATGACAATTTTCTGGTAAACAATAGTCTTTTCAACCAATAGTGCTAAACAACTAGATATCCACACACAAAAGAATGAACTTGGACCCCCTACATTACACCATTCATAAAAACAAACTCATAATGGATAATAGACTTAAATGTGGGGCGCCTGGGTAGTGCAGTCATTAAGCGTCTGCCTTCGGCTCAGGGCGTGATCCTGGCGTTCCGGGACTGAGTCCCACATCAGGCTCCTCCGCTGGGAGCCCACTTCTTCCTCTCCCACTCCCCTGCTGTGTTCCTTCTCTCACTGGCTGTCTCTTTGTCAAAATAAATAAATAAAATCTTTAAAAAATAGACTTAAATGTAAGAGCTGGAAGTATAAAACTCTTAGAAGAAGACATAGGAGTAGATGTTCATGACCTTTGGTTAGGCAGTGTTTTGTTAGCTATGACACCAAAAGCACCAGCCATGAAAGGAAAAGACAATCCGCAGACTGGAAGAAAATACCTGTGGAGCCATATATATTACAATGAACTTATATCTAGAACATATAAAGAACTCTTAAAATTCACTGATAAAGACAAATAGCACATGTAGAAATGGCTAATAAACACATGAAAAGATATTCAACATCATTATTCAAAACAAGAAATGCAAATCAAAGCCACGAGTGGCTTCATACACAGTGGCATGGCCGTAATAAGAAAGATAGATAACAACAAGTATTGGTGAAGATGTGAAGGAATTGGAACCCTTATACATTGCTGGTATGTATCTAGAATGGTTCAGCCTCTATGGAAAACACTTTGACAGTTTTTCAAAACGTTAAACAGTTTAACCATAGGATTTAACAATTCTCCTACTTATCTACTCAAGAATGATAAAAACATATGTCCACACAAAATCTTGCACATGACCATGTTATTCATAATAGCTAATAAACGGAAAGAAGTCAAACGTCCATTAACTGATGAATGGATAAACAAATGTGGTGTATCCATGCAATGGAATATTATTCAGTAGTAAAAGGAATAAATTACTGATGATAAAAGTGTTCTAAAATTAAAATATGATGATAGTTGCACAATCTGAAACTATACCAAAACCTATAGAACTGTACTTCAAATGGGTGAATTTTAAGGTATGTAAATTACATCTTATTAAAGCTGTTAATGATAGCATCATATGTGTTTTCTATAAATCACTTTATTCAATTATCAGTTTATTGTTGATATATTTCATGTTAATAAATATATTTCTACAACATTTAAAAAATCTTTATTCCCTACTAATTACAGAAGTAATGCATGTTCATTGGGAAAAAAATCTCAAAGAATACAGAAATGTCAAACACAGAAAATCAAATTTTTCACATAGTCTTATTATTTCCTTAGAATTCTATTAATAGTTAATACAACAATGTACTTAATGGCTGCTTAGTATTCTGTTGTATGGCTGTACCATAATTTACTGAGTTAATTCCATGTTATGTTTATTTAGCAATGAATTGGAAACAGTCTCTAATAAATCACCCTGCTATGAACATCTTTGTGCATACATGGTGGTTCAATTGCCAAATTATCTTGTTAGAATAAAGTCCTACAAGTGTTTTTGCTGGTTAAAGTGTATGTGTATTTTTAAGATTTTAAAATTATATGCTGCTTAATTTTACCCCCCAAAATTATACTGATTTGCACCTTAATCAGTGATGTTTGTGGAATATCTTCTCTCTCATATCTTTTTCCAGCCTTGGTTATTATTTTTTTCTTAAAATATTTTTCTTAGTTTGGTAGGTGAAAATGGTGTGTTATTTAATTTGAAATTATTTTTGATTACTAGTTATTTTGAACACTTTTTTTCATGATCCTTTGGCCATTTGTATCCTTTTATGAATTGTCTGTTTAACCTTTTGCTCACTTAAAAAATGGAAGTGTTACTTTTTCTTTAAGATTATATCCAATAAAACAATATGCAGCCAATAAAAATGTTTTATGAAGAATTTTAATTCTTCTTTTCAATGTTAAATAAAAAACAGGATAGAGTATTGTATGTATTTTATCAGCTCAATTATATAAAATATACTATGCATTGGGACATACTAAAAAAATGAAATCATCTGTAGATGGTAGGTTTAGATATTTTTCATTTTCTTTAAACCTTGAATTTTCCCTATTTTCTACAATGAGCATATATCACTTTGATAATTAAAGAAAATGTTTTTCTTTTTTCTTTCAAAGCACAGAGCTAGTTTGTGGCAGAACCAGGGCCAAACTCTTCATGCCCCCCTGCCCTTTGCCTTGTGCGTCTAGAAAGGTGTGGTAGAGGTAGAGGGAGAACCAAGGGAAGGGAAGGAGAGCTAAGAGTTTCACGGAAAGTGTCAAAGGAAGATAATCTTATTCTTGGGAGATGCATGTTAAAACACCTAGAGTTCAAGTGTAATGATATCTGCAACTTAGAAAATGTATGTTGAAGTATTTAGAGTGTCATAATGTCTGGAGAGAAACGGGGCAAGGGGAGAAGTTGATAGAGGAAGGGAGAAGGGGGGAGAAGGAAGGAAGGATGATGAAAATGTAGTGAAATGTTAATCTGTGGAGCTAGTTAAAAGCTATGTGGCTGCTCATTGTAGTATTCTTTCAACTTTATGTATTTTTATATTTTGAAGTTTTTCAAACTTGGGGAAATTGTGAGGGAAAAAAAAGTAGAAAGTAATTACCTTGTAATGTTTCAGAGAAATAAGTTAGGATGAGCCCTGTGAAGAGGCATTTGAATCTAGGGACCAGCAGACCGCAGGAAATCTTAAAGAAATAATGATTTCAGAAGGGTTGAGTGGGGGAGGGGACAAAGTCAGATTACAAAGGTTGGCAAATTGAGTGAGAGGTAAAGCAGTAGAGTCTATGGTTGGAACTGCAATTCTGAGAATTTGGGCAATGGAGAAAAGAGAGATGTGAGCCTGGCTTGAGAAGCAATAGATTTTTGGAAATGTCTAACATCGTTATTAATTTTCACTTTGTATAGATATTTATTAATATATGACCTTCTCTCTCCCCTCTACACATAGGCCTTTCCTGATGTATTAAATGATGAATTAGGGAACCAATAAAAAGAAGTAAAAGAATAATATGCACAATGCTACCATCTAGAGTATCCACTGAAAATTACACCCAATGTTTGCTATTAAAATTCAGGTGACTTGCTCAAGAGGCTAGTTGAGAGCCTCTGGGTTCATCGTGTATTTATGTGTTTGCTGCTTTGTGTAAGACATGTAGGAGGATGAGAAATATTCTCAGTGTAGTCCAGTGTTTGTGGACTGATATTTTGATCTCTGAGTGAAACATATAAAATTTCTATGAGGTCTTAAAATTTGATTTCAAACTGGGAGAGATATTTTGGCAATGCTTTACCTCAATAGTGTTTTGGAAATGAAATGAAAACATTTCAAAGGAGGAGGTCAAAGACAACCCTAAGTTCCAGAATTAAGGGGGTTATTGTGTTTAGCTGGGAGAAAGTTGAAATTACACTTGAAGTTTCTTTTATTCTTCAGAAGGCTTCATCAATCTTTTCAGCTAGTCTGAAGCCAAGTGTTGCTGGATAATGGTGAAGGTGCACATATGGGAATGTACTCTTGAGGAATGGTAGACAGAGTAATTTAGGGTAGGCAGGCATGGGCTCTTGACGTGTGTGTAGGATTTCACCAAAGATGTGGGTGGACAGCAAAAGTTCCAGGCAGAGGGAACACTGACAATACAAAGACACAAATGGACAAGGCACATTTAGAGAACAGAGATGAGTCCTAGAGTAGAGCTATACTCTAACCTAGAGTAGAGATCAGGCTACAGTATGAAATGCATTAGAGAAAAGAGTGGGAGAGAAGGTGGGAAAGGAGGTGGATTGGCACGTATATGCCTCTCTTCTCTCCCTTCAACCAGAGGATTTACTCCTAAGAATATGGTGTGTGTAGGAGGGTGTGCTCTTGTTTTTTGTTCCTCTCTAAGGGCCTGATACTTGGCTGGGTACACGGTAAGGGTGCACTTATATCTCCTAAGAGTTTGCCTGTCAGAACTAGGAAATGAGGGTGGATGCTGAGATTTAGCTACTAGAAACATGGTTCTGATGCTTGAAATTGGGCAAGTCAAACTCCCAGCTAACAACCAGAGCAGCACTTCTCAGGCTTTAATATGAATCACCTAAGGATCTTGTTTACCTGCAGATTCTGACTCCATTCAGCTCGCTGAGGTGGGGCCTGTGAGCTTGCATTTCTAATAACCTCCCAACGATGTCTATGTTGCTAGTCTGGGGACCAAACATTGAATAGCAAGGATTTGAAGGCTTGCTACCCCCAATTCTTTGACCTTTGCAGACTCCAGGCTCCTAAATGACTGGGCATGACTGGGCACAACTAAGGGTTCTTCACTTAGTATAGCTGATGGAAAAGCTCAAATTTAAAGTACCTTGTGAAGATTTTCTGCCACTAGAATTGTTGAGGTATATTTGTACTGATGGCATCTACTCCATGCCATTAAAATTTTTTTTTCTAGATGAGTAAGGTTCTGGGGCACCTGGGTGGCTCAGTCAGTTAAGCGTTTGACTCTTGGTTTCCACTCAGTTCATGATCTCAGGGTCGTGAGATTGAGTCCTGCGTTGGGCTCCATGCTCAGTGGGGAGTCTGCTAGAGATTCTCTCTCTCCCTCTCCCTCTGACCCTCCCCCCTGCTTCCATGTGTGGGTGCTCTTTCTCTCTCTCTCAAATGAATAAATCTTTTTAAAAAATAGATGAGTATGGTTCTACCTGGTTGGACTCAGAGTGTAATCAAGTCTATTTTTGAAAAGGGTAAGCCTTCATTCTCCAAATACAGACTTACCTATTGATTGAACATCCCTTCTGTCTATATTCCATATCTGTTTCCTCCTTAATAATTACAAGCCTATGTTTCTTAAGCTAATAGCTCACACAGGCACAGTCAAACTCTAGTCACTGCTATTTTGAAAATGATTATTGTTATATAAATAAAAATGGCTGCAATAACATAAGTTGTGCTTTTTCTGAGTGCTTATTATTTTTGTTTTATTTTCCTCATCCTTTGAGCAGGCTAATGTGTACAAGCTTATTATTGATTCCTATTGAGTCTTCTTTCCCATCTTGCAAGATGGCCGGTGAAAAAGCTGAGAAGCCAGATACTAAGAAGAAGAAACCTGAAGCCAAGAAGGCTATGCTGGTGGCAAGGTTAAGGAGAGTAACCTCAAGGCTAAAGTGCCAAAGAAGGGGACGCCCCACTGCAGCAGAAACCCTGTGTAGTCAGGGGAATTGGCAAATAATCCCCATCAGCTATGTATTCCAGAAAGGCCATGTACAAGAGGAAGTATTCAACAGCTACATCCAGGGTTGAAAAGAAGAAAGAGAAGGTTCTTGCTACTGTCACAAAACCAGTTGGTTGTGACAAGAATGGCATCAGAGTAGCTAAACTTCACAAAATACCTATGTATTATCCTACTGAAGATGTGCTTTGAAAACTGTTGAGCCATGGCGAAAAACTTTTCAGTCAGCATGTGAGTAAACTTCCAACTAGCCTCACTCCTGGCCATTTTGATCATCCTCACTGGGTGCCACAAAGGCAAGATGGTGGTTTTCCTGAAGCAGCTGAGCAGTGGCTTGCTACTTGTGACTGGACATTGGCCCTCAGTTGAGTTCCTCTACGTAGAACACCCCCAAATTTTGTCAATGCCACCTCCATCACAATTGATACCAGCAATGTGAAAATCCCAAAATACCTCACTGATGCTTATTTCAAGAAGGGGCTTTGTAAACTCAGACACCAGGAAGGTGAGATCTTCAACACTGAGGAGAAATATGAGATTACAGAGCAGCATAGGTTGATCAGAAAGCTGTGGATTTGCAAATTCTGCCTATAATCAAAGCTGTTCCTCAGCTTCAGGGCTAGCTCTGCTCTGTGTTTTCTCCCACAAATGGAATTTATCCTCACAAATTGGTGTTCTAAATTTCTTACAGGGAACCAAAATTTGTATAGAGCCACAAAAGGCCAAAAATAGCCAAAGCAATTCTGAAAAAGAAAAACAAAACTGGAGGCATCACAAGTCCAGACTACAAGTTGTACTACAAAGCTGTAATCATTAATACATTAATACAGTATGGTACTGGCAAAAAACACATAGATCAATGGAACAGAATAAAAAACCCAGAAATGGACCCACAACTATATGACCAACTAATCTTCAACAAAGTAGAAAAGAATATCCAATGGGAAACAGTCACTTCAACAAATGGTGTTGGGAAAACTTGAGAGCAACATGCAGAAGACTGAAACTGAACCACTTTATTACACCATACACAGAAAGAAATTCAAAATGGATGACAGACCTAAATGTGAGACAAGAAACCATCAAAGTCCTAGAGAACAGAGGCACAAACCTCTTTGACCTCAATTGTACCAACTTCTTACTAGACACGTCTCCAGAAGCAAGGGAAACAAAAGCAAAAATGAACTATTGGGACTTCATCACGATAAAAAGCTTCTGCACAGTGAAGAAACAATCAACAAAACTAAAAGGTAGCCTATGGAATAGGAGAAGATAGTTACAAATGGTTGGTGTCCAAAATCTATAAAGAACTTATCAAACTCAACACCCAAAAAAACAAATAATCCAGCTAAGAAATGGGCAGAAGACATGAATAGACACTTTTCCAAATAAGACATCTAGATGACTAACAGACACATGAAAAGATGCTCAACATCACTCATCATCAGAGAAATACAAATTAAAACCATGATGAGATACCACCCCACACTGTCATAATGGCTAAAAATAACAACGCAAGAAACAGCAGGTGTTGGTGAGGATGTGGAGAAAGGGGAACACTTGTGAAGTGTTAGGGAATGCAAAATGGTGCAGCCACTCTGGAGAACAGTACGGAGGTTCCTCAAAATGTTCAAAATAGAACTACTGTACAATCTAGCAATTGCACTACTAGGTATTTACCGAAAGGATACAAAAATACAGATTCAAAGGAGTACATGCATCTTGATGTTTATAGCACCATTATCAGCAATAGTCAAACTGAAGAGAGCCCAAATGTCTATCAACTGATAAATGGATAATGAAGATGTGACACACACACACACACACACACACACACACACACACACACACACTGGAATATTACTCAGCCAACAAAAATGAAATCTTGCCATTTGCAATGACATGGATGGAGCTAAAGTGTATTATGTTAAGTGAAGTAGTCAGAAAAAGACAAACACCATATGATCTCATTCATATGTGGAATTTAAGAAAGAAACAGATAAACATGTGGGAAGGGGAGAAAGAAAAAAGAGAGAGGGAAACAAACCATAAGAGACTCTAAACAATAGAGAACAAACTGAGGGTTGTTGGAGGGAGGTGGGTGGGAGATGGGCTAGATGGGTGATGGATATTAAAGATGAATCACCAAATTCTACTCCAGAAACCAATATTGCACTGTATGGTTTTTTTTTAAAGATTTTATTTATTAATTTGACACAGAGAGACAGCCAGTGAAGGAGGGAACACAAGCAGGGGGAGTGGGAGAGGAAGAAGCAGGCTCCTAGTGGAGGAGCCTGATGTGGGGCTTGATCCCAGAACACCGGGATCACACCCTGAGCCAAAGGCAGACGCTTAACGACTGCGCCACCCAGGCGCCCCATGCACTGTATGTTAACTAAAATTTAAAATAAATAAATAATTTTTTTCAAAGAACCTAATTAAATAACTGACCCATTAAAAATATTGATTCCTTAAAAAATATTTTAAAATATTGATTCTTATCATTGCAAATGTCAGGATTGGTAGGAGTGGTCTCCATGAGGAAAATGAAAGTGATGGTAAATCGTTGCACATATTAATTGACTTCCAGTTAATTACATAATGCCACATAGCCACATTTCAGCTATGCTGCAGGGATAAAGACCTGAGTACATGATTATAGTATTATCGAGAAAGATGCCAGTCTTAAGGGTAAGATCAGAATTTTTCCCCCCAAAATATATTTATGTGAAGCTTAGGCCTAACGGTGAGCTATTCACACAGTCTGGAATCTGGAAGCAAAGAGAGGCTATCAATTTGACCTTCTACCTGAACCCTTGCCTTTTCTCTTCTCTCAGTGTTTGGCACACCCATCTGCTGAGGTATTCAGAATGACTTTATAAGCTCTTCATCCACCTAAATTTAATCTGTGAGCATAGAAAGATGTGTTCAGCAACCTTTAACCACCTGGGGGTCCACTTTCATGTGTGGCTAAGGGAAGAGATTTTCTGTTGATATATACATGTATGTAGATGTATATATTAAAATAAAAAGCATAGGAGGAAATAAGGGAATCAATTTCAATTGCATTTGAATCAATTTTTCTTTCAAGAGCTAGAGCAATTGTCACATTTTCTTTTCTACCTAAATGGTGTAGACCGCCCTAATCACTAGCACAACAACCTAAAAACATACCAGTTTTCTGTGAGGAGGGACTGACTGATCTCTTCACAAGAAGCTTCCCAGAGTGTCCTAGTGTGCTTTCCCTATAAGCTCAAGTCTACAGGAAGTCAAATAAAACAACCTTCTGATTCCTGACTATTTTTCAAATACAATACTATTTTCATTTGAGTGGATTCCAAGTTAATGTTAACCCTCCTTCTTTCTTCTCTTTCTGCCTTCCTTTTTTCTTTTTTTTTTGATTCCACATACACATGTTTAAAAATTACAAAAGAGCTTCTATGTTGAAAAAAAATCAAATATTACAGAAGTGAAGGTTCACCCCCCACCCCGTTCTTGATTACAACAATAAGTTTGGTTAATATCCATCACCTTACATAGTTACATTTTTTTTCTTGAGATGAGAACTTTTAAGATGTACTCTCTTAGCAACTTTCAAATATACAATACAGTGCTAACTATAGTTACCATGCTATACATGACATTCCCAAAACTTATTTATATTATAACTGGAAGTTTGTACCCTTTAGCTCCCTTCACCCATTTCCCCCACCCTTAGCCCCCACCTCTGGCAACCACCAGTCTGTTCTCTGTTCAATCCCACTCTTCAGAGGTAATAATTGTTCACAGATTGGTATAAATTCAGAATTTTAATATGCATATATAAACATACACAATCAGATATATAAATTATTTTGGTTTATAAAAATTGGATGATATTTTGTATATTTTTCTATGTTTTCTCATTTATCAATATATCATGAATACTTTCCCACATAAATACATATAGATTTATCTCATTGCATGATTCCATAGGATCCCATTGTCAATCTATTTAACCATTCCCCCATTAACAGAAATTTTATTTATTCCAGTTTTTTCTATATGAATTTATGCTGCAACAAATATGCTTGTACAACACAAGGCTTTTTTTGTAACATAAATTATTAGAAATGGAAAATCTGGGTCGAAATGTCTACATATTTAAATATTGATAGATTTTGTCAAATTTCCTTCTAAAAAGGCTTCTTCAATTGAAATTCTCACTACCAATGTGTAAGAGGGTCTGTTTCCTAGAACTCTTACCAATACTGTGTATTTTAATCCTTCAATTTTTTGCCAGTTTGAAAAATTTTTTTGCCAGTTCCGTGTTGTTTTAATGTGTATTTCATTCATAACTGGTGAGGCAGAGCATCTTTCCATATTTTTGATGGCCATTTATGTTCTTTCTTTTACAGGACCTATTTCCACCAGAAATTACAGAGGGAAAACAAGACAGCTTTTGTGGCAGAGCTCTGACAATGAGAAAGTTATGTCACCTATTCTTACACAGAAAAACAAAAAGATAAGTGTTTCTTTTTATTAGAAGTACAAATATGATTTTTTAAATAATAAAGGATGAAAGGAAAGTAGAATGCATCACTCTGTAAAAGGTACACAGATCGGGTTCATAGTATATTTCAGAGACACTAAAGCAATGGAACAGAAGAAAACATAGAGGAAATAAGACTGCTGAGGAAGCTGGCAGTGTACTTCTAACCACCCATCCATTTGTTCATTATTTGAGAAACATTGAATAAATATTTTTGAGCCCCTACAATATGCTAATTACTGGTATCTGGTGTTGAAAAAGATCCTAGTCTCTGGAGTAAGATTGACTAGGTTTGAATTTTGACTCTATCTCCTACACTGTGATCTTGTGTGAGTTGCTTAATGTTTTCGTGCTGCAGTTTCCTCATCTGTAAAATGGTTATAATAATAGTATGTACCACATAGGGATGTTGAAAGGATTAAATAAGATCAATGCAAGTAAAGTTCTATGCACAGAGTAAGTGCCTAACAAGAGTTATATTTACAGTTCTTGACAAATTAATTTTTGATTCCTACCCAAAATCAACTCTGGAGATAGAAGCCAGAGGGCAGCATAGATTCCAGGGAAAATAGCAACCACTACAACAATACCACTGTGAAAAGCCCTGGAGATACTGAAAACAGCCTTCAACGGATGTGTGTAAAAGGTAGATGGCTGTAGCTTGGTACAAGGGATGGCCAGAGGCATTGGTGATGGAATAGGGCAGAACAAAACTTCTAGAGCCCTATTTCTTCCTCTCCCTGGTGTAACCTTAGTATAATTACTGCTTACCTCATTTCATTGCAGAAATCAGGGACAATAGCCCAAACTGCCTGTGTCAGCAGGCTATGAGTAGATGGACAATGCAAAACTCTTACTGGTGTGTGTTGTTGAGCATAAGGATGGACTAACCGGTTGTCCTCTGACATCCATTCCTCCACTTCCTCCCTTCCAACTCTTAGATCTGATGGTTTGCAACTCAAGGTGACAGACCAGACAAGTTGCCTCATAAGGCACCAAGATATAGGAGTTACAATAGTTCTGTGGTATCTGGGACTCTTCCCTAGGACTAAACTAGGGCCTGGCCTTTGGCCCCTTTTTGACATACATTTATTAGATGCAGTAGCTGATATCCCCGGGAAACAGGAGTAAGTATACCTAGACTTCTGAGAAGGATGAATGACTACTATAGAAAAGGTCAACAAATTGAAAATATATACCATTCAATGAGGAATTAACGGAATGGATGGGCTAATAATTTAAAATATACAAGTGAATATATTTAAAGATTTAAGGTAATAAATCAGTAATATAAAATATGATAAGATAATTTTAAAGGATCAAATGAAAAATATTAGCCACAAAATATATATTGATCTACATATTTACCATTTCTGACACTCTTCATTCTTTTGTGCAGACCTCCGTTTCCATTTCATAACATTTTACTTCAGCCTAAAAATATTCCCTTATCATTTCTTTTCAAATATATTTTAATTTTAGAACAGATTCAGATTTATGAAAAGTTGCATAGATAGTATGGAGAGTTTACATATACCCTGCATCCTGTTTCCCCTACTGTTAACATCTTACATTAGTATGGTATATTTGTCACAACTAATGAACTAATATTGGTACATTATTGTTAACTGAAGTCCATACTTTTTTTTTGATTTCCTTAGTTTTTAATCTAATGTCTTTTTTCATTCCCAGAAACACATCCAAGATACCACATTACATTTAGCTATCATGTCTCTTTAGGTCCCTCTTGGCTGTGATGGTTTCTCAGACTCTGTTTTTGATGACTTGGACAGTTTTGAGGAATACTGGTCAGGTATTTTGTAGATTGTCCCCTATTTGGGTTTGTATGATGTTTTTCTCATGATTAGACTGGGTTATGTATTTTTGGGAGGAAGTTGCAAAGTGCCCTTCTCATCACATCATATCATGGGTACGAGCTATCAGCATGATTTATCACTGGTGATATTAACCTTGATCATCTGTCTGAGGTAGGGTTTGTCAGGTTTCTCCACTATAAAGTTACTCTTTCTCCTCTTTTTCCATACAGTTCTCTTTGGAAGGGAGTTATTTTGTGCAGCCCACATTTGAGGAGTGGGGAATTATGCTTCGCCTCCTTGATGGGAAACTATCTACATAAATTATTTGGAATTCTTTTATATGGGAGGTTTATTATGGGTATATTATCCTCCATTTATTTATTTACTAAATCTTTTAGTTACACCAAGATGGACTTATAGATATTTATTTTATACTTTGGGTTATAATCTAATATGACTTTATTTTCTTTTTCACATCACTCCAACTTTGGCCATGGGGAGCTCTTTCAATTGATTGCTATGTCTCTTTGACATGACCCCATCATTTTTTTTAACACTTCCTTACTTTCTGGTATTACAAGATGCTCCAGGCTCATTCTGTCTATTTCCATTTTCAGCCTTAGAGTCTGCCATTTCTCCAAGGAGCCCTGGTTCCTTTTATTGCAGAATGATATTAGAAACCAAGATCTGGGTACTGGGTATAGTGTTTCTTTTTGTGCAGGTTTGCTGGTGACAAATTCAGCTTTTGTTTCCCTGATAAAGTATTTATTTGGTCTTTATTTTTGGAGTTTTCCCTCCCATAGATATAGAATTCTTTTCTGGCTTATATTCTTTCTGACAAGAAGTCAGTATTCATTCTTATCTTTATTCCTATATATTTAAGGTATTCTTTTTCTTCCTCTGACTGCATTTAGGAACTTTTTTTTTCTCTATCAATTTCAGCATCTTGATTATGATGTGCCTACTATACATGGTTTTCTTTGTGCTTATACTGCTAGAGTGTGTGGAATTTTTTGGGTATGTGAATTCACAGTCATTATTAAATTGGAAAACTTTCAGCCATTATTTCTTCAAATATTTTGTCTGAACCTCCATTCTGGGACTCCAATTACTTATAGGTTAGACTACTTGATATTGACCCACATATCACTGAGGCTCTGTTCATCTTTTTTCACACTTTTCACCCCCTGTCTTGTGTTTTGATTTGGATAGTTTCCACGGCCGCATCTAAAAATGTACTCATTTTCTACAGCATCTAATTCACTGTCAATCCTACTCAGTGAAATTTCCATTTCAAATATTATATTTTTCACTTCTAATACTTTCATTTGTTTCTTTCTTACAGTTTCCATTTCTTTCCTCATTATGGCAATATTTTTCTTTAACCTTTGACCTTTCTTTTAAACTTTAACCTTAATATTTTAATAGGTATTCTAAATTTTTTTGTCTGGCAATTCCATCCACTCTATCATTTCTGTGTCTTTTATGTTGTCTGATGTTTTTCCTGGTTATGGGTCATATATTCCTGCTTCTTCATGTGTATAGTAGTTGTTTATTAGATGCTGGATATTGTGAATGTTTTGTTGTTGAGTGCCTGGATTTTACTGTTTTACCTTGAGTTCTCTTTTGGGAGGTAGTTAAATCACTTCCAGATCAGCTTTAAACTTTCAAGGCTTGTTTATAATTTTGTTATGGCAGGCCAAGGATAGCCTTTACTGTAGGGCTAGATTAGCTCCACTACTAATGTGTGATCATTCTGGGGTCTCTACTTAAATGCCTGGGTACTCTACAACATTTGTCTGCTCTGGCTGGCTGGAAAGCAAACATTTCCTAGCCCTGTATGAGCTCTGGAAATTCTCCGCCTTACAGCTCCCCAGCTGTTGTTTTTTGCCCATCCTCACTGGAATTTCATGTTATGCATGCACAACTCAGTATGTATCAAAGACTAAAGGGAATCCCTATGCCAATTTCTATAGTTCTTTCTTTGTATAGCTCTCTCTTCTCTAGTACTCTGCTCCACTAATTATAGCTGCCTCATCCTCCATGAATTCTGACCTCTGACTTCAAATCAGCAAGCTCGCTGTGTTCTGCTTGGACTTTCCATCCTTATGCTGTTGTCCAGAAATTGCTTCTAGGCAGCAAGCTGAGACAATCATAGAGATTACCTCATTTGTTTCTCTTTCAAAAATCACAGCCTGTTGTCTATTGTCTGAAAACAATTATCTCCTATATTTTGTTGAGTTTTCTAGTTATTTATGGTAGGAGGGCAAGTCCAGTGACAGTTACTCCATCATGAATATAAGTGGAAGTTCTATTCATAAAAATATAATAATTGAAGTAAAAAAATATGACTGATGAAATAATAAAGGATAAATTTAGCTAAAGAACAAATTAGTGAATTAAAGATAAAATGAAGAACTTTCCTAGAAGGTAGTAGGAAAGGATAAAGAGATAGAAAGTATAAAAGAAAAGCTATAGGATGTGGAAGATGAAAGTAAAATCCCAATATCAAATAAAAGGAGTCCAAGAAATAGACAAAATCAAAAATAGGAAGAAGTAGCTACTTTAAGAATAATGGAGATAAATGTTTTGAAATTGAAAAATAATGAAAGACTTCATGTAGTAAAGAATCATAGAGTGTCAAATACGAGCAAAAAGGAAAACCTAAACTAGCTACTCTATAGTGAACATTGACAGCATCAAAGAGAAAATTCTGAGTGTCCTGAAAGAACAAAAAGTGAATGTACAAAGGATCAAGAATCAGGTTGATCTCAGACTTTTCAATAGCAGCATTAGTTGTAAGAAGAAAATGAAGTATCATTGGGGATATTAATAGGTGAGCTTCACAGAGAAAAAGCCTGGGTGGGAGGGGAAACCAGAGGAAGAACTGAATTAATTGGTAATTGATTAAAAGCTTCCACAGCTATCATTTAATGGTACAAAAGTTCTTGTGCATATCTTCCAGGACAGAAAATTAGGTATGATTTTCCCCACTGGATGACCTTTCTCCTCTGGAGTTAAAAAGAATAATTTCATCTTGCATTGTATTACATTTTATACATTTAAAATTACTTTAATATTTACTACCACATTTGAATTTTTTTGGAACAGAAAGCTCAAATGTTACTGTGTTCAAGTAGCATTGTTTGCTTTACTGTATAGACCAGAAAGCTGAAACTCATTCAAGTCATGCCATGGATTGCTCACAGAACCAAACCTAAACCCCTACATCTCTAACTCCCACATTTCTGCTGTTTCTTCAGCGTAGTAAAGGAGCATGAAAGCTCAGGTGAGCTGAATGGATTGTGAACTGATTTGTCAAATGGACCTTGCTTGGAAAGGCCTTTTGCCAAGGAGTGGGCATTCTCAAATGAAAAGGTAATTGTACTATCCATGAGAAGGCTGTATTTGGCTTATGTACCATGATTGTCCTCAGCTCTGAGATATGATCCAATAATGAAAAAACATCTCTTTTCTCACTTGGAGTTCTTGTTAGTCATTTATGTGGATAAGGTTTTATTGGGATAATTATTGTAAATGTGGCACACATGAAGAGTGGTTCCAATTGCATTTTTAGAGCATAAATGTATGATAATGAATTTCATGGCAACTCATACAAATCTCCTTGTCTTGAAAGCTACCAGCAGGAGAGACATTATTGTCTGTCAGAGAAATGACAGAGAGGAAGAAACTCTTCTTCTAATTTTTCCTTCCTAAATATGAAGTGTCTCTTTCCCATGGAGCTCATAAAGGCCTTTCATGTTGCCAGCTATACCTAAGCATTCTTTTTACCAACTATTCTAAGGTTCTAAAAGTCCCAGTGAAGGAACAAAAAGAGCATAATAATTCTCAGAAGCTGACCAAACAGTACAATCTCAACACCTTCTAATTAGGAGGGGAATGGAATCATGAATTCAGCAGTGTGTCAGTCCTACAGCTAGTCTCCTCTTTGGTAGGGTGATGAGCTTCAGAGAACCTGCTCTGTCAATGTAGAATGTGGTCTCCTGCTTTGTAACTATGCTTTCATTTGTGTCTCCATTTGAAAGATGTGAGAATCTGGAAACCCCTGTCTCCACTAGGCACACATACACATACATACACATACACATACACATACATACACATACACACACACTCTCTCTAACAGAACCTTCATGCTACGAAAGCACAGCCCTTGCATAGGCCATTGAAAATTAAAACAGAAGTGAGGATGGATGGGGTCTGAACTGTATGTTAGGAAATTTCAGAGTCCTATGTATCAAAATTGTAAACAAAACAAATACAAAACCTGATCTAATAGTGAAGTCTAAAATGGGAGTTCCAGAGTGCCCTTCCAAAAATTAGAAGGACTCAACTCGCCCCTAGAAGAAGAGCTCCCAGAAGAACCTTACTCAGAAGAATGCCCTCACATAACTCCACCCAATCTCATTCAGAGAATAAATGCTCTAGAGCATCCCAGAAGATGACAAGGAAGACGGTGGTAACTGACCGTGAGATGGCACAGAACCCAAAGGGCATGTCAGTTTCTTGGCTCAATGTAGCATTGTCAACTACCAGCACATGGAGATGTGCTTTATGGAGAGTACATTCTCTTCCCCCCACCCCATTATAGACTAGTGGACCAGACGGAGTGGCATCTGGAAGCAGTACATGATGAATGCTACACCCCTTAAGATCGCGCAGAGCCAGATCTTAAAGATAGTCACAGGGAAGACAGTGTGGGGGCATGCCACCAACAACTTCAAAGCCCTTCAGTACTTCCACCCCAAGTCCCTCACCCACAACACCTCCCAAATCCCTCTCCTCCCCAACCTGAAGGCAGACTGCTTGAAGAATGCCACCATGTCTCTGAAGCATTTCACCAAGAAGCTTCTGAACTGGGACATGCAGATTGGGAAAACTGGACATTCCTCTGTGGAAGATGCTCAGGCCACCATGGAGCTGCACAAGTTGGTTGAAGTGGAGTGGGAATAGCACCTGGACCACAATCCCCCAAAGACTAGCAGCAGTGGGGATGCTGGTGATGTGGGGAGGCAGCATTGCACCCAGGAGAAACAGGGCTGTGGACCAGTGGACAGCTCTACCAACGCCACCTCTTTGCAAGCTTGAGGTGTGAGGGAGAGAAAGGTTCCACCCTAGACTTAATATCCACTGAAATTTCACCTCAGGTGTTGTTTTCTGTGTCTGATTAAGTATCCCATGGAAGGTGTAAGCCTCTATGTCAGACTCAGCCCTATACTGTTTACCTCTTAAATGCTGCTAAACACAGATCCCAGGGTGCTTTGCTCCAGTCAGGCCTTTTGACTTTCAAGGGGAAGGGCATACTGGGAAATGCAGTTTCTCAAACTGCCTTATCCCTAGGGTGGCCCCATGTCTCATTTTAAGCCTTTTGTTCTCAAGTAATTAGCAGCACCCTTTCACTCTCAAAAGTACCCTGGTTTGTTGATCACACTCTGTATCACAGACTCTGCTTTTGGCTCAGAGTCTCCACCTAGTCTGTTTTGGGATATCACCTATTCTTCCCACCTTGACTTACAGAAGAACCACCCCTGGTAAGGTTCAGTTCTCCTTCAGGTTACAAGGCAGTAGAGGTAAGAGAGCATGACTTGGAAATCAACTTGTCTGATTAAGGAAAGCAGTCTCTTTCCTAAAGTAATAGAGGATTTATGTAATTTACATCCTACTTGGTAGGTTAAAAAAGAATTTAAAGTGTTTTCATGGTTTTTGGTCTAAACCAAACCTCTAAAAACTCAAATTATTCCCTTGATAAATTTTTATAATGGAAAATAAAATAAAATAAAACTCCAATGTAAAAGGTAATTAAATTGGGCCAAAGAAAATGAGCCAAATGCACAGGTGAGTCTGAAAATCTTTTAGGACTAGCTAATTTATATGTTAATACCCTTTGCAATTTTAAGATTTGAATTTTATTCTGCTTTACACTTGAAGCAGTGTTTTTTATTTCAATCAGGACCCTTTGGGTATATAATTTATTACTGGATTTAGAAGAAAATGTAAAACTCTTGCAGAGTCTGGCTAGCACCAGCTGAATTTTGTATCTTTCTTTTTAGACCCCAGAGTTGCTTACTTGAGTTATAGGCTAGATTGCCTTTGGTAAGATAGTGTAGTCGGCAAAGTTAGTTTTTGGACCCCTCCTCCAGCTTCCTTACTGTCTCTCCAACTTTCTCTTTATTGGCCTTCCTCCTTCCCTCCTTTCCCCCATCCTTTCCTTTTGCATCTGGTACTGTCTGTTCTCTTGCTTCCTTCCCTTTAAAATCTGCTCTGAGGAGTCACTCTAATATCAATCATTTATGACTTAGTAGGGATTTAAATCAACTTTCTTCCCTTTCATACAGAGCATCCCTCTAAGCTTATCTCCAGTTATGGAATTAAAGACTTTGTCTCTTATTAAAGAGATTTCCCCATCCAGCTTGTGGGGAAGGTAGATTTTTGGCTACCAGACCTTAGGCATTTCGGAAACTGATAGAGGGTTGTACCACTCCAAATACTTAACAGTGGCTAGCACACCTAGTAACAGTTTTAGGAGAATTTGCTAATTGGGTAAGTGGTTATCTTTGGCTGTTAGGCCTTTTCTTTGGCTTTTCAATGTGTCCAGATTGATACTGTGGGGCTTGGGCACACTGTGGATCCTGATATTACATTGGAGTTTGATAATGAAGAAGGTTGCAATATTTGGGAAGATTGAATCTTGAAGGATAATTCAATGAGCAGTCACAGGACAGAATCAGAAAGTTAAACAGACATATATGAATCTTCCAGAATTGAAAACTGTCGAAATTGCTGGAAGATTAGATCATATTAGTCATTTGCTGTAAACCTGCTCCAGCTGTACCTTCAAAGAACAGTTTATTTCCTGACTGTCAGTCAACTGTGGCCTGATTAGAGGGAGCAGGATCTGAGGAGGTCAGAGTCTGGGCTCTGGAGTCATTTTTGATGAGATTTTCTTTTGCCTAAAACACAGCAGGAAAAGCAAATGCAAGGTGGAGAAGAGATTTACATGTTTTTTCTTTATTGCTCACATGAAGCTTATATTTCCATTTAAAATCTTTTCACGGAAAGCTCTTGGAAAAATTGACCCCTGAAGCAAGCATTATTTAGAGTTTGGGACGTGGCTTTCTGGCAAGGTGTAGGTTTGAATGTGATTAGCAGACAAGCCCTGTGCTGGGCCTCTTCGCTTCTGCTGGCTGGCGTTCATCCATGCACCACCCAGCCTTCTCTGTTTCTGCTACTGCTAGAAATGTCCCTGCTACCATTCATTCTCCAGTAAATTCCCAAACTTCCTTAATTGTCATCTCAGAGTGGCCCACCTTCTATGCATACAAATCAATCATTGTAATTTTCCTTGAGAAATCCTGGGAGGAGGAAATGGTGGTTGAACTGGATGAGAATATTTCTGCTCTAATCACCAAGCCTATCTTATTGATATAAAGACAATTTCTACCAGCTTTGGGGGAGGAAATGAGAAGGGAAAAAAAGGGTACTTTGCTCTCCCCTTGGCAGAGGTAATTGCCTTAACTGCTACACAACTTTTCATTCTCAACCTCTTACACTCCCATTCCTAAGAAACCCCTGAGTTGCTCTCCTTTTTGGCCTCATATTGTTTTTCAATAGGTTAAGGTTAAAACTGTTAATAAGCTAGGGCTTTTGCTCTAGAGCTGTCAAGCTAGCCTTTTTCAAGTCTGTAAAATTTGTTTAGCAATTGAAAGAGATATGAAATCTCATATATTCATGTAAGTAGCTCTTCCTTTCATGTTTTTGCCTAGCTATAACTGGAGATACTTTTAAACTACAAGCTTTTCATTATGTAGAAAATATAATTATTGAGGAGAAGGGCAAGATGCTTCTAGTGACCTGTCTAAGGAATTCATTTAACTAATGACAGTTTCTCTCAAATGAGAGCAAGAATTGTACTGATAATGAACAATATGAGGGCAGGACAATAAAATCAGGAAAAATTTAGGGATAACATCATTGCCTTAATAAGTAGTTTTCTGCTGTGAAAGCTTGTAAGCACTTTATTTAAGGTTTATTTGGAAAAATAAAAACCATTGCTTTCTAGGCTCAGTAAAGCAAAATGATAACGGTGAACAATCTTAAAGATCTTTCAGTAAGAAAAAGGCTTGCTGGAATGTCTAAGAATTTTGCAGCACCATTTGAAATAAAATTTCATTTACTATGGTTCAAAATCTCATTCTAGTGAGCTTCAAAGAAGTATCCAAGTGACTAATACAACTTTCTTTAACCAGCACCCTTAATTAACCAAACCTTTTTCTAAATTATATTTTTGCAGAAAATACACCTTGTATCAAAAGATAACCATGTTCTAGTCTATTAAAAATAGCATTTCTAGTACATTGCGGGTTCACTATGGGTTAAACACAATCTCTTAAGTCTTTTACAGCTACATTGCTAGTCTGGGCTGATGCCATTGATGGTTGGAAAGATGACTCTGAGACCGAGCAATATCTTCAATCTTCAAATATTAAATTTTGTTCACTAATGTAACTTACTATACTCTACTCACTAAGGCAGGAAATTGGACTCATAGGATTTCCAGCCATAAATTTTGAAAAATAATAAGGTTGCAGGTTAACCCCCAGGTACCCAGACAAAAAACAGCCACAGTATTCTATTCTCAGAACCAGTGAAAAAAGAACTGGGCATGATGATGTGTTATTGCATTGAAAGTAGCCAAAAATGATTGCCCATGGTTTGGAAATGGTTTTCTTTTATAGCAAATTTGTGGTACTAGAAACTGATCTAGAGTGTTTGTTGTTACTCACTATTTGCAGCCACCCAGACCAGTGGGTGATCTTAACATGGTAAGTGCTTTAAGATATTTTTGTCTGAATAGAAGAATGAGCTATATGTTTTTACATACATATCATATACGTATCCTATATGTTTTTAAGATATTAAACCTATTTTTGTTGCCAATTGTTCCTGATACTTTATTTCCTTTTTGTTTTGTACTCCTACTCCTTGAATCAATTGAACTTATTGCTTCAGGGGAAGACAGCTATGACCTGGAACAAATGTATCATTGCTCATCCCTGAGTTTCAGACTGCAATTTTTCAGTGCATTGTGAAATAATAGTTTCAAAAGCCAGGATTTGATGAGGGTAAAGATTCCCTTTACATACCAAGAGAAAAACGTGGTGGTGTGACAATAGTAGTTCTCCATCAGCAATTGTGTAGAGAGGATGGGAGATACTAACATAAGGGAAGTTTCTGCCACTCAGGAAACCAAAACCATTTTGGTGCTTGGAGGAGCTTGGAGATATATTTGGGAAGGGATGTACTTACTCTTAAGAAGCTGATCCCACGCTCTGGGCCACAGAATGGGCTGGTATTGCTTTTCCTGTGCATAAGTATTGGAGGAGATTGTATGGCGCCCTGTGTCAATACAAAGTAGCCATAGTTGAGTAGAAATGGCACCATGGCATGATAAAGCAAAGAGGTCTGGAGATAGTGTACCTGAAGTGCTGTAAAACAGATTTTAAGTTCTCCTGTGCCCTGGTGGGACATACAAGAGTAAAGAAAGTATAGGTGGCTCAGAAGCCTGGAGTTAGAAGAAGTGGATGCTGAGTGCAGGAATCTTACCATCAGAGTAATGGCAATGTTCATGGTCATTAGCAGTAGCTCCCAACGTGATCCTTCAAAAGCCAGGTGGCCAAGAGACACTATGCAGCAAGACACACAATGATCAGGTATCGTTAGAGGCAAACTCAGCAGAAGTCAGAAAGGAACCAGAGGCCAACATGCAATACACAGGTTCCTTCTCCAGTGCAATGAGGTTATATAAGCTTTCCTCTGCACCCCAATACCATCTTGAGGAAGGAGAAGAGAAGATATTTTGAGAAAATAGAGGAAGCCCTAATAGGAAGTTTGAACTTTAAATTGATTGAATATTAACCTGACAGATACTGGGAGAATTAGGACTCTAAAGCAAGATGAAGTCAGATCGTAGAATATTAGGTTGATTTTTTTTTGTCTGAGTCATTGTGTAAATTTGTACTTCCTCTAACACATGCATTCTCTAATTCTTTATTGACTAAGGCAAGACTCACCTGCCTTTCCAATTCAGCACTAAGCCTTACCTTCTATTTATTTTCCGAGTCTTCTTTATATTTATTTTTTCCAGCTCTATTGAGGTATAACTGGCAAATAAAAAATATATATACATTTAAGGTGTGCAATGTAATGATTTAATATATGCATACATTGTTAAAATATTACCACAAACTAATTAACACATCCATCACCTCACATAATTACTTTTTCATGTGAAAACACTTAAGATCTACTTTCTTAGTAAATTTCAGGTGTATAATACCATATTATTAACCATGCTGTGTATATACACTCATCATGCTATATATTAGATATCTAGAACTTACTAATCTTATAACTGAAATTTTTACCCTTTAACCAAGATCTCCCATTTACCACATTCCCCTTAGTCCTTGGCAACCACCATTCTTCTGTATGCTTCTGTGAGATCAAAAGTCTTCCTTTTTATATAGTTACTCTGGGGAAAGTATGAAGGGGAATGAAATGACAAGAAGTTCTTTATTAAAATGCAGATTCCTCTGGAAGTAGTTACACCTTAAAATTGTACCAATTAATACTAAATTATTAGTTAACAAAATTGTTGTCCATTAACACCTCAGGAGAGGTTTGGGGGGATAATAAAGATTAGGCAGTTTAGGACTGTGGTTAAGAAGGAATTAAGAAGTGGGGTGCTTGTGTGGCTCAGTCGATTAAGCATACGCCTTTGCTCAGGTCCTGATCCCATACGCCTTTGCTCAGGTCCTGATCCCACGGTCCTGGGATCTAGCCCACCTAGCTCCCTGCTCAGTGGGGAGTCTGCTTCTCCCTCTGCCTCTCCCTCTACTCATGCTCTCTTCTGCACTTTCTCTCTCAAGTAAACAAAATCTTTTAAAAAAGAAAGAATTAAGAAGAAGGTATAGTTTTCTTTATGTATCTAAGGTTGCTTGGATAGTATTTATCACTTGGTACTTGATACACAGGAGAGGACTTGTTATCAAGGCAATACTATGAGTTAGTTAAGAGCACAGGCTTTGGAGTGAGACAAGCCTGGGTTCAAATACTAGCTGTGTCATATTGAACAAGTGACCTAACCCATTTTAGCTGCAGTTTTCTCATCTGTAAAATGGGGGAAATATTATGTATGGCAAAGTTTTGTTGCAAGGAATAAGTGCAATTTGAAAACTTCCAAGAATAATATCTGAAATGCAATAGTTGTTCCAGAAGTGTTTGTTCCCTATCCTTTGTCAAACTGTGTTGGACATCTTCCCTTTGCCTCTCTATCCTTTTCTATCTTACTCTACTTTCTGGAAGACTGACTTGTAAAGATTCTATCACTGGATTTCCTTGTTCTCTGGCTTCCTGGTGGGTTAGAGAAATGGAGGGCACTAGTAGGAGATCAGAAGGAGGAACGTGAAATTGGGGTATTTATTCCTTTAGCTTCCATCCTGCAGGATGTCATGGGCTGATTAGGTTCCTCAAGGAAGGTCACAACTCCAGTCAGGAAGCCCTCTCCATGGAAACCTTTCTCTTTCCTTCTGTTGCTCTTTCAGGCCTGAGGTGATAACCCCCCTCTAATCTCTCCCAATACTTTGTTATCTCTTTCTGTGGCTTACCACACCTTTGTAAATAGTCCCTTTTTTAAACTCTTCTCAAGTTATTTAGTTTGAACATGGCTGCTTGTTTCTTGCTGAGACCCTGATTGGTACATTCTCTTGCCATTTCTAAAGGTCTATGACAAATAGAAGGAAGACACATGCACTCAGTCTGTCTATGAAGGCCTGAATTAGCTGCCCCAGTCCTTTCTTTGAGATGCTGAGCTCCGATGAGGGGGCAGTTTGGTCTAGTGAAAAGAACACAAAGCAAAGGGTCAGAAGACTTAGAGCTTTGCTCTGGTTCTGGTGTTAACTCTCTGAGCTTGGGCAAGTGATATGGCTCCTCTGTAGGTCTCAATTCTTCTGTAAAACGAAGAGAATGAATCAGATGACTTCTATGGTAACTTCTGGTGCTTACTCCACAGCGACTGAAGATTTACCTGATAGAGCTGTAGTAGACATTCTTTTTTTTTAAGATTTTTTTTATTTATTAGAGAGAGAGAGCAAGCACAAGTGGGGGGAGGGGTAGTGGCAGGCTCCCCACTGAGCAGGAAGCCCAACAGGGGTTGATCCTAGGATCCTGGAAAGGACACTGACGCATCTCCCAATCTTCCTTAAGAAAGAAAAGAAGAAAAACAAATAAACAAAACAAAACTAAAATTAAAAAAAAAACAAAATAAGGAGAAGAAGAAGGAGGGGGTAGGAGGGGAGAAAGGAGAAAGAACAAACTTTTACAAATGGTAAGTGAAGCTTTTAAGCTTTCTAATCAATCTCCTTGCCCTCAGATTGGCAGATTAGGACTCTTGACATCTGAATGATTTATTATGACTTAAAGTCCATACTTACAGCACTTCAGCTTGATTTCTTCACAACAGGAGGCAGTGGAAGGAGACAGACAATAGGCAGGAAACAAGACCAGTCACTGCAGAAATGGGAACTTAAATGGTGATTCTTCTATGCGGTCTTGGCAGACATCAGAATTTTTTGTTGTTGCTATAGTTGTTTGGTTTGGACAGTTTGTGATAGCAGGGAGAGTAGAGAGGGAGCGGAATATTTACACACACCTAGACAAAAAGAACAATCAGGGCATGTGGAGAGGCATATAATAGCAAGGAGTGGTTTGGAGAAAGCAGTGAGACTGTGCATTGAGGTCTATTATGTTCTAGCCCACTGTGTTGTGGGCTTTATATATGTTATAGCACTAAATCACCACAATAGCTATGTAGGGTAGAGAGTATGATAATTTTAAAGAAGAGGAAACAGGCTCAGAGAGGCTAAGAAACTTGCCCAAGTTCACTCAGGTTTATTAGTAAAGGGAAAAACCAGCAGCATTTGAACCTAGGTTTAGCTGGTTTCAAAGTCTATACTTTTCAGAAACTGCTAAAAAATAATATCATGAATTATATCTCGTGATTTCAGGGCATACAGATAGTTTAAAACAATTCATTCATGCACTCATTCAATAAATATTTATTGTGTATCTACTATGTTCTAAGCAATGTTCTATATACTGGGATACAGTGGTGAACAAGTTAGATGAAATCCCTGCTCTTACCTCCTAGGAACCTACCTCCTAGTGAGGGAGACAGATAATTAACAAGTGTGCAAGTGGCAAAATATAATTTTCTGGTAGCCATGAGTGTTTTGAAGAAAATAAAAAAGCGAGAAACTGATTGGGAGGTGGTCATAGGTGGTTTCTCTGAGAAAGTGACATTGAAGCTGACTCTAGAATGACTCAGGAACTTGCCTGCAAAGACTAGATAAAAAGGAAATTTCAGACAGAGGTACAGCAAGGAATAGAAGGGGAGCCAGTTTAACTGGAGAGGGAGAGAAAGAGAGAAGGTGATATAGATAACTGCAGATCATAATGAAGAGTTTGGCTTTTATTCTAAGAATAAAATGGTGAGCCACTAGGATCCTCAACTACTTTCTCCACCCAGGTCTTAATGGAAGGATTTCCTGAGAATAAACTTGATGATTTAGGATTCCAAATGTAAATCTTAGCTACCTCTCAGAGAGAATTAATCAATATCCTTCATGACAAAAACACTTATTAAATACCAATTTGTACATGCCACAAGGTTCCAGTTCAGTAGTTGCCACCTCTTGTGTGTGTGTGTGTGTGTGTGTGTGTGTGTGTGTGTGTGTAGAGTGTGGAGGTAAGTGTGGTATGCGTGACTATAAGATCTGGAAGGTCAAGGAGGTGGGTGGGAATACCCACAGACCTCAGCAGTCCTCAGCGCATTTCCTCTCCAGCTTAAGGAACCATAACCACTTTTCCCTGGTGCTTGTGGGTATTTCTTGGTCTACCTGCCTGAGTCCCTCCTGAATGAAATGCAGTTTCCAATGAAAATGAAATGAAGATGTTTGCATGGCTTTGAATCTTGCATTGGCAATTCCAGTGAATGCACAGGATGTATTTACATGATGCTGGAAGCGTTTACATGGTCCTCGAATTACATAGCTTGTGGAGAGGAGATTGTTTATTCAAACGAAGATTGAGAGGGCTGATTTGATTTCTTAATTCAACCCAAGACTATGTGATGGTAGGATATGTAAATGATTTGCTCAGTGATGGAAGATTTCATCTTTCTATTAAAAAAAATAAAAGGAAATAAGGAGGTTGTACCTAGACACAGTGAAAGGGCTTCTGCTATGGTAATTATTGATTGAGGTGCTGGTTACATGAATGTGTTCAATTTGTGAAAATTCAGTGAGCTGTACACTTATGATTTGTGGTCTTTTATGTATATGTTATACCTCAATAAAATTCTACAAAATGTAAACTAAATGAAATGTAACTCTGAAGGCATTTTCAATATAATAAATCCAGAATAATTAATAAGCACTGGAGTAGGAGTTTAGAGACTTAGATTCAGTATAAGCTCTTCTTCTAACTCACATGAATGAGTAATAATAATGAGGAGGTTTGAGGTAGCCCAATAAATGACATCTTTTTTCTTCCTCCAGTTCTGAAGTGATAGAGACAAAGAAGTAAAGCAGGTAGAGATCAAAGAGCTTTCTATGGAAGAGCTAGAGATAGTGATTTAGATAGGTTTACCAAGTGGGCTTCTTAATTCTGAACTTCAGAATTAGGCAGAGATACCCGCCTAGAACCAAGAAATTCTAGAAAACTGTAGGTCTTACCCAGAAAGGAGATTTTATGGCAGCAAATAGAACAGAGCTCATTCCCTCTAAAAGCAGATAGATCTCTACTGGCTACACATGGCCTGTTTCTGCTCCCAAATCTACCAATCAGAATTCCCTCCTCCTGAGAAGGAAAAAATGAGAGGCTGAAGAGAGGTCAACAGTGTTACACTAATTGGTATTTTGCCACTTGGGAACATGAAGCCAAAAGAAAGCATATCCCCAGCCTTCCTTAACTAGCAACAAAAACAACTTCTGCCATGATGATGATAGTAAGTGCCATTTATTGAGCACTTACTATGGTGAGGCACAAGGCAAAGTATTTACCCATGTGCATTTTTACATGTATTATCTAATTGCACTCTCATAGTAATAGGTATCATTATCACCTCCATTTTATATATGGAGTAACCTACATGAGGTCATATAGCTAGGAAATGGTAGAGCCCGGATTCAAACATAGACTCCAAAAGCCATACCCTTAGACATAGCATTAGCAGAAGGAAAGGAAGAGACTAGCATTGGGCAGCCACATTTTAAGTCAGTACCACTTACTAGTTGTGTATTCTTGGGTAAGTAACTAAATTACTCATAGTTTTCACATCAGTAAAGTGAAGATGTTCTTTCCCTTCTCTGGGACTCAATGTCCTTACCTGTGAAATGTATAGAATTAGATTAGCACAGTAGTTCTCAAAGTGTGATTTCTGGACTAGGATTATCAACTTCATTAGGAAACTTGTTCAAAATGATGATTGTGCTGAATCTGAAACTCTAGTATGGAGGCCAGAAATTTGTGTTTCAGTGAGTCTTCCAGGTGATTCTGATACACGCCAGAATTTAAGATCTGCTGATCTAGATGATCTCAAAATTTTCTTCTAGTTCTGCCATTCTGACCTCTAGCATCAATGTTACTTGTTACCTTTTCATCTTGTTAGGTGTCCACCCACTAGAGGAGACACTGCTTTACCCTCAAGAAGCTCCCACTGTCAGACTGGTATTGGTCGTGTTGGGGAAGGGGCATAGAGATGCCTTGAGGAATGCCCTTTTCGATTGGGCAAACATGCTATTTTAGTGTCTTGGGAAGGACTGGAGGTAGGGCTTTAGTTAGGTCTGCCTCTTTACCTCAGACTGTGCTAGTGGCAGGTGAGGGGATAGAGATTAAAGCCAAGCCCTTAGCCTGAAGTGGGAGTTGGTATGGGCTGCAGCAGCTGCCAGGGGTGGCTGGGCTAGAGATATGGCCCGAGTTTCAGACTCCTACAGAATTAGACTGTGGGACACGGTTAGGAGACCATGTTTTTAGCATTTCTCCTAACTTTCCTGGCCTTCTTTCTGCCTTTGCTCTCCAGCCTCCCCCCCAGACACTAGGTGGCCTAGGCAATCTGACCTAGGGCATTCTGACCTCTTATATCAGTGAGGCAGGATTTGTCAGAACAGGGCCAAGGCCTCAGAAGAAACAGCAGGTAATTTGGAATAGTTAAAGGTCACCTTTTCACTAAAAACATGCCTTTGTATTATATGGCAGTGGATAAAGTCCTCATTAACACCTCAACACAGCTAAGGGATAATATTTGGTAATTATGTGAAAAGGCTTTGACAAGCTATAGAAATAGAGGGCATTATTATTATGAAGAGTACTGAATTGGACTCTTGGGCAAACCATAGGTTTCCAATAAAGCCAATATAGGGGTTTAGAAATGTCTACATAGTGTGCTTCGAGGGGTGTCATTTAACATCTTAGCACAGATTTATTTGTCAGATAAGTAGCTGTTACCTTGGCAATTCAAGCAATGCCCTGACAGCATGGGACATGGGATAGGAAAATTTTGCCTGGATGCTGAGGGTGAGGGCAGGACTCCTGGGGGGAATTTCAGGGATTAAGTGATATACCATGCACAAAGTACCTGGCATGGAAAAAGTACTTAATAAAATAAATTAAGGTAGGAATGTTTGGAAAAGTTGGGAGCATGGGGTGCTGGCTAGGGAGTACAGTTTAGGGGAAGGCAGGGACACTGAGCAAGTGGTGTCCTGGGGAATGTTGGAAAGGAAGGGAAATGAGAAAAGGGTACAAAGTGGTGGAGGAAACAAGTCAATTTTGCTGACTTGTTGAGGACTGTAAGGGCTATTCAAAAGCCCTTGGAATCCTCAGGCTGAAAGGCCTAGGAAGGCAATTAAAAAAGGACGAGTTTGTTTTGCAGTTGAGAGGGTTATTTTAAATCTTTTGAATTTTACTCTAAGCCACCTTTGAAATGTCTATGCCACACAGGTCAGTAACCTGTTGGCATGAGAAATTACTTTCTTTTCTCTGGAACCTCCTGACAGAGTAATAATATATTACAGCAAAATCAAGAGGATTAACATGAATCATGTGGCTTCCTTTTTAAAAAGTTGTGCTTAGCTGTATTAATGAAATAACATTCAGGCCAATGCTTCCCTCAGGTTGAACAAAACACTGGTTGAAACCGGATCAGGGCTCTGTCACTATGTAACTTTGGTAACTCACGTGCCCATTTCAGGTGTACCTTCCTTCCCTAAAGAGCAAATGTCTTCTAAGATCCTGTTTTGGATTTTCAAGTCTTTGGTTCTCAGTAAGCTTGCATGCTTCTTCCTTCCTATGGCTCACAGCTCCTCCAGCTGCTTTCAGAAGGTGAGGGAATGCTATAAAGTTTGCATACAGACAGTAATCATGAATGCATAAAAAGCAAGGCAGGCCCCAAACACCAGTTATCATCATCATCAAAACCTGCCACATCCCAGAGAAATAGAGCAAGGACTCCAGGAAGAAATTATGTCCTGATTCTAGATACCAAAATGTCACATTGTGTTCGCCAATTCCTGAAGACGTTGTCAAGCAAGAGGCATCATGAGACATTAAAAATTCTCTTTGTGAGCTTAGACTGCCAAACATCAGACTTGCCTCTCTTCAGTTACAAACTGGGCCGCAGGCTGGTCCCTTCCTTTTTCCCTTCAACTCTCTGATGTGGGCTGAGGCCACGGGCGGGGATCCTTGGCCCACTGACAGTCTTTCATCTGGCCCATTTACAGGACTCTTCCAGAAATGTCTCTACAAACGTTACAACCACAACACAGTGGCTTGTTCTCAGCAGGCTACCTGCGTGGCAAATGCGATTTAAAGGATCTCTTCAAATGACTGCTAGGACTTTGTCTGGGAAACTGCATAAAGCTGCCTTAATTGGGAGTACATACTTTGAAGAGTTTTAAATTCACTTTATATTTGTTCTGCTTCTATCTTTCTTCATCTTTTCTCCATCAGCCCCAACTCTCTTAACTCAGTAGTAGTTCCCTCCCTTGGGACCCTGGTTTCCTCTCTGGCTCTCTCCCTGTCCTCCTCAGCCACCTTCCTAGCTTCGAGGCACTTGGACAGAGACCAATGTGTATGGGATATACTTCTTTATGTCCTGCCTTTTTTCTATGCCCACCAGCCCGTCCAGAGCTCCCAAAACTTCTGCCTTTCTCTTTAGTCACATTTTATGTATCTTTGGGATTCTGGGAGCATCACTGGAACCACAGGATTTATGTGAAAGCCATTTTAGCTTAAAGAAAGAAGAGTTCACGGTGTCAAGTTTCTGAATAAATTGTGATTGGGCTGATAAGCCTGAAATAGGTTGGCAGGAAAAGGGCCTTTGAATGTGTTTTCTTCTACCTGGAGTGCCTTTCCCAGCCTTCTAAACCTAGCTGCCCACTATATCTAGTATTTCTGCAAAGCTCAGCTCAGACATCACATTTTCTGGGAAGCTTTCAGTGAACACTTCTTTACTGGTCTTATCCCCCTCTTATACGCCTCTAACAACAGCTAACATTTATTAAGTAGTTGTTATGTGCCAGGCATTTGCACGTATTAACTCATTTAGTCCTCATAATCATTCTTTCAGATAGGTACTCTATTATTATTCCCATTTTACTAATAAAGAAACTGAGGCATTGGTTTAAGGCACAGGTTAAACAACTTCTCAAAAATAACAAAGTTAGGAAGTGGCAGAACTGGAATTCAAACCCAGGTATCTGGGCTCCAAAGCCTATACTTTACTGTCTCTCTCTTCCCTAGTATATCTAATGTAACATTTATTGTCACTAGTGTAACTATCTGGTTAGTTGTCCGTATCCACAACTAGATTGAAAATTCTGTGCAAGGCAGGGGTGGTGTTTTATTCATTTATTTATCCCCAGATACACAGTGTTTGGTGCAAAATAGATGTTCAGTAACTTTTGAATGAATGAATGAGTAAACAAATAAATTTTGCTCAAATGAAAACACAAAGCTTTTGGAATTGGAAAACTTGGATTTGTACCCTGGCTCTGCTTAGTTGTGTGATCCTGGTAAATTTATACAATTTTTTTGAGTCTTAGTTTCTTCTTTTGTGCAGTAAGAGTAAAAGATATTTCAAAGTCTTATCCTGACCATTAAATGAAATTATGTTTTTAAAACACCTAGAACAGTAAAGGTGCTCAGTACATGATTTCATTCATTCATTCATTGATCCATTCATTCATTCACTCAGCAAACTATTGTTGCACAACTGATATGTGGCAGGCACTACAATATTTGTTGGGTATACACAGTGAACAAAACAGTTCTCACCTTGTGTAGTTATATTCTAATGTGAAAAGAGAAAGAAATAAATGAATAAACAAGTTAAAAATAAGTATGTAACATTTATACAGTAAACAAATAGAGTAATTGGAGGGCTGTTTGATATAGAAAGGATAGTCCAAGAAAGGCATCTGAGGACTGCTGCTGATGTTGAGGCTTGAAGGATGAGGAGGACCTAGCCCTGTGAAGAGCCAGGGACGGCCATTCCAGGACAAAGGAAAAGTCAATATAAGTGCCTTGAGTTTAAAAAGAGACGAAATTGTTCAAAGAAGAGAAAGGTGGGCAAGATGGTTGGCATCTAGAGAATGAGGAGCAGAGGGGTAGAAAACGAAGTTGGACAGAAAGGCACAGACAGATCATTAAAGGTCTTGCAGTCCCTGTTGAGGATTTTGGATTAATCTAAATGCAATGGGAAGCTTATAACTAGGTTGTAAGTGAGGGAGTGGCTTAGTGTGATTTATATTTTTAACAGCCCACTTTGGCGGTTGTGTGGTGTGTGGATTAGCAGCCTATTGAAGTAGTCTAGGTTAAAAGTTCCAGTACTGAAACTAGGATGGTAGCAGTGGAAATGGAGAGGAATGGTCATATTTGAGATATCTTCTAGAGGTAGGACCATTATAACTGGCTAATGGATTGGATATTGGGGACAATGAAAATGGAGGAATTGAGGATGATTCCTAGCTTTGGATTTGAACAACTGGGTGGATGGTGAAATAGGAATGTCTGGGAAAGGAGCACATTTGGGAGGAAGAACAAGAGTTATGTTTAGGACACATTATGAACTGAATGTTTGTATCCCCTCAAATTCATATGTTGAAGCACTAACCCTCAATATGATGGTATTTGGAGGTAGGGTTTTTGGGAGGTGATTAAGTTTAGCTGAAGTCATGAGGGGTGGGGCCTAAGAAGAGAAAGAGAGACCAGAGCTCCCTTTTGTGCTCTTTTTCTCTGCCACGTGAGAACACAGTGAGGAGGCAGCCATCTGCAGGCTAGAAAGAAGACCTTTGCCAGGAGCAGAATCTGCAGGCATCTTGATCTTAGATTTCTCAATTTGTGGATTTCTCCAGAACTGTGAGAAATAAATGTTGTTTAAACCATCAGTCTATAGTATTTTGTTATAGCAGTCTGAGCTAAGACACATGTTAAATTTGAAATGCCTATTAGATAGCAGAGGAAATGTCAAATACACAGATTTATGAGTTTGGATGTCATAGGAGAGGTCAGAGTTGGGAGATATGAATTTAAGAGTCATTTGCCTATGGATAGTATTTAAGATTATAAGAGTGGATGAGATTACAGAAGTAAGAGTATAGATAGAGAAGAGAATAATAATAATAATAATAATAATAATAATAATGGTGATGATAACAAACATGCATATAGTGTTGATTATATTTTAGATACTATTCAAACTGTTTTATATAAATTAACTTATTTGATCTTTAAAACAATACCATGAAATAGGTTCTATTATTATTCCTACTTTACAGATGAAGATGGATTAGGCAATTGCACAATTTCACACTAAGTAATAGCATATAGGATTCAAAACCAGGAAGCTTAGCTTCCAAGTCCATTGTCGTAACTACTATGCTATTATTGCCTCTCAAGAGAAAAGAACCAGAATTCAGCCCTAGGGCTCCGTCACATTTAGACGGTAGGGAGAGGAATGCCCAGTGAAAGAGACTGATGAGGAATAACTAGAAAAGTGTGGTGTCATGGAACAGAAGAGAAAGAAGATTATCAATAAGGATTAAGTGTTAAAGCATGTTGAATATTTTTGAGCACTTCAGAAGAGAATAAAGAGGTTTCCACTGGATCTATCAATATGGAGGTCACTAGTGCCTGAAAAAAGCAGTTCCTTTTTTATTTTATTTTCCATTTTCTGAAAGATTCCCCTCTTCAGTTACTACCTTCTTTTGTCAACCTTGATGATACCCTTTAATATTATTAGTGACATCTTTAGCCATGAATTTCATCTGCCACTAGGTATGTTCAATCAGAACTCTTCATTTACTATGGGATAATTCTAAGTAGTGTTTTATATTCAGACTTTTATCCCACTGTCTTATTTTGGTGTGAAATGGTCTATTTTCCTTGATTTTTTTGTTTTATTTCTTCTGGAGATATTATCCTATGTCATCAAAAGAATTACATAAGAGGCTCTCTCCTTAGTCCAATTGCTCCCACTTGCTCAGCTGGTTCACTCAGACTAGAAAAAGGGACAAGATTCCTGGCTGTTTCTGAATGGCAAACTCAAGAGCTGTGTCACTGTGTACAGCACTCCCTCCCTACGGTTCCTATACTTGAGTAATCAAGGGACAGTATCTGAAGGCTAAATCTCCCTCCAGCAAGGATAATGATTCCTGTTAGGCAGTTTAGAGTAAGGACAGGTCACATGACCAGTCCCTCTAATTAGCCTCCTGGCAAGCTCTAGTCTAGATTTCTTATTTAGGGCACAATGGTACTTACATGGGGTATGATTCATTTCTGCCAGTGCTGAACACATCTGAATACATCAAAAGGAAACATTTCCAGATGGAGTCCTCTTGAACACTGCTGCCTGGGGAGGGTGAGCAATGCCACACCTCAGCCTCAACAGGACAAAGCACTCGGAGAGGGAGCTTCCCCTTACTCTCTGATGAGAAAAAGCAGTGCCCTAAATAGGATGTCATAAACCCGTGATTTCTCCCTCAAGCACAGGAAAGCAGATGGCAGGAGCACAGCAGGGGATTGACAAATGCTTATCACTACTTTGCACTAACTTTCTCAAAACATGTCAACATTGGCCTTCTCTGGAGATCTCAGTCAAGGCATTGCTTTATAAAGAGAGAATTCATGAAGCTGAGTTCCTCAGTGAGCAAGTGCCCCACTTCCATTTGCCATTCCACACAGATTTGGAGCTCTTAGGGGCCAACAAGTCAAGGCCCCTAGCTTTCCCTCACAAAAGTATCTTCTTCCTGTAGAAATGATTCATACTAAGTAGTTACCTCAATGCATTGAGGTATTTAATTTTCTTTGTACTTTGTTTAATTTTCTTTGTACTTCTTTGATCCTTCAGAATCATGGAAACCCCAGAGCATAGATAGACAAAGGGTTATCATTGGTGTTAAAGACACCAGAGAAAAAGAATGAATTATAGGAAAGCCTGTGATCCTAGAATAGTAGAATTGACCTGCAGACTGGTGGGAAGGTCAAGAGGATGGGAAAGGAGAGATTGTAAAGGCAACTTGAAAAAGGGAAATTGAAATGATGAGAGGAGATGTAGGACAAAAATACCTTCTAGGAATAGAGATGAGGCAAAAGGAAAATAGCCTGTGAGATGATGAAGGCCCACATGATTAAGAACAAGTAAGACACTCTCTGCCACCATGCCTCCTATGGATCTAGAGATGGACAAGGAGAGATCCTGTGTAATTTTATTCCACCCACAACTAAAAGCAAAGGAGTGCATGAAGGGAACAGAAAGGAAGGCGGAGGAGCCTTGCCATTAGATCAGAAATAGAAACATCTGAAACTTTCCACTGGAAAAACTTGGCAGGATCAGACCCTCATGGGACCTTAAAGGAATCTCAGTTTAACTCTTATTGGCCTGCATAGTGCAAGGGTGTGGTTTGCTTGGAAGAGCTTGCAGTCCCGGGAGAGAAACGTGACCATGAAAAGTTTCCTATGTGGGAGTTGAGGATGGAATATTCCTCTTTTTGTAAACTACTTCAGACTGGCTGGAAACTTGTGATCACAGTGAAACCTGTCTCGAGGTCTGCTCTTCACCTCTACCAAGTCCCACCCTGTCAATGATGACTTTACCTTCTTTTGAGTTTCCAGGGAGAATATCTTTTTAATGCCAAGCAATCAATTTTTATGGGTATCTGCCTGGAATTTAAGTTTAGAGTTAGATTCTTTACAATAAAGACAGTTTATTGGCCAAAGTTAGGCCCAACTCATAACCAGCAGATTAGCCAATGTAACAGTTTCAGACTGATAAATACAAGGAGTAATCGACCATGATTTTCCAGAACTCCATCAGTGGGTCTGAGCCTCACCCAAAAGGAAGCAGGAGATGAAATATTGCTGGAAAATTTTGTCTGGGACCCGGAGGCTTTGTGCTTGCAAAATTAGTTCAAGCCTCAAAATTTGCCCTAGACAGAAAAGTAGAAATCCAAGGAGCAGGATTTCGGGGGCCACATTCCTAAAAACATATCACTTCTCCCACCTACTGGCAGATGAGTAAAACTATTTCAGAAGGTGACAGAGCCTTTCATTCCCTAATCCTGTTTTGACTATCCCAATCTTCCGAACAGAGGCCATGGCCACAGTTACACAGAAGTGTTAGATCCTTTTTGAGAGCAGATTTTCTTAGCAGAAAGGATAGAGTCCAAGGGTATTGCCTGCTTGAAAGTGGGAGTGGTGGGCACTGGAAAGGTGAGAAAGGAAAGATTGGAAATGTGGAAGCCAAATTACTGACTTTACAGTTTTGCTAAAGATGACTAGCCCTTTTCAAGTAGGAATTTTAGGAAAATTCACCCCAAGGCGATGGCAATATTCTTCAAGAAGCTATTGCTCTCAGTTATTTGACATGTCAGCACTGTGCCTTTGGGAAGTACTAGAAGGACCTCAGATATTTTGCATGCAGGTTATAACATTTCTTTATTTTTATTTTTACTTTTTTTAAAGATTTTATTTATTTATTCCACAGAGATAGAGACAGCCAGCGAGAGAGGGAACACAAGCAGGGGGAGTGGGAGAGGAAGAAGCAGGCTCATAGCTCATAACGTTGGGATCACGCCCTGAGCTGAAGGCAGACGCTTAACCGCTGTGCCACCCAGGCACCCCAAGTTATAACATTTCTGACTTAGCAGTTCTTTGACTTTCCCTGCAAGCTTGATGAAACCCAGAATATTTTTCTTCTTTCAAAAATGCCAATTTCTGTTCAGCCTGTTTTGATCAGATGTTCCTTTTTCCAAATTATTGGATTAATTCAAATAATCCATAGCTTATTCCCAAAAAACCAATCTATTTGGGGCAAGTTATTTTGTGTTTAGTGGAGACATTGCTAGGGCTGTACACAAAAACACTTTCTAAATAAAGAGACACCTTTGCCTTTCCTTTGAGGGGGGAAAGGATTATAGCAAAGGACGGCTGATCTCCAGCTCCAGGGTCTAGCACATGCTGGATCTTTTGGGCTGCCATCCATCGGAGCTCCTCCTTGCCTCAGCAGAGAGGATTTATTGCTTGCTTTGCAGCAGAACAGCAGTCACACAATGAAGACGCAAGCAAGAAAGATGTCTGAAGTTCCCCTTTCTTGTTCAAGTAGACAGCACAGACACCTCTATTATAATCTTTAGCTTGTTTCACACAAGAAGATTTTGTCAATTTTCATTTCAGCTGAGCTGGGATGTACCAATACCAGAGGTAGAGGAATAGCAGATGGCTGGTCAGAGTTTAAATGGGTGCAGGGAAAATTAGGGTGTGTTTGCAGCATTTTACACTGTATGGAGTGCTTGTGTGGAGGAACATATGCTGCAAGGAGTGAGACTTATGTACTCTTTTCCAGTAGACATTCTCAGTCTATTGCGCATCCTGCTAATAGGCTTTAAGTGGCCAGCAGTGCAAGAGAATGTGCCAATGACAAAAGCCCATCACCACCTCCCAGAGGACACCCAGCAGTCCTGCATCATCTCTTTTATTAACTTGTAAACAGCCCTGAACTGTTAGCTGAACTGTAGTAGCAAGAAGAAAAGGAGATGGAGGCAAATAGCCAGGTGTGTACAGTGTTAGGTTAAATTCTGTACAAACTCATCACAGCAATTCTTCTTCCTGTCCTTTGAGTAACCCTTCCATTAACCTGGTAGAACGATTGGTTCGAGAATAAACTGAGTTGAGGAGTAAACTCAAAACATTTTAGATTGTAGCCCATGAAGTAGCTGATCGAGAAAAATCTCATACACAGTTGAGGCTCAAATTGCAGTTTAATAAACACTAGAAAGTATAAATATTTGAGGATAAGGTACTAGGTTAAAAATTACGTGTCATGTTTTTATTGGAGTAAAACAGGATCATGATTACATTGAAGGAAAAGTTTTAAAACAAACAAATCATCCACAAGCCCTCTAACACAGAAGCTATTTTCACTTTTACATTTCCCTTTCAGGTTTGCATCCAATTTAATTATTTATTTTTAAAAATTTATATTTTAAATAAAATTATATATAAGGTGTACAACATTATGATTTGATATACTTATGCATAGTGAAATGATTACTATAGTCAAACTTATTAGTACATTATCTCCTCACATGGTTACCATATTTTTGTGATGAGAATACCTGAAATGTGCTCTCTTAGCAAATGTCTGGTATTCCGTTCAGTATTATCAACTATAGTCATCATACTGTACATTAGGTCTCTAGACTTATTCATCCTATATATTGCAACTTGCACACACGTTTTTCATATAATTGCAATCTAAATGAACATAATTTTGTATTCTGCTCTTCTCTTGTAGCATCATATCCTAAATATTTTCAATATCTCCACCTAATCTTCACAGTCTTTTTCAAGTTTTCATTTGAATTTTTGTTATTATAAGAGCAATGCATGATGATTGTAGGAAATCTTGAAAGTATAACAAAGAATAAATTGGGAAAAGAGTATAATTTCACTATGAAAAGGCAACTGCTAAAAACATATTGGCCTATTTTCTTCTAGTCTTTTTATAAGTGATATATTTTTCTTTACATAATTGAGATTATAATATATATATTACTTTGTTTTATTAATATTATGTAACAAGAATTTCCCTACGCCCTTATGGCTTATCATACACATACTCTATAAGGAGTGCATAATTTTCTATTGTTTGGAAGTTCCCTAATGTTAGATTGTTTTTGATATTTCCCTAACATCAGTGATGCTATGATGAGCATTGTATTACTATAGTACAATACTAGTACTGTATTAATATAATGCATTAGTATGGTATTAATTAAGATAATGCCAACTACTATAATAAATAGACTGACTAACATGTAATGGCTTAAATCAGAGAAAAATTTCTTTCAAGCAATAGAATGAATTCTGAGTCAGGTCATGGTTCTACTTAACGCAATTATTCAAGAATTCAGAGTTCTGTCTTTTTCATTCTACCAGTCATGCTGAAAACTGTGTCACTTGAACACCTATGCTCAGACTCACAGGAAGAGGAAATAGAGCAGGGCAGAGGTATGCCTACTTTTTAAGAGCTTTGGTCCAGAAGTAGCACATACTTTTGCTTTTTTTTTAGTCATACAGCCACACACAAGCAAATGAAGCTTGAACATGTAGCATAGATGGGCAATCACATGCTTGGCGTGTCTATTACTATGGAGGAAAGAGAAAAGAGATTTTGGGAGACACCAGTCTCTGCCACAAATGTATTTGCGCATAAATATTTATTTGCATTTCAGTATTTTTTTCTTAGGATATATTTTTAGAAAGAGAGACTAAATATTATTCCTTTTAAGCCACAACTACTTTATTCCTGACCTCTTATTTTTTTTTAAAGATTTTATTTATTTATTCGACAGGATAGAGACAGCCAGCGAGAGAGGGAACACAAGCAGGGGGAGTAGGAGAGGAAGAAGCAGGCTCACAGCGGAGGAGCCTGATGTGGGGCTCGATCCCACAACGCTGGGATCACGCCCAGAGCCGAAGGCAGATGCTTAACCGCTGTGCCACCCAGGCGCCCCCTGACCTCTTATTTTTATGTCATTTTTTGGCCAACCCAAATGTCATTATTTCTTTTAAGAGGGATCCATGAGTGATGTATCTCCTGAGCCCTTGCATATATGAAAAATTTTTTATGTTTTCGAATATGAAAGACAACTTTCCTAAGTACAGAATTCTTGAATTACAAACTGTTCCCCTTAATATTTAATAACTATGGTTCCAATGTCTTTCAGCATTCATTCATTCAAAATATTTTTTAAAAATTCCCCAATTTTATTGAGATATAATTAACATAACATTGGGTAAGTTTAGGATGATTTGATGTAGGTATATATTGTGAAATAATGATTCAATATATGTATACATTGTGAAATAATTACCACAAGTTTAGTTAACATCCATCACCTCACAGTTACAAAGATTTTTTCCTGTGATGAGAAATTTTAAGATCTAATGTCTTAGCAACTGGCAAATATACAATAGAGTATTGTTAACCAGTCACTGTGGTGTACATTACATCCCCATTACTTACTTATTTTATAACTGGAAATTTATACTTTTTAAAAAAGATTTTATTTATTTGACAGAGAAAGGGGGAACACAAGCAGGTAGAGTGGGAGAGGGAGAAGCAGGCTTCCCGCTCAGCTGGGAGCCCGATGCGGGGCTGGATCCCAGAATGCTGGGATCATGACCTGAGCTGAAGGCAGACGCTTAACAACTGAGCCACCCAGGCGCCCCTGGAAGTTTATACTTTTTGACCACCTTCACCCATTTCTTCCACCACACCCTCATCCTCGTCCGCCAACCCCTGCCTCTGGCAATCACAAATCTGGCCTCTATTTTTATAAAAGTTTTTTTTAAATTCCATATATGGCAGGAGATTGGAGAGCAAAAGGAGAGAAGATGGGGCATTTATTATCTGTTTTCTTCCTGCCTCTGTATCTTATCTTTGATAAAAGCTGCATCCCTTTAGAAATATAGCTCCTTTTTGATAGCTGAATAAGTCAAGCAGAGAAAGACAATTATCCTATGGTTTCACTCATCTATGGAACATAAGAAGTAGGAACATCGATAGGAGAAGAAAGGAATTAAGAAAGAGGGGTAATCAGAAGGGGGAATGAAGCATGAGAGACTATGGACTCTGAGAAAAAACTGAGGGCTTCAGAGAACATAATATAATAAAAAATATTATTATAAAAAATAAAATAATAATAATAAAAAATATAACTCCTTTCAGGAGGCCTTTCTTTCACAGTTCCACTTTTCTCATTGAAATAATCCCAAGCTACTTTTGACCTTTTCCATGATCCTGCCATGGATGTGATGATAGAGTCACAGCAGAAAAGAGATGGAATTCTCAAATGGTTCAACTAGGGGTTATAGTTTAAAGATGAGACTACTTACAGAATTGTGGGTGGAGTTACGGAACCCACAAAGGGTAGTGAGACACCCAAGTGTAGCAAAAGCAGGAAGCTGTTACTATTGGTAGGCCTGAAAGCACAGAGAAAGAGTGGTTACTAGAACCAGGTGAGACCAGTACCTATGAGGGGGGGGCTGCCAGATAAGATCATTACAGGTAGAAAACACAAACATTATTCAATCTACAGAATGGCTGGGGAGAGGAGAGAGTTGGAGGGGAGTAAGTACCTTGACCTTACTCTCCTCCTACCCTCAGATGTCTTGCCATTTCCTTCCATTTTCTAAACCCAACTGGAAATTGGAAATCAAAGAAGCTCAGGTGATACAGTCTATGTAGGTCATCCTTCCACAATACTGCTGGGAAGGCAGGAGATAGATCAGGAGGACAAATGGAGATTATCAAGCAAAATGGGTTAAGATATACATTTAATGTGTAGTTAAGTCTGAGGTTTGTTCCTTTGAAATTAACTCAAATTTCTGCTTTGATGCTTATGAGATTTCTTTTTCTCGAAATTAAAAACTTTGCTAAGGCTTTGCTAAGATTAGAAGTGAGGATCCCTCCTTAATACCCATCACCAGCCTATCACATTCCCCCACCCCCCTCCCCTCTGAAGCCCTCAGTTTGTTTCCCAGAGTCTGTAGTCTCTCATGGTTCATTCCCCTTTCTGTTTACCCCCAAAGGAGGGCACATATTGCATGGTGCACTGGGTGTTATACCCAAGTAATGAATTATGGAACTTTACATCGAAAACTAGGGATGTACTGTATGGTGACTAACATAATATAATAAAAATAAATAAATAAAATAAAAAAATAAAAATAAAATAAAATTAAAAAGATACATATTTAGGGGTGCCTGACTGGCTTACTTAGTAGAGCATGTGACTCTTGATTTCAGGGTGGTAACTTCAAGCCCCACATTGGGGGTAGAGTTTACTTAATCTAAAAAAAAAAAAAAGAAGTGAGGATCCCTCAAATGCAGGAAACTTTTTCAATATTTGACTTGATTTTTTTTTTTTT
>NW_024423319.1:46782571-46876941 GCF_017311325.1 Ursus maritimus
TTTTTTTTTTTTTAGTTCAGCCTCATGGGCTGTTAGGCATATGAAGACACGTAGAGTTTTAGAGTACTTTTTAGAATTAGAGCATAGACTGGAGGTGTGGCCAGAGATTTGGGAGCTAGATAGTCTGTGGTAGCAAAATGTTTCTCTACTGTCTGATATAATGATAGCAATTATGAACATGTTTGAACACTTAAGGGCCAAGGACTTGGGTAACTGCTTTTTTTGTATTGGCTTATTTAATGCTCATAAAACCCTCAGGAACTAGGCATTATTATTTTTCTTATTTCACAGGTTGAGCAACTGGTTTTCAGGGAATTTAAGTAATTTATTCAAGGTCCAACAGTTGGAAAGTGATCGTCATCAAGTTGCTGATCTTCTCAAAGTATTATTTGAACCACTTAAAGGTGGCCCCAAGCTATAACAATTCCCTTTCCCAAGCAAAATAGTTGAATATTAAAATATTTTTTAAAAAGTCCCCAATTTTATTGAGATATAATTAACATATAACATTGTGTTAAGTTTAGGATGTTTTGATGTATGTATATATTTTGAAATAATGATTCAATGTATGTATTGAAGTAACTGTACAGTTTTGGATCCAGCTTTGAGAAAAGCAGTAAGGGTGGAAGTAAGCTATACTGTGGATCTCTCTGGTTCAGGATAGCCCTCATTGTGTTGTTGGAAGGCAGTTTAGTGGTTAATAGCATAGGCTTTTTAAATCAGACTGATCTAATTCAGAAATTTGGCTTTGCTACATACTAGTTCTCTAAACTTGGGAAAGCTACTTAATCTCTTTGTCCCTGAATTTTCCTATCTATAAAATTGTGGTTTTATACAGGGTTGCTTTGAAGATTAAAGGAGTGCCTCATATGTAATAGGCATTCAAAATTTGTTATTAATTCTGTATGGTTGTGATGAGCCAGGATAAGCCAATATGGGAATATAATTGAAATCTTTAACATTTGGAATGTTGCTGCAACAGCAGGGAACCAGATACATTTTTTTTCCCTAAGGAGGATGACTATTGGAATATTCTGGAAGGAAAAACTAGATGTAATTTACTGGTATCCTTCTAGTTCAGAACAACTATTAACATTTTTGATGTCGTGAGAATCCATTAGATAGACAAAATATGACTTAGACATTTCAGCTCTGGTTTCAGAAAACACATTTCTCAAGGTTGGCCCAAAGGATTTATTTAAAGAATTTTTGATATGGTATGATTTGTGAATTTGATATGAAGAACTTATCCAAGTGAAGAGTGATGACATAGGGGCCAATCTTACTTATTACCATAGATACAAAAATCCCAAATGAAATATTAGCAAACTGAATGCAGTAGTGTATTAAAATAAGAAAGCATTGTTATTAGTAGACTTCACTCTGGGAAGGCAAGAATGGTTCAACATTGCAGTACCTATAAATGTAATTCACAATATTAATATATTAAAGGAGAGAAAACATGATAATTGCAATAGGTGTTTAAAAAAGGCCCTAGATTAAATTCAATACTCATTCTAGATTTAAAAAAATAACAGATGCTGGAAAGAAAGAAATTTCCTTAACTTTCAAATAGGTTTTCTACTAGAAATATATTGCACATATGATACTTAATGATAAAATATTAGACACATTCTCATTAAAGTCAGGGAGAAGCAAGAGATGCTTGCTTTCACCTCTACTATTCATTGTTATTCTGGAGAACCTAGCCAATACAATTTGGAGAAGAATGAGAGGAAGAGGTGGAGGAGAGGAGAAAAGAAAGATAATTAGGAAGTACTAATATTAGAAAGGATGGAACAGTCGGTCATTAATTGCTGATAATAAGATCACATATTTAGAAAAATCCACGAGAATCAACAGGCAAACTATAAGAACTAATAAAAGAGTTTAGCATAGTAGTTAGATATAATATCAATATACAAATGTCACTATTTTTGCTAAAAACCAATTAGAAAATGTCATAGATAAAGGGTCTAACATATATTTGCAACAAGACTAAAATAACACAGAATAAACCTAATAAAACATGGACTAATTTTACATGATAATATTTATTAGAAGTTATTGAATGACATAACAGCATATAAATAAATGGGAAAGAATGCCATTGGATTGGAAGGTGCAGAATTTTAAAGCTGTAAATATTCTCCAAATTAATGCAATTCAAACAGAATTTCAAAAGGATATTATAAGAAACTTGAATGAAATTCTTTTGGAAAAGAAAATGGGAAGGATATTTGAAAAAAGAAAAATAAGTAATGACTTTACCTCCCTACTTGATATTAAAATACTGTATAAATTTATAATAATCAAAACAGTGTGGATATAGTTTAAGAATACAACAATAGACTAATAGAATTCCAAAATAGCCTATTTTTTAAAATTGGAATTTAGCATGTCATAAATGTGACATTTAAAATAAGTGGAACATGATGGACTCTTTAGTAAAAGATTTTTTGGGATAAAAATAGGAATTTAATACAATTAGTTCTTTACCATAATCTAAATTCCAGTTGGATTAAAAAAATGAACATAAAAATATTTGTGTAAGTCTTAGACTAAAATACAAGAAAACAAGGCCTTCATAAGCACAATACTAAAGTTAACCTAGAAGCCACAATGGAAAACACTGACAAAGTCAACAACATAAAATAAATTAAAAACGAAAATGTAAAAAGAAAACAAAACAAAAACCTCTGAACATCTCAACAACAACAAAACAACAATAATAACAAAAACTCACTGAAATCTAGGTCTCAAACTCATGGTCCATACATGCAAGGTACTTTCCTGCACAGAACTTCAATTTTTTTTGGAATGTTGCTTTAAATATTTTTGTAGAATGTTAATACTTCTAGGTGGTCATTATTGCTTTTTTCCTTAATGTCTTACACCTGCTAAGCATCATACAATTACACTACCTTCCTGGCCTTGTAATTGTTTCAGTTTGTGACCTGTGAAACAAAATGAAAAGAAAAAAAAAGACTGGAAAAAATATTTACAACATATGTAAAAGATAACTGATTAACATCCATAATATACCAACTGCTCTACAAATCAATAAGAAAACATATCATTAGAAAAATGAGCAAGGCTATGAATAGGCAATTCACTGAAGAAATACTAATAGCCAATAAGCATATGAAAAGATGCTTTCTCACTAGTAATCAGAAGAATGAAAAATGAAACAAAAATCAGATTTTCTTTGCCCATTATGTAGGCAAAAAATTAAAAAGATTGATAATGTGTAGTGTTGATTAGGGTGTAGGAAACTGATACTCTCACACACTATTGGTGGGATCCATATGGCCATTCTGTTAGATAATTTAGCACTATTATATCAAGTTTTAAAATGCAAATATACTTTGATGCAGCAAATTCACTTATAAAAATGCTTGCACATCTGCACAAGGAGACTTATACAAGGATGTTTATAGTTTTAAAAGACTGTAAACTACCTAATAGTCCATCTGTAGTGGAAAGATTAAATAAATTATTGTACCTCCTTGCTATGAAACACTACTGTGCAGCTGTAAACAAAATGGAACAGATCTATCTATACTGACATAGAGGGATCTCCAAGGCATATTTTAAGATGAAAGGAGTAGGTAGCATAAAAATGTATACAATATGATCCAATTTTTGTGAAAAAAAAACACCCTAAATTCTATGCATGTGTTTGCACATGCATAGGAAAAATTCTGGGAGGATATACACAAAACTGCTAGTATTGAGGTTATCTCTGGGGGAGTGATATAGAATGGAGAGTGATGGTGAAGAAAGGCTTTTATTTTTACTTTATATACTTCTGTATGGTTAACATTTTGAAAATTTTTATTGAGACATAGTTTGTAGACATTTTATGATGAGAATGCATTTTATTTGTGTATTACCTGAGTAATTAAAAAACATTTACAAAAAGAGTAAAGGTAAAGGAATGGATTTGAAAGCTTTTCATATTCCTTCCCATTGGGAGATGAGAAAGTGCAGATGGAAGATTCAGGAAGTATAGGAAGTGAGAGTAAAGCAAGGTGAGATCATTCTAATTTTACCTTGGCACCATATATTTTTAAAAAGCCAATGATACTTCAATTCGGTAGTTTATTTAGGATCTTGTGTCAGTCAGAGTTCAATCAGGAAGGCAGTTCTACAGTATAAGAAATTTATGGTAAGAATTAGACTTCAAAAAAAAAGAATTAAACCACTTACAATTGTGGGAGGAACATATTGCCAGAAAGAAATAAAGGTCTGAAAAGAATAGTTCAAAGATCACCGTAAAGGCCACCAATAGGCTCCAGCGCAGGTGCAAGAATTGGAACTTGGAGGGAAATCTAAAAGGTAGGCGTGGTAGCCTGTAAGAGTTGGGCTGTGAAGGGGGATGTTGCAGAAGACAATGAAAGGTTGTTGGCTTTCTTTGGTTGTACTGTCTCTGTGAGGTTGCACTGAAGCATCTGGTGGTGAGCCTTGGGTGGGGAAGAAAAACTGGAGATAGAGAGGAAAACATGAGGGCAAATTGGAACCTACCTACACCTCTGTTTCTTACTGCTTCTAACCAAAGATGACATTTTTAGTGTAATGGCTATTGCTTTACTTCTGCTTCTGAACTCTCACAATCTCACTTTTTGCGAACTCTAAGCAAACACTATCCAAGGAAAAGGATTTGGGAAATATAGTTCCCAGTGTACCTAATAGCATAGATCCTATTCAATAATCATTAAAAGATAATAGGGGCCTTACATAAACTGAAAGAAGAACCGTGTATTCATACTGAGGTTGGATTGGAAAGAAGTCTCTATTTTGTAGCCTCTTTGAATTGGGCCATGCTGTAGGCACTTTTGGTTTTGCTTTGTGAATATATGGGCTGCAGAGATGTTTCCAGAGGTCAGAGGTTAGCAGGAGGTGATCCATGTTAATAATTCATTCATGTCATTCAATCAGTGAATGTTTATCAGAGTCCTTAATATGTGATTGGTGCTGTGCTGGTCCTGGGGATATAGAGTGAGCAAAACTAGATATGGTCTGCCCTTGTATAGTTCTCATTCAGGTGGTTGAATCACAAACATGTGGATGTACAAGTAAAGATGTAAAAATTGTAAATTTGGTAAATGTTATGAGTGAGTGTATTATGATGGGGTATAGAGGAGATTTAAGTGGTCAAGGAAGATTTGAGCTATGACTGAAGGACAAGTAAGAGTTAAATAGGTGATAGACAGTGCTGGTGGTCATAGTGGGAAATAAAGTAAGAGTGTATGTAATTTTCTATGCAAGAGTGAAGGCATGGATCTTCACCAAACGGAAGCTGAGAATGAGGAGAAACTGGGAGATTTTTTTCTTTTTTCTATTCTTTTCTTTTCTTTTTTTTTAAAGTAGGCTCCATGCCCAGTGTGGAGCCCAATGTGGGGCTTGAACTCATGACCCTGAGATCAAGACCTGAGCTGAGATCAAGAATCGAGGTGCTTAATTGACTGAGCCATTGAGGCACCCCATGAGGAGAAAGTAGAAGATTCTGGCCAATGACTGCAGTTCTGTGGGAGTTGGTACTCAATGGGTTTCTAGGCTTCCCATTCACTTGGCAGATAGTTTGATCGGATTTGCAACTGAGCTTTTTGGATCAGGAATAAACTGGAGGTTAGAGACTCCTACCTACAGTTCCATGGGAACTTAGAATGTCTCCTTCTCCTGTAATTGGGATTGAAATGTAGGTCAAACCCCAATCATTTCTACAATTTCAAGCAGACAAAGTAGTTTCAGTGGGTGTGTCATATAGCTGCCTCCCTGGTGGGACACATTCAAAGTGTATGCTAGCAAAGCTTGTTTTTAAATATTAACTTGAAGAGGTGTTAGGGTGCAGGTAGAGCAGGGTCCCCAGCTGCATCCTTAACTTGACACACAAATATGCCAGTCCTTGACTCTGTGTGGGTGAGAGGGGGTCATAGAAACCATGGGCTCTAGGTAGAAGAGTAGAATTGCCAAAACCAAAAATATGAGCAGAGCCAAAAATTGTGGAAGAAAGTCAAGTTTCCAGAGTTAGAAGGGAAGTTGTCTGCCCATAGTCAGGTATGGGGATCTGTGCACAGATACAGGAACCTGGAACACATGTGGCAATAGTATCAGAAATAGTGGCTAAGGATAGTAGTAGTGATGGTGGTGGGCATGTCTGTGACACTTGTCTAGAAAGACAGAAGCTGTCTGCTAGCTGTTGTTTCTTCTTTGATGGGAAGGTCAGGTGTTTATGGACTATCCAGTTAGAAATGTCTTTGCAGCTCCATGTGTGTCTGCAAACTCTTTGTTAGTTGCTGGTGTATGATGAGATAAGGAACTTGAGCTAGACTGCAAATCAACTATTTTACTGTGCATACCTTTATTTAGTTTAGCTGATTTTTTTTTTTTTGTAGAAAGACTTGCTCAAGGAAGGAAGTGATATGTTTATATGTGTCCTTCTGGCCAAGCTCCTTGTCTTATAGCTGACTAGCATTTTGAATAGCTCTAGAGAGAACTCTGGGCTAGAGTAAAATCTAGGAGTCATCAATATATTTGCTGTATTTGAAAGTATGGAGTAGATAAGATTCTCCAGGAAGCATACAAAAAATGCGGGTACAACCAAGAACAGGACCCAGAAGGATATCAACATTTTTTATAGTTCACTTATTGAGCATATACTGTGCTAAACACTCTACATGCATTATCTCATTCAATCTTTATGATAACCCTAGAAGGTAAGGTAAGTATGATTATTCCTATTTAATATAGGAGCAAACCAAGGCTTATGGTTACTAATATTCTGTACCCAATTTCAATGTATGTGTATTTTTCCACACCACCAAGCAATTCTGTGACACCAGCTGGGTGTCCTACAATTCAGCTCAATTCTGACCCTATTTACCTGGAGATAGCATCAGGTCCCACAGGTTAAGAGCTCAGTCCCACAAGACTTCCCCCTTGCCACTGAAAGTCCAGGTTATCACCTGTGCTTCTGACCCACTGACTGTAGATTGGAGACTCCAGTGGCCCCCTCCTTGGGCTTGATTAATTTGCTACAGCTGCTCACAGAATACAGAGAAACATTTTACTTACTAGATTATTAGCAGTGTATTACAAAATTGTATATCTCAGGAATACCCAGATAGAAGAGATGTATAGGGCAAGGTATGGGGAAGGGGCACTTCCAACCCACCACTCTTCCAGTACTTTCATGTGTCCATCAACCCACAACTCTTCCAGTACTTTCATGTGTCCATCAACCCAGAAGTTCTTTGAACCTGTCCTTTTGGTTTTTTATGAAGATTTGATTACATAGGCATGATTGATTAAATCACTGGCCATTGGTGGACTGAAAGTTCCAACTCTCTAATCACATGGCTGGTTCTCCCGGCAACCAGCGCCTTCCTTAGGTGTGGTCCAAAAGTCACCTTGTTAATGTAGCAAATGACACCTTCATTGGTCTTATCACTCAGGAAATTCCAAGGGTTTTAGGAGCTCTCTGTTAGAAATAGAACAAATACCAAATCTGTATTTCTTATTTTAAATCACAGTATCACAACTACAAAGCCAGGAAGTGGCAGGACTGGGAATCTAACCCAAGTTCTCTGATTCCAGAACCTACACTGCTAATTGCTAAGATCTACCAGGGAGCTGGCTGGAAGGAGAGACCTCCACAGAGCCTTTTACCAGCAGCAGTTTATGAGATGGAAGGTGCTTGGGGGAAGAATCAGATGGGGGTCCAAAATGGTTTACTGGATGGGTCTGAAAACAACAAAAAGGAAGTTGAAATGGGCTCATGGGAGTTAGTGTCTGGGCACACACCAGTTCCTAATACCAGAAGTGGGCTTTTTAGTTTGTTTGGTGAAGGGGGTTTGTTGTACAAAGTCTCTTGATTTGCTTTCATGGGTATTATGCAACTGAATAAAAGACACCTCATTTAGAATGGAGCTGGTAGGTCAGAAGGGAAAACTCTCATGCTCTACTGAGACAGGGAAACTAAAGGGACCCCATGAAATACTGCTTTTTTGCTTCTTTTCCTGTTTCTGCTGCTAGTACCTACATGCATGCTTTACACACACCTTATAGAACAGATAATATATGTCCTCCTTGTAAAAGTGAAAGACTTAATGATCTCTTTGGAGTATCCAGTACAATAGATAACGTCTAAGGAGTCACCAGGTGGCGTCATCATGAGTGTTTTCCAAGATCACTGATTCAGCAAAACCCCTGGCCCAAGGGCATATGTGACTTCTGGAGAACATCTGAACACTCATCTTTGTTCCTGGATTACTGAGAAGAAACATGCACTGACATCATCCTCAATAAAAACCCCAGGTCCCAAGAAAAGAAGGAGACTCACTCTTTTTTCCTGTGCTTCCTAGATGCTTTGTCCATATCTACACTCTGTCTTCAATTGCAATTCCTCTGCTATTCCTGAATAAACCCATTTTGCTGGTAAAATAGCTGGCTGATTTACTTTTAAGCTTGGTACTATGATGCATGGTGCCTGGCAGAGTGCCCTGGCTTAAAGGGACAGAAGTGGAACAGATGGTTATTGGATGCTGGAAATATTTTGATCAAGTCAAACTGGCTTGGTTGGAATGTTGTGAGATCATCCACTTGTGGCAGGGCTGGGAAGAGAGCTTCTGAGACCTGGGAAGAGCTGAGAACCTGAGGTAGGAGAGACCTGAGCTTTCTCCAGCTTCAGAATATATTGTAATCTTTGTTCTGTAAATGGACTGTGAAAGATTTGGGTCCTATGAAATAGGAATAAGTGGGCAGGCTCCTCAGGAGTTTAGGTTTCTGAAAGAGAATAAGCTGCAGCTTTCTGCTATCTCAGCAGGCAAGAGGGAATGAGACGAGGAATAAACTGTCACAGAAGCCACGTGCCTTCCTGTGAGCCCAGAACAATAGGCAGCAAACCTGAGTTTCTCCAAAGAGGAGAAACTGCCTTATTTTGCAACTGGTGACTGGTTCAGACAAAGTGAATAAAACTCATCTCTACTTTATTTACGTCAAACATGTAAAACTACATGATGCTATATTATAGATTGATTAATTTTCTCTCACCACTCTTCACCCACTGTACCCCACGAGATGCTTTATGGTGGCAGATCTCGTTCATTGTCATAGCACTATGCCTAGAACAGTGCCTAGCACGTTGTAGGTCTACAATAAGTATCTGTTGAATGAATGAAGAAACAGAAAAATGGATCTTAGAAGAGGGAGGACAGCAGCCCACAGCCATAGAGTTACTTATGAGGAACAAAGAATAGTTAGAAACACAGACTGACACTAAACTATTTTGCTTCAAATCCCATCTCTGCTCATTAACTATGTGATCTTGAGCAAGTTGTTTAACTTGTGCCTTAAATTCCTAATCTGGAAACAGGGGAAATTAGTATCTATTTCATAGGGTTTTTCATAGGATTGAATGAGCTAGTAGGTGTAAAACACTTAGAATAGTGCCCAACACATAATAAAAGCAATTTAATGTTTGCTATAATAACTATTATTATTTTGAAAAGGTTAGTGCAGGAAAATACTAAGTACATAGAAGGAGACAGGTTAACGTTCTCCAAGTAGTTGCTATATTCCGGAAGCTCTGTTCTATGAATTACTTACACTACTTTGTTGAATCTTCACTATGACCTTGTGAGATAGGTGGCATTATTATTATCATGTTAAAGATGAGGACACTGCATCCCAAGTCATGCAAAGCTGAAACTGAAACCTCGTACTGTGTCCAAACTCTTTCCACTTCAGAGTATAACTACAAGCTCCAGATCATAAGAAAGAGCTGTACCTGTTTTTATTTATAATTTTATTCTCAGCTGCTAGCAAATAGTGGGTACTCAAAAATGGTTAATGGATTTGAAAGAATGATAAAGAAATGCTTTTAAGCACAGCAAAAAGGGAAATTCTAACTAAAAATTGGGGAAGAACCTAGGAAAACTGTGGAGGCTGCCAGTCTGAAGTAAGACAAGAACAGACCAGAGTGGGCAATCTGAGCCTGCCCACACTCTAATGAGGACAGCCCTTGGCTGTTATAGTGCTCATAGGAAGCCACTTTGGGTTTCTGGTCTATGGCTAGAGATTACAATTATTTTTTTAAAATTAAAAAGAAATATATAAATATATGAAATACATTCTCATTTTAAAAATCCACACAATAAGATCCAGGGGAAATGGCAGAGTAGGAGGACCCTATGCTCGCCTATGTCATCCCATAGACACGGCTATGTAACTCTCACATCCGTGTAAATAACCCGGAAAACAACCCAAAGACTGGAAGAACAAACTCCACAACTAAAGGCAGAGAAGAGGCCACATAGAAGAAGGTAGGAACGGTGGAGCAAAATGGTTTGGGAGCAAAACAGACTGTACCCATCTGAGATCAGGTGGGAGTTGGGGGCATGGTGAAGGGCAAGAAATAGACTATCGCATGGGCAGCCTGCTCAGGGAAGACAAATCCCCATAACATTTGGCTTTGAAAGCAAGAGGGGCCAAATTTTGTGAGTTCTTACAAGCAATGGGATTTAAATCCTGGAATTTAAAAAAATCAGCAGGCTCAGCTCTGGGAGAGCCAAGAGGGTGTTAGAAAGCTGAATCTTCACCCTTAAAAAGACAGCATGACAAACAGTGGTGATGCAACATAGAAGCAACAGTTTGAAAAATGCCTAGGGCACACTGGAGGGAGAGTTATTTGCTCATCTCAGAGCAGGGCCCAGAGAGGCCACCAGGAGCAAAGGAACTGGCAGGTGTCATTTCCCTCTCAGATACCCCAGCATAAATGCATGGCCACCTGTGAGAACCAGGACAGTTTCTGACACTTGCTACCTAACTTGTTTGCACCAAGTCTTGCCCACACTGCCTCAGTCTTAGCACTGCAGTTTCCCTCCTCCAGAAGACTGGTGCATACCCTGCCAACACCTTGTCTCCCAACGCAAAGCCTCAACTCCGGCAGTGGGGGTGGCAGGTCTCATTTTGCAAGCAGACCAGGGTACACATTGTTAAAATGCATCCCACCTGGCCAGGGACCAAACACTGCTCACAAGAGGCAAGGAGAGCCTCTCCAGGCACCTGGACTGAAGGAAAAAGTGGCCAGGACACAATAGCAGGACACATGCAACACATATAGGAGACACTCCCTGAGGCACCAGGTCCTGGAGAATAGCGGACACTGCACGGCAGGGCGCTACAGGGCCTTTTCTTCATAAGGCCATTACCTTCAAGAACAGGAGAGGTGACTAACTTTCCTAACACAAAGAAACAGACACAGAAAGAGACAAAATGAGGAGACTGAGAAGTATGTCCCAAATGAAAAAAATAGGACAAAATCACAGCAAGAGACCTAAGTAAAACAGAGAGATAAGTAATATGTCTGATAGAAAATTTAAAGCAATGATCATAAAATGCTCACTGGACTGGATAAAAAAGCAGGGGACAATAGTGAGACCCTTACCATAGAGAATAAAAAGAACCAATTAGACATGAAGAACACAATATTTGAAATTAAAAATACACTAGATGGAATAAATAGCAAGATAGAAGAAGCAGAAGACCAAATCAATTTTCGTGAAGGACAGAATAATGGAAAGTAATCAAGCTTAGTAGGTGAGAGGAAAAAATTATGCAAAATGATAATAAACTTAGGGAACTCAGTGACTCCATCAAGTGTAATAACATTCACATTATAGAGATCCCAGAAGAAGAAGAGAGAGAAAAGGGGGCAGAAAATTTATTGAAGAAATAATAGCTGAAAACATTCCTAATCTTGGGAGGAAAACAGATATCCAGATCCAGGAGGCACAGAGATCCCCCAACAAAATCAACCCAAGGAGGTCCACACTGATACACATAGTAATTAAAATGTCAAAAAATAGGGATAAAGAAAAAATTTTAGAAGCATCAAGAAAAAAGAAGACAATTATATACAAGGGAAATCCTGTAGGGCTGTCAGGGGATTTTTCAGCAGAAATGTTGCAGACCGAAAGGGAGTGGCATGATATATTCAAAGTGCAGAAAGGTAAAAATCTGCAGCCGAGAATACTCTATCCAGCAAGGCTGTCATTCAGAATAGAAACAGAGATAAAACGTTTCTCAGATTAAAAAAAAAAACAACTAAGAGAGTTCATGACCACTAAATCAGCCCTACAAGAAATACTACAGAGGACTCTTTGAGTGGAAAGGAAAGACCATAAGTGAGAGTATGAAAAGTAAGAAACACAAAAGCAGTAAAAATAAGTATTTCTGTAAAAATCAGTCAAGGGATTCACAAAATAAAAGGATGTAAAATATGGAGCTATTTACCTAAAACTTTTGTGGGAGGGAGAGGAGCAAAGAATGGGTTCAAACTTAAGTGACCATCAACTTAATATAGAATGCTATATGCAGAAGATGTTATGTACAAAGCTAATGGTAACCACAAATCAAAAACCAGTAATAGATGCAAAGAATAAAGAGAATGGAATCCAAGTATAACACTGAAGAAAGTCAACAAACCATAAAAGAACAAGAGAAGAAAGGATTAGAGAAACACTACAAAAGCATCCACAAACAAGTAACAAAATGTCAATAAATTCATATCTGTCAATAATCACTTGAATGTAAATGGACTAAATGCTCCAATCAAAAGACACAGAGCGACAGAGCAGATGAAAAAACAAGACTCATCTATATGCTGACTACAAGAGATTCATTTTAGACCTAAAGACACCTGCAGATTGAATGTGGGGGGATGGAGACATTTATCATGCAAATGGATGTCAAAGAAAGCTGAGGTAGCAACACTTATATTGGTCAAAATAGTCTTTAAAGCAAAGACTGTAATAAGAGATAAAAAAAGACACTATATATATAATAATAAAGGGGACAATCCAATAAGAAGTTATAGCAATTGTAAATATTTGTGCACCCAAAAAGGGAGCACCCAAATACATAAAAAAGTTAATAATAAACATAAAGGTACTAATTGATAATAATACAATAATAGTAGGGACTTTTTTTAAGATTTTATTTATTTATTTGACAGAGATAGAGACAGCCAGTGAGAGAGGAAACACAAGCAGGGGGAGTGGGAGAGGAAGAAGCAGGCTCATAGCAGAGGAGCCTGATGTGGGGCTCGATCCCATAACGCCGGGATCACGCCCTGAGCCGAAGGCAGACGCTTAACCGCTGTGCCACCCAGCCGCCCCAGTAGGGACTTTATCACACCATTAGGTCAATGGGAAGATCATCCAAGCAGAAAATCAACAAGAAACAGGGGTTTTGAATGACATACTGGACTAGATGGATTTGACAGATATATTCAGAACATTCCATCCTAAAACAATAAAACACACATTCTCTTCAAATGCACAGGGAACATTCTTCAGAATAGATGACATATTAGGCCACAAAATAAGTCTCAACTAATTCAAAGAGAATGAAGTCATAGAGTGTATCTTTTCTGACTACAGTGCTGTTAAACTAGAAATCAATCACAAGAAAACATCTGGAAAGACCACAAATACATGGAGGCTAAATAAAATGCTATTAAACAATGAATGAGTAAACCAAGAAATCAAAAAATTAAAAATAAAAATTAAAAATTACATGGAAACAAATAAAAATGAAAACACTATGGTCCAAAACTTTTGGGATGCAGCAAAAGTGGTTCTAAGAGGAAGTTTATAGCAATACAGACTTACCCCAAGAGGAAAGAAAAGTCTCAAATGGACAACCTATCCTTACACCTAAAGGAACTAGAAGAAGAAGGACAAACAAAACCCAAAACCAGCAGAAGGAAGGAAATAATATAGAATAGAGCAAAAATACATGATACAGAAACTAAAAAATGATAGAACAGATCAATGAAGCCAGGAGCTGGTTCTTTGAAAAGATACAACAAAATTGATAAACCTCTAACCAGATTCACTTTAAAAAAAGAGGAGCTAAATAAACAAAATCACTAATGAGAGAGGAGAAATAACAACCAATACTACAGAAATAAAAAAGATTCTAAGAGAATATTATGAAAAATTATATGCCAACAAATTGAACAACCTAGAAGAAATGGATAAATTCCTAGAAACATATAAATTACCAAAACTGAAGCAGGAAGAATTAGATAATTTGAACAGACTGATAACCAGCAATGAAATGAAATCAGTAATCAAAACACTCTCAACAAAGAAAAGTCCAGGACCAGAAGGCTTCACAGGTGAATTATGCCAAACATTTAAAGAAGAGTTAATACCTATTCTTCTCAAACTATTCCAAAAAATAGAAAAGGAAAGAAAACTTCCAAATTCAATCTAGGAGACCAGTATTACCCTGATACCAAAACCAGATAAAGACACCACAAAAAAAGAGAACTACATGCCAATATCTCTGATGAACATAAATGCAAAAATCTGCAACAAAATACTAGCAAACTGAATTCAATAATACATTTAAAAAATCATTCACCACAACCAAGTTGGATTTATTTCTGGGGGTTGCAAGGGTGGTACAATATTTGCAAGTCAATCAACGTGATACAGCAGGTAGCCTGCTTCTCCCTCTCCCTCTGCCACTCCCCCTGCCTGTGCTTTCTCACTCTGCCTCTCTCTCACACAAATAAATAAAATCTTAAAAAAAGAGTTGGATGCTTAACCAACTGAGCCACCCAGGCACCCCTCCAGACTTCAAATTATATTGCAAAGCTATAGTAATCAAAACTGTGTGGTACTGGCACAAAAAATTGACACATAGATCAATGGAACAGGAATCCCAGAAATAAACCCACAACTATATGGTCAATTACTCTTGGACAGTGGAAGCAATAATATGAAAAAGGAAAAAGATAGTCTTTTTAACAAATGGTTTTGGGAAAACTGGACAGCTGCATGAAAAGAACAAAACTGGACCGCTTTCTTATATCACACACAAAAATAAACTCAAAATGGATTGAAGACCCAAATGTGAGACCTGGTACTATAAAAATCCTAGAACAGAGCACAGGCAGTAGTTTTTCTGACATTGGCCATAACTACATTTTTTCTAGATATGTTTCCTGAGACAAGGGACATGAAAGCAAAAATGAACTACTGGGGCTACATCAAAATAAAAACGTTCCGCACAGTGAAGGAAACAATGAAGAAAACCAGAAGGCAACCAATGGAATGGGAGAAGGTACTTGCAAATGACATATCCAATAAAGGGTTCATATCCACAATGTATGAAGAACTGATACAACTCAACAACCAAAAAAAAAAAAAACCCAATAATCCAAGTAAAAAATGGGCAGAAGACATGAACAGACTTTTCTCCAAGGAAGGCATCCAGATGGCCAACAGACACATGAAAAGATGCTCAACATCACTCACCATCAGGGAAATGCAAATCAAAACTACCATGAGATTATCACCTCACACCTGTCAGAATGGCTAAAATCAAAACCAAAAGAAATGATAAGTTGTTGGCGAGGATGTGGAGAAAAAGGAATGCTTGTGCACTGGTGGTGGGAATGCAAACTGGTGCAGCCACTATGGAAAAGAGTATGGAGGTTTCTCAAAAAGTTAAAATTAGGGGCGCCTGGGTGGCACAGCGGTTAAGCATCTGCCTTCGGCTCAGGGCGTGATCCCGGTGTTCTGGGATCGAGCCCCACATTGGACTCCTCTGCTGGGAGCCTGCTCCTTCCTCTCCCACTCCCTCTGCTTGTGTTCCCTCTCTCACTGGCTGTCTCTTTCTGTCAAATAAATAAATAAAATCTTTAAAAAAAAAAGTTAAAATTAGAACTACCCTAGGATCCAGTAATTGCACTACTGGGTATTTACCCCAAAAATACAAAAACGCTAATTCATAGGGATACATGTAGCCCTGTGTTTATTGCACTATTATTTACAATATACAAATTATGGAAATAGCCTGTGTCCACCAATAGATGAATGGATAAAGAAGTGGTGTATATGTACAATGGAATTTTTTTTTTAGCTATAAAAAAGAATGAAATCTTGCCATCTGCAATGACATGGATGGAGCTAGGGAGTGTAATGCTAAGTGAAGTAAGTCAGTCGGATAAAGACAAACAGCATATGATTTCACACATACGTGGAATTTAATAAACAAAGCAAATGAACAAAGGAAAAAAAGAGACCCAAACCAAGAAACAGACTCTTAACCACAGAAAACAGTCTGATGGTTGTCAGAGGGGAGATGGGGGAGGATGGGTGAAATAGGTGATGGGAATTAAACAGTACACTTATCATGATGAGCACTGAGTAATGTATAGAATTATTGAATCACTATATTATACACCTGAAACTAACATAACACTGTATGTTAAGTATACTGGAAGTAAAGTAAAAAACTTAATAAAAAAAAAACTCACACAGTAGAGACAAAGTAAAAATTCTCTTTGACCTTCCTTTAACCATGAGCTTGATGTGCATCCTCTTAGAAATTTTTCTATGACTTTGACTACATAGGTAGAAACATAAATACGTTTGGTTTTGTGTTTTTTTCCACATAAATAATATCCTACTGTATGCATTGCTGTATAGTTTGCTTCTTTTTCATTCAACAATTCGTTAACGTTTTTCTATGTTAGTATAGACAGATCTATCTCCTTTTAAATGGTTGATCAGTATTCTATGTTGTTTGGATAAACCATAGTTGATACAAATGCTTCTTTTTTTCTTTCCTTCTTTTCCTTTCTTTTTTCTTTTTCTCTTTCTCTTTTCTTTCCTTCCTTCCTTCCTTCCTTCCTTTCTCTCTCTCTCTTTCTTTCTTTCCCTATCTCCCTCTTTCTGTCCCCATTTCTTCTCACCCTCCTTTGCTCTCCTCCACCCCTCTTTTCTTTCTTCATTACAAGCAGTTCTTTACTGAACATCCTTGCAAATTCCTGTTTCTGCTCATGTGCAAGACTTTCTCTGAATAGAGACTTGAAAGTGGAATTGTTTGGCTGAAGAATACTTTCATTTCAAATTTAGTGGATAACTGCCAAGTTATGCAATTAGAGTTAATACAAATAGATACAAGAAATTGGTGCTCTCTGAACTCATTGGTCTCTCTACTCTTGAATTGTTTTTGCCTATTTCTGTATTGTTTTTCCTTTGCTTCTCTTTGAGGTCACTTTTCAAAATTTTGCCCTATCTCAGCAAAGGTAAGAAGAAAAATTGCTCTGGTTACACTAATCTCCAGGAAATTGGAGGCATAGAGGGTGTCCCTAGTGACTGTATTATAACAATGCAGTCCTGACTGCTGTGCTCTGCTTGGGAGAGGGTTCCTGAGACCTAACAATGGGATTTGTTTGGGGAGAGTCAAGATGTCTGCAGTATTCGTCCTTTCCAGCTGAGAACGTACCTACATAGACTTTTCTTTGGGGGTTTTGGAGGACCCTTCACCATGGGTAATCCTTTATCATCCACCCTCCCAAATCAAGAAAAAGGGAAACCATACATTTTACAGAGAATTGAGACATTCTGAAGAACTAGTGCCATCTACTAAAAACTGCCCACAAGGTTTCTTCAAAATTTCTCCACAGGTCTCTATTTATTCCTTCTTTTGCTTCAAATTATACTTGTATTTTCTAGAACTTTGGCAGTCAAAATGATAGTAATAATAAACAAGTAATACATAATTTATAATTCATTGGTGGTGTTTTTCTGTTAGAATTTTAACCAGTCTTACAGCAATTTTTATTTTTAGTATTTTTATTTGCATATGCTGACTACATTAGCATACTTACCATTCATATATCCCTTAGTGTTTGCAAAGCACTTTCACATCCAACATTTCTTTCACTATTTGCAGCAACCAAGACTGTCCTTCGTTTTATAAAAAATGAGTCTCGGGGAAGGTACGTTACTTGCCTAAGGTCACATAGCCTGAAGTGATAGAGCCATGTTTATTTATTATTTTTTTACATTAATTTTTTATTATGTTATGTTAGTCACCATACAGTACATCCCTAGTTTTTGATGTAATGTTCCATGATTCATTACTTGAGAGCCATGTTTAAACTCAGATCTACCTAGATCTATTTTCCTTGGCCATTATATTATAATATATGGTCCTCTTTTATGAATTAATTAGATTTTTTTCGGCCTGGGAATATAAATGCAATTTTGGTTATCTCTTTTTGATCCTCTAAAGATGAGGAAACTGAGGCTTGCATCTTGAATTTCCTAAGCCTGATAAACAAATTTCTGGTGAATAAGAGAAACCAATGGAAGGTGAAGAGTGTCTGGTAGCTTGGTACCTGGATTTTGAAGGGAAGACTCCTCAGGTGTGATTGAAAAGACTGAGCTACTGTCTAGTAGTACATTCTGCCACTCACCATTGCTGTCAGCATACAAACAGTGCTGTTGGCAATGCTGCAGCTGTCATTTGTTGAGGCTGGCTCTGTAGGTAACTGCTGCCCGGCTCTCTTGCTCAGAAGGCTTCCCTCTTGAATGGTGGCACATCTTTGCCACTCAGAATAATGTCAAACTGAGGCTAAACTCTAGAGTGTCCTTAAAGTCTTCTTCTCCAGCTTTATAATATGTATAAGTAATATATACTGAGTTCTTGCTACATTCTAGGTACTGTAGTAAAATTTTTACACATATTAATTCATGTAATCTTCACAATAGCCCTATGAGATAAGGATTATTATTATCAAATCCATTTTATAGATGAAGAAACTGATTCTCAGAGGTGTGAAGTAATGCTGAAATTTACAGAGCTAATGTGTGGCAGGGTTGGGACGAAATTCCAAGTCCATCTGATTTTAAGGCTTATGCTCCTAACACGTATAAGCTCCTTAAAAAGCTACCCCCTACATTTAAATAACTCCTAAAAGGACACCCAAACTATGAAACAAAAGCTAAAATGGAATAGTAACAATGACTCTTTGCCATGAATGCTATCTTTTTGGCAATGTACAAATGGCTTCCCAGTGTGGATTATAATATTAACTTTGGATTCTCCCAAATTTGTGTCCAAATCTCAGTTCTGCTTCTTCTTTCTCCCTTGGTTCCCTTATCTGTAAAATTAAGATAATATTAGTAGCTACCTTGTTAGTGTGGTTGTGAAATATAAATGAGTTAATACTGTAAAGCATTTAGAACTGTCCCTGGCCCAGAGACAGAGCTATGTGATAAAGCTTTGTTATGAAGGTATAAGAGAAATCTAGATACTTTGTTGTTTTCTTAGGTGAAGATGAGTCTTATCTAGGTCAAAGGCAGCAGTGGAAATAGCAAAACTTTTGTCTGCTAGAAAAAGAACTGTTATTCACTTGTGCTATTGAAGCAACATGGGGAGTATTTGTAGCTATGCCTTGTCAGTTACGGCCTGGGGCAGATTTATGGACCAATTATGTTTGTCCTCAGGCACTCTGCACATCATACTCTCTTCTTCTCCTCATGCCTCATCCACACCTGTGCCTGTGAGGGAACCAAATATTCCTCACTTTCACTGAGGAGTCTGACTAGAAACCTTCCTCTGTGCGGTTTCTTACATTTGAACTGAGCCCTCTATGTTCAGTCTAAACTCATGGTGGTATTTCAGACATTAATCCCTGGGCACAAAAGGATTATTTGAACCTCAGGGCCTCCAGGTACTTCTCAAACCATAGCAAATGGTCAGTAAGCTGATTCCTTCTTTACTCCAGGCCTGTACATGTTTCAGAGTGGACATATTGTATGAGGTCCGCAAGGGCCCTTTCCTCTTGAATAGTAAAAAGAGATTTTTCCCCTTGCTCATAGATGTAGTTCACAGAAGTCAGGGTTTGGAAACACAGCTTAATCCATATTATCAGACTGTCAAGAGAATGGGATTACATTTGGCTTTGTAATTGTTTTCTTTTATTAACTTTTTAGTGAAAATTTTCCCTTCATTGTAATTAGACCTAGTGATTAGAATCTCTAGAGTTTGCTTTTTAAGTACCAGCAAGTGTTAAAGTGTCTAGGATTGTGAAGAAAGCTGCAGTTTGAGTTGTTGATGGAAAGGCAAGGTTTAGGCAGGCCCTCAGCCTCTAAGGCTGTTGATTTAGAACAGGCATTAGGTGCCGAGAGAGATTTGGGAGAAAAGGTGTTTATAGGGGCCATTAATGAATCCATAGGGGAGACTGAATTATTTCTCTAATAATGTGGTCCATTTATTTTTAAGATCATTTGTGGGTTCCTTATATCTTCTACTTTGTGGTGGAAAGAAAGGAAAAGGAATATTTTTGTCCTTTCTCTTCCTTGGATTTTGGAAACCTTTGCCCTGATGAAGACATAAAGGCTCCAAAGTACAGTAGTACTATAGGTAAGGAAGTGGCCTTTAAAGACAAATACTTGATATTATTAATATATAAGGAGCTCTTAGAGATTCATAAGAAAAATATGAACATCACAATAGACAAAAAGACAAAGGAAGTGGACAGTTTACACACTCACACATACACACACGCATACATGCAAAGACTGAAAACAATGAAATAAAAATGGCCAATAGTCGTAATTTGAAGAACAATGAACTCACATACTCTAATGATACCTAACACATTGACAACAATTAAAAAATTAAAAACAAATTGTCATAGCCAGTGTTGAACAGTTTAAGGGAGAAAGAGTTCTAAATGAGTTATAAATTGGTCTGACCTTTCTGAAGGGCAATTTGAGAATACATAAAAAAAGCTTTAATATGTGTGTATCTTTCACTGTTAGGTATTTATCTTAAGGAAATAATTAAGAATGTACAAAAAGATTTAGCCACAAAAACAGTTCCAGAAGCAAAAATCGGAAGCAACTAAATATCTAAAAATTGGAAACTGGTTAAATAAATTATGGTATAGGTATAGGATAGAAAATTATGTAGCTCTTTCAAATCATGTTTTAGAAATGAGAAATGATCATGATATCATAATACTAAAATAAGAAAGTAAGGTACAAAGCTGTGGATACAGAGTGTGATCCCAATTTCATAAACAAAAGTATATTAAAAGACAAGAAGAAAATAAACTTAAATGTGAACAATGATTATCTCTGGGTGGTGGGATGACAGATAATCTTTACTTTCTTCTTTTTAGGCCTTTATGTCTTTTCCAAATTTCATACAGTATGTGCTACTTTTATAATTAGAAAAAACAAGAACAACACAGAAACAGTATTTAAAAAAAGACATTTAAGCTTGTCTCTGAAAGCTAATCTTTGATTTAATTTTTTCTCTTCAAATTTAAACACAGTCATTTCCTTTAGAAAATGAGGAAAAACATTTTAACTGTCTGGTGGGAGAAATGATATAAAGGCAATTTTTTTCTGGGGTATGTGGGGAATATTCCAAGATAAAAGTATTCTAGTAGAGTGTATGTATTCCAGACTGACCCTTCTTTGAAAGGCTTTATGTTATTTTTAAAAACTGCTTTATTGAGATATAATTTGCATGCCATAGAATTTACCTATTTAAAGTGTACAACTCAATGTTTTCTTAGGATATTGGCAGGATTGTATAGTCATCACCATCTAATTCCCAAACATTTTTACGACCCTAAAAAGAATACTTACAGCTATTAGCAGTCACTCTCCATTCCTTCCTCTCCCCACCAACTGGCAACCACTAATCTACTTTCAGTCCCTACGAATTTGCCTAATGTGGATATTTTGTATAAATGGAATCACAGAATATTTTGGTTTTCATGAGCTCTCATTCAGTATAATGTTTTCAAGGTTCATCCATGTTTTAACATGGCATCAGTACTTCATTCCTTTTATGGCTGAATATTATGTAATTTTATGGATATACTTGCCAGCTTTCATTTATCCATCCATTCATTAGTTAATAAACATTTGAGTTTGTTTTCAGTTTTTGGTTCTTATGAGTAATGCTGCTGTGTACATTTGTGTACAAGGTTTTGCATAAAAATATGTTTCCATTTCTCTTGGGTAGGTAACTAGGAGTGAAACTGCTGCATCTTATGGTAACTTTATGATTAGCCTTTTGAGAAACTACCAAACTATTTTCCAAAGCAGCTGCACCATTTTATATTCCCATGTGTTACCTTCCATCCAACAATTCTTGCATATGCCCTAAGAAATATGTACAAAGTTGATCATGTGTGATAGCATGAACTAGAAACGACCAAATATCTATAAATGGGGGATCAGTTAAGTCAATTATGGTGCATTTAAATTATGGAATACTACATAACAGCTAAAAAGGATAAGGAACTATATATATTCTTACTAGAAAAGATACCCAAGATATATTAAGTTGAAAAAACAAGTTGTAAATAAGTATATATGGTATTATCTGTGTAAAATTCAATTATTACACATATACTTGTATATGTATAGAAAATTTCTAGAAGTATACCTAGAAATTTGTTAATAGTAGTTACTACTGGAGAGTGGGACTGGGGTATGTTGGTGATGATCTGAGGTGTGGTGTGGGAAAAGAACTTACTTTTCAACTTAAGGCCTCCTGTACATTATTAAAATTTCAAGTAATGTTATTATTTCATAATGAGAAGAAAGTCTATAATGGCAAAATTTAGTGTTTTCATTGGAGTAAATCGTTCATGCAAGTGCACTAGGGAGGAAGCGCATATTTAGTAGTCTCAAGAGCACTTGATTATAGTGCAAAACCTCCTCTACATCAGTAGCCCAGAGTTATGTAACCTCTTATAGGATACTAGGCCAATGTTTAGGAACTAACCCTTTCTCTCTTTTTTTTCTATTACATCCAGATGCATAAATTTATGTTATCATGAAACATGTTTCCAGGCAAAATTTATGTCTTATAAACATTTCAGTAAAAGCAGAGTCCTCAAGATTAAAGTAGGAAAGATTGAGGAGACAACATTGGGATATACTTGTTGGTAACCAACTTTTGGTAAATTGCATTTTCTAAAAAAGCATTAGAACAATTTGTTGTATGACAGAAACTTAGAAATTTCTTTTTTTTTATTTATAATGATTTTTTATTATATTATGTTAGTCACCATACAGTACATCCCCGGTTTTCGATGTAAGACTCGATGATTCATTAGTTGTGTATAACACCCAGTGCACCATGCAATATGTGCCCTCCTTACTACCCATCACCAGTCCATCCCATACACCCACACCCCTCCCCTCTGTAGCCCTCAGTTTGTTTCTCAGAGTCCATAGTCTCTCATGCTTCATTCCCCCTTCTGATTACCCCCCCTTTCTTTATCCCTTTCTTCCCCTACTGATCATCCTAGTTCTTATGTTCCATAGATGAGAGAAATCATATGATAGTTGTCTTTCTCTGCTTGACTTATTTCACTTAGCATTATCTCCTCCAGTGCCGTCCATGTTGTAGCAAATGTTGAGAACTCGTTCTTTCTGATAGCTGAGTAATATTCCATTGTATATATGGACCACAACTTCTTAATCCAGTCATCTGTTGAAGGGCATCTTGGCTCCTTCCACGATTTAGCTATTGTGGACATTGCTGCTATGAACATTGGGGTGCATATGGCCCTTCTCTTCACTACATCTGTATCTTTGGGGTAAACACCCAGTAGTGCAATGGCTGGATCATAGGGTAGCTCAATTTTTAACTTTTTAAGGGACCTCCACACTGTTTTCCAGAGTGGCTGTACCAACTTGCAGTCCCACCAACAATGTAGGAGGGATGCCCTTTCTCCACATCCTCTCCAACAATTGTTGAGAAACTTAGAAATTTCTAACGTCATTTCTGGGTTAGAAAAGAATTACTTGAACAATACTAGACCATGTGACTATACACAGAATTTGATCATTTAAAATGAGCCAGTTATTGACAGAAAACACAGATTTCTGCTTTCTAAAAGATGTTGCACTAAAATCCCCTTAATGTGAACCTCTGTGATGGGAGAAGGTAGGCACTAGTGCTTGGAGTAGTTGCCCTTTCTTTTAATCGGAAAAAGTGGGTGGTCTTGGTTCTCAAATTAAGAGAGCCACATGAGATCAACAGCTTGGTGTCCCAGGTACCGTGAGGATGAAACTTGCTCTGTTAAATATCTTTACAATGGATTGCCTTCATTAACTCCTTTCATTTGGTTTACACACTCTTTTCAATTCAATTATGAGAAACTCAATCGAGTACGTATGGGTGTGTCAGGTATTATGTTAATCTCTGCAGTGGATACAATTATGAAGGAGACTAGGTTCCCATTCCAAAGGAACTCATTTTGGGGGTATTTACAGCTAATTTATTAAAGTTTTGCCTTTTATTTTAGTGCATATTTTATATGCACATAACTGGTTATGTATTTGTTGAGCTTCTAAAGGCTTAAGATGCAACTGGAACACTAAGTGGTCTAATTCGTGTCAGGTAAACTGTTGAATTCACCTGGGGAATGGTCCAATGTGGAGCTGAATCATGTTTTGTTATGTTGTGGGCAAGAGAATTTAAGGCTGAGTTCCTCTGTCTCTGGCTTTCCTATCGTAAGACCTGGAATACCTTATACCTTAGAAGAGCTGTGTTTCAAAAAAGTCTTCTAAATGTGAAGTTTTACTATGGGAATCCTACATCCCATTGACCTCTTGTAGAAAAAAAAAGAAAGAAAGAAAAAAAGAAAGAAAGAAAGAAAGAAGAGAAAGAAAAGAAAAGAAAAGAAAGAAAGAAAAGAAAAAGAAATATGTGCATTTTGACTGAAAAAAATTGGCCTTCATCTCTAATATTATAAACATTAAATAAACCTATGCCAAGGATTACTATTCCTCCCACACCATGTTAATGCTTCTCCTAGCTGTACCTAAAATCAATTTTATTTTACAAACAGCAGCAATAGCAACAGCAGCAATAGCAACATGACAAACCCACTAGTAAAGGTAATTCATAGCCAAGAAGGGCTTTAGTGCTCTTCTACCCTCCTTTGCTTCATACACTGTTTCTGCTGTAGGAGTATCAATTCCTAAAACTTTAACACATGTACTGTTTTTCACCAGCCTTGAACATTCTCAGCATTTCTAAATATATATCCAAGATGATTCTATTATTATTTCTGGCACCTTTCACATCACTTGAATTTACAGGCCTGTTTTCAGAAGTTTTCTGGTGATACCTGTACAGTTAATTACAGTATTCTTGATTGAGAGAAACTAACAGCATCCACAGGGAGGGACTGCAGTGTCCCTTCCTTATTTGGCAGTGGTTGCTCAGTTGCAGTTTCTGCTGGGAGAGGGTTTCACATTCTGTAGCTAATACTGTTAACCAGCTGCCTTAAGAGGAGCTGCAAATGCAGCACCTCCAGGCCATGATTTTTAAATTGCATAGTTCAAGAGACTTAAAGACAGATTTGGCCATTAAACCAGGAACTTGGTTTGCTGGAGGACATAGCCAGCTTAAATCAAGATGGAAGAATTACTCTAGGTGAGCACATTTGACTTGTAACTCTGAGAAAGTAACAATGGCAGCAATTCTCTGGATGTTGTGTATCTTATAGAAGTAATTTTGGATTAAGAGTCTTGGCCAATAGCAACATGATTTCTGGTAATCAAATCTGCACGAAAGTTGGCTGGGGAAGCGAATGGTGAAAGGGGAAAGAATTTTCCTGCCAAGAATTGCTTTCTCTAGGTGTGACCCTTCCTAGGTATATAAACTTGGGTTAGTTACCCATCCTCTCTAAGCCCCAGTTTCCTTTTTGTACAGTGACGGTAATAATCCCTATCTTGTAGATGAGACAGGGAAACTGAAAGGACCCTATGAAAGACTGTTATATTTTGTTGTTGCTTCTATTCTTGCTAGTACTTACAACCCCACCTTACACATACCCTATAGAACAGATAATGTATGTCCTCCTTGTAAAGGTCAAGGAGTTAATAATTTCTTTGGAGTCTTCCAGCACAACAGATAACATTTAAAGAGTAACCAGGTGGGATTGTCATGAACATTTTCCTAGACCCCTGACTCCAAACACCTTGACGCCAAGATCCCTGCCTTAAGTGACTTGTGGAGGACACCTAAACACTTGTCTTTGTTTCAACCAGTTCCTGGATGCCCAAGAAGACAAGTACACCAGGTCACTGCCTTCAATAAAAACCCCAGAGCCCAAGCAAAGATAAGACTCACTCTTCTGTCTTTTTGAGTCTCCCAGATGCTCTGTCTGTTCCTGCACTCATTCTAGGTCTTCAGTAAACTCTTCTCTCACTTTCTCTTGGCTCATGTTAGATTTCTACCCTACACAAAGCCAAGGATCCTCCTGGCAGGTCCTGTGGAACCCTCCCTGGGTCCTCAGACCCAGACAGCCTGCATTAGTAACACTTTCACTGATAGCTGTTCAACCTTCTCTATGTAGTTTTCCATATAAACACTTTATAGTGAGACACCATATTCTAAACAAGAAAAGGAAGTTTGAAGCCTTAATATTTGCCATTCCCTGTTCCCTTTATCTGAAATGCAATCCTTAGAGCCCCCCTCCCATGCCTGTGATAACAACCATAAAGAAAAGAAAACTATAGTTTCTTTTCTAATCCTTATTTCACTTTCTTTTTTTTTTTTAAATCATTTTCATTGTTTTTCCAAGCTTCTTAACTTGCCACTCAATGATCTCTATAATCTGCCCACAACTTACCTTTGCACATTTCCAACTTCTGTATCCCACTAACTTCCTGCAGACTGAGCTCACCTCTGTTCCTGAGACAAGGCATATTCACTCCTACATTCATCCTTTCCTGATGCCATCCATCTGGCCCGTTTGGCTGCCCTTTCCTCATTCTAATGCTCCTTATTCTTCAAGGAGGAGCTCAAGTGCATGCTCATCTGATATGTTTTACTGCTCTATCCTAGCTCAGAGTAATTGCTCTACCTTTTGATTTCTGGTTTTTATGTTTGGACCTATTCATATTACAAAGCCTTGTAATGCTTCTTGTTTCAATGCCATGCATTGTTATTACATTTATTATGCAGATATGTTTTGAGCATCTTCTATGTTCCTTACATGTTCAAGGAACTGAGGATACACAAATGAACAAAAAGAGGCAAATTGCTGCTTTCAAGGGGAATATATCCCAGCATGTGGAGATCAACAGATAATTATAAAAGAATAAATGAGATAATTTTAGGTAGTGATGGGTACCATGAAAAAAATAAAATAGTGGAATAAGGAATCTCCATGGTTATTATTGTAAGCATGGGGGTATCTAGGGAAAGAGAATTTCAGGCAGAGGAAATAGCCAGTGTTAAGATTAAGGCCCCAAGCCTCCTGTTTTTGATGAGAGTATGGGATCTTACTAGTAAAGGGGTTAAAAGGAAAAATACACAACGAAGGCCACCTAGGTATCTGCCTGTTGGAATAGCTGAACTTTATTTTCAGTGATTACTGCACACATTCCTTCTTTTATTTTCTTTATAAATTACAAAATGCTATGCAACAGGTTTCCAAAACATTTCACTTGATTATCACAATCACCCTTCAAGTTTGGTAAGTTAGGTATTATTATCCCCATTTTTTTGGTGAGAAAACTGAGAGGTTAGATGACTTGCCTACAATTGTATACTTGACATGTTTGTTGCGTGTGTTTCATTTTCCACGCTACAATGGAAACACCTGAAGTCAGGGACCTCAAAGTGAGGGTAATGAAAAGAGCTCTGGAGGCAGCCAGATGAAAGTTGCAGTCCTGACTCTGCCTTTTACTAGCTATGGAGTCTTGGGCAAGTTATTTTACCCTTTGTGCCTCAGTTTCCTTCTTTGTAAAATAGGGATAAGAATACCTCATGGTGTTGCTGTGCAGAATGAAAAAGGTAATGCAGGGAAAGCCACTGGCACAGCATTTGGCACATTAATAAATGGTTCCACCTGTTATTATAATGAATATAATAAACAATGGTAAAGTAATAGTGTTTCCTAAGATCATAGTTCTCAGGGAGCTCTTTGTTCCACTTATGTTACATATATGGTACCATTAACTATTGGCTGGTAGTTTTCCCTGAACCTAACACAACCTCTATAAATTATTACATACCAGATCATTTAAGTTGTGGTGATTTTGTAAGAGTGATGCAAAAGAACCTGTAAAAGCATTTATCACAGAGTTTGGTATATAGTAGTTCTTTCATTAGTGGTTGCTGTTATTATATAAGCCATTATTTTTATATTCCTAGGTTGCCTAGCACTGTGCTTAGTGCACAGGTGTTCAAATAATATCAAGTGGGTGAGTTAATAAATGAATTTAAAGTACAAAATAGCTTTGTTTAGTCGCAGCTAAAACAGAGACAAATGAATTAAAACTGAACTTTGTCTATTGTTTCCTTGTATTCCCACTGTTGTTTTGACTAAACCATGCCTGCCTTCCTTTGTGTCCTACTCCCACTCTTATTCCCATTGGTTACTGTGCTTAGTTCAATTTTTTTGTACAAAGTGAGCAATCAATAGCTACATGTTGACTGCATTACCAGTTCACATTGTCTAGAAGCTCATTTATTTTTTTAAAAGATTTTATTTATTTATTTATTTATTTATTTATTTGAGAGAGAGAAAGAGAGTACAAGCAGAGTGGGGAGATAGAGAGAGAGGGACAGGCAGACTCTGTGCTGAGCGAGAAGCTTTTTTCTAATTGATGAAATTCCACAACATCTCAATGACTCACACCTGCATTACTGTCATTGTTTGAAGGGAAAACTGAGTCTGAGGGTCCTGGAAATTTGATAATGGGACTTCATGATTCTGGTTTAAATTCAATACCTGGCATATAACGGGTACTCAATACAAAGTTGTTTAAAAAAAGGACTGAATATTGAAATAATGCATCTTTCACTCTTGCCACTAGATGCTTCTTTTGTCACCATGTCATAGCAGGGAAGTCCAAGATTTTCATTTCTTTGTGTTTCCAGTGCTTAGAGCCAAAGGCATTGCTTAGAGGCTCCCTTGGGCAATGGCATCTTAGTTGAATGCCATTAGGCAGGTCTCTCAACAGAAGCAATTTGGCCTTTGGGTCATCTGATGCCTTATTTTTCAATGACTGTTCTGCCCAAGGCAGTAAGAAACAATCTGCTCAGCCTTGGTTGAGTGGGCTTTTGTGCCTGTGATGCAGCCTACTAGAGATCCAGCTGGGTGGGGCCACACTTCCACCTCCAGAGATAGTAGGCTCTGAAAGTGTACTGTGATTGAAATTGAGATCTTACTTGAACCAGCAGTGGAACCTGGTTAACCGCATTAGGTCTGCAGCTTGAGAACTATAAATAGAATTTGGGTCCCTCCATCTAAAAAAACCCAGCCATTTGTTGTCAGAATAACTATGTGCTAGTAGAAGAAAAAGCTAAAATAGAATCTGGACTCAAAAAAATCCACACTCAGGAATGTAGGTTATGGGAGATTACTGACTCAATGAAACGTTCCAATGTCAGAATCATCGGCATCCTTGAGGGGGTGGAGAAAAACAGAGGTCTAGAAGAGGTACTTGAACAAATTGTAGCTGAAAACTTCCCTAATATAGCAAGGGAAACAAACATTTGTGTCCAAGAGGCAGAGAGGACCCCTCCCAAGCTCAACCACGACAAACCTACACCATGTCACGTCATAGTGCAATTTGCAAATATTAAATCCAAGGATACATTATTGAAAGCGGCCAGGGCAAAGAAATTTCTCACGTACCAAGGCAAAGGCATCAGAATTACGTCAGACCTGTCTACACAGACCTGGAATGAGAGAAAGGGTTGGGGGGGGCATTTTTAAAGCTCTTTCAGAGAAAAACATGCAGCCAAGGATCCTTTATCCAGCAAGGCTGTCATTCAGAATTGATGGAGAAATAAAGACATTTCAGAATCGCCAGTCACTAACCAATTTTGTAACCACGAAACCAGCCCTACAGGAGATATTACGGGGGGTTCTATAAAAGTAAAAAGGCCCCAAGAGTGATACAGAACAGAAAGTCACAGCCAATACAAACAAAGACTTTACTGGCAACATGGCATCATTAAAATCATCTCTCAGTAATCAGTCTTAATGTAAATGGTTAGAACCATCCCATAAATGACACAGGGTTGCAGATTGGATAAAAAGAAATGACCCATCCATTTGCTGTCTACAAGAGACTCATTTCGAACCCAAAGATGCATTCAGACTGAGAGTAAGGGGATGGAGTACCATCTTTCACGCAAATGGACCTCAAAAGAAAGCTGGGGTAGCAATTCTCATATCAGATAAATTGGATTTTAAACTACAGACTATAGTTAGAGATGCAGAAGGGCACTATATTATTCTTAAGGGAAGTATTCAACAAGTGGATATGACAATTATAAATATATATGCCCCCAACAGGGGAGCAGCAAGATACACAAGCCAACTCTTAACCAGAATAAAGAGACATATAAATAAAAATACATTAATAGTAGGGGACCTCAACACTCCACTCTCAGAAATAGACAGAACACCCTGGCAAAAACTAAGCAAAGAATCAAAGGCTTTGAATGCCATACTCGACGAGTTGGACCTCATAGATATATATAGAACACTACACCCCAGAACCAAAGAATACTCATTCTATTCTAATGCCCATGGAACATTCTCAAGAATAGACCATGTTCTGGGACACAAAACAGGTCTCAACCGATACCAAAAGATTGAAATTATCCCCTGCATATTCTCAGACCACAACGCTCTGAAATTGGAACTCAACCACAAGGAAAAATTTGGAAGAAACTCAAACACTTGGAGACTAAGAACCATCCTGCTCAGGAATGACTCGATAAACCAGGAAATCAAAAATCAAATTAAACAATTTATGGAGACCAATGAGAATGAAAATACAACAGTCCAAAACCTATGGGATACTGCAAAGGCAGTCCTAAGGGGGAAATACATAGCCATCCAAGCCTCACTCAAAAGAATAGAAAAATCTAAAATGCAGTTTTTATATTCTCACCTCAAGAAGCTGGAACAGCAACAGAGGGACAGGCCTAATCCACGCACGAGGAAGCAGTTGACCAAAATTAGAGCTGAAATCAATCAAGCAGAAACCAGAAGTACAGTAGAGCAGATCAACAGGACTAGAAGCTGGTTCTTTGAGAGAATCAATAAAATTGACAGACCACTGGCAAGACTTATCCAAAAGAAAAGAGAAAGGACCCAGATTATTAAAATTATGAATGAAAAAGGAGAGGTCACGACGAACACCATTGAAATTGGAAGGATTATTAGAAATTTTTATCAACAGCTATATGCCAATAAACTAAGCAATCTGGAAGAGATGGAATCCTTCCTGGAAACCTATAAACTACCAAGATTGAAACCGGAAGAAATTGATTCCTTAAACAGGCCAATTAATTATGAAGAAATTGAGTCAGTGATAAACAACCTTCCAAATAACAAAACTCCAGGCCCGGACGGTTTTCCTGGGGAATTCTACCAAACATTCAAAGAAGAAATAATACCTATTCTCCTAAAGCTATTTCAAAAAATAGAAACAGAAGGAAAGCTACCAAACTCATTCTATGAGGCCAATATTACCTTGATCCCCAAACCAGGCAAAGACCCCCTCAAAAAGGAGAATTACAGACCGATTTCCCTAATGAATATGGACGCCAAAATCCTCAACAAGATACTTGCTAATAGAATCCAACAGTACATTAAAAGGATTATCCATCACGATCAAGTGGGATTCATACCTGGGATGCAAGCGTGGTTCAATATTCGCAAATCAATCAGCGTGATACATCATATCAACAAGAAAAGACTCAGGAACCATATGATCCTCTCAATCGATGCCGAAAAAGCATTTGACAAAATACAGCATCCTTTCCTGATTAAAACCCTTCAGAGTGTAGGAATAGAAGGTACATTTCTCAATCTCATAAAAGCCATCTATGAAAAGCCTACTGCAAATATTATTCTCAATGGGGAAAAGCTGGAAGCCTTTCCCTTAAGATCAGGAACTCGACAAGGATGCCCACTCTCGCCACTATTATTCAACATAGTACTAGAAGTCCTTGCAACAGCAATCAGACGACAAAAAGGGATCAAAGGTATTCAAATTGGCAAAGAAGAAGTCAAAATGTCTCTCTTTGCAGATGACATGATACTCTATATGGAAAACCCAAAAGAAGCCACTCCCAAACTATTAGAAGTTATAGAGCAATTCAGTAACGTGGCGGGATACAAAATCAATGCTCAGAAATCAGTTGCATTTCTATACACGAATAACGAGACCGAAGAAAGAGAAATTAGGGAATCCATCCCATTTACAATAGCACCAAAAACCATACGTTACCTTGGAATTAACTTAACCAGAGACGTAAAGGACCTATATTCTAGAAACTATAAATCACTCTTGAAAGACATTGAGGAAGACATAAAAAGATGGAAAGATATTCCATGCTCATGGATCGGAAGAATTAACATAGTTAAAATGTCCATGCTACCCAGAGCAATCTACACTTTCAATGCTATCCCGATCAAAATACCGAGGACATTTTTCAAAGAACTGGAACAAATAGTCCTTAAATTTGTATGGAAACAGAAAAGGCCCCGAATCTCCAAGGAACTGTTGAAAAGGAAAAACAAAGCTGGGGGCATCACAATGCCGGATTTCGAGCTGTACTACAAAGCTGTGATCACAAAGACAGCATGGTACTGGCACAAAAACAGACACATAGACCAATGGAACAGAATAGAGAGCCCAGAAATGGACCCTCGGCTCTTTGGGCAACTAATATTTGATAAAGCAGGAAAAAACATCCGGTGGGAAAAAGACAGTCTCTTCAATAAATGGTGCTGGGAAAATTGGACAGCTACATGCAAAAGAATGAAACTTGACCACTCTCTCACACCATACACAAAAATAAACTCCAAATGGATGAAAGACCTCGATGTGAGACAGGAATCCATCAAAATTCTAGAGGAGAACATAGGCAGCAACCTCTACGACATCGGCCACAGCAACCTTTTTCATGACACATCCCCAAAGGCAAGAGAAACAAAAGATAAAAAGAATTTATGGGACTACATCAAGATTAAAAGTTTCTGCACAGCCAAGGAAACAGTCAGAAAAACTAAGAGGCAGCCCACGGAATGGGAGAATATATTTGCAAATGACACTACAGATAAAGGACTGGCATCCAAGATCTACAAAGAACTTCTCAAACTCAATACACGAGAAACAAATAAACAAATCAAAAAATGGGCAGAAGATATGAACAGACACTTTTCCAATGAAGACATACAAATGGCTAACAGACACATGAAAAAATGTTCAAAATCATTAGCCATCAAGGAAATTCAAATCAAAACCACACTGAGATACCACCTTACGCCAGTTAGAATGGCAATAATAGACAAGGCAAGAAACAACAATTGTTGGAGAGGATGTGGAGAAAGGGGATCCCTCCTACATTGTTGGTGGGAATGCAAGTTGGTACAGCCACTCTGGAAAACAGTGTGGAGGTCCCTTAAAAAGTTAAAAATTGAGCTACCCTATGACCCAGCCATTGCACTACTGGGTATTTACCCCAAAGATACAGACGTAGTGAAGAGAAGGGCCATATGCACCCCAATGTTCATAGCAGCATTGTCCACAATAGCCAAATCGTGGAAAGAACTGAGATGCCCTTCAACAGATGACTGGATTAAGAAGTTGTGGTCCATATATACAATGAAATATTACTCAGCTATCAGAAAGAACGAGTTCTCAACATTTGCTGCAACGTGGATGGCACTGGAGGAGATAATGCTAAGTGAAATAAGTCAAGCAGAGAAAGACAATTATCATATGATTTCTCTCATCTATGGAACATAAGAACTAGGAAGACCGGTAGGGGAAGAAAGGGATAAAGAAAGGGGGGATAATCAGAAGGGGGAATGAAGCATGAGAGACTATGGACTCTGAGAAACAAACTGAGGGCTTCAGAGGGGAGGGGTGGGTGTATGGGATGGACTGGTGATGGGTAGTGAGGAGGGCACGTGTTGCATGGTGCACTGGGTGTTATACGCAACTAATGAAGCATTGAGCTTTAAATCGGAAACCAGGGATGTAGTGTATGGTGACTAACATAATATAATTTAAAAAATTAAAAAAAAATAACTATGTGCTAGTGGCCTGAGTAAGGAGGAGGCAATCTGTTTAAGGATGTTAGGCATGATTTAGAGGGTTTTTTATTGCTTATAATAGGTTTTCATTTTTTGCTGATTAAATTTATTTACTTTTGAATCTGGTGTGCAAGTTCCTGGTTGGGAGGGTATGTGTGTGTGACCTTTTTAACTTTGTAGCACTTTAATGGAAATGAAATTTTGAGGGTGGGGGAGCAAGCAAAACCAACCTAACGACAATGAAATCATTTTCTAAATATGTTTACAATCAAATATCTCTCTCAATAATTTGATTTGTAGGAAATGGCAGAGTGCAGCATTTTATCCAGAAGCTTTTCAATAATTCATCCTCATCTCATTGATGTGCAGGACTTTGGCTAGGTTGGTGAGTGAAATAGGTGCTCTGGCATCGGGGAGAAATTCATTTGAGCCCTGAAATCAATGTACCCCCTGTTTGACCCACCCATCTAATGCTGCGCTGTCCCTGTGACTACAGGCTTTTCAACTTTACGGAGGCTCCTGCAGTTCCCCTTTCCAAGGTACTGGGGGCATTTGGAGATTGTGGTTTTCCTCCTTTAATTCTTTGGGGAATTTATATTTGTATAATTGTTATTAAGCTACCCAAATGATTAAACTCCTCTCCAGAAACTTCTGGAATATTAATACTCTCAAGTATTAGCTTTTGGGAACCTGGGAAAATAGCAAAGAGTGGGAAGTTGCAATTCAGAGTCTTCTACTAGTTGAAAAGATAAGCCTTTCAGAGGTCCCGTGAATGTGACTACACAGGGGGTAAAGAGTCCAAGAGGCGTTTGAAATCTCCAAGCTTGAGCTAGCTTCAAAAGTAGTCTTTTCCTTGGGAACTTACATTCTTGTGGTGAGTCCTCATGGAGTGTCTATAAGCTGGACTCTCTCTGGTTCTTGTGGGGGGAGGGGAAATCCTTATCAAGCTAGTTTCCGTTTTTTACTGGAGAATGGAGCAGGAGGAGGTAGGATAGAGGGAGGAAGTGGGTGAGGAGAAAATGGCATGGCACACCCAGTCATCTCAAATAGAGTCCCAGAGTCTTCAGGCATTAGTGTGCTGAAGCTTTGGCACTGAAAGAAGCCAGACAGTGATTACCTCCTTTGTAATAATAGACAGGAAACATGAAGTTTGCTATTGTGTTGCTGCTGCTGCTGCTGCTGCTGCTCTGAAACTTTGTGAAACCATTGATCTGACTTCAATGAACCATAATACTATTGATTTGGTGTCAGATCACTGCTAGGCACTTGAGTGACAGCTTGAATGGATGTGATGTTACATTTAAATTGTCCTTTTGTTTGCTTTCTAGTTGTCAAAATCTCTTGATAGAATGTGTGCTGCCAAATGCCTCTACAGTCCTTATTAAAGTTCAAGTGCCAAGAGCATGTGCTACATCATTAAACCAAATGGATGGCTCCTCGCCAAATTCTATTGGTCAAAAATGTGTAATATTTGGTTAGCCTGATTTTCTTTGACTAGCTCAGAGAGGCATAGGGTGGTACCCTTTTAAGTCAGAGAGTGTCAAAGCAAACAATCCTTCACACCTCCCTACTTCCAATCTTATTCGTAGCTGGGACTTGTGCCATCTCAGCCACATTCTTGGCTGTGCCAGGACTGAGAAAGGTTTTACTAGGCATGAAAATCCAGCAGGTTGAAAGTATCTTGGGCCATCACAAAGGAAGTGGGAAAAGAATCAGTGGAATTTCTTTGACACATTTTCCCCAGGTTATAGTTCCAAACTAGGCCTCATTTAGGCACAATATGTGAAGTAGTGTCCCCGTGAGAATATGAGGTGGGAAAAATAGAGATGTGTGAACTTGTGGAGAACATTCCTTGGTGGATTTCAATCAGTCATTATTCATATTTAATGATTACACATTGAGCACCTGCTAGATGCCAGGCATGTTGCTTAGTGCTAGAGATACCTTAGTGAACCAGAATGACAAAACGCAGTTTAGGAGGGAGAGAAGGACCAAATAAGCATAATGAAGAATCCTAGATGCAATGATAGAAAAAGGGAGGCAGTGTGGTGGAAAGGACATGGGCTTTGAGTCTGGTAGCTCCGCCATTTGAATTTAATGAATTTAAATGAGCTGTTTATTGTTGAACAAATTACTTCTTTTCTTGGAGCCTTAGTTTCCTCCTCTGTAAAATGATGAAAATAATAGCACATACCTCAAAGAACTGCTGCCATAATTAAATAGGAATATGCATGTAGAGTTCTGGCCCAGTTTGACACTACTAGGTACTTAATTGCAGTGAGACGGCAGAATGGAATAGTGGTGGTAGAGGAAAACACAGTGACAAGTATATGAAGGCTCATGAAAAAGGTGAGAGTTCATGGCCAATTAAGAAACTGTTGCAGCGGGGTGCCTAAGTGGCTCAGTCAGTTAAGTGTCTGACTCTTGATTTTGGCTTGGGTCATGATCTGAGGGTCCTGGTATCAAGCCCGTGTCAGGCTCTGTGCTCAGCAGGGAGTCTGCTTATCCCTCTCCCTCTGCTCCTCTCCTCCCCTCTCCCTGAAATGAATGAATAAAATCTCTAAAGAGAGAGACTGTTGCAATAACACAAGTGAGAAATGATGATGTCCAAGACTAGAATGGTGGCAGTGGGGATGGAAAGGAAGGGACAAATGCTTATGATATAGAGGTAGAATGGATGGAGTTAAGAGTAAGGAAGATGCTAATCTCCATGTTTTTAGCAATGATAATTGGATAGATAACGGTTCTCTTTATGGAATAGAGAATAAAAGAAGAGGGGATGTGGGATAAATTAAATATGAAATGTCTGTGGAACATCCACGTGCATATGAAATGTCCAGTAAATATGCAATTAAATACATAAGTGGAGAGGTCAGGCCCAGAGATCCAGATTTAGAAATTGCACATAGATTGAAAGTTTAGCTATGAGATATTTCATGAAAAGAGTATGGAGTGAGAAGGGAAGAGAATCAGAGACAGATTCATGGGGAACAATTTGGTAGCTTCCTCCTCCTATGTTTAGTACTCTTCTCACTTTTCCAGAGAGGGATTTATGGGGGTTCTTTATGCCTTTTGAGGATTTTTCTATTGTGTAGCTGATTTATGAATCTCCCATGAAAGGAACAGGTAGGTGGCATTTAAATTATATCTGTTTTGTTGTTGTTGCTGTTTTACAGAAGTGTAGGGAATGATCAAGAAATTGTCAAGGTCACCCAGCTAGCACCAAACTCAGGACTCCTTCTTGCCCACCTGCCCATGTCAATTCCTTTTTTCCAATCCTTTCGAAATGTTGTCCAGTCCTTTAAGTCTAGAGATGGCATTGTGAGTTACTCATGCCTTGATCTCCTCATCTATAATGACATGGGTTGTTATTTAGGGTTGTTTGTGTTGGGAGGAGGGCAAAAGGTAGGGAACGGGAAGCTCCATTTTGAACATGAACTGCTACTATAGACAGAGGAAACAAAAAGAAGTCTGTGGGAGATGATGACACTATGCAGTTGGGAAACAGAGGAACTGAAGAAAGTAGAGTTAAGAGAAGTGGACATGTTGTAAAAGACACAGGAAAATACTGTTCAGAGAACTCAGCATGAAGTAAGAATCCCAGGAGTCAAGAGATGAAAGTGGAGGAGGTTGTGAGTACATGTGTGCATGGCAAGAAGCTTGTTTATTTCCCCTTCAGTTTATTCAGTTTGTTAATGAAGGCCCAGCAGCAGGAGATGTACAGTCCATTTAGGAATGACAAGGACCGCTAATCTAGGATTTACTTATGCTTGCTGGAGGTGAAAGCCCCTGCTACTAAATTATTTCAAGTGAATGCACCGGCTCAAGCAGGGATCTAGTCGTCTGGCTGGGCCAAGTCTTTGAATTAATGCTTCAGCCCCTGACAGTGGAAATAAAATCCTGAACTGGATTTCCATATTTGTCTAATATAGACTCAGGCAAGAGCCCAGGATGAAGATTGAAGCTTCTGTTTGTTTAAGGAGGCATGCAGAATTTCAAGGAGCTTCATTTTCATGAATCAGTGGTTGAAATGTGACCCCTAATCACACTGTGATGTCGAGTATGCTTTGTACTGGCTAGTTTCAGAGGGGGAACTTTAACTTTCTTGTCATTAGCCAATAGAGAAATCATACCTTACTGCTCCAGTACTTTTTTTCCATCATCCCCAGTGAATCAAGAACAGCAACAGGAGGTTAAATACTGGTTGATGGGATTATTTGTTTGCTTGGTTTCTCTCCTAATCTCAATGCTGGGAGCAGGTGCCTGCTTGGCAGCACTGGAGCCCTGGACCATCTTACAACAGCTACAATCATGAGTCCCCAACCCACAGCCTCTCCACAGGGTCTTTCTGCTTGGCAGACCTGATATGGCCTGATAAACAAGGCTCACCAGCTAGCATCTGCTCTCTGGAAACTAGTCTGAGAGTCTTTCCTCAGTACTCCAACTAACTTGCTGCAGACAGATAGGAAGCTTCTGGTAGGATCTATGGGTAAGGGCCTTTGTTTGTAGAGAGAATCATTCAGCTCCAGACCCCCAGATTCTGGGCTTATACCCTTTTCCTTAAATCTCTTTAACAATACTTCCATTGTTAACATGGTAAACACTTTCTTTACCAAGTGCTTCAGTCCTGGACAGATTAACACCTAGCAGCTCTAAGTGCTGAAAAGCTCTTGACTTTCCCCATATGTAATTCAAATGTGAAAATACTAAACTATAAAATAAGTGTAGAAAGTCCAAAAATCTTCTGATTTTGATGTAATGACTATCTTACCTTCTAAATAGCAAACATAATAATACTTTTTAGATTTTTGATAAATTCAGATAATCTGGCAGTGGCTCCAGGCTGACTCTATCAGAATCAGGGTAGACATGCTACTTCTGCAGAGAGACCACTTGAAGTCTATATGTAGATGATGTGGAAATGTTGGGGCTCAGAGCTGATGGCTAAGAAAGAATTCTTGAGATGTCTTTGGTGCAAAAAATGTGGTTTTATTAAAACATGGGGACAGGACCCGTGGGCAGAAAGGACTGCACTGGGGTTGTGAGGAATGGCTGATTATATACTTCGGAATTGGGGGATGTAAACACAAAGGGAAGTTTCCAAAACTTCATATACTAAAGAAGACTCAGGATCCTGGAGGTCTAGTTATTGTCAAGCTAAGGCTGTTTTTCCCTCTAGCAAAGCATTAACATTAAGACAGTTGGGAGTTCCTGGAGGAATGTTACATTCTGCCTGCCTCAAGTATTTGTCAATGGGCTGCAGGTTATAAGGAAATTTAATTTTATCTACATTTCCTTCTGCCTTTGTTCCCCACATCATTTCCCCCCCTTAACAATTTTGACCCTTAAATCTTTAAGGCTGCTGAGGGTGGAAGGTTTTCTCTTCTGTAACTTCTTTCTGCTGAATAGGAGCATAGAGATGTCCCTATGATGTGGGAAACTAAGGCAGAAGAAAAATTACTAAATTTCCTTACTACTTACAGCCCATTGACAAGTTCTTGAAACACATGGAGTAACATTCCCCTAGAGACTCAACTGCCTGGATATTGACACTCTGCTAAGTGCAAAAGGCAATCTTAGCCTGACCCCAAGATTCTGTAAGTTTACTTTAACACATAAAAATTCCTTTGGAAACTTCTTTTATCTCTACCCTCCCAAGATACATGTTGGCCATCATCCCCCAAGTATATGACCCACCAACATACATCCAAAGGTCTCATTGAGTAAAGGACAGGTGGGGCTAGGTAGGGAAAGATAGGTAGGAGGCTATGTGATCAGGCTCACAGAAATCCCAGAAATGCTGAGACATAATGAAACCAGAGGTAAGGGAACAAACCAGACCACCCTGCCCTGGGTGTCAGAGGTGGGGTCTTTTTATGGCAGTCACACTGTGACCAATAAAGAATAACCAGACCCCAAAGAAGAAGTAAGCCATTAAAGATATTATCACCAGTCCTTGCTCAAACCAAGATGTAACAAGAATGTTAAGGCCACAAACTCCCTGGTCAGTTCTAAATAAAAGACTGTCAGTGGAGGCCTACATTGGCAACCCTGTTGGGACAACTTTCACTCCTGAGAGCTTTTTCTGCATCCTTGCTTAATAAAACTCTATCTCTGTACTCACTCTCCTTTGTCCGTAAGATTCATTCTTCCACTCTGAAAGCCAAGAACCTCGCTTTTCTGCTTCATCTACCTATGTGTCAACAGTGGTCAGTTGAGGAACTTATATATAGGAGTTACCAAAGGCAGAGGCAGCCAATCCAAGACATATGAACCTCCTTGATTAGAAAGGATTGTCTGTCAGCTGGAAGTTATGGAAGTGAAGGAGTCTTGGCAACAGGCAGGGAGACACCAGAAAAGACAATGAAAGAAGGTTAATATCATAATGAGAAAGAGAAATTCAATAAAAACAGCCTTTGACAGTTGGCTAAAATCTTTCTGCAGTCCAGGAGTTTAACCAAGCACTAAAGGAAAGAGAGTTCGTTTAAAGCGCCAATTTGAGTATCTGTATTTTTTAGCAATCCTGTTACATTTTTGTGATATCTGGAATATACACACAACGTTCTGTGTTTATGCTGGCACATGTTCCACCTTGTGCAGTTAAAATATCTAATGCCATTTTGAGAATTATTTAAGGCTTAATGGTATAGTGAGTGATGTTAGCCATCACAGACTCTGTTTTGATTAGTAAGCAATCAGGTATAATAAGAGGCATCCTTATGGGAACAAAAGAAAAGACGTAGGTTAATGGTTAGAGCAAATTATAAATCCAGTGTCTGAGTCTCAAGTTCTGCTGGTGAGATTTTTAAACATCAGGCTTGAAGCATCCTCAGATAGAGGGGGAACAGGCAGCAAGAATCAGATGGGTTTTTTGGTTTGTAGTTCAAATGTCTCTGGTGATCCTTTTGAATGGCCCATTATAAGAAGGAATTATCAACTAAGATAGGTGAACAAAACACAAAAAGAAAATATACAAACATCATTGTTGTTTGAAGAGGAATTTGAGATCTTCTACAGGTTCACAGGAGTAGGAAGGCATGTTAGTTTGCTCATTGGTTTCCTGTGAAGGAGGTACCGGTATTATTTTTGATATATGAGCCCAAGAAGAGTGCCCCTCTAATTTTATTGCAATGGGAGTATATAATATGACCTGATATGGACCTTTCCATTTTGGATTTAAGTCCCCTGCTGTCTTTGATTTCCAGTCTTTTAAATAAACCATGTCTCCAGGACTTACATGGGGTGGACTTTCAGTTATAGTTAAATCAGTTATTGGAGTATGTGATCATTATACTCATTAAGTAACTTATGAATTAAATCAGCCTCGAGTGAATAATTTAATAGAACACTGTGGTTTATCCATTGATAGGTCTACAGTGAGAAAAGACTTTTCATATACAATTGTTGAAGGAATCCATCCCATTTTCCAGTTGTTCAAATAATCATATGTCCATGGATCTTGTTATTATCCCTACAGAATAACGAGCAAAAAGATCATCTATACATGAGCTATTTCTCTGAAGTTTACCTCTTGTTGTCCAGCATCAGTTTTTAGGGTTTTTAGGAAAAAGGCAGTTTTATTTTTTAATGACTTTAAGTCAAGAGAGGGGAAGAAGATTAGAAACCTTAGTTGGAAAGCCATAGCCAAATATTTGAGGAAATCAGAAAAATTCAGGATCTAGTCTAGTTTATAATAAATAGTACTAAAATTTAGCATCTACAAAGATGTGTTATTGAGACATTTTCTCTCTACAGTAACCCTCCTTTTAATCAGAGAGCCAAATCAAGACTAATTCATTTGAAAAACAAGTCCAGTTTTAACAAATTGGCCTAATTATTTATGTAAGCTCGGCAAGAATAGTGATTGATTAAAAAGGTCTTTTAAGATCTTCCTTCCTGGAACTTCTTATAAAGAATCTCAATTGAACTTTTAGTAGCCTCTTTAGGCCAGAAACCAAGCCAAGTGCTTGCCATCATACATGCCTGCAATACCTGTATATTTAGATGAATTCCTCTTCTTGAGGTCCCCCAAATATCCTGAGGTTCCTGTACCCGCCAGGAAGTGACATTCTTTACTTACCTGGTAAGGCTGCTGGGAACTCTGTAAGCAACATATTATGCCAACATTTCCAAGGGGCTTTAAGGCTCCATGTTTTATAAAGTCAACCTCAGTTCCTTAAAGCTATTTGGTCATATCTGGGTCTCTGCATGTCTCTCTCAAATATGACATTCCAGTCAAAGCCTTGGTAAAACAACTAATGTTTCCAGTGGTGTTATGTTACAAGGAGAACAGATTCTTATTGAACTTATGCAAAGAACTGTGACTGCAATGAAAGAAAGAACACTCACTATGAGTTTTGTGAATTTCAGAGCATTCAGGTAGAAAGAAAAGTTAAACGCTTCAATTCATTCACAGAGGAATATTTTATCCTATTTCTGTATATCACGGATATCTTAAGAGAAAGTTTTCTTAATCTGGAAGAGCAAACATTAGAGAACCAGCAACGTTTCAAACAAGAGTCACAAAAAAATAATTTTCCTCTGTTTGGTTAGTTCTGGAAATTTTTACCAATTTTAAATATATCAAAAACTCAGGGCACCTGGATAGCTCAGTCAGTTAAGCATCTGCCTTTGGCTCAGGTCATGATCCCAGGATCCTGGGATCAAGCCCTGCACTGGGTTTGGGCTCTCTGCTCAGCAGGGAGTTGCTTCTGCCTCTCCCTCTGTCTGCCACTCCCCCTGCTTGTGCTCTTTCTCTCTGTCAAATAAATAAAATCTTTTTAAAAAAAAACCTCAGAAAGTTATAAAGCATATGCCTAAGTAAGATTACAGATCATTACAAAACTTAATTATTTAACCAAAGAGGCAATAAGAGACTCCAAAGGCAAATATGCAGAGTTATATAGTTGTTAGAAAACTTAGCTCCTTCAACATTGAGATTTATATAATCGAAGACCTGATAAAAGCAAAACATAAGTTTTGGTTTTCTAGGCAGACAAAAGAGAAGAAAATTTGTTTATATTTTCTTATCAAGAGCAGATCTATAATCCAAGAAAAGTTTGTCTTTTGAACAGAGAAAAGCAGACTTTCAATCTTATATCAGTGTACTTTTAAAAATCCATTCACTTCAACTTAGTCCTGACCACATATAAAATTCCTTTCCAAAGACTGCCCTTCATAAACCTTCTACAACTTTCTTTTGCATTCAGATTTTGTGTCAAGCCTTTTCTTTCTGAACAACCAGTCTCATTTAGGACAAAAGTACTTTTTTTTAATAATAATTTTTTATTATATTATGTTAGTCACCATACAGTACATCCCTAGTTTTTGATGTAAAGTTCCATGATTTATTACTTGCGTATAACACCCTGTGCACCATGCAATACGTGCCCTCCTTAATACCCATCACTGGCCTATCCCATTCCCCCACCCCCCTCCCCTCTGAAGCCCTCAGTTTGTTTCCCAGAGTCCATAGTCTCTCATGCTTCATTCCTCCTTCTTTTTTTTTTTTTTTTACTGTTTTTTTATTATATTATGTTAGTCACCATACAGTACATCCCTGGTTTTTGATGTAAAGTTCGATGACTCATTAGTTGCATATAACACCCAGTGCACCATGCAATACATGCCCTCCTTACTACCCATCACCAGCCTATGCCATTCCCCCATCCCCCTCCCGTCTGAAGCCTTCAGTTTGTTTCTCAGAGTCCATAGTCCCCCCCTTTTATTCTTCCCTTCCTTCTCCTACCGAACTCCCTGCTATTTTTATGTTCCAAAAATGAGTGAAACCATATGATAATTGTGTTTCTCTGCTTGACTTATTTCACTTAGCATAATCTCCTCCAGTCCCATCCATGTTGCTGCAAATGTTGTGTAATCGTTCTTTGTGATGGCTGAGTAATATTCCATTGCATATATGGACCACATCTTCTTAATCCAGTCATCTGTTGTTGAAGGGCATCTCGGCTCCTTCCACAATTTAGCTATTGTGGACAATGCTGCTATGAACATTGGGGTGCATATGGCCCTTCTCTTCACTATGTCTGTATCTTTGGGGTAAATACCCAGTAGTGCAATTGCTGGATCATAGGGTAGCTCAATTTTTAACTTTTTAAGGGACCTCCACACTGTTTTCCACAGTGGCTGTACCAACTTGCATTCCCAGGACAAAAGTACTTTCAACAAAAATGTATTCCCATTCCTTATACCTTTCTTACATATCTCCCACTTTTCTACATACAGAGTTGCTTCCCTTATTTCCATCAGTCTTAATTACATTTAGCAGAATTTTAACTCTTGAAACCTTAGTCACCAGTGAAAACTAAGTAGTAACCAATCGTGAGCTATTATACCAGATTTCTTTAGATGGCTAATTTATTAATACATTTCATAATTTTAAAAACATGTTTTTTCATAGTTCAATCTTTTAATAAAGCACAAAGTGTATGTACCAACAGACCCAAGTATCCTTAGTTTTCTGCAATAAGAAGACAAAAACACAAACCTATGTTTAGTAATCAATGCTTTAGTATTTTATCTCATTTGGAAAAGGCCTAGATGTCCAATGAATTCAATCTCATTTATCCAAGCAAAACTCTAAAGTTTCAGGTTACCAAAGACTTTGAAAGCTATCTTAACAATTACCAGTGACAATTTTGAGATGAACAAAATTAACCACCATTTTAAATCTTCTTTTTGCTGACAAATTGCAACAGAGATAACACAAGCCTATTTGACCTTCAGCAAACCTAGATAGAATGAAAGTTTCATATTTAATGCTGATAACTCTAAAGACATGTCTGTCTTAATTAAACCAACAAACTTAAATTAGTTTAAATACCAAGTTATGTTCCACTTGGGTCCACTTAAAGTGGGTCCTAGAAGATGAAGAGTGAGTGGGAGAGAGGGACAGAAGGTTTATTTGAACAAATTATAGCTAAGAACTTCCCTAATCTGGAGAAGGCAACAGACATTCAAGTCCAGGAGGCACATAGAACCCCCTCAAAATCAATAAAAATAGGTGAACACCTCAACATATAATAGAGAAGTTTACAAGTTTCAAAGATAAAGACAAAATCCTGAAAACATCTCAGAACAAGAGGTCCTTAATCTACAAGGGTAGAAACATAAGGCTGGCACCAGACCTGCCCACAGAGATCTGGCAGGCCAGAAAGTATTGGTATGATATATTCAATGTACTAAATGGAAAAAATATGCAGCCAAGAATACTTTATGCAGCAAAGCTGTCATTCAGAATAGAAGGAGAGATAAAGAGTTTCCAGGGAAAACAAAAACTAAAGGAATTTGTGAACATTAAACCAGTCCTGCAAGAAATATTAAAGGGGATACTTTGAGCGAAGAGAGAGCTCAAAAATAACAAAGACCAGAAAGGAGCAGAGACAATCTACAGGGACAGTGACTTTACAGGTAATATAATGATACTAACCTCATATCTTTCAATAACAACTTTAAGCGTAAATGGACTAAATGCTCCAATCAAAAGACATAGGGTATCAGAATGGATAAAAAAACAAGACCCATCAATATGCTGCTTACAAGAGACTCATTTTAGACACAAAGACACCTCCAGTTTGAAAGTGAGGGCATGGAGAACCATTTATCATGCCAATGGACATCAAAAGAAAGCCGGAGTAGCCATCCTTATACCAGACAAAGTGGATTTTAAGCCAAAGGTTGTAATAAGTGATGAAGAAGGACTATCCAACAAGAATATCTAACAATTGTAAATATTTCTGCCCCTATCTTGGAAGCAGCTAATTATATAAACCAATTAATAATAAAATTAAAGAAACACGTTGATAATACAATAATTGTAGGGGACTTTAACACCCCATTCACAACAATGGAAAGATCATCTAAGCAGAAGATCAACAAGGAAACAAGGGCTTTGAATGACACACTGGATCAGATGGACTTCACAGATATATTCAGAGCATGTCATCCTAAAGCAGCAACATACACATTCTTCTCAAGTGCACATGAACATTCTCCAGAATAGATCACATACTGGGTCCCAAATCAGATCTCAACTGGTACAAAAAGAATGAGATTATTCCATGCATATTTTCAGACCACAATGCTTTAAAACTTAAAGTCAACAACAAGAAAAAAAAAATGAAAGGACCACAAATATGTGGAGGTTAAAAAGCATCCTACTAAAGAATGAATGGGTCAACCAGGAAATTAAAGGAGGATTAAAAAACACAGGGAAGCAAATGAAAATGAAAACACAACAGTTCAGAATCTTTGGGATGCAGCAAAGGTGGTCTAAGAGGGAAGTATATAGTAATACAGGCCTTTCTCAAGAAATAAGAAAGGTCTCAAGTACACAATCTAACCTTACACCTAAAGGAGCTGGAAAAAGAACAGCAAATAAAGTCTAAATCCATCAGGATAAGAGAAATAATAAAGATTAGAGCAGAAATCAATGATATAGAAATTTAAAAAAAAGTACAACAGATCAGCAAAACGAGGAGATGGTTCTTTGAAAGAGTTAATTAAGATCAATAAACCCCTAGCCAGACTTATAAAAAGAAAAGAGAAAGGACGCAAATGAATAAAATCATGAATGCAGCAGGAAAGATCACAACCAACGCCAAAGAAATACAAATAATTATGAGAGAATATTATGAGCAATTATATGCCAACAAATTAGGCAATCTGGAAGAAATGAATGCATTCCTAGAATTACATAAACTACCAAAACTGAAACAGGAAAAAATAGAAAACCTGAACAGACCCATAACCAGCAAAGAAATTGAATCAATAATAAAAAATCTCTCAACAAACCAGAGTCCAAGACTGGATGGCCTCCCAACAGAATTCTGCCAAACATTTAAAGAAGAATTAATACCTATTCTTCTGAAGCTGTTTTAAAAAAATAGAAATGGAAGGAAAACTTCGAAACTCATTCTATGATTCCAGCATTAACTTGATCCCCAAACCAGACAAAGACCCCACTAAAAAGGAGAATTACAGACCAATATCCCTGATGAACATGGATGCAAAAATTCTCACCAAGATACTAGCTAATAAGATCCAACACTACATTAAAAGGATTATTCACCATGACCAAGTGGGATTTATTCTTGAGCTGTAAGGGTGGTTCAACATCTGCAAATCTATCAATGTGATATACCACATTAATAAAAGAAAGGACAAGAACCATATCATCTTCTCTATAGATGCAGAAAAAGCATTTGACAAAATACAGCATCCTTTCCTAATTAAAACTTTTCAGAGTATAGGGATAGAGGGAATATTTCTCAATATCATAAAATCCATATATGAAAAACCCACAGCAAATATTATCATCAATGGGGAAAAACTGAGAACTTTTCCCCTAAGGTCAGGAACACCACATGGATCTCCATTCTCACCACTGTTGTTCAGCATAGTACTGGGAGTCCCAGACTCAGCAATCAGAAAACAAAAATAAATAAAAGGCATTCAAATCAACAAAGAAGAAGTCAAACTTTCACTTTTTGCAGATGACATGATACTCTAAACCCAAAAGACTCCAGTAAAAAAAAAATAACTAGAACTGATACAGGAATTCAGCACAGTGGCAGTATACAAAATCAATGCACAGAAGTCAGTTCTATTTCTATACACTAACAATGAAACAGAAGAAACAGAAATCAAGGAAGAGATTCCATTGACAGTTGCATGAAAACTGTAAGATACCTAGGAATAAACCTAACCAAAGAAGTAAAGGATCTGTACTCTGAAAACTATAGAACACTTAAGAAAGAAATTGAGGAAGATACAAAGAAATGGAAAAACATTCCATGCTCATGGATTGGAAGAACAAATATTGTTAAAACGTCAATGCTACCTAGAGCAATTTACACATTCAATGCAATCCCTAACAAAATACCATCAAATTTTTTTACAGAGCTAGAACAAATAATCCTAAAATTTATATGGAACCAGAAAAGACCCCAACTAGCCAAAGGAATGTTGAAAAAGAAAAACAAAGCTGGTGGCATCACAATCCAGACTTTAAGTTATATTACAAAGCTGTAATCCTCAAGACAGTGTGGTACTGGCACAAAAACAGACACATAGATCAATGGAACATAATAGAGACCCCAGAAATGGACCCACTCTGGTCAACTAATCTTAGACAAAGCAGGAAAGAATATCCAATGGAAAAAAGACAGTCTCTTCAACAAATGGTGTTGGGAAAATTGGACAACCACATGCAGAAGAATGAAACTGGACCACTTTCTTACACCATACACAAAGATAAACTCAAAATGGAATGAAAGACCTAAATTTGAGACAGGAATCCATCAGAATCCTAGAGTAGAACACAGGCAGCAACCTCTTTGACCTCAGCCGCAGCAAGTTTTTGCTAGACATGTCTCTAAAAGCAAGAGAAACAAAAGCAAAAATGAACTATTGGAACTTCATCAAGATAAAAAGCTTTTGCACAGCAAAGGAGATAGTCAACAAAACCAAAAGGCAGCCTATGGAATGGGAGAAGGTATTTGCAAATGATATATCAGATAAAGGACAAGTATCCAAGATCTATAAAGAACTTATCTAACTCAACACCCAAAAACCAAAACAAAACAAATCCAGTCAAGAGATGGGCAGAAGACATGGACATTTCTCCAAAGAACACATACAGGTGGCCAACAGACACATGAAAAAAGTGCTCAACATTACTCGGCATCAGAGAAATACAAATCAAAACCACAATGAGGATACCACCACATACCAGTCAGAATGGCTAAAATTAACAACTCAGGGAACAACAGATGCTGGTGAAGATGTGGAGAAAGGGGAATCTTCTTAAACTGTTGATGGGAATGCAAACTGGTGCACACACTCTGGAAAACCATATGGAGGTTCCTCAAAAAGTTAAAAATAGAGCTACCCTATGACCCAGCAATTGCACTAGTAGGTATTTATCCGAAGGTACAAACATAGTGATTCGAAGGGGCACCTGCATCCCAATGTTTATATCAGCAATGTCCACAATAGCCAAACTATGGAAAGAGCCCAGATGTCCATCAACAGATGAATGGATAGAGAAGATGTGGTGTGTGTGTGTGTGTGTGTGTGTGTGTGTATGATAAGATGAAAATAGAGAAGGAGGCAAACCATAAGAGACTCTGAACTATAGAGGACAAACTGAGGGTTGCAAGAGGTGAGGTGGGTAAGGGGATGGGGTAACTGGATGACGGGCATTAAGGAGGGCACTTGATGTAATGAGCACTGTGTGTCGTATGCAACTGATGAATCACTGAATTCTACCTCTGAAACTAATAATACAGTATATGTTAATTAAATTGATTTTAAATAAAAAAATCAAAAGCAAAAATAAAAATAATATGTTTCATTTAAAAAAAAGAAATCCATCATGATCTAATTTCAACACATGAAGTCTCTACAGCCAACTTCTCTAGGAAACAGTTTGGGTTTGGGCTTTAATTCAATTGGGTACTGGTTTTGGCCGGCTCCAGTGGAGGTCTTGTGGCCGGAAGTGACTAGATCAGTGAGGGGGAAACCTCACACAGCAGTCTTCAGATTGGTAGCCATGATGGTCACTTAGGTGTCTGTCCCGTGCCCAACACAGACTTTGTATAAGGACAGGAATAAGGAGAGGGCCTCAAGTTTCTGGGCCTTATTATCATTCTGGCCAAAATGCAGGCTTACTCCTCCCCACAGATTAGCCACAGGTTAAAGGATTGCAGTCTGTGACATAAAAGTGTTACAATAAGACGATACTCCTTGAAAAGCCCCTGAAATGAAAGTAAAGGAAGAGAAGAGGAATTACACACCAAGTTTACACTGAGGCTCAGATTCCAGAAGAAATGACTCAAAGCCCCATGTAAGAATGCCAAAATGATGTGGAAATGTTGGGGTTCAGAGCTGTTGTCCAAGAAGGAATTCTTGAGATGTCTTTGGTGCCAAAAATGTGGTTTTATTGAAGCATGGGGACAGCACCTGTGGGCAGAAAGGACTGCACTGGGGTTGTGAGGAATGGCTGATTATATACTTTGAAGTTGGGGGAGGTAAACACAAAGGGAAGTTTCCAAAAGGACTTTCGTATACTAAAGAAGACTCACAGGATCCTGGAGGCCTAAGGCTGTTTTTCCCTCTAGCAAAGCATTAACATTAAGACGGTTGGGAGTTCCTGGAGGAATGCTGTATTCTGCCTGCCTCAAGTATTTGTCAATGGGCTGCAGGTTATAAGGAAATTTAATTTTATCTGCATTTCCCTCTGCTTTTGTTCCCCACATCACAGAGATTTCATATTCCAAAGCTCACAACCTCCTTCCCCAACTCATTTTAGAGGCTGTTCCAAACAAATATGTCCTTGTAAGGTGCTCTGGACTGATCCTAGTGAGTCTATGTCATAACTCAAATGGGCTGGGCTTCTCTTTAGAAAAGTACCAGAGAAATCCCAATTGCATAGACTGGTTCAAATCGTCTAAGCCACCTGATTCTCTCTTGATGCTTGATTAGAAAAATCAATCTGGTTAATCAAATCAAACAAGAGGATCATTCTGGCAACCCCCCAAATCTTCAAATTCACATCTTTCCTTGAATGCATGGCTTGACACCAGCTGTTGTTTGCAGGAACTTCTACCAGAATTTTTGCTTGGCTGCCCAATTTTCATATGAAACAATTCTCTCTTTCCTTTGAGCAAAGCTATTACTGAAGTGTAGGTGGTTTGGGCTGAAAGAGAGGATGGATTTTCTCAGTTCTGTAGTGTGGCAGAACAATCCATCATTAAGTACACAGATGGCCCAAGGGAAACAACTCAAAGATTAGCCCAAAGGGGTATTCCTTGATTTGTTCTCTGTGTTGTTTTTCTTTTCTTTCATTTTAGTGGACACAAAAGTATTGCTAATGGGAGATACACCTTTTTTCACATGAGCACATGGAACACTGACAACCAACTTCGCTGAACCAAGTAGAGAGATATAAAAGCCTCTAGCAAACAGAAGTTATAACCAAGAACCTTCTGTTTTTTCAACTTAACCTTAAAGCTCATTGTTGATTAGCCCTAAATAATGATAAACCTATTGGTATACTTCCACCTAGGTAGGATTTGGAGAAATTGAACAGGGCTCACTTTACTGTGTGTTCAGTTGCTAAACAAGTCTTGAATACATAGGGAGGTACTTGAAGTAGCCGGGGACTGATCTCCTTACTCTGGCCTTGGGTATATGTCTATGCCAGGGAGACCAAGACCAATTCAAGACCATGAATTCTTATTCTGGAAAACACTTCAAAGTCTTTGTTTCACTCACTGTGGCTCAATAAGCTTATTTCTATTTAAAGGATAGAACATTTTATTTTTCAAAAGTGATTACCTCTGAAGCATCTATTATTTATATTAAATAATGCAATGTATATGTGGGATTGGTTTATAGAAACTCAGACTATACTTTTGTAACATGTGATATTTTGCTTCCTTATATCTGTTCTTCTTGCAGCAAGCAACCAACCAGAAATATTATTAGTGAACTTGACTTGCATTTTGGAATGAGGGGAAAAAAACCTACTTATCCATTTTCCAAACTGGTTCTGGAATCAAAAATGTGGATCTGTAATTCCACAGGTACACAGTATTTCCCCAAAAGGAATATCTTATAATTGTGTGATAGATATGGCCAGAGAAATGATCACTAATTTACTGATAAGAAAACTGAACTAAGGGCCAGTTAAGTGACATTCCCAGGTGGGTGGGTTGAATAATGCCCCCCCCCAATTAATTTCCACCTAAAAACCTGTGAATATGACCTTATTTGGAAATAGGTTCTTCTCAAATGTAATCAAGTTAAGAGGAATTCATACTGGATTAGGGTGTGCCCTAAATCCAATGACTGGTGTCCTTATAAGGAGAGGAAAGTTTGACGACAGAGACATAGAGACCAGTAGGGAAGAAGACCAGGTAATGGCAGGCAGAGTTTGGAGTTATGCAGCTACAGGTCAAAGAACTCAAGGGATTGCCAGCAACCACCAGAAGGCAGAAGAGAAGCATGGAAGAGATTCTTCCAAACAGCCTTCAGAGAGAGCATGGTTTTGCCAACACCTTGATTTCAGACTTCTAGCCTCCTGAACTACGAAAGAATGAATTTCTTTGTTCTCAGTCTCCAGTCTGTGGTAATTTGTTACAGCAGCCCTAGGAAACTAATACATCAGAGTTGCATAGGTAGCCAGTAGTAGGTCCATGGATGGGGTTTGGCTTTTCTGAACTCTCGTGAACTATTTGTTTTTTCCAAGATGCCTCAGTGCCTCCCTGTGAATGCCTCTTCTCCATCTACTCTCACTGTCCTCAGTAAAACTAAGGGAAATCATTATCTTTGGGATGTATGGCATTTTGTCTTTTAGGGTGTTCTAATTATAAGGAGGTAAGTGACATATTTGAGTTTTAAGAGGACAACAGTGTAAAAATCTGATTGCTGTCCAGAGGCAAAACTTGCTATACTGGGCAATTCATGTCATGTGGAGAACGTACTTCTCCTTTCAGGTTTCTCCCACTGAGACTATCTCAAAACAGAGCTGTAATGAGCACTGTGTATCTCTGCTTGTAACCTATGATACAATTATGATAATGATAATGATAAACACTTATTAAGCACCCACAGTGCAAGGTGTTACTTGTTCAAAATGCATAAAAGACCTGGTCCCCACTATCATAGTGTTTACCATAGTATTGGCACAGTGTGGGAGTTGATACGTTGTGGCCAGTTAATGCTTTGAACTGATATGCTTAGAAAACAGACCACAATCCCTCATGCTTCTGGATTTCTTTTGCGAGTTCTTCTGCTGTCTCATGTTCTTATAAGTACAGTGTGGTTGGAGACCATAAAAATTATAGACTCTGGAAAATTTGGAATTTCCATAATCGTCAAAATACTTTGAGTCCACTTTTCTCACCAATTTACTGATGAGGAAACAGGTGTCAACAGATGAAGTGACATTCCCAGGAGTAGTGGGTTGAGTAGTACTTCTTTCCTCAAATTCATGTCTACCTGAAACCTGTGAATATGACCTTATTTGGAGATAAGATCTTGGCAGATGCAATCAAGATAAGATGAGATTATTAGTTATGTTGCTTTGGTTCTTGTTCTGAATAAATAGAGTTTTCATAGGTTTCTCTGCTTCTAGATTTCCTTGCTATGGCTCCTTCAAGCTAGCAGTAGTTCTGTTATAGGGAAGAGCTGGTGATGGTCTCAGAACTATATATCTTAGAGTTGGAAAAGACCCCAAGATATCATGGTGAGCCACCTGCTTTAGGGTGACTTAACATTCACAATTTCCATTTTATACATGAAATAATCAACAATAATTTCAATGACTTGGTAAAGATAATACATTTGATTAGTAGCAGATAAAATCCCACATTTTTTAGTAATTCCTATGTGTCAGGCATTGTGCTAAGAATTTTATGTGCATAATTTCATTTAATTTCTACAACAACCTTATGAGGTAGGTATTATTATTATCCTATTTTAAAGAAGAGAAAACTCAGACACAGAATGATTAAGTAATTTTTTCAAGGCAGTAGTGCTAGTATCAAAATCATGTATCAGCATCTATGTAGCATAAATACCATTGTGACCCAAGAAGGTCTGATTCCAGAGCCTAAGCATTTAATCACCACATTATACTGTTTAATGGTTAGAGTACGAATCATGTTCTCTTGCTTTAGAGATTTAGTGAAGTGATTCCCAACCACTGCACACGATCTATGAATCCATATATACTCCAAACACCTGTAGACTAAAAAACAATGTGACCAACTAATATTTTATAATGAATACTGGTTTTTGTTTTGATAAGCTGTGAATTCATTAAAAGCATTATTGAATTAAGAGTGGCTTCTTGTCATGATTCATTTAATTAAATCAGTGACTACTAAAAGAACAACCTTCTTTTGTGGGAGTCTAAAACATTTGATCTGGAAAGGAGTCCTTATATTCATGAAGAACATTATGAACCCCAGGTAGAGTAAAAAGAGAGCTCAATTTGGAATCAGACAGATCTGGGTTTGAGTCTTGGTTTCTGCTTACTTCCTAGCTGAGTGACCTCGGGCAAGTCCCTTAATTATCTTGGCTTCAGTTTCCTCATTTGTAAAATGATATTCTATAACTTATCTCAAAATGTTGGGAATCTCAGATGCAACACTTTACATGAAAGTATTTTATAAAAATAATAGAGTTCTGTAGGAATATGGGAATATAAGGTGAACATTATTATTCCTCTGTGATACTTAAGGAATCAGGTTTGGTCCAGAACACTGCCTTATTTCAATTTTACCCACAGTCATTCTGTATAGTATTTTAAAAAAAACCACTTTTGTCACTACCATGATGATAAGCTAGGGAACAAGTCAATTTCCAAGAAAATAATATTCATTCCTGATATGAGTTATCTTCACTTTCTAGTAATGCCTAGAATAGTACATCCTTTGTGAGATGAGGTTTAGGGTGGTGAAGAGGAAAAGAAGATGGCATGCCAACTCTTCTGTGTGTCACTAAGGGTAGGTCACAGCCATTCTGGGAGACCCTACACCATTTCTTCTAGGCTGAGAACTAGGAATGGAAGAATGGAGTCCAGTCAAAGAGAGGAAGAACTGATTCTGTCCCTCCCTCCCATGTTTCTCCTTTCCCAGCCTTCTAATCAATTTCAGGGGCATTATTTATTGAAGCAGAAGTCCAGAAGAACAAATCATATCCATCTCTAGCCTTTTGGAGTGACATGAAAACACTGTTGGGTCTACTTAGTAAATACCATTATGAAGTGGCCAGCCAAGGTACTCCTGTCAATGAATCCAAGCTTCTTGTATTTGGGTCTGGTGATAGCAGAGCTTGAAGGAACCTCATTTATAGCCCTGCATATATTTTAGTCTGACTTGGTCACTGCTGTGACTTTTCATTTCCCATTTGATCTAAGTCATTTGTAATTGCTGAGCTGCTCCAAGGTTTTGCATGAAAAGTGTAGCCTAAGCTTCTGGAACTAAAGCTGCGCTGCCACCACCTGGAATTGTGGGGGATTTCAATAGCAATCGTCCTTAACCTTCCTTCTAACAACCAATCATCCACAGACAGAATTTTGAATGAATTCTGTCTGGAAAAAAGTCCTTTTCTCTGGAAGGTTTCTAATTCTTTGGGAAGTACTTGATTATGGAAAGGAGTTTGGTTTCTGAACTGTCTAATGAAATTTACAAGGCTGGCAGTAATGAATTTTTAAACAAACTTCTTATATGCTTTACCAGCCACAAGTATCCATTATGATTAATAAAACAGTGCATTAGTAACCTAGGTCTGACCAGTGCTAGGGCACAATTAATCTTGTGGCCCAACTGTACTGTAACTCTTTTTGTTAACCTCTTGCCTGAAAACATATGGGTCTCAAGATAGACTTAGGCTTCCTTGTCAATTACACTAGGAGCACACAGTCAGTGCTTTATAAGACTTGGGAAGTATGTGAAAACTGGTTGGCTGCTTCATCCTTCTATTAACCTATTTGGAGAGTCTTGCCATTTATGTCCTTGGTTCTATCTACATTGCTGTTCGTGTGCCACCATAGTCCATCCTCAGCAAACTTCAGCTGTGAGTCTTGGCGGGAGATAAAGATAAGCTTAAGTGCTTGGTCTGCTGCATTCTTTATGGTAAAGGAAAGAGTAGGGGTTACCTTTTTACAGAAAAGTGAAACCTAATGCAAGATGGGTGGGTCTTATAGAAAGGAATTGTCCTTTGAACTTTGGAGTTGGTCCACATTTCAGGCCTAAAGCAATCATGTGGGTAGCATCAACAGAGCTGTCATTTGCTGGGTCCACTCTCAGTGAGGCTTCCTTTATGTTCACATAGAAGAGGTTGGTTATTTGTATTGGTCATCTGATTGCTCTTAGACACATTTAATTTTCATTATGCCAAGGCAAATCCCAAAGAGAAATGTCATAGGCTTGGAACACACCACACTTCTGGTGCAGTCATGAGATCTGACAGAGGTGGAAATTGTGGAAGTACACAGGAGAGTTCCAGGATCTTCTATCCTCAAGAGTATGCAAACCATAGAAATACATCATTTTACAGATATACTACCAGTGTTGCCAGAACTAATAATTTCCATTTCTACCACTAGGTCTTATACTAACCTCTACCTCCTGATCTTTTCCTTATACTGTGTAATCTTTTGACAAAGCTCTTACTGCTTTTACTGAAACTTTCCTGGTCTAATTGCTAGCAAATATCTTGAAGAAAATCAAGTTTGCTCAAAAGACCATCTCTTGGCATTTAGTGAATTCTTATTAGATGGTCTTTAGGTATCAAATTATATGTTACTTTCTCAGAGAGGCCTTTTCTGATTATCTGCTCTAAAGTCGGTTTCTCTCCAACCTCTTTGGTACAATAGTTAAGAAAACATGCTCTAGAGTCAGACAAATCCATTCCTGGCTTTGCCTACCACTAGGTATGTTACCCAAGTTACTTAGCCTCTCTGCGTTTCAGTTTCCTCATTAAATAGGCATAACAATAGTACATATTTTAGAGGGCTGTTGTAAGGATTAGTTATGGTGCATAAAGCATTTAGAACAGTGCCTGGCTATCATCATCATTATTTTAGCCCGTGTTTGTGTCTTTCACATCACTTACTTTAACTTGAAATTGTTGTAGGTGTCAGTTTGTGGGGTTTTTTTTCAGTCTCTCCCTTACTGTCTTAAAAGTTTCATGAAAGCAGAAACCATGTGTGTGTTTGTCTTGTTCATTCTTTCCCCGGTGTGCACACAGTAGGAACTCAATAAATACTTGCCAAGTAAATGAATGATAATTTAAGAAAAATTTCCTAAATTCAAATATCTCTTTTCTCCAAGTTCCTATTACAATAAAATCTCTTTAAAACAAAAAAGATTCCCAGATCTCCATCAAAGGAATGTTTTATTTCAAGGAACATTTGCTACAAACAAAATGCCGGGGCAACACATTCCAAACAGTCTTTTGTGTCAGTCTTTTTCTCTTCACTATTGCCTTTGCTTTCTCCAGCTACTTACAACTAGATCTACTAATGGGACCCACTAGGTCCAGGCCCAGAGCCCAAGGAAATCATCCCAGCCATAACTAAGGTAAAGTGATTGAGGACTTAGTGTAGGGTATGAAAATTATGAAGGTACAAGCACATTAAGTTACTTAAATGTGTTGTGTAAACTCTAAAGACCCTTACCCTGGCATGAAAATGAAATGTGTTAGAGATGTATTTTGGGTGACTGCGTCCAAGTCATAGATCCTATTCACTCTACCCTCTGTCACAAACAGATAGATCTCTAACAGAACTCCATCTGTGCTTGGAGTCCATCTGCTGATATATCCTGCCCTCTTCTTTCCTGAAACATTTTGGAATTTCATGAATTCCTTGGACACAATCCAACTGCCATTACTGATACCAGCCTCCTCTGATTTCCATTACCTCAGGTCTCAGTGTTGCTACCCATTCTCAGCAACCCTAACTCCTGAACTCGCTCTATTTATACAGTTTTGGTATATGGTGTACTGGAAATGGATTTGTGTAAAAACTAGAGGAAGGTATGGGAAGCCATCCTAATTTGTCATTTCCAGGTAAACCACAAATCATAAAAATGTTATTTAGTTATTAACCTGTTCAAAAAACTTTGATGACACCACCAACCTCCAGTATAAGGTTCTAAATATTTTTTCTAGTAATCAAGGCTCTGCACAATAGTCTCTACCTACCTTTTCAATATCAACTCTCATTACGCCACTACACAAAGCTTTTGTGAAATCTAAAGGTAGAGGCTTTCTCTTTGTTAGTAGCAGCCTTGGCACTTTGAATTGTATCTGGCACATCGTGGTGCTCAGTAAATATAAGAGATAAAAATTACTGAGTTCTTTGTGCTAAACATGTAAAACATGAAGTGCTTTAAGATATCATCTCATTTACTGGTATCATCTCATGTAATTCCCCAACTTTATGAAATAGATATTATATTAATTTGTCCACTTTCACTCAATGAGGGTAATGGTAAAATCAGGACTTGAACCCAGATCTATTTAGGGTCAGAACTTGTGCCATTAAAAACTACACCACATCACTTCAGTGGTGTTTGTAGAATAAATCTTTGAGCCAAAATACTCTTCATTGTTTTCCTAAAGCAATGAAGTTACCGCAGCTTATGTGCCTATACAAACACCCTTTCTCTCACTTGCAAGACTTTCCCACAGCTTCTAGGTTCTCAGTCATCCTTTGGACTTCATCTGTATCAATGATGAGCACTACTTCTCTGATACCTGATAAGTGCTTCCTTGTATTTGTAGTTCTCCTTTTATGGTACCCACAACTAGACTGTAAACCCTTGGAGGGCAAAATTCACATCTTACAGTGCTATTTAGTCTCAGTCTTAAACATCAAGTGTAACTTCTTAGATCCATTAATATTTCCTGATGGTGATGGCTTAAATGGGGATAAAAAATAAACTGAAGTTAAGTTCATTTTTAATTATAATTGGTAAGAAACCTGTATTATATAAGTGTGTATTAAAACAAAATCTTTTCATGTGCAAATATTAGTTACTGGGATGAGAAACTGAAGGAGCAAGGAAGAAATAGATAGTCATCATTATAACCATCATCCTTACAATTAAATTTGCTTCAGAGGTTGAATTATCTTGTTATGTCTGCCATCTCTCTTAGACCCATCTATTGGAAGTTCCAGAAATCAGAAATTAGTTGCCGAGACTGGACAGAGTTATTTTGCGTCTATGTAGTAATTTACATTTATAAAACTGCTTTATGATAATTATAATGTTCACCGGAGATCAAACAAGACTGAACAGGAAACCTGGGAGGGTCTTCAAAGGCTTCCTGATGACCAGGAACTGCCCCTGGTAGGAAATCTTTGGTTAAATTCTATGTAGATCTCTTTTTCTCAAGAGAGGATCAGATTTCATTGATCTCCATGTTCCAAAGCTGTTCATGAACCCTGCTGTTCTGGATCTGTGACAGCTATTTATTTCTCATGGAAAAAGGAACTAAATTAAGCATCTTTATTTTACTCTCCTTGTCTAGAAAAATCTAATGCTATATTGGAACAGGTTAATGGTCCACTAAGTAATATTCAGAGCCCTGAGTTATAAAGGAAGGGAGGCCCATGTGTGAGTCTCCTACAATGTACAAGATGTAAAATTCAGGGTTATGAATTCTCTTCTGACTCTGGTAGGTGATTACCTTTACTGGGGTTTTAATCTGGTGGTTTCACAGACCATGAGATCAAGTACAGTGCTCTATTAAACAAAAAAGTATATATATATATATATATATTAACTTTCTATTCTCTTTACATTGGGAAGAAGGGTCTGTAGAAGATGTCTTCATATACATTGACATTGAAGAAAGACTTTAATTTTTTTCCCCAGATAGCCCTGATCTCTGCTATGGAACGTGCAATGTGATTACCTTGCTAGTGTTCACTTATATTGCATGACTAACAAAATTATTAATAGCTATAAAATTATTCAGGTCCTTAAAGATGCAGTCACTATGCTTCTCTCAATGGTCTCTCATAGCAGCAACTGCTAGGCTGATTAGAAGTTGGTTACCAATTTTAATTTTAAATATATTTCCATTAATTTAATTAAGCTCACTTTTGCTGTTCTGAAATGGCATCCAGCATCAGAAGGGCTTTCCTGTCTCTCCCACCACATCCTCCACGGTTGGAAGAAATAAGGCCCAGCTTTTCTTATTTCTCATCTTTGGGCTGAGTCTGTCTTTTTCACTTCACCTTTTCTTTCTGAATGACCCTGCTCTTGACCCTGAGCATGCAATCTGAGAGCTGGATGGGGGTGGAGTGTGGGGAGGATGTTCTGGAACTCAGCAGATGGATCCCAAGAGCACAATGGCTTACCAGCCCTCCTGTGATTGTTGCCAAAACGCCTTCCTGTTTTCAAAAGTGTCTCGTCCCCTGCTCCTTTGTTTTGCTTTGCTAGGAGACTGCAGTTCTGATTTTGCTAGGAACCAAATCTGCTGTTTCAAGGAAATACAGCTGCTTGCTTTGGTGGGTGGCTTGAAAAAGAGAATTTTTCTACCCTCCCTCCCCAACCTCCTTCCCACCCCACCCTCATGTGAACTCCACTGGCTGGCTCATCATCTCACAAAGCATTGATTTCAGAAGCTGACTATTTGCTTTTGATTGTTTGGCTGGGGCTGCAACGAAGTCATTGATGGATCTCATTTTGAGCTATCATCCTGTCTACTCTTTTCGGTCAGCCTTCCAGAACTGATTGCCTGTTCCCCCAAATGAAACTGCGCAGCCAGATAGCGAAGCTTTCTCAAGTTCCACCTTTTCCCAGGGCAGATAACACACAGAGCTACATGGGCCTCAAGCTGGGCCTGCTCCTCTCTAAGACTGTTAGTTCTCTTACCAACCCATCATTAGGCACGAGACTTAATTTGATCACTGCTGCCTAGGCTGTTACCCCCGAGTAGATATTGCCTGGTACTGTTGTCGCTGCATTTTGTGATCTTTGCTGACAGAGACCAGCAAAATTCAGCCCAGCTGGCGTCTCCTGTGATACAGGACACTCTTTTCCTACTCTTCCTAATTCCCAGCTTTTGGGAGAAAGGTCATTGGTTCTCTATGGCTGTTCTGGCCTCAGCTGCAGGCAACAGACACAAATTAATATGCTTTCCCTCCCTATGTCCAGTGCATTAATATGCAAACTGTTGGACCCCAAATCAGGATGCTTTCCCAGCTGGCAAGCCATTGTTTTCTTCTCATTCAAAAAAGGTACATAACTTCTCTGCTGCTAAAATGATTTTTCTGTCACTTCTGCTCTATCTGTCCCCTTTGTGGTGCTCTCCCTGCCTCCTTCTGGGATCTCCCTCTTTCAGTTTAGTCTCCACTGCCCCAGGGCCTGTCAACCTGAACAAATACTATGCATTGTGCTGTTAGTGGCATAGGTGACATGCCTATGGTTCTTACATTGCTAGCCCGGGTAATGTAACTGCATCTGTCAAACTGGCAGTTCTTCATGTTTATTAGTTTTGTCTCTTTTGTAAGTTGACATTAACCAACTAGTAACTTTCCTAGTTCAGTGAAAAATCAGTCAGTGGAGCAGCTGGAACTCCCAGGGAGCTACACAAGGCCTCTCCTGAGTTATGGGAGAAGCTTTAGAGGAACCAAGAGTAAACTTAGGCCTAGCCTGATCACTTAGAACTAAAGAGTATGCAACAGGTCTGGTGTCCTCGTTGAGATCATCTTTGGCCCAAGATACCTACAGAAGCCCAGGAAATTGGGTCATCAGATTGACTTTTGTGTTCTTCCTCTTACCAGTTCTTTGGCTATTATTGTCTAGTTGAACTTAAATGCAGAAGGGTGTTATAGCATGGAGTTCATAACTTCCCTCCAGTTCCATCACCATATATCTCTAAGTCTTGAAAGATCTGGTTTGTTTTCTGTCCTGTGGACATCTCCAAAAGGAACTCAGCCTCCAGTAAGCCCAGATAGATTTTTTTTTTTTTAATTGGAAAGCTGATCTTCAGGACCTATCCGGTAGGGCTGATATTTTGGTCAGAGGTCTTTCAGCACCCTCAGTCATTCCTTCCAGTGATATTCATGCCTCTTTTTCTGCCTTTTTTGCTTCAAACACTCCAGAAGTAGCAGAAGAGAATGTGAAAGAAGTCTAGGCTGAGAGTCAAAAGCCAAGTACCTGTCTGGAGCTCTAAACTGAGGGAGTTACACATGGTACAGGGCTTCCAGGATCCACCCGCTAGGTTGCAGCTAGAGTTTGAGGGTAGCGGTGCAAAAAATTTGGCTTGCCCTAAACGAGGGCATCTCTAATCTGTATATTTCCAATTCTCTCTCTCTCTCTCTCTCTCTCTCTCTCTCTCTCTCTCTCTTAGCATTCAGTTCATACTTCAATTGGTTTTTGAGGTCCCTTATTCGGTGATAGTTTTTCTTCCCAAGTTGTCAAGAAGGCATTTACTCTAGGGGTATGTGTGGAATGTCACTTTTACCCAACTCCTTGGGATGAGAGAGGCAGCAGTGGGAAGGCTGGGCACGATCTGATCAGAGTGCCTTTGAAGGGAGAGCTTTCTGTTTTCAAAGGTAGTGGTGAGGAACAATAACAGTTGGTATGAGTTTGCACCTAGGAAGATAGTGTTTGGGATCCCCTTGGAGAGCCTTCACATGAAAAGGTTGAGGCAATAATGCTGCGAGCCCAAATGGTGCTGTCAAAACATCACAGGTAGTCACTGCAGGGTAGTACAGAAGGTGTTAGAGAGTGGTGTCATTTATTGAAATGTATCTGCTGATTTAGCCTTTGCTAATTAAATGGTCCCCATGATGTGTGTTTATTTAGGGACAGTTATGAGTTTTGCAGCAGCAGGGGTTTGGCCCTGTGGGAAGTGCCATTTCTAAAGAGAGGTGATAAGCATGGAGGGGGCTTGGGCATAATTTGTTCAGGGATGCTGGCTTTGTCAAAATGGGAAGACTGGGAGTGATTAATAGCTTTCTGTCCCTTTCTCACCACTGTTCCCCATGTCTCTTGTGTTTCTTGGAAAAGGCAGGCGACAGGGCCGTCATGAACAATTTTAGCACTTAAGGAGTACTTTCTCTTTGTTTTTGTGCTATAGCTCCCAGGATGTCCCTGTTATTCTCTGTCACAGGGTGGGAATGGGGGTGGGGCTTGGGAGGAAGAGGGAGGAAAAGGTTCAAGAGACCTCAAAGACTTTTCTTGGCCCCCTTCCCTAGTTTTCCTGCTATTTTGGAAGGGTCAGAAACAGCATCCAGGATGGTGGAAATTGCACCCCACTCATGCCCAGCATGTCTACATCCTGGGCTGCTGACTTTAACGCCTTTCTTTGTGATGCCTGGGACAGTGTGTGTGTGTGTGTGTGTGTGTGTGTGTGTGTGCTTAGCAGGGTGGGGGGACTAACTAGAAATTGGGCAATCACTTTGAGCAGAAGGGAACAGAATTTTAGGAAGCCATCAACATGATATACCTCATTCTAGTTCCTCTTCTAGAAAATTCCATAATACATAGAATTGTATGCTGTTATTAAATTAATCAACTGAATTTAAAATTTTAAAAGGCAAGGACCATTTAAAAAAAAGTCTCAGTCCCTAACACAATGCTGGGCACACAGCCAGCATTTGTTGATTTCACAAGGGAAGTGGTTAAGTTTTGTGTAGTGAGGTCATCTTGGCAAATCATTGAACTGCTCTGTAACTCTGCTTCCACATCTGTAAAGTCTCTTTACCTCCCAGGGATATTGTAAAGATTAAATAAGATGATGACTTTAATAATGACACTTTCCAGTTTTGTGCTGTTCTGTCCATTTTCATTTTTGATTTCCTCTACTCTAGGCATTGTAACCTAAGTAAGGAGACCAGATATGCAGGCTGGAAAAAGCTTGACTTTGGTTATTATTTTTTAATAAAGCTTTTCTTCCTAAGAGAACTTCATCAGGCAGCTGGTCAAATTGGTTGGATAGAATGGGATGCCCATGAGATGCAACAAAAGCCAAGCTAGAAGATAACCCATATTTTTGCAGCAAAAGCAGAGGGATGGGATGAGGGGGTTGGGGGAGACAGAGAAAATGGAATTATTTGAAGGCTAATCTCTTTGGAGCTTGAAGCAAACATTTTAAAAACATATCTCAGAAAGCTCCCTTAAACTTGTCAGTGCTACAGTCTTCATATCTTGGTACCTTAGTTCTTACCATAAATTTTTACCTTTTTGAACAAAACCTTTACCCTTACCCTTATTAATATCAGGACAACAAGAATTATTCTCACACACTGGCTCAATTTAAATGTAAGGATATCCCCATTTTGGTCTGCTTACATTGCCATTCAGCATTGTTTCAGTGGTGTGGCTGAAATTTAAGGATTAAAAAAAAAATCTTACTAATTTTGACTCTGGCCTCAGTGACCCAAGGAGTTGCCTTGGCCCAGGCTGCACAGCCCTGTAAAGTTGATATCCAGGGCCCAGTGTTTCTCAGCAAAAGTTGGGTCAAAAATACTGAGGATGGTCACTAGATGTCCCTCTTGTGTCTCTAAAGAGGCTGAGGAGGCGGGGCTCCCTTCAGAATTGAAGTGAAGCGAAGACTGAGAGAACTTCCTTTTTATTATTATCCTCGCCCAGAACGTTCCCCCTACCCCGACAGTTTTATTAAGTTAATTAATAAATTCCTGATCATGAAGGTGTTTTCCACCACGCAGTTAGTCAACAGCATTGTTGTAAAATGATCAAGTGTGCCAATTAAAAAAAAAATTCTGGGAGCAAAGGGTGTTAGGATTACCTGTAGACTGGGAGGATGGAAGAGCTAATTTTTGGAGGGGAGGTGTAACTATCACTTTGAACTTGGAGGTGATGTGAAAGAAGGAAAGCAAAGGCACACTCTCTGCCTCCCTCAGAGCCTGGCTTCCATAAAAGTGGTTTGGTATAGCTAGAAGTACTTGGGGTGCTCTGCTTGGAAAGGAGGGGCGCCTGAAGTGTGAACAGTAAGCTGGAAGCAGGGAACCCGATGCCATCTTCTTAGCGAACAGCGCGTTTGTCTTTGCAAATGCAGAACATGTCTTTACAATGTGATTGCAATTACAAAGGTAATGACATTGTACGTGAATTGAATTCTCCTATTTATCTTTAAAAGACAGCAGAATATAGACATTCTATTAGCACTCCCCAAGGTAAGAGGTCCGCAGCCTTCTTATCTTGTTGTGTGCATCTTTACAGATGCCACGGCAATGTTAATCATTTTACCTGAGTAATTCTTCCATTTCTCGTTACCTAGGGGATTGTTAATGGCCGAGAAGACTTCTCAGACTCTTTGCTCCCGCTCCATCAAGCCATGGAGGCGCCAGTTTACTTTTATTGATCAGCGGGTTCCTGACAGCCTTCACCACAAGGAAGCAGCATCATCCTTTTTTAACTTAAAGGGGAACAGATCGCCTTAAAGTTTACAGCTGAAAGCTTCTAAGCATAGATGCAAACATTTTAGCATGATGCTAATTGTTCTGTTTAAATAGTCCAAGCAATATTTTAGAAAGCTGCCAAACGCCGAACTCATATCCCGAGATCAGATAGCAAACCCATTTCAAATGCCTTTTTAGGGCTTTTTAATTATACTAAGATGCACTTCATTCCCACTCCACTCGCTGACATCAAAGGTAAATAACTGATAAATCAAACGAAGCCCTTCTCTGCGGAGCTCTGAGATGCGCCCACGCTGCCTTCCATGTTGTCACTCTCCTCTACTACTTGCCCATTTTTACAACCGGGTCTGCAGAAAACCGGGAGGGCCACTGGGTTCCCTTGAGACATAACTCTGCTGTTCACCCATCTAAATGATCAAAATTAAATGATACTCATTGAAGATGCTCCGATTTTCTCCCTTCTGTTTTGGGCTGAATTGCATCCTAATGCAAAAGAGTGAAAGGATCCCCACGCCAAAAGCGGATCAGGTTGCCCGAGCCCCCCCCCCCCCCGCCCTGGTTTCAGATGCACGTTCAGGGGGTTGTAACGTCACTCCTGAAATAATTCCTTTTTGTAGGAGGAAGCTGTCTTCTCCTTCCCGCCAGCAAGGTAAAGGCTGCTAAACTAGCTCCTCTTGGAAGGAGAAATATTTTTAAAAAGAAGCTGGGTTGCTTTCTGCAAGAAGATGGCATTTTCTGAGAAAACCTATTATGTTCCAAAGCCATTTCCCCTTTTCTTATTTAACGTTTTTAAAGGGCAAAAGTGAGTCTCATTTTAGGCCCACAAGCTTGGGCCAGTGTCGCCGGGGCTAATTAAGAGTTTGCTCACCCAAGACTCCCAAATATCCGAGACGACTCACTCAGAAGGTAGGTTTACTCTTCCAAGTATTGTGAATTCAGGAGCCGGTCCCCGCCACCCCCAATCTATGATGAAAAAAAAAAAAAACCCAACTTGTTCAGCGGGGTGTTTTTGATCCTTCCTGCTAGTGACCTTAATTAAGAGCCACAGAACAGAGCGGGGAGGACCCCTCTTCTGTCCTCAGGGCGCCTTAGTCCGGAAGGCAAGCCGAATTTGATGTCAGCCCCAGCCGCGCGGGCCTCCCGCTTCCCAGCACTGGCACAGGCCTCAGCTGTCGCCACCGCCGTCTGAGAGGAGCTGGCAGTCCCCTGAGACTGAGACCCCGCGGAAAGGCTAGGGTGCCCAGCACACCGGCGCCGGCTCCAGCTGCCGGCCACCTATGGGGACTGCGCGGCCGCCTTGCAGCTCCCGCAGGGCTGGGGGCTCTCGCGGCACCGCGCGGCACGGCGGCGTCCGCTCTACCCACTCTTCTCTAGCGAACAGTTTATTTATAGGGAGCTAAATTCTCCAACAGGGTGGGGTGAGGGGCGACAAAATTTGTCCAGCCCTCTCCGCAGTTCAATCCCTGCGACACAGACCCCATTCGATTAACAAGCAACGGACAAGAGCGAACCGAACCGGGCCAAGGGCCCTGCTCTGGGAGAATAAGTGCTGTGTTCGCCGGGGAAAGACGGATGGAGGTGACGGTCCGGGAGGATGGCTGCCGCGGTTCTCAGCTGAGGTGAAGACTCACCGGCCAAGGGCCGGACGAATGACCACCTTGGGGGCGCTTTCTCCTTTCCTTTTTCCTTCCAAAACCCGAGGAGAGGAGAGGAAGGCAGAGAGGCAGACAGACAAAACCCAGGGTGAAGAGACAAAGAGGGAGGAGGAGGGGGTGAAGAGAGAAAGAATGTAAGTATGAATATTATATTCGAGATATGAGCATATATGAGTGTGATGAACACGCCGAGAAAATAAAATCCTCATCTTTTCTGCAATCTACAAACAGAGACAGGCGCGCAGTTCCCGGGGATGCTCAGCAGCATCGCCAGCACAGCCCCCTCCCCACTTCACCCAGTCCTCTTGCCCCCGCCTGCCCTGCCCGCCGGGCCTCCTCAGACTCCCGCCCGGGCTCCTCCGGCCCGGGGTACCACTCGGTCCCGCCAGTGTGTAAGTTTCCGGCTGGCCCCGCCCCGCCCCGCCCCCAGCGCCTTGGCCCCGCCCCAAGCCCAGAGCCCGCTGGGCGGTGCGCTGATTGGCCAGCGCCTGGCGTAGCCCGGCTCGGCAGCTCGGGCTCTCTCCGGCTCTCTCCAGACTCCACCGCCAGTAGTTTGCGGCATCGGGAGGAGCAGCAGCAGCAGTAGCGGCGGTGGCGGGCGCAGGGGGAGACGGACCAGCGGGCGCGGATGGCAGCACAGCTCCAGCACACCATGTCGGACTTGCCCAGAGGGCAGTGGCACTCGCGTCCCTAGCCTGGCGCAGGCCCTTGGCGCGTTGCGCTCGGCGGCATTCCGGCTGAGTGCATTCATCGGAGATCCGAAACCTCCCACCCCTGCTCGCTCACACTCCACACTCACACTCCCCTCACCACACACTCTTCCTCTCTCGCACTTTCACACACAGCCTGACAGAAAGCGAGCAAGACAGACCTCCCAAGCGCGAGAGCGTCCGGGAGGCAGGGAGCCCAAACGCAGCGCGGCCAGCGCCTCTCTGGGAGGATGGAATCAAGACGCTCCCGCAAGTAAACTTTGGCGGCGACATAACCGTCGACCGTGGCAGCTGCCGAGGCGGACCTCAGCGACATTCGACTGAGCTAGGAGGATTTCTTCCCACAGCGGCGGCGGCGGCGGCAGCGGCGGCAGCGGCGGCCCTCAGAGAGACACCCCAGCCTAGACGAAGGGAGGAGGTGAAGCCCCGGGTACCCGCGGCAGCGGCCCCGCCTCTCCTGGCCGGTACTGTTGTCGCTTTCCCTCCCCTCTTCCCCATTCCCCGCCCCCCACCCCGGGCCATTGGAAAGACTGGACGTTGATAAATCGCCATCGCCCCGTTTTCACAAACTTGACGTGGAGGCTCGGGCTGCGTTGGTAACTTTGATTTCCAAGACGCAAACGCCCGCAGTACAGCTGCTCTGTGGAGGGGACCCCGCGCCCACCTCCCATCCTGGACAGACGCGCCCCCCAAGCCTTCTGAAGCCAACCTCGGCGGGAGGGAGCACGCTCTCGTCTCAGCAGCCTCCCTCTCTCCCCTCCCCCTTCTGCTGGCCCCTGGACCGCCATCCGGCTCAGCTGGATACCCGGGAGCCAGAGGCGCTTGACAGCAACTCAAAGTCCCACCTTTGATCATCCTTTCTCCCCAACAGACCTTGAAAAGGCCAGCGTGCCCCCCCCCGGACCTCAGAGGGCGCGTTCCAGGCGGGTTCTCTCTCCGCAGCGAGCCAGAAGAGCTGGGGGGAGGTCTTTGCGCATGCCAGGTGCACAGACAACGTGTTCCCGAGCCCCAGTGCCGGTGCCCCGCGGCGGGCTGGGTAGTGCCTGAGAGGCTGCACCCCCACGGCCCTCCCGGTCTTTGCCGCAAGTGCGGTCCAGACTCAGCCTTCCGTCGACTAGGCAGCTCAGACGGCTTCGAATCCGCAGCCCTGCGCCGCTGCGGCCAGTCGCGCCCGGCTAACTTTGAAGGGGGAAAACTGAGTAGCCGGGCTGGAGGGAGGGGGCTCGGGGCCGCGTGGCGCTCCCTTGGCCCCCCGGAGCCCCCGGGCCCCCCGCCAACCCCCTCCGAGTCTGCTGCAACCTCAGCATTGGAGCCGGCGCGGGTATCTCCCCCGCGCCGCCGGGCCGCCCTGGGCGGGACTCCTCCCGAGGCCTCCGGGGCCCCGGGGCGCGCTCAACAGGTGGCCCGAGTCAGCGGAAAGCTGGAGCGCCGGCGGCGTCGGCCTCGGAGGGGTGTGGAGAGGCGAGGCCAGGCAGAGCCCCGCGCAGCCATGGAGTCGCTCCTGCTGCCGGTGCTGCTGCTCTTGGCCGTACTGTGGACGCAGGCAGCCGCCCTCATTAACCTCAAGTACTCGGTAGAAGAGGAGCAGCGCGCCGGGACGGTGATCGCTAACGTGGCCAAGGACGCACGCGAGGCGGGCTTTGCTCTGGATCCACGGCAGGCCTCTGCCTTCCGTGTGGTGTCCAATTCAGCTCCGCACCTGGTGGACATTAACCCCAGTTCGGGCCTGCTTGTCACCAAGCAGAAGATCGACCGCGACCTCCTGTGCCGCCAGAGCCCCAAGTGCATCATCTCGCTCGAGGTCATGTCTAGCTCAATGGAGATATGCGTGATTAAGGTGGAGATCAAGGACCTGAACGACAACGCGCCCAGCTTCCCAGCGGCCCAGATCGAGCTGGAGATCTCAGAGGCAGCTAGTCCCGGCACGCGCATCCCGCTGGACAGCGCCTATGACCCCGACTCGGGCAGCTTTGGCGTGCAGACATATGAGCTAACCCCTAACGAGCTGTTTGGCCTCGAGATCAAGACGCGCGGCGATGGCTCACGCTTTGCGGAACTTGTGGTGGAGAAGAGTCTGGATCGCGAGACACAGTCGCACTACAGCTTTCGAATCACCGCACTCGACGGCGGCGACCCACCGCATCTGGGCACTGTTGGTCTCAGCATCAAGGTGACCGATTCCAATGACAACAACCCGGTGTTTGGCGAGTCCACCTATGCAGTGAGCGTGCCAGAAAACTCACCTCCCAATACACCAGTCATCCGCCTCAATGCCAGCGACCCAGACGAGGGCACCAATGGCCAGGTGGTCTACTCCTTCTACGGCTATGTCAACGACCGTACGCGCGAGCTCTTCCAGATCGACCCACACAGCGGCCTGGTCACAGTCACCGGTGCTCTAGATTATGAAGAGGGCCACGTGTACGAACTGGACGTGCAGGCCAAAGACCTGGGGCCCAACTCCATCCCGGCACACTGCAAGGTGACCGTCAGCGTTCTCGACACCAATGACAACCCGCCGGTCATCAACCTGCTGTCAGTTAACAGCGAGCTGGTGGAGGTAAGCGAGAGCGCCCCCCCGGGCTACGTGATTGCCCTGGTGCGGGTGTCTGATCGAGACTCGGGACTCAATGGGCGCGTGCAGTGCCGTTTGCTGGGCAACGTGCCCTTTCGGCTGCAGGAGTATGAGAGCTTCTCCACTATCCTGGTGGACGGACGGCTGGACCGCGAGCAGCATGACCAGTACAACTTAACGATCCAGGCGCGCGACGGCGGTGTGCCAATGCTGCAGAGTGCCAAGTCCTTTACTGTTCGAATAACCGACGAAAACGACAACCATCCGCACTTTTCCAAGCCTTACTACCAGGTCATTGTGCAGGAGAACAACACACCTGGCGCCTACCTGCTTTCCGTGTCGGCCCGAGACCCCGACCTGGGTCTCAATGGCAGTGTCTCCTACCAGATTGTGCCGTCGCAGGTGCGGGACATGCCTGTCTTCACCTATGTCTCCATCAACCCCAACTCGGGCGACATCTACGCGCTTCGATCGTTCAACCACGAGCAGACCAAGGCATTCGAATTCAAGGTTCTGGCCAAGGATGGAGGCCTGCCTTCGCTGCAGAGCAACGCCACGGTTCGGGTCATCATCCTCGACGTCAACGATAATACTCCGGTCATCACGGCCCCACCCTTGATCAACGGCACTGCCGAGGTCTACATCCCCCGCAACTCTGGCATAGGCTATCTGGTGACCGTCGTCAAAGCAGATGACTACGATGAGGGTGAGAACGGCCGGGTCACCTACGACATGACCGAGGGCGACCGCGGCTTCTTTGAAATAGATCAGGTCAATGGCGAAGTCAGAACAACTCGCACCTTTGGCGAGAGCTCAAAGGCTTCTTATGAGCTTATTGTGGTGGCCCGCGACCATGGCAAGACATCTCTCTCCGCCTCTGCACTAGTCCTAATCTACCTGTCCCCTGCTCTTGATGCCCAAGAGTCAATGGGCTCGGTGAACTTGTCCCTGATTTTCATTATCGCCCTGGGCTCCATTGCCGGCATCCTCTTTGTCACTATGATCTTCGTGGCAATCAAGTGCAAGCGAGACAACAAAGAGATCCGGACCTACAACTGCAGGTAGAGCCAACTTTTTTTCTTTCCTTTGTCTTGGATGAATAAAGTGTATCTGTGTCTCTGTGTGAAAATCCGAGTGCTTTTGTTTCTTACTTAAATGCATGCTGTGTACATACTGCGCTTCTTTTTGGAGGGGGGCAAGTTTGTGGTAGTCCAAGTTGATCAATTCTTTTGATCTGACAATTTGCTGGAAGACAATCATTTACTGTTTGAGTGGTGGATTCTGTCACATAATGATGATGAGCAGGAAAGCAATTATCATTTTAAAATTTGCGCAGCTGTCTCCATGAAGTTATGGCAGGAAAAAAATGAGAGAGAGAGAGTCAATTTTCAGCAGAACCACCAACGCCAAGTCCACACTTGATTTCAGGGGCACAGTGTTTTGGGGACAGATACTGAAAGGAGAGGTAGTGCTGGTACTTGTCCGGTCCTGTTGTAGGGATAAACTGAAGAGAGCCTGTGAGTAGGTGTCTAAGGTAGGAAACAGAGAGTTGAGGGAAGAGAAAACAGGAATGTGTGGGAAAGCCGGTGACTAGTGTTTTTTAAAAGTGTTTTCTTGGCTTGTTTTGTATCCATTCCTCAAACATCTGGCTATGTAAGGTGAAATTCTACCAGTCATTCACGCTTTCACATATCTGGTTGGTGGGTGGGGTAGAGACCAAACATCCCAATAAGGGATAGGACTTCACTTCCAGATGTTGCAGTAAAAATAGCAATCTTCTGGAGCTGATGGTGTTTTTCTGTAATGTGGTATTCAGCTGTGGCATTAAGATCTGGTCCCTACCAGTGGATGTCACTATGGGCTATTGTGTTACAGTTTCTCTTGAAGCGTATGTAGGGTGTGTGTGTGTGTGTGTGTGAGGGGGGGATGAGAATAGAAACGCAGAAACTGGAATGACAAGTAGTATTTTTTTAAAAAAGATTCCCTGATAAACACAGAGGGTCTTGTTGAAGCCCTTTCTTACAATTGGACAGAACAAATAAGTCTAAGTATTTCTGGAGTCCAATTTAGGATAATACATGTAATTTTTTTCCAGCAGTGTCTCATCGAAACGGTTGAAAAAAAAAAGTTGTTTCTTTAGTTTGCTGAAATTGAATGATGCTGCTGTTTGCAACCAAGGTGTGTGTGTGCTTTCAACACACCTACACATCCAGTGTGTCTTTTGTGCCATCTGTGCTTGCATGTTAATCAGTCAAAATATGTTCCTGTAGGTCCAATTTGTATTTGACACCATCTGAAATGCACACTTCTGTGAATCAGAGCCCCCTGAATATGTAACAGCCATGCAATTATTGTTTCCCTTTTACTATTCTCTGCGTTACACAAGTTAGTAGACAAATGCTAACCACACATGAATATCAATCAGGTGCCATAAAAGAGCAGCTGCAATGCCTCATAAATGCTTTAATCCTGTTACTAGTGAAATGGCCGTGACTTTCCTTCAGCTCTGATTCATTTCAGATGGGAGAAATGGAAATTAATATTTCTCTTACCTTTGAAACCTGTGACTGCCAGTGGCGATTTTTATAGGAGAAAAATGCAGGGTCTGTAAAATTTTATTTATATGGAGATAATGATAGAGTGGACTCTTTTTAAGCCATTTCCTTAGTGTAAAGTAAATGTATAAGACCCTTTTCTTGATGAAAAAGAAATCATCTTGAAATAAAGATAGTGAAGGCTTTGCCACTTCTTGGTGATGTATGACTAGAAGTGAGAGCTCTTTCTGAGAGCTTGCCAGGGAGATCATTAAACAGGGAAGAGAGCATTTGAAATTAAAAAAAGAAAAAAGATAATTTCAGTGTTCTCCAACTTCACTCACATGTGTATTTTGTAAAGAGCTCTGTTCCCTATGATGGTTTGGGATTCATGAAGTACAGTTTAATTAAATAATTGGTCAATACAGAAAGGGCTTCTCAGTGAATGCCTCAGCCAAGTAATTGGACGGGGCATTGCCAAACTTACCCATCATGGGTAAACAAAATCATTAAAACTTCCCATTGATTCTGTAAACAGATTAGAGAAGAAAATAAATCCTAGTCCTGGGGTCTTTGGGATTTTATCTGCTCTCAAACTCCAGTAGCATCAGCTTGCCATCACTGCAAGTCTGCCTGAACACAGAGGGAAAGGGCGAGGGGAATGTAACTGCTCAGCCCTAGGAACATCCCCGGGACAGAGTAAGAATTTGCCTCTGGAAATATGCAATCTCCCTGTACGCCTAGACGTTTTAGAAACCTAAAATTCAAAAGCCTGTCTTCCCATATATTAGACAAGAGGTTTCCTTTTCTCAGCCCCTCCTGAGCCTCTTCCTCAACTGCATTCATTTATGAGACTTGCGAGGTGATCTGCAATTGCTGCTGAATTGGGCTCCCTTTTTATATTCAGACAATTAGCTTTGTTGAACGAGAATACAGGCATAGTCTTTCCCCTGTAAAGATCAACCTGTATTATTTATTAACCTGATTGTTTTGCTGATTATTGCCCAGAAATTGAATTTTCAAACAATAAGGTGAATCATTATATGCAAAGTAATAAATGACTTTGAGAATCTGGCTAAGTTTTAATGTATTTCTTTTGACAAGTCTCTGAATGCTTGGTGTCTTTGGTGCACTGTGTCAGTGTTAATTAAATTGAGCTCTTTATGTTCCAGTTGCAGCACAGCTGCTTGTAGGTACACCTGAATGGAGAAGGATGCTGAAATGCACTAACCTTTAAATTCCTTTGCAGTAATTGTTTAACCATCACTTGTCTCCTCGGCTGTTTTATAAAAGGACAAAACAGCAAGTGTCTGCATTGCATCTCGGTTTCTCCCATTAGCAAGGAGCAAGACAAAAAGGCAGAGGAGAAAGTGAGCCTAAGGGGAAAGAGGTAAAAAGCACTTCCCCTCATTCAAATGGGTTTGGCTATCCTATTTCTCCAGGAGAGGAGGGGGTAGGGTGGGGAATAGAAGGGAGTAGGACTAGGGCAGGGGGCAGGAGGGTGTGGAAGAGAGATGCTGAGTGTATGTCAAAGGATGGGGTTTGATCTCCTACCCCAGTGCAAAACTCATCAGGTCAGTCAAAGAGGAACCTGACTGAGAGTGTTCACCACATGGCAAATGCCTGGAGGAACTGGAAAGGAGGTTATTTTTTAATTCCTTCTATCTCCTCTTCTGTTAAATTAATACTTGCTTCTTATTTCACCCAGGGGTTCCTTTGGGTTCCAGGGGAGCTCCAGATTTGAGCATTTTCATGCTTTCTCTCCCATAGGCTCAACTTTCCCTGTCCTCCCCACCTTTGCTAAATAGCCACTCACGATGAGAAATTCCACAATCAAAGTATAGAAACATTTTTTGGGAGGATGGAGGAATGGGAGGTTTGTGTGTTTAATATTAAAACTGTATGGCCCTTAGCTTGTGTTCACATGTAAAAAGCACAGGGAGAAACCCGATGATGTAATGCACCAGAATAAGAAGGTGGAGCAGAGATGGGGTGCAGCCCTCTGGGGTGCTTAATATTTATTAATCAATGCATGGTTTAGGAGGGCATTAGCAATACATGTTGCCTTTTTTTTTTTTTTTTTTGGTCACACAGAATCGCTGAGTATTCCTATGGGCATCAAAAGAAATCAAGCAAGAAGAAAAAAATCAGTAAAAATGACATCCGTCTGGTACCCCGGGATGTGGAGGAGACAGACAAGATGAACGTTGTCAGTTGCTCCTCCCTGACCTCCTCCCTCAACTATTTCGACTACCACCAGCAGACACTGCCCCTGGGCTGCCGCCGCTCAGAGAGCACTTTCCTGAATGTGGAGAACCAGAATACCCGCAATACCAGCGCCAACCACATCTATCATCACTCTTTCAACAGCCAGGGCCCCCAGCAGCCAGACTTGATCATCAATGGTGTGCCTCTGCCTGAGGTGAGTGTGGCTAAGAGGCTGTCAGGTCCTCCCAGATCTCTTTCCCATGCTGCTCCCCCCCCTCCACACACCGCTTAGGCTTCTAGGCTGGAGAACTCCCTGGTAGGGGTGGGGAGAACTTCTCTGCCTAAGCCCATTTTTGTAGTCAGGGTTTGCTACCAGGGTCTCTTGGGGAAAAGGGTAACCCAACATATTTGGCCTTGTAGGGGTGGATGTTGGGAGTGAGAGCTCAACGGGTTGTGCCTTTGAAATCTCCCTACGGTGTTCTGGCATAATATGAATTTGCTCCACCTGTTGCAAATGCAGTATGTTTGCCAGCCAGTGATTCCAGCATTCCAGTTAAAGTGGCTGAGAAGGAGTCAACAAGTAGTGTTAAAGATGGGTGAACCCTAGAATGCTCAGGGGCCAATTTCCCAGCGCGAGAGTGAGTCAGCTTCCTGAAGCCCCTTTTTGCTTTTTCTTTGGCCATATGTGTGCCCTGCCAAAAATATGGATGGGCTGTTTAAGGGAGGCAAACAAAAAAATTAAAAAGCCACTTTGCCATTTCTTGGTAGTTCTTAAGGTAATGTTTGACAAACTAGGAGGTGGGAATTGTCACTAATAATGAACATTTCAGAAATAAACTATGATTTGAGTTAGCTCTGTTTCCTTTTACCAGGTATGAATGTTTTCAAACGGAAGCATTTTTTAAACACTATGTGGTCCAATGTTTGCTGGCTCTTGAAATATTTCAGGGTGTAGGGTGATAACATGGATGATGGTGGGTGGGTGTGTGGGTGGAAGGCTATAAGTAACAGTTCTTAAGTTGGTTTCATTTTCCCATGAATTGCTTAAGTCCCTCTTTGGTTGGAAATTTGATGCACTGGGAGGCATTATACCCTCTTCCAGGCCACTATTGAAAGGAATACTGTGTATTTGTAAGGCACTTTCACATTTTTTGAACCACCTGCACAACCATTGTCTCCTTTGATCCTTGAAATAGTTATCTTGATAGATTGCCCTTCAGTAGATGAAACAGAGTCCAGAGACGGTAAGGGAGTTGTTCAGACTCACGGAGCAGGGCATGGAGAGACACACAGAGAAAGGAGGGGGATAGGGAGGGAGAAGAAGAGGGAGATGGAGAGAGAGAGGGAGGGAGGGAGGGAACAGGGGAGAGACTAGATGGCAGGGCTCTATAAACTCTCTGGCAAGTGCTGTTTCAGTGACACCTTCCTGCCTCAGAAATAATTCAGCCTGACATACCTAGGCTATGATGAATGTAAAATGGTCTTATAGTATTTGTATCAATTTCATAGGGCAGAGGGTTTTAGGACTACTTGAATCAATTGCTTTTCCTAGTTTCCTGAAAAATCATTCTCATCAGAAGTAATTGGACCAAACAGCAATGCTTTTAATGAGAAACCAATGATCTTCTGCCAGCAACAAAAGCACCGATATTTTCAGTCTATAAATCTATAAATAAGGATTTATTGAAAATCTAATATCATGCTACAGAGGCACAGTTATAATTATGGATAGCAGTATATACTACTAGGAACTAGATCACAGACTTTTTGGAGGACTACTTGTGGACTACTAAGTTCAGCAACAGAGAGGAAGAGGTAGTGTAATGTGGTGGAATCAGGTAGAACATGATTTTGAATCTGGAGGACACCTCTTGGTATGGAATCCCTCAGAGTCTCTGTTTCCTCATCTACAAAATGGGCACATCTACCATGCAAGGTTGGTCCGAGGAATAATATGATTTTGTGTAATGTAAAGGGTATGACACATACACGTTCCCTGAATCATAGATCTCTTCACTCGACAATAATTGGAGAATTATTTATAACGGCCTGCACACCCGAGTGTCACCCCATAGTCACTGTAACTAAAGGGAAATTTAAGTTGGTTTTATAAAGATAACACCTACAAAGTGGTGTGATTGGAGTATCCATATTGGACATTAAACAATGGAGGTGAAAGATGGTGAGGTTGTGGGTTCAGGTGCTGACTGCTATTGCCTGTGGAGATAGACAAAAGAATAATCATCTGAGGGCTTGGTGATTATTTCTGGAATCAATTCAAGGCACTAGAGAAATGTGGGCCCTGGTGCTTATGAGATACTTAGAGGGGGCGGGAGACATATATGACTGAGCCTGCGTGGTTTACCAAAGATCTTGTGTTCTTTTTGATTCTCCTATAGGTGGAATGAAATAAAATATTGCTTCAATTATTCAGGAAAGCCATTGAAAGTCTGAATTCTGATCCTCTCCCCAACTCACAAAGCCCCATGCTCTCCTTATTTAACAAAATCACAGAGAGATGTAGTGTCTGGGGCTAGTCAAGGGCCAAGGCAGTGTGTACTAGACGCAGTCCTGTGAGTTCAGCTGACAAACCCATCCAGAGAGGAGAGACCCTCTCACAACTGAGCATTAATCAGGCCATTTTAACCTGCATCTGTCACAAAGTTATGCATGGGGAAAATGACACTTCTCCTTTTCTTTCCATATCATAAGCCCCTGAACGAGGACTAGGGAGAATACTTAAGTACAGTGAAATCTACAGAAGAGCAAGAATGGTTGATTCATACATTCAGCTAATACTTATTGAAGGTCTACTTTTTTCTGCTCTAGGCTCTGGTGTTATAGAAATAAAAAAGATGTTTTGTCGTCTCAAGGAATGTACATTCTAACAGGGGAGACAAGCAAACAAATAGGTGATTTGCAGTATGGAATGATTCCTGCTACTATTGCGTTCAATAGGATATTCTCCGTTCCTAGGATAGTAATATCCTGATGTATTTCCTACCTTCTCTTTGTATTTTCTTATTAATTAATTAATCCATCCAAGAAACCACTATTTATTAAGAAGTTATAACAGAGTGGTAAGTGCTATGATGTGATAAAAATGAGATTCAGTGGAGATTTCTGTATTGAATCTTAACGTCACTTACATTTTTCTTTACATTATTTCATCAAACCATTCTTTTATTTGTTCATTAATTAACCCCAATAGCATTTGTCACACACTTAGAATGTGCTAGACACTGTACTACTTGCCCAGGATCCAAAAATAAAACACTTGATCCTTGACCCTAGGGAGTTTACAAAGAGACAGACAAGTAAACAGGTCAATTCAATTCAGGATAACATTTCTTTTCTGAGCATATGTTACATTATTACTCTCCAGACTGGGACCAAAGCACTGCACATTAGGTTTCTCTGCTGGGCTACCTTGTGACAAACCCACTGTTTCGTTAGCTGCAGAGTCAGTTACAAGGCTCATAATAGAGTCAGAGCTCCTTCCCTTGCAGCACTCCATCATACCGTATCACCATGGCATTAGATATCTGTAAGCATTATTAGAAAATCCAATGTGTTCAGCTGTCTGGCAGGTACCATGGGGATCCCAAATAAATATGAGATGCAGCATCTGCCCACAGAGAGTTCAGTCTGGTTGAAGAGCTAAGATCACCCAGTGATTTCCCTGCAAGCAATACAAGAGAGTTTCTAACCACATGTTACTTTGTAGACTTCGTGCTCCCCTTCTGCTTCTTCCTTGGCAACCCTGCTATCATTTATATGTAGACTTACTGTTGAGCTCCTAAGGTTTGGTGCGGCCTGCAAGAGGGTAACTTTTGCATCAATGTGCAAACCTAGCCACATCTGAACATTGTTGGCTCTAGAAACCAAAGGGAATGTGATGTTAAATGCAGTTAGTAGGTAAGGTAAAGGGAATGGAGCACGAGTCTGGGGAATTGGAACTCAGCCTTTAGTGTCACAGAGACTGTCTTGCCTAGAATAGCATATCGTTATTTACCAGTCTTGTGATGTTGGTCAGGAAATCAGCTATGTGGATTTTGTGGTTTTGTACACAAATCTGAGGAGGGAAAGTGGAAGATGTCTTTGCTGTTTACAGAAGATTTTTGTAGAATTAGTGATGTGAGCTATCCCTTAATATTTTAAATTGAAGGGTGAGATTTGCATTTCTTGGCATCCTGGTATATTTAGTCCATAGATTTAGTATATGCATAAGTGAATGCATGTGTGGTGGGAGGAGAGTGAAAAGAGGGGAAAAGAGATTGAAAAAGAAAGAGAATGGAGGAGAGAGAATAATAATAGTTTTGCCAGTTTGCTAAGATTTTTCTAAAAATATTCCAGCATTTTTTGAGTCTCCTTATTATGGCAAATACTTTTTCTTCCAATCTTACAAAATGAAGGCGTGCCTACTGGGCACCCCCTGGATGCTGGAAAGTGTTACTCCTTTGTACATCAGCATCTGTGCATTACCCTTTTGTCACTCAGTGATCATTGCTGGAGGAAGATGCAATTCATTTCTTCTACTGCTAATGGAGACTTGGGTGGGACCTCTTCCTGCCTTTAGGATAGGTCAAATGGCCCAGATATTCAGTCTCTTTGGTGAAGCATGTTAAGATTTTAGTCTTCTAATGTTGAATGATTCTGAGCTGACACTCTGAGGGAGTCATAGTGAGCAAAAGCTTCCCGAATTCTAGTCATATGTGCATAGGGATTTAGGTTTTGGTTTCAAACTCAATCTTGAATTCTCTCTATTTTTCTACCTTTCACTAGCAACTGTAGCATCTTCAATATGACACATCCTAAGGGTGTGTGTGCTCTGCTATGGCACTGAGCAGTGGAAGAGTTTGCAGACTAAGGATGTATTTGGCAGACCAAATGAATTCTTCCGATTATCTTATAGGAAGTCTCGATGCATGTTATCGTACTGCAAATAATGAAACTAAAACATCAGTTAGGCTTTGAAGGAAAATAGGAAGAAACAGCTCAGCATGCTTTGGTTCCTAAAACAGTTTTAAAGTTAGGGATTTGCAGAGATTTGAGTGAAACCCTGCGTTAAGGAACTAGAAGAGCAGCCACAAACCAATCAGATGTCAGATTCAGAAATCACTAGGAAATTGATACGTATGATGAGGCTGGTTTGGATAGCAAGGAAATGACACCGCCTCCAATGAAAACAAACCAACAAATAGTTCAGTGAGCATTTTTTATTTTACTTTTCTTGTTATGACAGCGTCTTGGAACCGTCTAAGTCTTATCCCTAAGGGTCAAAAGTAACCCTCAGGCTGCAGAAGGAAGCAATGGAAAACAGTGCAAACCTCATCTTTTCAGGCATATGCGCACTCCAGTTTTCTTTAAAAATCAAAGGCTCTACTTCTGCTAGGAGACATTCTAGGGCCACCTATTGCCTACATTGTATCTTATTCGCCATTCACATCTAGCAGAGGCAGTATGTTTCCCAGTGGGGATCTGCTTGCAAGATGTGTTCCAGAATAAACCGTTCCTCTGTCGTCTCCATGCAACTGCAGCAGAACTGAGTTAGTTTACATTAGTATTTGCTAATTTATTATTATCATTCCTCATTGGCAATTAACTGGTTACCTTAGAGATCACCTCTCTCCCCATACACCTTCACTAAAGTTGAGCTCAGCCAGAGTGCTTGCTAATGATCCTGAGATTTCTCTCCCTAGGGGACTGGAGGCAGGACATTTTCCATAGAGGGCTCCGAGGCTTTGGAATTCCTCTTATCTGACTGAGGACCACTTGTTTTGGGCCCCCATGGCCCTACCTGGTTTTTCTTTGATTGTGGATCAGATCGGACTTAGAAGGTGGGAGGAGCTGCAGCCCTCTCCTTCCTTATCCTTGCCCTAGTCTTGGCTGTGGTTTTGGTGTTCTGTGCCCAGAGGCTGAAACTAGGGGTGTGGGGGCTTGCTTGTTAGGAATTAGAGGGCTAAAAAAGGATGAAGCCACCTCTTGGCAATGCTGGAGTCTTTGAATTATGGTGCTGCAGTGGATCTGAGGCAGCTGCTTGGAGTTTCAGATATTGACCACTCTGCTTGTGTATCTCAGCTTTCAGGGCTTAGGGGAGACCAAGCTTGGCTGGATCGAGTGTCTCAGATGTGGTTAAATGAAGCCATTTGTACAAGAGGCCTGTGTGTGAGAGTTGGGAGGCTGGCTCTGGAGCGGCCATTTTCCCCTACTGGGAGGAGGCTTAATTTCTTGATGTGTGACTGGCTGGCCTTTAATGTGAGCCTCATTTACTTCGAACAATTGAGAGGCTTGAAGTGAAAGTCCCAGAGGATCAGTTGTTTGTAGAGGGAAATGCTCTTCAAGTTACATTTCCTTTTTGGCTGTTGTGTAGTTACGAGAGGTTTTTGTGTGGGCTGCACGGTGAGGGTCACTCTGCTTCCAGTGGGTGTACCCAGGCTGCTAGCGCCTCCCTGTGTCACCCCAGGGAATGGTGTGGAAAGTACTGCAGCTGCCTGGAGAACAGCTCTGCAGGCTTCAGGAACTTGGGCTCCCATGCAGAAATCTCATTTGTTGTATCATTCAGCATTTTGCTGAAAAATATTGGCTAGGACCACACAGCTCCACAGCATCCCTGGAAGAGATGTGACAAGGAACCAGTATTTACACTCTATAATCATGAAAATGGAGTTACAGAGAGGACAGATGGCTCAACTAGGCACACAACATCTGGGGCCAAACCTGACTCCCATTTTGCTTGACGGCGGTTCCTCTGGTGCAGCTTCAACGTGCTTTCTGTCACAGAACAGAAAACCCGATTGGGTGTCACAAGAGGACCTATGGATATACCTTTGAACGGTAGTTGTGTTCCTGAAAAGCCGTGCAGCAAGTGAGTGTTTTGTAAATTAGATCCTGTATTAACCACAGTGACGGCATTCCATATTTATAGAAACGCTGTGGTGGATTCGTTCATAAAAGAAAGAGCCCCATGTAATGTGAATCAACAACTCCTGACCAATGTCCTTTGTTAAGTCTGGATTTTTCACATATCTTGTTTGCTTCAAGTGAGATTCCTCACATGGGTGAGATTTACAAAACCTTTGAAAGGTGGGCCAATGCATTATTCTCTTGAATGCTTACGGTTTGGCTTCCCTGGTTGAATTTCATTTAATTAAAAAATGTAATTATGTAATATTTAAGATACATGGAGTCCAGAGAAGACAGGTACATATCACCTGGATATAACAAATGCTACATTTCATTTTTCTTCCCAATTAAAAAAAAATAAAGGTTACCGCTACCCTCTTCCCATCCTCTTCATCTCCCTCCACTCTTTGTAAGTCTGTGGCTGGCAGAACGGAAGCCTGTGGGGAATGTGTTTGGTGCTCCTTGTTTTAGCCTCCTGAGCTCACTCCTCAAAGACATGGCTCTCACTTTGCTGCTCCAGGTTCTGAACGCTCCCCAAGTCAATAAGCCTTCCTCAGATTCAGTAGAGCCTGGGAATTACTTTGGAAAATGAAAGGGCTCTCTTATACTTCCTTTAAATTCAGCTTTTGGGGAGGTAGAATATTACTTTTCAGAAAGAAAAAGAATGAGAGTGAGAGTTAGATTGACAGACAGACAGGTGTTAGGGGTAGCTATCTTGAGTTTTGAGCAGACCCTTTGTGATTGAAGCAGGCGGGAAGCTCCATGTAAAGTTTGAATTCTCCTTGAGCTCAGTGTTCACGGACGAGCACCAGGCCTTCTTCCTGTCAGATGCGTAAGCTCTGCCTTGATGTGCATAGGCTTCGGATGCTCCATTAAGTCTCTGAGTGCCAGGGTGGCCAGTTTTCAGCTTCTCCCACTGGGCCCCATCTGGCTGCTGTTCTGTGGCAAGCTGCTCTCTCTCACTGCCACCAGCACTGGCCTTGGTGGTCTCTGCTTTCTGGATTATTTTCATTTCTAAATCTGATTTCCAGAGCATGAAGGGCACCTCTTCTCAGATTGTGTAGTTTGCTCTTCTCAACAAAATGGATTCTCTATGTAAACTGGCAAGAAGATAAATTCAGTCCAAAGGCTAGACGCTCTCCCTTTAGAGGTGTGTGTTTCTGTGTGTGTGTGTGAGAGAGAGAGAGGGAGGGAGAGAGAATGATTTGCTTCTCTCACGCACTTATTTTGCCTCTGTGATGATGGAGTCTTTATGGCCTGATTATACACATGTCTATGAGCTTAGGTGCTCAGAATCCTCCTCCCCGCACTTTGACACTCTGCTGGTTACCTTCCTGAGGAAAAGCTTCCAAGTCTAGTCACAACAGGGTGTTATTCCCCCTGCATGTGAGGCCAGGACACCCCAATTTGATATAGCCCAGGAACAGATCTCCTGGGGACGATTTTTAATCGAGAGCTCTGAGTAGAAAGCAGCCAAATAATCATTGCTATGTGTGCAACCCAGCTAAAGAAAACCTTATAGGGAATTTCAGTTCCTTGGAAATTATTTTCTGAGGCTCAGTTTCTCTTTTTGTGCCTTTTGGACGTAATTCTGTTTCAAACTCTCCTCTAACCCTTTAATTCACTTGGCTTGAGGAGATCTTATTTGGGCTGCTGATGCGTACAGGTACTTAGCTATAAAACCATATCTTTTCTAAGTGAGATGTATGAGCAGGGATCAGTCTGCATTCAGGGGGATTGGTTTAACCTTTAAGCAACTTTTTTTTTTTTTACGACTAAAGATGTCTGTAATCTAGCATTCGTATTTGAAACTTGACATGTTTGAGGGATGCAGGACCCTGAAAATGGAGGTCCGAGCAGAGACATCTGGCTATAGGTAACAGTGAATGGCTTGTTGGAAGACTGACTTCCTCCTCTGTGCTGTCAGGCACAGTGGCCCATGGTGAGGACACAGGCATACTGCACTCAGAAGATTGGCATTGACTCCGATCTTGCCATCCTGGTCATTTCTTTAACTAGTGCATTTCCATTTTCTCAAGTATAGACTCTGAAGTGATGGAGTATGCTAATGGCAACATTTATTCCTAAGAGCTTAGGGGAGAGAATATGATGGCATTAGCATTAAATAATAGCTTTTCCATGGGACTTTGACTGATTTTTTAAAATTGCAAGACAATTTATGATAGTTATGGCTCTTTAGAAACACATCTCAAATGCTACATAAGAAACACCAATTTTCTGTATGGCTTCTGAGCTTGCTCCTGGGGTGTATGTCCTTGCATCTCCAGGTCACTCTTTTAATTTTGTCTCTACTAGGTAATTTTTTTAGAGATGGAAAAAGGCCAGGTGCCTTGTCGTTGTTAGAAATACAGTAAGGAAATGTCTGAAATGGAAAAAAAAAGTTAAACTGTCTTCGCACAAACTATACTTTGTAGAGTGACCTGCTAGAGCAAAACTTGATAAAACTAGTAAAGCCATAATGCCACGGCACCGGGCGTCATTGGAATGGCATCAGGGCACTCAGTCTTTGCACATCTGATCATCTGGTGTCCGCAAAAAGAGATCACGGAAGGTGGATAAAAACCCGCAACTGCAAAAGTTTGTGGCTGTGCATGGTGCCATATTGGGAGGTATGGAAATCAAAGAATGTGTGACATTTGCATTACCTTGCTCGCCTCACCCTCTGAGCCTAGCAAACTCCATCAGGACAGTTATCTCTAATGTGTGAGCCACCCCAAGTCACTGTATTCCCAAAGATAACAATCTAGAACTGTAATTCTGGGATAGGGGAGGAGGTCACTAGCACAACAGGTGCAACAGAATTAAAAACCTCGTAAAAGAAGAGCTTTAGTTCATTGAAATCTTATTACTAAGGAAACCACTCCAAGACATTGAGAATTTCGAAAAATCCAAACAGATGTCAAACTGCATCAACCCTGGAACAATTATGTGAGGAGATTGGGTCAGGGTATCTCCAACTTCTTTTGCAGCTCCGACTGTAATTCTGTGAATTTTATAGCATTGGTTTGAAGGGCTTCATATAGCTGACTGCGTTAAGGTTTGAGTCCATGTGATTACAACAGCCGCTCCGTAGGTTGTATTGAGGGTAAGGGACTTATCTATGACAGGTGAGGCAATAGGTACAAGCCTTTAGCTTTTAAATGAGGGCGACATAGTATGTGTCTAATGTAGGCTATATGTCAAAACTCAGTAGCTTCCCCATTCAAATAGGTTTTCTTGTCCAATGTAAGTTCTGTCATAAAGGTGGCAATGAGTATACTAACCTTGCTTCAGTTGGTCTGTACTTGTTCTAGGGATGTGTAGCAGATACACTCTTCTTGCCTGGTAAACTAAACCTTTCAGAAGAACACAAATTCACTTAAATATAAATTATGTTGATTATCATGCTACCTAAAATTTCACAGAGCTGGAAGTCACCGAGATCTCCTTTTTAAGTTAGGTATTCTTGAGAACTGTTTTGTATATCATGATAAATTATCTAACCTTTCATGCTGTGGAAGGCCAACATTATGGAAATAAGCAGCTTTTTATTCCATTCTAAGGTCAGTCTAACCAAATTATGCAACTTCTAATGCAATTGCTTGAAGCTTCCACTTTGAAAGTTTTCTCATTTTAATACCTCACACGAGATAAATATTTTAGCTACTATTCATGCTTAACAATGTATTTCACCGATTGTCATTCTCTTTGTGGCATTTGTTGGCATGAGGGGCAGTTAGTTCACCATGGCTTTGTTCATTTTGCTGTTTGCTATAGATAATCAGCAAAGAGCCAGAATTCAGTAAAAACATGTATTTTTGTTGTCGTTATTTTTAATTTCAGACCACGGGAGGCTCACTGAGCCCTACAAAATCAATATATGTGAGGCACGGGGGGGTTTTGCTTGAAAGCCAAAAACGAGGTAGATTTTCTTTTAAAGTAGATTTGATTCCAGAATTATTAACCATTAAACTCAACGCATGTTGGAGACTGGCGGATGGGCATTCAGCAGGATTTGGGGCACTGTCTGTAACAAAGCAATCTATTTCTTGCAGAGAGTAAACTGCTATTTCAGGGGAAGGGGAGGTCAGTTGGGGAGCCCTTGGGAAGCTCTGTTTTACTTTTAAGCCCCCCAAAGAATATTTTTCAGAGGCTCCTTGAAGGCAGGGACCAATTCTATACAATTCCTTTTATATGGTGTCAGGTGTTACCAAGTTTTGTTGCTTACGGGTTTCTACAGTGGTTGTTATGCCCTTATCTTAAAGGGCATTCATTTCTTCTAGGTGAATCCTGCCCCTCTGGATATGATGATTTACCTCCAGATTTTAGTGAATGGACTTTCTGTTTAGTAGTTAGGCTCTTTTCAAAAAACATATTTTGGCTTGAAAACATTCACCCATTCATCCATCTACCAATTATTTGTAGATCATCCTTTACCGACCAGCTCCATACTCAACTCTGAGGGATAGAGAAAGTATAAGGTACCAACCCTCATAGCTTATGTTATTACTGAGGAGACAAGATTAGAGGTTAAATACATTAAAAAAACAATGGGAAAGGTAAGGATTATTTACTAAATGGTGCTATGTGATTATATTATTGGAAAAAATAGGTTTTTATTTCCCACTATATGACAAAGTAAATTCCACATTGATTAAAGAGTTAAAATTTTAAGATGAAAATGCAAATAATGAAATCAATTGAAAAGGACTTCAGAGATATAAAAACAATGGAAATGAACATAAAGACCAAAAGCTCTGACTATTAAGATTTAGAAATGTCTGTATGCCTAAAAAATAATAAGCTAAATTAAAAAATTATAAGCTGGGAAAATATTTTAAATTTATATAACAAAGAACCTGTATTTATTAATTCTATAAATATTTATATAGTGCTTACTATGTGCTAGTCAGTAAACAAGGTGCTGGGGATATAAGAGTGAACAAAACAAAGTCCCTGTCTTCATTATGCACACAGACAAACAAGAAACAAATAAATATATAATATGTTAGGTGATGATGTGGAGAAAAATAAGGAAAGATAAAGGTTACATGTTCTGTCAGGAATGGGGGATCTCTACAAAGGTCAGGGAAGACATCTTGGAAAAGGGGACATTTAAGCAATGCTTTAATGTATAAAGAGCTCTTACAAATCAATAAATAAGACAAATACTACAATATAAAATTATGCAAAAGACACGAATAGTTAATTCATGAAGAGGCTATACAAATTGCCAGTAGATACAAAAATATTTTTTTATTATGATATGTTAGTCACCATACAGTACATCATTAGTTTTTGATGTAGTGTTCCATGATTCATTGTTTGCATATAACACCCAGTGCTCCCTGCAAAAATATTTCAATCTTAGTAACTTAACAGTAGCAATGGAATGCCATTATTAACTTTTAACTACAAACACTATATGTACTTATTAAAAAGTCTAACAATATAGGAGCATATAAAATAGGAGCTAAAGTCTCCACAACTCTCTCTTTATGAATCCATTACCTCAGGGGAACCACAGACAACAATTTGATGTGCAAGATATCTTATTTTTCCTTAGAGAATTAAGAAAAATTTAAAAACATTATATTCAGCATTGGCAAGGGTATGGCTATCATATACTGCTACATGGAGTATAATTGATAGAATTGAAATTGATATAATCTTTCTTGGGGGCAATTTGTCAATATACATTAAAAGCCCTAAAATATCTAGTTTCTTCTTCTGGAAGTTATCATAAGGAAATTATTTTAAATTTGCCTAGAAATTCATGTTCAGGGGTGTTAAATTCAGTATAATTTATAGAACTAAAAAATTGAAAATATCCTCAATATCATCAATATGTGGATGTCTAAATATATTATGATATGTACATTGCTAGAATACTGTGAAGACATTAAAATAACATTTTGATGAATATTTCATGATTCAAGAAAACACTCTTTGTATAACATACATTAATTGAAAAAAATCAATAAATGAAACAGCATATATAGATTGATTCCGATTGTTTAAAAATACGTATGCATAGAAAAAAATACTGCAAGGAAAATTACCAAAGCGTTAATAGTTATCACAGGCCGCAGGAAAATCAGGCAATTTTTACTTTTGAAATATACTTGTCTAATTTCCCAAATTTTCTATATTGAACTTGCAGTATTTTTGAGATCAGAAAAGCAATTATTTAAAAGAGATGACTACTATACTATACAGTAAATATTAAGGACCAACGAGGTGGCATAAAATTATAAATTGTTCTGAGGCAGGACATGTCATTCATATTCTTTATTTTCATTTTCAATCAGATCATACCTTCTAAATTTTTATTTCTCCTTTTTTGGAGGTCTCTGTCAGATGAAGGTTCACATTAAAAAATAACCCTTTTCTTTACAGTTTACCTTTTAAATATGAGAAGTAATATTATGAAAAATATTTTTTCCTTCTTCACTTTTCTTGCCCATATGTGTACTCTTGTGAAAGTTGATTTATCTCACCAGCGTTAGATATCTGGTTCATAAATTTTAACTTTAAAATGAGAGATTTTTATAATAGTAACATTTAACTGTAATCTGTCAGATTTTTAATACTATGAAAATGATATGGGCTTTGTCTAAGGGTCGCTTTTGGCAAAATGTATTTTTTCAGTGTCCTTTTCAGGACCAAATAGCCAGTTTGAGGAGGACCTTTTTAATATTCCTCGATATTTGATTTCATATTTGGGCTTCTTGAATCTGAGGCATACAGTAGCCCCCAACAATTTGGAACAAAAAAAAGGAGGGTGTTAATGAGTTAGCTGTCACTGAGATGCTGAAAATTTCAAATCTGGCCTTGGCTAAATGCACTCTTTTTTTCCGACAAAATAGAATGAATTCAATCTTCCTTTTTTTCTTTTCCTATTTTTTTTTTTTTGCTTTTTAATGCTTTATTGAATTCGACCTTTTTAAGAAAGGTACATTTATTTGATTGACTCCCCATTTAATAGCCTAACTTTGTACAGCATAAATAAAAAAAAAAACAGCATCTTTTGGTACACCTCTTTAATTGTTGGCTGTATAAACTTCTCATATAGTAAGCACTGCACTTAAATACAAAATGTTTATTCAGTGGCCCTGTGTAGATACCAGAACTATTTAGATATTGTAAAGAAAATTCTTATTAAAAAACAAACAGATGCTTCTCTCCCCCCTCTCCCCACCCTGCCGCATAGCTAATAGAAGAGAATGTCATCTGTACAATGTCATCTTGATTGTAGATGAAGTGTTTGCCTGCTACGGAAAAACATCTGCGGCCTAATTCTGTAGTCTGTCCCTTGGACAAATAAATGGAGACTATGGTCTTTGGTAGATTGTATTTCTTATATGTGTAATCATTTAACGAAATGAGTTTCAGTTCAAATTATATGCTTTTTGTGTTATAACATGGACTATTTGATAAAAATAAATATCTGCTGCTTTTTTGTGTTCGTGGGAGCACAGGAAGAAGGGACTAAAAAGTAAGGGAAATTAAGGAAAACACCACTACCTTTTCCCCAACCTCCCTCTTTTCTTAGTTCTTTAATGTAAAAGTCCTCATATAAAGAAATATTGAGAATGCTTCAAACTTGGTTGAAGCAACTTAAGGAAAGATTCACATTGTTCCTTTGTATATAGCTTACAGATGACATTGTTTGGCTTAGAAAAGAATTTACAGGAAATTATTTAATTGATTTTAAGCCAGAATTTGAAAGAAGTTAGTGTGATAAAGCAGAGTGGTCTGGCTGAACAAAGTAAAATGTAATACTATGCAAATTCATATCATTGCTGAAGTGAGTATAAAACTCCAGAAGGTGATACGAATAAAAACAAGGAATTTGGTGTCTTGAATTCTGATCCTATTGGCAGTTGACAGTCAGTGGGGTTTGGTACTGGCTCTGAGGAAGGCCCCACTAAACACAGGCTGCTGCACAGGATGTATGTCAAGGTCTGATTCTGAACTTGCTTATGGGCCCTGAACGGGCCGAAAGACCTTGGAGTTCTCCCTACCCTCCACTCTCCATGGCTGCTGTTGCTTAGGACCCAAGAACAGAATTGATGTTGTGGCTGAGATGTTCTTGTTTACTAGTGCCATTATGAGGGAGACTGAGCCACCTAGGGAGATACAGATACGCAAAAGCCCCCTGCAACAAATGATAATCTCAGTGGGTTGGCATCTTTGAAGACACTTCCTTAGTTGGGATAATTCCGTTTCTTTTCCCATCTTTATGTTGTATCGTAAGAGTTTTTTCTGTGTCATTAGAAAATATTTCTAAGCAAGTTGTTTTTAGGGGGTTGAATTGTATTCTGTTCCATGGATAAAATTTATTTTACTCAATCTCTAATGTTTACCCTTTAAATTCTAATTCTTTAAATTTTGTCCTATTATAATATCCTGTGATATCCTTATACATAAATTTCACTGTGATCTCTAATTGTTCCCGTAGAATAAATTCCCTAGAAGTGAAATTGTTTTATCTGAAGGTTTACATGTTTTAAGACTTGTGATACATATTTTCCCCAAAAAAGTACCAGTATGCAGTTCTACCAACAGTGTATAAGAGCCCATTTCACTGTATTCACAAAGCATTATTATAATTTTAAGTAGAGCCTGGTGAAGTCATAGGGAAATAGGCAGTCTCATATATTGTCTCATATATTGTTTGTGGGTGTATAAACTGGTACCAGTAATGTCCCTAAAAACTGCAAATGCATATACCCTTTGACCCAGCAATTCCATTTTTAGGGTATTCATCTTATAAATATGCTTGATCATGTGCAGAATGATATAAATACAAGATTATTCATTGATGTATTATTTGATATGGCAAAAATGGAAACAATGTGTATGTCATTTTTAAAAATGAATATAATGTTTTAGGGGTGCCTCGGTGGCTCAGTCGCTTAAGCATCTGCCTTGGGTCAGGTCATGATCCCAGAGTCCTGGGATTGAGCCCGGTGTCGGGCTCCCTGCTCATCGGGAGCCTGCTTCTACCTCTCCTCCCCACTCCTGCTCTCTGTCGCTATCTCTCTCTCCCTCTCTCAAATAAATAAATAAAATCTTAAGTAGATAGATAAATAAAATGAATATAATATTTTTAAAAATGAATGTTTTATATATTGATATGGAAGAATCCCTATATTGTTAACTAAAGAAAAGGAAGATTCAGAAAAATATGTGGGCAGAGTATCATTTGGGTGAAAAAGGGGATAAAAGAGAATATATATTTTATTGTTTTAAATATTCATGAAATTGTATGAAAGGATAAGCAGGAAATTAATTGGAATGTATACCTGTTGGGAAAATGGCAAATGAGAGGATAGGGAACAGGGGTGGGAGGGAGAATTATTAGTTCCATAGATGAAAATGGATTATCTAATTTTAGTTTAAACTTGTATTTTTTGAAAAAAAATTTCCTTTTGTTGCAAAGACTTTTTTTCACTGTGTTGTATGACTTTTAATTGAGTTTATGATTATTTTTTTATTTAGAGTGTTTTGCAAGGAATCATTATATACAAAAATTTAAAAATTGTATATATGTATATATATATATACATATATATATATTTACCTATCTCACATTTTTTCCACTATCCTTATAAATTTTTTATTATGTTTTTAATTCCTTAGGAATTTATTTGGGCATATGATTAGAAGTGACAATGTATAAAAATATTTTTCTAGAGGGTTAATTGGCTGACTTTGTACCATTTATTGTTTATTTCTCTTCTTCACTGCTTTCTGGTGCTGCTTCTTTTTTTTTAGATTTTTTATTTAGAGAGAGACAGAGAGAGCGTGCGTGTGCACACACATGCTCATGAGTTGGGGGAGGGGCAGAGAGCGAGGGAGAGAGAGAATCTCAAGCAGACTCCACGCTGAGCCAGGAACTAGACACGGGGCTTAATCCCATGACCCCAGGATCATGACTGGAGCTGAAGGCAGATGCTTAACCGACTGAGCCCCTCAGGTACCCCACCCCCCATTTTTTGTTTTTATTTTGTTTGCTTTTTTTTTTTTTTAAGATTTTATTTATTTATTTTACAGAAAGAGAGAGAGTACAAGCAGGGGGGAGAGTGGCAGGGAGAGGGAGAAGCAGGATCCTGCTGAGCAGAGAGCCCAACATGGGGCTCAATCCCGGGACCCTGGGATCATGACCTGAGCCGAAGGCAGAGCTTAACCGACTGAGCCACCCAGACATCCCACCCCAGGTTGTTTTTTTTTTTTTTTTAAAGTAGGCTCCGTGCCCAGCGTGGAGCCCAATGCAGGGCTTGAACTCAGGACCCTGAGATCAAGACCTGAGTTGAGAGCAAGAGTCAGATGCTTAACCGACTGAGCCACCCAGGCACCCCTCTGGTGCTTCTCAAAAACATAATATATAAGTTTTTATATGTGCTAGGATGAACTCTTTTCTGGGTTACTCTTTTTAATTTTTTATTTAAATTCTATTTAGTTAACATATAGCATATTATCAGTTTCAGGGGTAGAATGTAGTGATTCATCAGTTGCATATAATACCCAGTGCTCATTCCATCAAGTGCCCTCCTTAGAGCCCATCACCCAGTTACCCTGTCCCCTCACCCGCCTCCCCTCCAGCAACCCTCAGTTTGTTCCCTATAATTAAGAGTCTCTATGGTTTGCCTCCCTCTCTGTTTTTATCTTATTTTATTTTTCCTTCCCTTCCCTTATGCTCATGTTTTGCTTCTTAAATTCCACATGAGTGAAATCACATGATATTTGTCTTTCTCTGACTGACTTATTTCTCTTAGCATAATACCCTCCAGTTCCACCCACGTTGTTGCAAATGACAAGATTTCATTCTTTTTGATGGTTGAGCTGTTTATTTTTTCTTACTGATCTGTTTGTCTACTCTTGTACCAATATCACACTGATTTAATCATTGATGGTTTATAATAGATTTTAAAGGTGGTAGGGTTAGTTTCTCCTTCTTCTTTGTCTTTTCACAAAAAGTTTTTCTGCATTTTTTAAGATAAACTTTGGAATCGTGTTAAGTTTTTAAACATGTTGGGATTTTTTTCCTAAGTAGGCTCCACACCCAGCATGGAGCCCAATGCAGGGCTTGAACTCACAACCCTGAGACCAAGACCTGAGTTGAGATCAAGAGTCAGATGCTTAACTGGCTGAGCAAACCAAGTGTCCCCCAAAAATGCTGGGATTTTGACTGGAGACATGTCAAACTGATAAATAAATTTAGGAAGGATTGACATGCATATAATATTTAGCCTTTTTATCTAGGAACATGACATCTTTCCATTTAGTCATGTTTCATTCTAATGTCATCAGTAAATTTCAGTACTTCTCCTTACGCTTCTTGTTAACCTTATTTCCAGCTATTTCATAGTTTTGCTGTTATTTTGACTGGGCTCTTTTTTCCATTACATTTTCTAACCGGATAATGCTGGTAGAGTATGTAGGAGAGCTCTTAACATTTGCAGCTGTATTTTGAAAGTAGCCCTTCTTGTTCTCTTAGACATGGCTTTCACTTGCATAGTTGGGCAAAAAAAAAAAAAAAAAAAAAGCAGTACATGGACTTATACAACCTGGCATAGAAAGGACATTGTGGTAAGAGCTTGGATTCTGGATGCAGACTGTCTTTTAGAGTTCTAAGTACACTAGTCTTTAGCTGAGTGACTTTAGGGAAGTTATTCTCTGTGCCTCAGCTTCCTCATTTAAAAATGAGAATAACAGTACCTGACTCATAGATGTTTGTGAAGATTCAATGTATTAGCACCTGACACAAAATAAGGCTTCAATAAACATGAAATAGCTATTATTATTATCATCCTTTTATGCCGGGGAAGACATAGAATTTGTACTCTCAATCTGGATGAAGGCAATCAGATTCTCGTCTCACTTAACAATGTACTGCAGAGGACAACACAATCCAGTTTCGAAATTAAGGAAAACTTCCATTTGCTTCTATTTAATTTTTACAAATAAATTCCATCCCAGCACACTTTTTCGCTTTTAGTTATCTGAAGTCCCTTTTACATGACAATATTTATTATTTTTCTTAGTGGTTCCTTCAAGGTTTCTCATTGTTCTTTACTATGATACTCATCTGTAGTTCAGTTGTGAAGTTGGAGGAGGTCCTACATGAATCAGAGTTAGCTAGATGTGCTGGCAGGAGAGCAAAAAGCCCTTCTCTGATGTTATCCCTTTGTGTTTTCTTTCTAGAGTCAGTGGATATCAATTTAGGCCTTAATCTGGCATTTTTCAACCTTTCTCCTTTGTGACTCTGTGCTGGGCATCTCCATTAGCTAGGAAGCTCTGGAGATGGCAATTTCATGGGCCACTGGCTTAGGGTTGTGACCTGCACTTTAATAAATACTGCCCCAAGTCTTTCTTCTCCTGTGACCTGCTGCTTCTGCAGACTTGGGCTCTGTTTCAGGGCCACTACTTTTTCTTCTTTCCTTCATGCGAGTGACTTACAAATGAATTTTAAATAGCCAGTTCATGATGAGGAACTTTGGAGCTCAGGTTCCCAGGACTGTGCTCTATCCCAGACATGCCTTCCTTCCACCCGGGAAACTAGTTCTTGGTGTCTCTTACCTAGGAATATTTTAACCCCCCCCTTTTTTTTTCAATTTTGGGATGGAGTATAGTGGCCTAGGGCAAAGGCTCCAATTCCACTTTTGACACCTGAGGACGAATTTATACTTTGGGGGGTTTTAGGGAACTGCCAGGAGGCTGCTGGGAGGTGGGAATGGAAAACAAAAACTTGGTTCTCTATTATAATATTTAACTTGAATTAAATGTGTGAACCCTGGCAAATGTGTTCTCACCGTAAGTGAATCATTGCTGCCAACAAAATAGTAGGTAGCTGGGTTCCACTCTTTCCTAATCAGTTTTTTTTTTTTTTT
>NW_024423319.1:46876951-46933234 GCF_017311325.1 Ursus maritimus
TTTTTTTTTTTTTTTAATGACTAGATATTGTTCCCTATAGAGTTAGCAGTTGAGTACCAATCACTCTGTGTTTGTTTAAGTACAAGCTGATCCCCCCATCCTGCTTTTAGCTTATAAAGTTGTAATCCATGCACGTACAATTAAAATGATATCCAAATGCAGCTCAGGGTTTCCTTTGAATTTGTAGCAGCTTTCATGCTTTTGTGCGTAGGGAAGGTTGTTGCTCTGCTGTAAACCACAGACCCAGAGTAAACCTCAGCTGTGCTGTAGCTATTTTGGACGACAAGTTTCTAGTTGCTTGTGTGTAATTGCCCATATTACATCATCCTAATCATTGTGAAATGTGCAAAATACAAAGCTTATTTAATGATTCATTTCAGGTGGACAGTTCCTTTGAAAGTAATTTTAGAAGGGTTTCTGCATGAAACAGATTCCCTGCTTTGTTCTTGCTTTCTTGTTCAGGTTGAAGGTAATTCAGTGATTGATAACGATGTAGCAGAGAGAAGTGTATCATAATATGTTGCGCCCCATAACCTTGACAGTCTACCTAAAACCTTCCACGGGATGTAGTTTCTCTTGGTTCAAGTAAAGAACCAAGGGGAGAAAATTTCCCTCCACATGAAATCAAATCAGCATTAACCCCAAAAGAAATTTAATTTCTCTATCGCTGAGCAGCAGAAAAAAAAATATATTTTCAATGACCACAAGAGGCTTGGAAGCCTATCACTCAGTGGTCTTAGCCGGTTCCACTTTGTCAGATTTTGCTGTCTTTTGTGATGGTAGATGTATTCCATACAGAAGACTTTAAAAATGTCTCTGTTGGTGGATAGCATTGACCCATCTTTAATTCAGATATGTGAAATTCCACTAAGCTAAGACTTTTTGGCATTTCCCTACCACTGTTAAACATTCGCAGGCTAGGTAGTAGGTCATGTTTACTCACCTATTAGTAGGAAGAGGAATTTTAAAATAACATTTATCTTTGGCCATGGACCTTATATATTGCACACAGAGTACAGTTTGGTAAAAAGGCCTTATAGATAATATTTCAAAGTGAGAAGAAAAAGATTGGAATCTGAAAGGTCAGACATGGATCAAATAATTCTGGGTCCTTTTATTGCTAAATAATGGACTTTGTAAATACCATATGTGACTATTAGGTCAAATGAGAATACATAGAGTTCAATATTAATTGGTTCAGAATCAGGTGGTGGCCAGTTTGCAGAATACAATGAAATTATGTTATCAATATAATGTTTTATCGACTCCTTGGTTTGCAAAATTAAATAAACATAGCATAAGCACTTGCTGTGTAAGTTGTAGCAGGGAACAGGGCTTTGATTTGGAATTTGAAAACAGAATTAAAGGTGACTGAAGTAGAAAGCAGGCTCTGGCATAAGATTTTTGCCAGCGTTTCTTGAAGTAACTAAGTATATCTGGGTGTTCGGGAGGAATGAAAACCAAAGAACAGAGACTTGCGGGGATGTGTTCCAAAATGCTTTCTTTCCCCCCCCCCCTAAGATTTTATTTATTTATTTGACAGAGAGAGAGAGAGAAAGAGAACACGCACAAGCGGGGGGTGGGGCAGAAGGAGAGGGAGAAGCAGACTCCCAGCCCCAAGTGGGGCTCGATCCCAGGATCCTGGGATCACGACCCAAGCTGAAGGCAGATGCTTAACCAACTAAGCCACCCACCCTCCCCCCCAAAATGCTTTCTTAAGGCTTCTGCCAATATTAGCAAATCCTTTTGTTGAATAGTTTAACTTGTTTTGGTATGGATATTCGCTTATGTCATTATATACTTTTTCTTCCCAGTGTCTTCTTGGTGTTTCTCTAGATAACAGGTTAAATAGTGGTGAACAAAACTGACATAGTCCCTGCTTCCATGGAGTGGGGAGACAAAACCCTGATACAAAATTATAGTCTTGTGAAAGAAATGATCATATCAAGAGACAAATGGGGGAACTTGATCTAGTCTAGGGGATTATGGAAGTCATATTTGAGTTGCCACTTGAAGGGTGAGCAAGAGTTAGTGATGGAGAAAGCTGTGGGGTGGGGTGATGGCTCAGAGCTGAGGAGTAGCATGTGTGAAGACCCTGCATTGGGAAAGAGCTTTAGTGGAGCCATACTGAGAGGACCAGTGGAGTCAGAGCAGGTGGGCAAGTGGGAAAACCTCCCATGCTGTGGCTGCTGAGAGATGGATCTGAAATTAAACCATTGGCCTGATCTCAGGGAGACCTTCCTCCCTCCCCCAGGTTGTTTGAATCTGAGTGCCGAAGTCCTGACCCTAGCCATTGGTTGGAAAAGTGGAAGGCGCTGAGGCAGGAGGGTAGTGGCGCCAGTTCCCAGGGTCTACTGTGGATAGATACTGCGGAAAGCAAATTCATTTCAGAAAAGCAGCCATGGGAAGAATTGATTTCAAAGTAAAGAAAGAAGCAGCCTGCGGCCAGCTTCAGATGGATGGTTTGTGGCTCGAGTCCATTCTTAACAGTCCCTGCTCGAGGGCCTTTTGCGGCCGTGCAGCGCCCACACGTGATGGTGGCGGTGTGCAGCTGAGCTCTGTAAGATGGGTGTCTGTGGCGCGTGCACAGTGTAACTAGTCACATTCACCGTGCGCAGTCAGTAGTTTCAAGGCGATATTTATGATTTTATCTTCGTTCTTGGCTGCTTTTGATCGAGAAGAAGACAAGGAGTTTTTCCTCTGCCTCATCCCTCTGACTAAACAGGCTCCACAGATGAAAGGACTCCTTCCTTCCCTATTTCCTGCTTCCAGTCTCCGCTGCTTTTCCCCTCTTCCCTTTCCTGCTCTTTTTTTTTCTGTGAAGTTCTGCCTGATAGTCACCAGAGGGCGCACAGATGCACCAAACTCCAGCCTTTATTCCTCTGGCTACAGAAATTTCATTGTCTTTCTCTTTTCATCTTTACATTCCTGAGAGACAGGGATGCATCTTGGCCTTTTCTCTTTGTACTCTTTCTATCAAGGGCAACCATTCTCCACCGATTTTTAAAAGGTGGGCAAAAGTTACTGTCTAGATGAAAAAGAGAAATGTATTGTGTTCCTGAGACCTGGGAGGAAAATGTGTGTGTGTGTGTGTGTGTGTGTGTGTGTGTGTGTGAGAGAGAGAGAGAGAGAGAGAGAGAGAGAGGGAGAGAGAGAGAAAGAGAGAGAGAAAGACCGAGACTGAGACTGTGATAGATCACAGTTGCTAGTATCCTGTGTGACTAGTTCGGGAAGGACTCATTTTGCCAATAGCAAGGTAGACAGTCTGGGCTCCTCTTCTTTTTTGCTTTCCGTGGGCTGTTGTCCTCATAGCAGCTGCCCTGCTTCTTGACATGTCCTAATAATGAGGCTGATGTGGCCAGGGGGAGATTCATCTTCTTCCCCAATCTGACTTCTTTATTGAATTTGCTCCTTGCTAAGTCCAGAGAGGATTGTCTCCTCTTAACTGTGTGCTCTGTTCACTCTGCCCAAGGTCAGAGAATCCAGCTGCGGCCTGTCTGCCTCCCACGTCACCGGCCATACAGAGCAATCTGCATATGTCTGTGACAGTTCTGTGCCTGATGTGTGAGAGGCAGAGGAGAGCTAGTTTGAGCTCTTCCAAAGATGTCTGGGCATGGCAGCGCTGATGAAAGTGGAGACTTGTTTGTGTCAGTGACATAATCAGAGAAGACAACCAGGACCCAGCTGCGGGGAGTGAGGAGGTGTGCGGTTTAGTATGGTCTTCTGACAAAGGCCCACGCGCTTCACATTTGTCTGCCCCTAGTGCCAATCTCCTTTTGATGTCTTAACCTGACTTCTGTTCTGGTTTGCTCAAATAATTCTGATGCCACAAAGAATTGCTCGGCTGGTGGTAGTTATCCTGCTAGCATGTTAATATAGATGCGGGACACTTAAGAACCAACTAGCCTCGTAATGATAACTACACACAAGGAACAGGCAAGGTTTAGCATATTCCGCCTGTTGTAAAGCATCAGGCACAGTTAAAGCTCTTCATAAATAATACTGATGGCTCCGAAAGGCCATTTTTCATGTAAATTTCCTTACTGTTAGCAAGTTTGCAAAACAGCTGTACTGAAGAACAGGTTATTTAGAAAGCAGAATGATTTCCCAATAAAATGCTTTCCAGCTTTTCCGCCTGGGGCTCTGGGGAGCCCCCCCCCCGTTTCAGAGATCCACGTGGGTAGATTGCATGTTAACTGGTGAACCCAGTAGCAGCGTTCTTACTTTCCATGCCAGCAAAGTGCTAATACTCTAAACACAAAGGACATTTAACACAGTAATTGTTTCTGATGGAGCAAGTGGCGCTGCCAGCTTGCTCTCTCTTGGATGGCTTCTGTACGATGGGAGCAAGACTGGGAGTCAGGCCCAGGCTACTCCTTGGTTTGTGTGTACAAATGAACAACTTAAAAAAAGCGTTTGTATAGCCAAGGTCATTCCTGCCCTTTCTCAATAGACTTGCAATCCTGGGCTGAATGCTTATCTGGCTTGGTTTTGTGTTTTGGGAACAAAGGAAACTTCCAGTGACCAGTCTGGTTAATCACCAGCGCTTATTCCCTCTTCCCTTCTATTTTGTATCGGGTTTCCTTCTACTCCAGTACATTGGGTTTCCAATCACATCAAACCCTATTAGGCTGCTTTCCATTCATAGCAGATTAGATTCCCTTACACCTCACTGCCTAGCAGGATTTTCTTCTCCACAATGCGTAGAGTATTAGGTTCCCTTACATGGGTTGCTGCTTGTTAAGTTGTGTTCGGTGCTGCGTAGTATTGCATTCTCTTTCTCATCAGCAATCACTGGGTTGTTAATTGCACACTTGCGGATTCACTTCTTCTGCACATTCTGTAATGGACGTCTCTCCACAAGCTCTGACGGGACACTTCAATGCCTTAGCCACATCTGCTCACGGGTTCAGTTCCATTCAGCTGTGTGATATTGAGCACCTGCCTGTACCCCAGAGTCTGTGCTAGTTACTGCAGGGTTTACAGAAGTGAGGGGGGATAATCCTCGCCCTCAAGGAGTTTATGGTCTACTGGGGTGGGGATAGGGAAGGGCAGTGTCTAAGATGAACTGTGTGCATGACGGCTAAGTGTTGGTTATACTACCATCCTAGTAACAGTTTATTATTTGGCATATTTAAAACACCTTAGAAAGCAACTTGTTCCTTACAACCACTTCTAAGTTGGTTAGAAGTACTTGGTTATAAGTTGGTGATAACCTCTCGTACACCGATTACTTATAACCAGCCATTATTATCACCACTCTGTTCTGCAATGAAAAAAATGTTAGGAAGGACAATTGCCTGGAAAGTGGACATTTTACCAGGTTCCACTGCAGGTATTGGAAGCATTGTGATACAACTCTGGTGTCTTTTAACTCACTCAGTCCTGCTTTCATATGTACCTAGCATGATATTAGAAATCATGTGATTCTAAGAGATACCCATCAGGCATGAATAAAGTAATAAAAATTCAAATGTAGACTATTCTATAACATGCATGGACGTTACACACAGAGTAGGGTCTAGCTCTATTTTTTTTTTCTTATGACACCAAAACATTGTGCAATTTTACTCATCTCTGGAAAGGAGGGAACCAAAAGTAATGCAAAGGGGTGTGTGTCATGGCTTCCCGCAAAGCAACAGAAGAGGCATTACCGATTGTGATCTTAATGCTCAGGAATCTCAGCTTGGTGGCAGAATCACAATCTTGTGTCTCACACTAATGTAAATATTGCCTAATTTCTTCTTCACATAGCTTCTCATTCCTTGAACACTTACCATGTGCCAGGCAGTGTTCCAGGTGCTTTAGTGCAACATCTCAGTAATTGCTCACCACAAGCGAACCTTCTCTGTATTTGCTGTCATAAAAAAAAAAATCCAAGTTTATTGGCAACAAAGGGATGTGTTTTGTATCTCTTTCTGCCAGCTCAACCAGAGCGCTTCATTAATGCCAAATTTCTAATTGGCTGTGAACAGTACTTACAGCATAGTCTGAAGCTTGGAGTGACAAATAGTCATCTCAAAAGAAATGTAGTTTAGAAAAAAGACCTAGATAATAAATGAAGTTATTTGTTACAGGAGTTAAAGAAACACCAATAATTTGGTTTAAGGCTTTTTTTCTTCAACACCAAAATATCGTGCCATTTTCTTTAAATCCCTGGAAGGAGGAGAACCAAAATTAAGGCAAAAGAGGAAGAAGTGACAGGACCAATGCTTTTGCAATTTACTCAGTCTTGTCTAACTAGTCAAATATATAGTGTTTCTAAAACCCAGAGTAATGATATCTGTATTTCCCATTCTAATTGTGTAAAGAGATTTTACTGGTATGGAACTGTGGAACAACATTCAGAACTCATTTTTCAAAAGTGTGTTACTATTCCAACATATGGACCATAACGCTGCTGCATTAGAATAATGAAGCATTGATCTTTCAGCTGAAATGCCCTGCCTACTTACTTGCCCAAGGTCATCACCGGTTGCCAGGGGACTGTTTCTTTTCTTTTCTGAGGCTTGTCCTTATTGCATAGGGCTTAACATGCACATCTGGATACAGACTTACTATTCCCTAACACTGTCCCCTACTACGTGTAATGCAGCATCCTCCTACCCTCACAAACTCTCCTACCAGAGTTTATTAACTTACATAACTCAACTACTCCATGTTTCGTCGTTTTTTGAATCCAAGACTTGTGATCATAACTTACGGATCATGGTTTCAGAGAAATAGTCAATTACAATGAACCGTATTATTCCTTACATGTACATTCCTTTCATAGTATAGTTTCCACTTTCCCCTATTGCTAGTTTTTAGCTATAAAGACTATAGAGTCAGTCACTGACTCAAATCTCTCTACCCTCTTTCACATTAATAGCATAATGGTGAATATTCTGTACATTGCCTGTGACTCACATAATCACCATGCAAAATGCATCATTCATAAATTGTTTAGTGCGACCTTTTGCACAGTAGCACTAATTATTATTATCACAGAAGCCCAGTAAACTAGACTGGTAATTATCAGGGATTTATTTGAATGGACAGCTAAGCTATTCTTGGCAAGTTAGGCAAAGCAGTTGTCATGACAGCTATACAAATATGTCTTATGAATTGGGTTAATTAGGGTAATTAATAACTGTTATTTGGCCCCCTTTCCCCAAGGTATTGCCTAAGCATTATCAAAAGAGGAGAGATAAAGTTTAAAAAAAAGTTTGCCTCCCCCTTCTAAGAAAGCTACTTTTTAAATCAATGAAAGCTACCCAGTCTCCAAAAGTAGCTCCCCTAGAGAAACCCTTACTTTTATGGGGTCTTCACATACTTTTGAGGGTTTCAGAGTCAGCAAGCACAAGCCACACTGAAAAAAAAAATGTAGTTAAAAAGAGGAGCTAAATAGTTTCCTAAGGCTGCTGCTTTCTTTTTAGTCACCTGGGAGAGCTCCCGAGGGACCATGCCCCTGGTTTCGACTTTTGGCAGAGTCCTGCTTTGTTTTTGCTCATCTACAACTTTCTTGCCTTGCTCCCTAGCCTGCTCATTGTACCAGTTTTCTTATTTTTCCCTCACAAAGAAGTTGTAAGTTTTCCACACCCGGGTTTCTGCTCCTCTGAGGTTTTTCAAGTTTTAATTCCGTTGGAGGACTGGTGTTTTTGTTTTGTTTTTGTTTTTGTTTTAAATGCCTTGGGGACCATTTAACATTGCCTGGTGGCATTTTTGCTCTTTTTTTCAAAGAAAGAAAAGGGGGCTAGCTTTGAAGAGCTCTTGTCTTTCTCTTCCCTTAAAAAATAAGTAAAGGTTAAGAGTCCAGGTTTCTCTCTGTGCATTGCAGCATATTAAGACATTTTCTTTATTATAGTGCAGAGAAAGGGAGAGGTTAAAAATGAAACTGGGTTTCTTCAATGAAATCATCCTTTGAGAGGATACCATCGTTCACACAAAGAATTCAAGCCTTTTCATAATGGTTTTATTTATTTATTTATTTATTTATTTATTTATTTATTTATTTATTTTTTAAAGGAAGATTCTTCCATTTCATCACACTTTAATCTAAAGTCTAAATACTCATCTTTTCAAAATGTTTTTTATTATATTATGTTAGTCACCATACAGTACATCCCTGGTTTCTGATGTAAAGTTTGATGATTCATTAGTTGCGTATAATACCCAGTGCACCATGCAATACGTGCCCTCCTTACTACCCATCACCAGTCTATCCCAGTCCCCCATCCCCCTCCCCTATGAATCCCTCAGTTTGTTTCTCAGAGTCCATAGTCTTTCATGCTTCATTCCCCCTTCTGATTACCCCCCTTTCTTTATCCCTTTCTTCCTCTACTGATCTTCCTAGTTCTTATGTTCCATAGATGAGAGAAACCATATGATAATTGTCTTTCTCTGCTGGACTTATTTCACTTAGCATTATCTCCTCCAGTGCCGTCCATGTTGCAGCAAATGTTGTGAAATCATTCTTTCTGATGGCTGAGTAATATTCCATTGTATATATGGACCACATCTTCATAATCCAGTCATCTGTTGAAGGGCATCTCGGCTCCTTCCATGATTTAGCTATTGTGGACAAAGCTGCTATGAACATTGGGGTGCTCATAATGGTTTTAAATAGCAAATCAATTTTTCCCTGTCTCTTCCATAAAACAGGAGAAGTGATACAAGGAGAGAAGGGGACTGAGGACATTAGTTGGACCCCGAATCTATGTCAGTTCCTGGGCTCAGTGCTTTTCATATATTAGCTAACTGAATCCTCACAACAGCCCTGTAAGAATGGAAACAGTATTATCCTAGTTCTATAGATGAAGAAACTAAAGTATATAAAGGTTGAGTAATTTTCCCGAGGTCACACATAATCAGGACAGACATGAACCTAAGTCTCTGATCCAGAGTCTTTCTTCTATACCATCTAGCACAGAGTTTCCCAGAAGAGTGATAGGCTTCTAGTACTTCACAAATTCCAGATACCTTGTTCACACCCCAAAGGCCGATTGACTAGAAATGCCCATTCTTTCTTGCTTCTCTGCCTTTTTGGCAACTGAGAATTCTGTCAGGGGCTAGCATTCTGGCTGACCCATCAAATTTAAGTTTGGGGACAATTCTGGTAAAAAGCTTTTAGTAGACTAATACCTTAGAAATGTCCATAGAACTTTCTTCCCATGTCACAGTGGAGTGTCATGATCAGGAAAAGGCAGCTTCCTTCTCTTTTACATGAAGTTGCCCTGTTAGGGAGGAAAGGCTTTGTGTTGTCTGAAGTGGCTTGGTGATGCTTGGAGGCTACACAAGACACATGGGAGATGGAGGTGCTTGGGGTCCTCTGGGTATCCCTGTCCTAGTAAAACAGGACCAAGTCCTGACATCTTAGGGCTATTCTAGGCCCATTTTTTTTCTGGTGTGCCCTTATACAATTTAGGATGAGTGTTGTACTTGTGGTATTTAATTTTTTGTGTGTAGCTTTGCCTCGTCCATAAAAAAACATTTGTTCATTTAACAAATAGTTATTGAATATCCACTTCATGTCAGGTATTGTTTTCATGGTTCCAGGAAGAGCAGTGAACAAGACAGACAGAAATTTCTAACATTATGGAATTAACATTCTAGTAGGGGGAGAGAAATAATGAAAAAAAATAGTGAAACATATGGTGCTTTGGAAGATAAGTGCTGTAGAGAAAAATAAGGCAGAAAACAGGGATTGTGAGTATTGGAGAAATTTTGCAAGTTTAAGTAGGATGGTTAGGTAAGGCTTCAGTGGAATCTAATTATATTCCTTATCACTTCACACAGACTCTTCTCCAGCCAGGCTGATAGTTCATTCATTCATTAGTGCCTACCCTACCCACCATTGTATCATACCAGGCACAGGATACACATTTAGGAACAAAACAGACATCACTCCTATCCTTATGGAGCCCAGAGTGTAGTGCAGGGGACAGACAGGAAAAAAAAAATTACACAGATAATGACTTGCATCATGATAAGTGTGATGAAAAGCAGTACAAGGTACTAACATGTACCATGCATGGAGAACACTATACACATACTAGTCCTAGTAGGATAAAAGCCACACAGAGACCCCTGAACAAAATTTATTTTTTAAAAAATTTTTAAAGATTTTATTTATTTGACAGAGAGTACACAAGCAGGGGGAACAGCAGAGGGAGAAGGAGAAGCGGGCTCCCTGACAAGCAGGGAGTCCGATGCAGGGCTTGATCCCAGGACTCTGGGATCTGACCTGAGCAGAACACAGGTGCTTAACCGACTGAGCCACCCAGCCGCCCGACCCCTGAACAAAATTTAGTCTCATTGGATTATACTGGGAAGGACCATGACAATGCGATTACAAAACAAACTATTGTTTGGTTGAGGTTGTGTCTAGGGATCCATGAGTTTGTGATTTCAAATGTCTGATTGCCATAATTGCATATAGATACCTTTAGCCTCCAGCCCAGCTAATTACTGGCATTTGATTTTAAACACACAGACATATATGGCTCTATTTTTCTGGAATACAAATAAATGACTGTTTGACATGGTGAATTGTGAGCCTGCTAGAAAACTGACTTAAAAGGAGGGAAAGCATTAATGAAGATAATGGCTGATTTTTAGAGTAGAGTGCCTATTTGTTTGTTCTCCTTTCATTGTGCCTCCAATGCTTCAAACCCCCCTAAAATGAAAGATTGTAGGATAAAATGCATCCTTTTTATTTTTAAACTATGGAGAGCAAAGTATTTTAATGAGGAAGTATATTATCTTATTCTCCTATAAACCAAGGGCTAATAGCCTGGAACTGGTACTTTGGCTCCCGAAAAAGTCCGACAAGACAAGCCAATTACAGACTCTGAAACATTTTTATTTTTAGTTTCTCGTAATAGCGATTCATTCTCTGCTATGGTACATTAACTGGGAAACAAGTTGAAATGAGAGTTTTGGCATCTTTAGAATAATTGACTATATTTACCAAACTCTGAATAGTGCAGAGAGGTTGGTGGGGAGAGGGATAGAGGAGCAAAAGATTAGGCAAGGGGAAAGTGTCTCCAAGAAGGCATGACTTTCAATAAAGTCATGACTTTCTCTTTTTTTTTTTTAAGATTTTATTTATTTATTTGACAGAGAGAGAATACAAGTAGGGGGAGTATGAGAGAAAGAAGCAGGCTTCCAGCGGAGCAGGGAGCCCAATGTGGGGCTCGATCCCAGGACCCTGGGATCATGCCTTGAGCAGAAGGCAGAAGCTTAACGACTAAGCCACCCAGGCGCCCCAAGTCATGACTTTCAAATTGACATCTGTGGAATACAGTTTAGCTTAACCTTTTTCCCCCCCTTTTCAGTTTATTCTTCAAATAGACAAGAGTTCGATTATTTATGCTGATTTCTGCCTTTATGTATGTTATGGTGTTACTTTGGTGAGCAGGAATAATTAGTTGTTTACCAACAAAGAGTGCAATAGACACAGCTCTGATATTCTTCTCCATACCAGGATCTCTAGCAGTTCCCAGTTGTCCTCTGTATCTGGGTGCATTGGTAACGCTGTTAGCTGGCCTGTTCACTTTCCTTTTGGGTGGAGTTTCTTTTGTTTTGGAGGCCTGTGACTGTTTTGATCTGCTCTTCCTTTAGTGGCTCTGCTTGCCTGTCTGGTGGTCTTTTTGGAAGTTCCAACCCAATGCCAATCTGAAGTGGAGCTGGTAATGCCAAGGGGAGGGAATCTTTGGGAGGGATAGAAATGTAATAAGGGAAGAAAGTTGAAGTTAAATGAACTGCTAAAACAAATATAATCTTAGGCCTCATTAATGAAGTATAGTTCCCTGATTATGGGATGAATTAACCCTTCTGAACTCTCTGCTGCTTGGATACATCTGGAGTATTAAATTAAATTCTGAATGCCTTATTTCAAGTAGCACACTGACAGACTAGAGTAAGCTTCAAAGAAGGTTAAGAAACTGGTAAAGGGCCTGGAGACCACGTCACTTTTGGAACAATATTTGTGTTGCTTAATTCTGATGGAGGCAAAAAGTCAGTTGCATCAAGTCCACATTATCATTGGGCTGCACTGGGCAAGTGTGTTGAAATGAAGAGACTAAAACTAAAACATCGCAAAAGCATAAAACATTCTTCTTCTTTTTAATGTTTGGATTGTGAGAGTTAGTTTGAGTAACACTATGTGGGCATACCTTGGAGGTATTGCAAGTTACGTTCCAGACCATCACAATAAAGCAAATATTGCAACAGAGTGAGTCAAATGAATTTTTTTGTTTTCCTAGTGCATATAAAAGTTTTTCATTATACTGTAACCTGTGAAGTGTGTAATAGTGTTATGTATAAAAATGTACATACCTCAATTAAAAATACTTTATTGCTAAAAAATGTTAACCATCATCTGACCTTTCAGCGAGTCATGAATTTTTTGTTAGTGAAGGGTCTTGCCTCCATATTGATGGCTGCTGACTGATAAGGGTGCTGATTGCTGAAGGTTAGGGTGGCTGTGGCAATTTCTTAAAACAAGACATCAATGAAATTTGCCACATCAATTGATTCATCCTTTCACAAATTATTTCTCTGTAGCATGTAATGCTGTTTGATAGCATTTTACCCATAGTAGAACCTCTTTGAGAATTGGATCACTTCTCTCAAACTCTGCTGCTGCTTTATCAACTAAGTTTATGTCATATTCAAAATTCTTTGTTGTCCTTTCAACAATATTCATAGCATCTTTAGCAGGAGTAGATTCCATCTCAAGAAACCACTTTCTTTGCTTATCCATAAGAGGAAGCTCTCCTAATCCATAAAAAGCAAGTTTTATCATGAGATGGCAGCAGTTCAGTCTCTTCTTCAGGCTCTACCTCTAATTCTAGTTCTCTTGCTATTTCCACCACATCCGCTGTTACTTCCTTCACTCAAGTCTTGAACCCCTCAAAGCCATTCATGAGGACTGGAATCAACTTCTTCCAAACTCCTGTTAATGTTGATATTTTGATCTCCTCCCATGAATCATGAATGTTCTTAATGACATCAAGAATGGTGACTCCTTTCCAGAAGATTTTCAATTTACATCTCCTGGATCCATCAGAGTAATCACTATCTATGGCAGCTATAACATTACAAAATATATTTCTTAAATGATAGGACTTGAAAGCTGAAGTGCATCCTTGATCCATGGGCTGTAGAATGGTTGCTGTGTTAGCAGGCATGAAAATATGAATCTCATTATACATCTCCATCAGAGCTCTTGGGTGACCAGCTGCATTGTCAATGAGCAGTAGTATTTTGGAAGGAATCTCTTTTTCTGAGCAGTAGGTCTCAAGAATAGGCTTCAGATATTCAGTAAACCAGACTGTAAGCAGGTGTGCTGTCATCCAGGCTTTGTTGTGCCATTGATAGAGCACAGACAGAGTAGATTTGGCATATTTCATAAGGGCCTTAGGATTTTCAGAATGGTAAATGAGCATTGGCTTAAGCTTAAAGTCACCAGCTGTATTGGTCCCTAACAAGCGAGTCAGCCTAAGGTTGAAGCTTTGAAGCCAGGCATTGACTTCTCCTCTTTAGCTATGCAAGTCCTAGATGGTATCTTCTTCGAATAGAAGGCTGTTTCATCTACATTGAAAATCATTTGTGTAGTGTAGACACCTGCATGAATGATCTGAGCTCATTCTTCTGGGTAACTTGCTGCAGCTTCTACATCAGCACTTGCTGCTCCACCTTGCACTGTTATGTCAAAGAGACAACTTCTTTCCTTAAACCTCATCAACCAACCTCTGCTAGCTTCAAACTTTCTTCTGTAGCTTCCTTACCTCCCTCGGCCTTCATGGAATTGAAGAGATTTAGGGCCTTGCATTGGATTAGGCTTTGGCTTAAGGAAATGTTGTGACTGGGTTGAGCTATCCAGACCACTGAAACTTTCTCCATATCAGCAATAAGGCTCTTCTACTTTCTTATTATTTGTGTGTTCACTAGAGTAGCGCTTTCAATTTCCTTGGTTAAATGACACAAGAGGCCTGGCTTTCAGCCTGTCTCAGATTTCTATATGTTTTCCTCACTAAGAGTTATCATTTATAGGTTTTGATTTGAAGTGAGAGACGTATGACTCTTCCTTTCACTTGAACACTCAAAGGCCATTGTAGGGCTATTAATTGGTTTAATTTCAGTATTGCTGTGTCTCAGGAAATAGGGAGGCCTGAGGAGAGGGAGAGAGATGGGAAATGGCAGGTTGGGGGAGCAGTCAGAACACACACACTTATCTATTAAGTTTGCTATCTTATATGGGTGCAGTTTGTGGTGTCCCAAAACAACTACAATAGTAATATCAGAGATCACTGAACAACCATAACAAATACAATAATAAAGAAAAAGTTTGAAATACTGTGAGAATTAATCAAAATGTGACACAGAGACATTCAGTGACCAAATGCTGTTGGAAAAATGGCACTGATAGACTAGCTTGCTGCAATGGCTGTGAAGGGCAATTAGGTGAGGCACAATAAAAAGAAGTATGCCTGTATACTGTTTGAACCCAGGACCAGCTAATTATTTGACCATCACAAGAGCTTTCGTATACACAGCATGGTAAATCAGTTTTCAGGTGTAAGGCCCTAACCTGATAGATCACTGGGTGATCAGGGACATTTCCCTTCCCCTTCTAGAATGCTCTGTATTTAATCTTCTCATCGTTAATGAACAGATAATCACTGCTGCCAGAGGCAGGGTTGTAGAAAGGATGGATGGATGGCTGCTATGCTGTCTTCCATCTTCGTGACCCCTTTTACAGCTTTGTAGCGGTGTGCTTTCAGTGGAGTTAGGAAGGAGTTAATGTCTTTGAAAAACCTTGGATGTGGCTTGTTTTCGTCCTAGGAATACTGAAAAGATGAACATGTAGTAGGAAATTTCAAGATTTTTCTGGTATTAGAGACTCTTTTCCCCCCAAAAAAAGCACTTCTAGTAATAATAAGCCCAAATGACAGAAGAAATATTAACTTAGGAAAGTAAAATTTCAAAAGGCAGATTTTATGAAATGGTTGACTGCTGTTGTATTCTCATTATTTTTAGAACACAGGGAGAGGTTGTTCATACCTTTATTTGTTCTCTATCTTCTCATGCCTTATTCATTTATATTTTAAAGCACAGTGAAGAAAACTTTGTGAGGCAAGAGGTAAAAGTCGTCTTTGTTTACACAGAAACACAATGTGTACATTGTTGGCTCAAGTCCTGCAGTAGATAGTAAGGGTCTGGCTTCAGAGTCATCCATGCCCTGTTATGTAGGAAAAGAAGACACAGAAACATTGTTCTCAGAGCAGAGACAATGTTTCTGAATAAGTCAAGATTTCCCTTGTTTCTTCTTGTGACCTTCCCTCACCTTGGTCTCTAGATGGGGTCAGGCTTCCAGGGATGGCTTGTAGTTAGCTGGTAAGTGATGGGGAGGGACTAGGGCTCGGGCAGCACCTGGAAGGCAGGAGGGCTGCCCAAAAACTTTCAGCTTCTGGAGAAAAGACACGGTGTCAGGTGATCAGAAGAAGGATGGAACAAGCATAAAATCCACATCCTCAGACTCCATAAAAAGGGAAAAAGTGCTTGCTTTGCTCCCTACCAAGCGCGTGAATTTTATGGTAATCTCTTTTTACAGGGCGGAGAGTGAGTGGGTCTGAGGTGCTGAGGAAAATGAAGGTCTCCACCTACAGGTTGCTGCCTGAAAGGGCTGTACCTTCCTTTTCTTCCTCTGACAAGTGGACAAGGGGAAGTTTTAAGCGGCTATCCAAGCTAAGGCCAACTTGCTCAAGGTTCATCTTTATGCAGAAGCTGCAAAAAGAATTTGGAAGTCATGAACATCTGACCACTGGAGAAAACCTTTACAGGCTCAAAAATCAGTCTCTGTGGTTTAATTAGCTACTCATCCAGACATTGATTTTTCTAGCACTTGTACTGAATGTAACTTGTCTTCCAAACTTTACAGAAGAGCCAACCCAAATCCAGCTGGATTTGTGGCTGTAGGGAAGTTGCTTGATTTTATTAAGCATGGCTTATGCTCTTTCTCTTTCTCTCTCCCCTGACACTCATACGTAACTTGCAAAATCAAGAATTAGAGCTAGAGAGAAGCAAACTCTTCCCCCCAAACAAATATTTCCCCACTTCCATCCCCCGTTTAGATCTCATGTGTCTGAAGGCAGTTCTGATGGTGTTACCCAGAAGGGCCTTCTAGGTTGCTCTCTCCTCTATGCTCCACATGTATATACATTATACACAGTATGTATATACATTATGCACAGTATGTATATACATTATACAAATGATATTTGTGTCTTCTCTTACTCCTCCCCAACACTAGAAATGTGAGCTCCTTGAGGGCAGGACTGGAAATCTAATTCATCTCCATATCCCTAGCATCCACCATGGGGCCTGGCACGTAGTCTAAACAGTATTTGTTGAATTGAATTGAATTGAATTGAATTGAATTGAATTGAATTATTTCGGGCCCTAGCTGTACTAGCTGCCATTTGTTCTGCAACAGGCAGTCGTGGACAGCTAGGGCGCATGAAGCAAATCTTTTCAATTGTGGGGAAGACTCTGAATGATCTCTTTTTGCTTTTTATTCTACCCCTTCTCATTGCTCCCATCTACCAGTTTCCGCTACTGGTTGCCTGCAGTTTGTGCAAGGAAAGGTCCTAAACATAGTGCAGGGTTTTCTGTGACTTTTATGCCTTTTGACCCGGGACTGATGGCTTTGTCATTTTACTCAGCCTTTATATAGTATGGTCAAATTTGATTAATTGAGACTAACTTGGGGGCAGGCCATTGGGAATTACAGATAGAAAAGAAATGCAATTTTATCACTTTGAAGTTCATAGAGTAATAAGTAGACTAACAAAGCCCTTGCCAGGAAGTTTTGCCAAGTAGAATCCTTGGTCCTGCTTTAATGAATAAATAAGAATGATGTGCAATTAACATATTTATTGTTTATAAATTGCTTCTAAAGTGCTTAAAAACAATTTATGCTCTTAAGTAGTTTAAACACTTCCCTTGTAATCTTGTTTACACCATAATTCGCCCAGCAAACTTTTAAAAAATAGATACAGCAGCCTAGTTCTATGTGAATCATCACCAAATATGAATCAGTGATATCTGAACTACAACGGTGTGACTCCAACACATAAAACAAGTAAACACAAAAAACGAGTAAATTTGAGAATGATGCTTTGAGGAAATGGGCAGAGCAGATTCCTTCTTTCCTATTTAGATGTTGATAGTGATAGAGGCAGGAGCTTAGATTTAGTTCTTCAGTCCTATTTAGAGAAGAGAAAATCTCTCTCAGAAGGAAGCAATACTTGCCATCATTCTAGCCACCCCCTCAGTGGTCTAATGCCAATTTCCACTGAGGCAGTAAAATGAGCAAATTTACCTTTTAGATAATTTCCCTATGATCAAACAATCCCCAGTGGGCAAGACTAATAGAAGATACTGTATTTTGATTGCAGTTTATCTCTAGCAATTATAGATGAGCAATTTAAGTGGCAACAAAGCAAGTCATTTGCTAGAATGAGGCCATATTTCACAGAGCTTTATCATTCGACTTTCTCTGAATCACTCAGCTAAAGACAGCCAGTTTCCTTGGGTGGATCATACATTCTCTTTCTACAGTATCCTGAGGAGCAATTCCTTTTCTTAATGATAGGATGTTGGTAAGAAATGATTTACAAACATCGTTTGCACTAAGTTTCACTTTTTCTTCCCATGAGAAATCTAGCTCACAGATCATAAAACATTTAGTTTTACTCTTTGGGGACTTCTTAGGAGAAATAACAGGAAGGAGAAACTGGGCAAGAGGAAAAAGATGAGGCCTGGCTTGGGTGTCAGAAGATATGAGTTCTAAACCCATGCCTGTGTTTGTATTAACCAGCTTTGTTGCTTGGGGTAGTTGTGAGGTTCCCTGAGCTTATTTCCTGGTCTTCAGAGTAGTGTGTTTGTGTGTGTGTGTGTGTGTGTGTGTGTGTGTGTGCATGCATGTGAGAGAGAAAGGGGAAGGGGGGGGAGAGAGACTCCCAAAGAGGTTTTTGTTTTTTTTTTTTAGTGTTCTATGGGTATATAGGTTTTGTGATGGTCATGAGTTCAAAAGGAAATTTTTCAAAGCCTATAGTGGACAGCATAGCATTGTCAAGTTGCACTAATGGTGTGAAGAAGCTTTGCAAATGACCATTTCACAGTAAAGCAACTGAAGGCTCTATCATTATCTGAAGAAGTAATTAATATTGCATAAAAGGATTTTTTTTGAATTTATGAGGGATAGATCTCAGAAGGGACTATATAGATTGAAAGCAAAAGCAGTAGTCAGCCTGTTGGGCTTCCGTTTCCTGCTACCTCTAAAGTTAGACTGGGTCACAGGTCCCCTGATCCAAGAAGCAGGAGTCTTAGTTTCTTGCACTGACTCTGCCAATCCTAGGCTATTTGATCTTGAATTCAAAAACTCTCTGCACCTCAGTTTTTTTTCGTCTGTTAAAAAGGGGAAATGATACTTTGCCTATATACTTCTGAAGTCTTTTGTGGTTGCTGGAGAAGGTCATACATGAGGGCTCTGTGAAAAAAACAATTGCCACACCAGTACAAGGTACTATTTAAGAAAATAACATTTTAAATTGGGCCATTGAGATATGCAGCTCTACAGGTGTTTCTCATTCTGTTAGATTGTAAACATTCCCTTTAAAGGTGTGGATTGCTTCGTGTTTGATATAATGTATATTACATAATGGTGTCTTAATATTAATAAACATGGCTTCTAAATCTTTAGGTCATACTTTGGGTGGATGAAACAGATGGAAATAGAAAGATGGGAAGACCGAAAGTTAGTTTTTTACTTAAGCCAGTTCTCCCTCCTGTCTAAATTCTTAAGAAATGTTGGAACAAATACAAGTCTAGGAAGCACAGGAACTTAAGGGAAAGGCTTCCAGCTTTTCCCCATTGAGAATGATATTTGCTGTAGGCTTTTCATAGATGGTTTTTAAGAGATTGAGGAATGTACCCTCTATCCCTACACTCTGAAGGGTTTTAATCAGGAAAGGATGCTGTATTTTGTCAAATGCTTTTTCTGCATCTATTGAGAGAATCATATGATTTTTGAATTTTTCTTTCTGGATAAAATCCAAGACACTGATAGATTTGTGAATGTTGAACCACCCTTGCATCCCAGGGATGAATCCCACTTGGTCGTGATGGATAATCCTTTTAATGTACTGTTGGATTAAGAAGTTGTGGTCCATATATACAATGGAATATTACTCAGCTATCAGAAAGAACGAGTTCTCAACATTTGCTGCAACATGGACGGCACTGGAGGAGATAATGCTAAGTGAAATAAGTCAAGCAGAGAAAGACAACTATCATATGGTTTCTCTCATCTATGGAACATAAGAACTAGGAAGATCGGTAGGGGAAGAAAGGGATAAAGAAAGGGGGGTAATCAGAAGGGGGAATGAAGCATGAGAGACTATGATCTCTGGGAAACAAACTGAGGGCTTCAGAGGGGAGGGGGATGGGGGACTGGGATAGACCAGTGATGGGTAGTAAGGAGGGCACGTATTGCATGGTGCACTGGGTGTTATACGCAGCTAATGAATCATCGAACTTTACATCAGAAACCAGGGATGTACTGTATGGTGACTAACATGATGTAATAAAAAAACATTAAAATAAAAAAAATAAAAATAAAAAAATAAAAATCCTGTAAGAAAAAAAAAAAAAAGGAAGCACAGGAGCCTTTTTAAAAAGAGCTTTGCCAAACTTTCATTTCTGATTCAATCTATCAAAGGGACAAGTGAGCTCTTCCTATCTCGTAGACATGTCTAACATCTGCTGTTATTGAATTAACAAACAGTGGGTGAGCACCTGCTGTGTTCCCAGAACAGAGACAGGAACTGAAGATTTGGACGCTAAAGATGTGGTCCTTATCCTTAAGGATTTTCCAGCCTAGTGGTGGTGACAAATAGGCAATGCAACGTGTTAACATGATATGATAGCGATAAGTATACTCTTTATATTTCCTTAGGTCACCAAGTGCCTCACATTTCAGAACTGGAGAGTCCTAAGTAAGAGGCCAACAGTCTTGCTCTAAGGCAGCACTGCCCAATAGAACTTTATGTGGTGATGAACATCTATATATCTGTGCTGTCCGGTGCGGTAGCCACTAGTCACATTTGCCTATTGAGCACTTGAAATGTGGCTACTCTGATCAAGGAACTAAATTTTTTTAAATATTTTTTTATTATATTATGTTAGTCACCATATAGTACATCCCTGGTTTTTGATGTAAAGGTCGATGATTCATTAGTTGCGTATAACACCCAGTGCACCATGCAATACGTGCCCTCCCCACCACCCATCACCAGCCTATCCCATTCCCCCACCCCCTCCCCTCTGAAGCCCTCAGTTTGTTTCCCAGAGTCCATAGTCTCTCATGCTTCATTCCCCCTTCTGATTACCCCCCCTTCCTTATCCCTTTCTTCTCCTGCCGATCTTCCTAGTTCTTGTGTTCCATAGATGAGAGAAACCATACGATAATTGTCTTTCTCTGCTTGACTTATTTCACTTAGCATTATCTCCTCCAGTGCCGTCCATATTGCAGCAAATGTTGAGAAATCGTTCTTTTTGATAGCTGAGTAATATTCCATTGTATATATGGACCACATCTTCATAATCCAGTCATCTGTTGAAGGACATCTCTGCTCCTTCCACGATTTAGCTTTTGTGGACAATGCTGCTATGAACATTGGGGTGCATATGGCCCTTCTCTTCACTACGTCTGTATCTTTGGGGTAAATACCCAGTAGTGCAATGGCTGGATCATAGGGTAGCTCAATTTCTAACTTTTTAAGGGACCTCCACACTGTTTTCCAGAGTGGCTGTACCAACTTGCATTCCCACCAACAGTGTAGGAGGGATCCCCTTTCTCCACATCCTCTCCAACAATTGTTGTTTCTTGCCTTGTCAATTTTTGCCATTCTAACTGGCGTAAGGTGGTATCTTAGTGTGGTTTTGATTTGAATTTCCCTGATGGCTAATGATTTTGAACATTTTTTCATGTGTCTGTTAGCCATTTGTATGTCTTCCTTGGAAAAGTGTCTGTTCATATCTTCTGCCCATTTTATGATTTGTTTATTTCTTTCTCGTGTATTGAGTTTGAGAAGTTCTTTGTAGATCTTGGATACCAGTCTTTTATCTGTAGCGTCATTTGCAAATATATTCTCCCATTTCGTGGGCTGAAGGAACTAAATTTTTAATTTTATTTTTGTTAACTGAAATTTAAAGAGGTACATGTGTGTATCCTATTGGACAGTAAGGCTGGAAGAAATGGTAGAGTGGGCCCATAGTCAGGCTCCAAGGCAGTCCTGAGTTGAAATCTCTCTTGTTCCGGATCTTAGAAAGCCCTAGTCAAGTTGTCCCCATTCTTTAACCGTTTTTCTATTCACGTACTACGCTAGTCTTTGAGTGGCTCATTTCTAGCTGACAGCTCTGAATTATGCATGCTAATGTGCTTTACTTAACCCTGGGATAAGGGTTTTTTTTTTCTTCCTTTCTCTCCCTCTCTCTCTTTTTTTTCTTTTTTTAAGAAAAGAGATTCCGTGACAGTTCAGTCATAACAAAGGAAGGAAATCGGGTGAAGGAAAACTAGTTTATAAAGGCTTTTAAAATGTCACAAACTTTGATTTTCACATAATTTCAGATGGTATGAGGTCATTTCAACTCTTTAAGCTGAGTTTTCTCTGTCTTACACACACACACACGTGCGCACGCACACACTTTCCAGCTAAGGTGTCTGCTGCAGAAGGTTGGGTGCCTTCTATTCCTATTAAATCAGCAATTAGAAAAGTTGGCTCCATATATATTTTTTCTCTCTCATGCCAAAACCAAGAATGTTCACTGCATTATTTCTTTTTCTGGTAGAACAGATAGGAGGAGAATGAGCCAAAATATCCTAGGAGGGAACTCCAGAAAGAAAACTCTTCATAATGTTCAATGGGAATTTAGATGGAAATAGAAATAAATATGCAAGGTAGATCAAGTTTATGACCTGATGATCAGATGACTTGTCATTTGTCTAGTAATACAGTATTACAAAAAACCTGCACATATATTATTTTACTTGATCCTAAAAATAATTCTGTAAGATAGGGCAGATGTTATTTCGATTTTATAGATTAGGAAACTGAGGCGAGGTTCAGTGATTTCTGCAAGGTCACACAGCTGGTAAGAACTTTTTCTTTTTCCTTTTTCCTTTTTTTTTTTAGTGTTCAGTGGTCCATTAGTTGCATATAACACCCAGGGCTCATCACCACACATGCCCTCCTTAATACTCATCACCCGGTTACCTCAGCCCCCCACCCCCTCCCTTCTGTAACCCTCAGTTTGGTTTCCAGAGTCCAGAGGGTTCGTCTCCCTCTCTGATTTCTTCCCATTCAGTTTTCCCTCCTTTCCCCTTGTTAAGAACTTTTTCTATTTTTACTTTGAGGGCTCTGTATTTGGAGGCTTTCTAGGGATTTCCTTTGAATATTATGTGATCTTTTCTTTTTTTTTTTTAATATTTTATTTATTTATTTGACAGAGATAGAGACAGCCAGCGAGAGAGGGAACACAGCAGGGGAGTGGGAGAGGAAGAAGCAGGCTCATAGCAGAAGAGCCTGATGTGGGGCTCGATCCCGTAACGCCGGGATCACGCCCTGAGCCGAAGGCAGACGCTTAACCGCTGTGCCACCCAGGCGCCCCTATGTGATCTTTTCTAAGCTTATAACCATCTGCAAAAACAGTTGCCAGGGTGACCTATGGCCCTAACTGAAGTAGTGTCCACCAGGATCAAGCATTTTATAATGACCAAACACAAAGGTACAACATTCTTTCCCTTGCCAAAATTATGCATTATGTGTGTGTGTGTGCACATATGTGTGTGAATTAAGACATAACTGCCCACAGCTCTTTTTACTTTAACCTCAAAGTGTTTCTGTGTTATCAAGTAGACACATTGTTGAGCAGACTGGGATGAAGAGTGTGCCGGTTTCCTTTGATAAAAGGGTGGAAAAAGAGGTGTCTAAGAGTATTTGAAAGACCAGCAGGAAGCTGGGGAGGCAGAAACTGAGAACAGGGCAGGGAAGGAAGGTAGAAATCAATTGCACAGGCTGAAGAGGTATGACTGCCTGACAGAGGACAGTGTTAAGTTTCTGACAGCGTTATTTTTGTTGTTGTTGTTGTTGTTTTTGACAGGTAAGTTTGGGATTGTTCCTGGTTTTTGCTGCTGGGAGTCTGATGGTAGAGGGAGAGTGAAGTGTTCCTTCTCGTTTTTTCTTCTTTTTTTAAATTTTCCAGTTTTAATGAGAAATAATTGATATCCGTCACTGTATAAGTTTAAGGCATACAGCATGATGGTTTGATTTACATATATTTTGAAATGGTTTACCACAGTAGGTTCAGCTAGCATCCATCTTCTCATATAGATACAATAAAAAGAAAATAAAGAAAAAAATATTTTCTCCTTGTGATGAGAACTCATAGGATTTACTCTCTTAACTTTCTATATATCCTACAGCAGTGTTACCTGTAGTTATCATACTGTATATCACATCCCTAGTACTTATTTATCTTATACCTAGAATTTATACCTTTTGCACACCTTCCTCCAACTTCCCCTCCCCCACCCTCTGCCTCTGGTAACCTCAAGTCTGACCTTTATTTCTGTGAATTTGGTGTTGTGTTTTTTAATTCCATGTGTAACTGAGATCATACAGTCTTTGTTCTTCTCTGACTTATTTCACTGAGCATAATGCCTTCAAGGTCCAGCCATGTTGCCACAAATGGTAGGATTTCCTTGGTTTTTAATGGCTGAATAGTATTCCATTATGTGTGTGTGTATGTGTGTGTACGTATATAAAACAACTTCTTTATCTACTTTTTCATCAATGGACACCTAGGTTGTTTCCATGTCTTGGCTATTGTAAATAATGCAGCTGTGAACATGGGGGTGCAGGGATCTTTTCAGGTTATTTTTCATTACCTTTGGATATATTCCCAGAAGTAGAATTGTTGGATCATATGGTAGTCTATTTTTAATTTTTTTGAGGGTCCTCAATACTTTTTTCCATAGCGGCTATGTATTAATTTACAATCCCACCAACAGTGCATAGGGTTCCCTTTTCTTCACATCCATTTGCTATCTCTTGCCTTTTTGATGATGGACATTCTAACAGGCATGAGGTGATACCTTACTGTGGTTTTAACTTGTATTTCCCTAATGACTAGTGACTTTGAGAATCTTTTCATGTACCTGTTGGCCTTTCATATATTTTCTTTGGAGAAATGTCTATTCAAATCTGTTGCCCAAGTTTTATCTGTGTTATTTGTATTTTTGCTATTGAGTTGTATGGGTTCTGTATATATTTTGGATATTAACCTCTTATCAGATATATGGCTTGCAAATATTTCTCCCACTCTGTTTTTTTTTTTTTCATTTTGTTGATGGTTTTTTTTTTTTTCTTTGCTGTGCAGAAGCTTTTTAACTTGATCTAGCCCCACTTTTTTTTTTTAAAGATTTACTTATTTATTTGAGTAGGGGGCAGAGGGAGAGAGAGAATCTCAAGCAGAATCCCTGCTGAGCATGGGGCTCATGCAGGGGTTGATCTCACAACCCTGAAATCATGACCTGAGCTGAAATGAAGATTCAGGGGCTCAGCTGACTGAGCCACCCAAGTACCCTGAGTCCCACTTGTTTTTTATTTTGTTACTTATGCTTTAGATGTCATATCCAAAAAATCATTACCAAGACCCTTATCAAGGAGCTTTGTTTCTATGTTTTCTTCTAGGAGTCTCATAATTTTAAGTCTCATATTTAAGCATTTTATTCATTTTGAGTTAATTTTTGTGAGTGATGTAAGATATGGGTCCAGTTTCATTTTTCTACATGTGAATATTTAATTATCCCGGCACCATTTATTGAAAATAATTGTGTCTTTTTCCAAGAGTATTCTTTGCTCCCTTGTCAAAAAATAGTTGACCTTATGTACTTGTCTTTGTTTCTGACCTCTCAGTTCTTTTCCACTGGCTAATTTCTCTGTTTTTCTACCAGTACCATACTGTTTTGATGGCTGTAGCTTCATAGCATACCTTGAAATCAGGAAGTATGATGCCTCCTGCTTTGTTCTTCTTTCTCAGGACTTCTTTGGCTATTTGGGTCTTTTGTGGTTTCATAAAAATTTTAGGACTCTTTTTTCCTGCTTCTATAAAAAATGCCATTGGAATCTTGATAGGGATTGCATTGAACCTCCCCTCATTATTTTTTAATCTTCCTGCAGGAGGAAATTGCTCTAGTTTCATTCACCACCCTTGAACCTGTCATGTTCAAGCAGGCTAGGTTATTTTTCTCCTCTCAAATAGTATACCCAGTTAGCTAATCCTAATTACTTGTATTTCACTGCATTTTCTAGAATCCTAATGAGATGTGTTCCTAGTGGTGTGAGTGAAGGATATGGAGTGAAACATCTTGGATTCTAGTTGCAAATGTGACACTGCTTCTCGCTAGTAGAGGGCAAATCTCTTAACCTGTTCTGTCCTGCTGTTAGTGGGGTTAATAATGTTTATTTAGCTCCTAATAGTAGCAGGAGAATTAACTAGTTAATGTTGGTTAAAAGGCAAAAAAAAAAAAAAAGAAAAGAAAAAAGAAAAGGAAGGAAGGAAGGAAAGAAATGGCAAGTTTTTGTGTATTGTGTCCCTTTCCAAATGCTAATTCTTTTTGCAGGATGATATTAACAGGCGGCATCTGCTCCACTGCAGTCATTAAGCACCTCATGGATGTCTTGCTGGCTTGATGAGAAGCAAAATTCTTCAGTTCTGTGCCATGAGCTCTGTAGAAAATGTACCTACCTTCAGCCCCGGTTTTCAACTTGGGTGTCTATTTTCTGCGCATCTAAAAATATTCGTTTCCCTTATGGCTTCTCTAAGGTTTAGTAATTTTTCTTTCTCCTGAAACCCTTTTTATTTACTGTTACCGGTGCAAAATGACTATTTTGTTTCAGCTGTGGGAGAAAATGATCCCTTTTTATAACAGCTTGTTAAACATTCTGGAATTCTTTGTGATCTAAAGTTCCATATAAATGCAAGATGCTTTAGTGATTATTGTTCTGTTCGTGCATTGCATAACCGCATTACAGATTTCTAATACTCTGACAATTTCAAGCTGCGGATAATATTAGCCACTTTGTGTAATTATGGCTTCACTGTGCATGGTTGCCAGCACTCTTATGTCAGAAAGTAGCCTTTTGATTAATCTCTGTTTTCGAATCAGGTCAAATTCTAACCTGCCCTTACCTCACACCCTGCATAAAATGAGAACGTATATGACGATTTGGGAGGACAGGTAGGGGCTTTTAGAGAATGAGTAAACATTTCCATTACTTTCTTGAATCCTCTTCCTATTTCTTCTCAGTTATTGTCCATGAAGTGATGCTAAAGTTTGAGCGCTTTCTTGCCTCCAACACTGATTTGGTGCAGTGCTTAAGTTGCTAGAAAATGGAGGCTACTGTGGATCGCCTTCAGTGTGCAATGCCCTTTATTTAAACTACAGACATAATTAGAGAGTTGCCAACGTTAAGCAACCATGGAGTCTGATTTTGAGAAATATTTATTGCACCTCATTAAATTTGAAATTAGTACTTAAAAGATCAGAAATAAATAATCTGTTTATATTTTTTGTGACAGTAAATATAAGTGGATGCTGTGTATGCACATTTTTGACTCTACACATTCCACTGAACTGAGATATGCCTCTGTTTGCCATGGCAGTAATCAAAATAGCTGCACCAAAAGAGAACTACGGAGAATTTCATTGACCACAAACAAGAATATGGTCTATTGTATTGTATCTAATTAGAAAACATCAAGCTGACACAGTCACAATTTCTAAGATTGTATATTACTTGACTGTTTTTGGTCAGCATGATTACATGTTACAAGCTCCAGCAACAAGCTGGACCAGGGAAGTGAATTTAGAATGATATGCCAAAGGCTGTTACTCCTTCAATGTTAAATAAGCTTGTGGAAGCAACTGGGTTTTAAGTGATATATAATATAAACAATGAGATTGGGGTTGGAATTGGATTTGGGGGGGTGTTGTTTTGGCCCACAGGCACAGGGCCACCCACTGTTTTCCCTCCAAATATTTTAAGTCTTTTCAGCTGATGAGGTTCCTCAATAGAAATTATACTCTGCAGGAAGTTAGGCCTCCATAGCTGCTAAATAACAGATTTGAGGCACCAATAAACTCGAATTTAGCAGAAAGGAATGGACCAGCTCAGTGTCTGAGAGTGTGCTGGGCCTTCCCTGAGCCAGAAGGGCTCAAACAGAGGCTGTATTCAGGAGAGCTCATATGTGACTCCCTGGGCCATTTCTTGTGGGAGGTCTTATGTTTGTTTTTTATTGTCCGTTGGGCCAGATTTACCAAGTCATAGTTTCTGAAATTGGAGCTACCCCATAAAGTCATCACTAGTCCTGTTAGGTCACCTTGTAAAGATGGTTGCTAGTGCCTTTAAAGGACAGCTGAAATAGTTACCAAGGTCTAGGGATGAAAGTGGCTCATTCCTGGAACCCTTGGACTATGTGACTAAGCTCTCCAAGTGGGACTGGAGAACTACCTTCAGTTAGTGTGTGCCAAATTTATCTTTGTCTAATTGCTCGACTATACTCTCTTGATTCACTCACTGAAAGGAACTAAGAAAGTCATTCTGAGGAAAATAGGTATAAAGCAGACTAATCACTTCCTTGATGTTACCATCTTGTGTTTGCTTTCTGTTTCAGTAGTTGGTAATGCCAAGAACAGTGCTCCTGGGAATTTTTCTTGCTGTCCTTGTTTTTGTGGCATGTTCTAGCTGAGTCAGTATTTAACATGGCTGTAGCACTTAACCTGTGTGTTTGTTTTCTTGGCTCCTTAAGAGGGGAATAACAGTTGGCACCTGCTTGTAAAGTACTTTGATATTTGGGGATGAAAGGCACTCTGTGCCTGCAAAATAACTTTAATATGTTGTAGTTACATATTTGGGGATGGTGATTGGACTCCAGGGTTTGTTCCACTGGCAAATATGATTGATAGCTACTTGCTTCTCGGGGTTAATTTTGTTTATGTGGGATAAGACAGCGTGGCTCACATGACTGGATTCATCTTATTTACTCTTAAGCTATTTTTACTCGTACTGAGGTCTTGTTGATTTTGCATTTCTACATAGAATAGGCATTAACTGGTTCCTGAGAGCTTTTTATAAGCAGATACTATTTTATAGTGCACCATACCCCACAGAACACTTAGAAAAAGATCCCAGAGCCTTATTCAGAAGGCCTTGCTCATCTATTTAATGGTATGGTGCTTAGCCTGGTCTTTCAGCAGGATTTTGCCTCTGAATTACATGGATTCCTGCAGAAAGCTGCTGTGTTTCTCAAGGAGGTCTTTGTAGTAAAATTTGCAACTGGGTTGTTCTTCTAATGGCACAACTTTGGCCCAGTCAACAATGAAGGCGGAGAAAAGCACTTTCTCTAGGCTGCCTTTGTCACCTCTAGGTAGTGTGACCACATTGATGGTGCTAGTGAAATTTTAGGAGTGATGATGAAAGGCTACCAAGAGGGGAACTCTTTCAACTTAACTTGTTGGATGTTAGTTAACCACATGGCCTGTGTTTCCCCGTAGATAGCCCTGTCTTGAAAGCCACCGGAATCCTAGAGTTCTCTTTCACATGTAGAAAAGTAGCTGCCACACTGTCAGTCTGTGACTCAGAGGACTGCAATCTGGCAGAGCCTTATCTTCTTACAGAAATTTTATCTGCTTTGGTTTGGAAACATTATCTTGTGTCACTGCTGCCATTCCCAGAGATGTGGCAGGACTGATGGATTTAGATGGGCAGAAAGCACCAAAGTGTGTCAGCTTATCCCTGGCAGTTATATCCAGACTACTGTATATTTATAAGGTAATGGTTGGGAGTGAGGACAGAGAACAAATTGCAACTAGAAGGCAGTGTGTAGAATGGATGCTTTCTGAAGAAACAGGACCACTTGGCCTAATAGAATTGATCATCGGCTTTAATTGTGATAAGTAGCCTCATTATTAACCTCTTCCAGCTCTTCTCTGTTCATTCACTGGTGCATATTATGAATACTTGCTAAGTGTCTAGCACTGTGGCAGTGAGGACTCAAAAGAGAGCTTCCAGTTCAGCTGGAGGATGAACTGACATACTACACATGAAATAATCATAGAACCCAAGGAAATGCATAAATATATTGTACAGTCTGTACACAGTGCTGAGAAATTGCTAAGTAATGTGGCATGACCAGTGATGTAGATATATTAAAAATGAGGGAAATTAGATACGGAAGAAGTAGAGGACTGATATTGGATGACCACTCAACTAAAGATTTAATTTAGATTTAATGCTGAATGCATCAAGAAACCCCTGTAAAGAGTTCCTTAAACCCTTGGAAAGAGAAGCACTGTGATGAAAACAGTGGGCGAGGAAGATTATCCACATGGCATTTTGCAGAATGGGCTAGAGTAAAAGGCAAATACAGATGAGAAAACAGTGGCATAAGGTGAGGAAGGCTGTGGAAATGTAGCTAAAGGAACAGATACACGCACTAGTTCTAAAAACTTTAAGAATTTTATAACCCATTTGATAGGGGAGAGAGATTGCCTTTATATATGATGTGAGTTTGTATGTGTAAGAAATATAAAGGCCAGATCCTCCTCTGTGAGTCACCTACTCTCATCAAGCCGTTATGGTACTATTTAGCTCTATGAAGTAGCAGTGTAATTCTCAAAGTTGTACTCTAGTGGCCTGTGTGTAAGTATATACATGTATCTGCAGGAGAGCATGTGCCACTCTTTGTGTGCGTAGGGTGTGTGTGTGTATGTGTGTGTGTGTATGTATTTTTCATGTTTTTTTTCTGAATGGTTGTCATTTTAACCATCCCTGGTAGGAAGTCCATTAGTTTGTGACCTCCTTGCAGGTGCAGCCTATGTCTTTTTTTTTTTTTTTAACCTGCAGGGGTTGGTGCATGTTTATTGAATGGATGAATGAATGAACGAATGAATGAATGAGAGCCTTTTGTTTTAGAATCCTAGAATTTTTGGAACTTAAAGGGAACACTGACATCATTTGGGTTAGTCTCTTCATTTTATAGATAGATAAATTAAGGCCCGAAGAGGGATAAGGTGATTTATTCAAGGCTATCAATGAGTCAGTGACAAACATAGGAAGGGAATCCAGGTTGTCCCACTATACTATATTGCTCACTGTAGTCAAAATGGGTGTCTGTGATTGTGCATGTGAGAGAGAGAGGAAGGGAGGGCCAGGGGGAGGGAAGGGGGGAGGGGGGAGAGAGAGAGAGAAAGAGAGAATGAATGAATGAGAATTAGTCCTGAGATATGTGTGTAGGCATAGTTACTCGGAGCTTACTTGGCTTGTTTTCCAGTTCAGGGTAAATACGAGCTTTCTAGTGATGGCAGCTTTAGGGATGGTGCCTTTTATTCTATCTTCACTAATTCCTGCTTCAGCTGCTGCTGTCTGATGGATGAGTCTTTGAATATACATTCTAGCTGGAGGCATGCTGGCTTTATTTTTTATATAGAATTTACATTTTCATTTTTATGTGTTGGGGATAAGAAGTAAGAAAAAGCCATTTGTCAATTCATTTCCTAAACATGCCTTTGTGAAGAGATGGCATTTGAACATATAAAACAGCAATCGGTTTTAGAAAAGGGTCTTTTCATCACTGATCCATAAGTACAATTATCATTATTAGACATCAGCAGTTTAAAAAAGGATGAGCATTTTAAAATCACTCTGCTGTGCATCTGATTTGTGATTCCAGTTTTCCTGTTTGTATTGCTAAAATGATTATGAGTTTAAAACAAAATAATTAGCAGATTGCAGTTAGGATGTTTTTTCAGTTTGATGAGACTTTTAAAGTGTATTTTAAAATGGCTATTCGTTTTCAAATGAAAACCTTAAGGTTGGAGGATTCTCTGTTTTAATCTCAGTGTCTGCAACCTTTTTTAGCTTTGTGTAGTGACCTGGGGATTTGTGCTACTGGGCAAAGATTCTAGTTCTGGATATCTGCATTTATTAGTTTCTTTCTCCTTCGAGTTGAAGTCTCTCCTGGTGATAAATGTGGTGCTGAGAGAGGCACAGTCACTCTTCCAGAGACTAGGGTAAAATTCAATGAACTGGAAAAGTAATGCAAAATGACAATTAAAGTAGGGCATTCTGGTACCTTGGGGGCCTGACAAAATGGAAGAATTTGACTTGTGATGTGCCAGACTTATTAACATAGAGACATCATACCATACCACCTACCCAGAAGTCTTGTTGGAAACCTCACATTTCCAGAAAGGAGCTCAGAATAGAAAGTGGTGATCAAAGAAGGCTCCAAAACAGGTAAAAAAACAAAAAACAACAAGAACCAAAACATTACACAAAAGTCTCTGTATTAAAGATCATGTAATTTCCCTCTTAGAACAACAACATTTCAGCTCTCTGCCCAGACCTTAACTCTTATTTTCTAGACAAATACAGTTTCTAAGAACACAGTAGAGTAGGAGAATCAGACTCGAAATGGAAGAGGAGCTGTTTTTGATATATTGATAGCACTGAGAAGTAATAATACAGAAGTGTTTGATAGCAAGGTGGTGAAGGACATATGTTAAAAATTAAAGGTAAGAACTCAAAAACCAGAGCACTTTGGGGCCAGTGAGTATCCCGGCAAAACCTGCATGGCACAGTGATATATGTTTAGAAGGGTGCTCCTGAGTAACGATAAACAACCGATAGATACCCTTCAGAAACCAGGCAGAATGGTTAGGATTTTAAATCAAAGTCTTAGTCCTTGCAGAGGAAAGCCCTAAGCTATCTAAAAAAACTCAGCTATCCAGAAGTACTTATTCTTTAGGTTTTCAGAAAATCAAGGTGTTATTAAACCTAAGCCAAGTGAGAAGTCTGTTCTCAATGAGTTCCTAGGATAAACACTTCTAATTAAAGAAAGGATTTGGGAGAAATACATTAAATAGTGGGAAAGTGACTCTTATTTTCCATTCCATTGAGACTGGAAGTAAAAGTTTGCTCTAGACCCATTTTTTTAATGTCAAAATTAGTTTTTTCAGAAACAAATGTTGTTCTTGTCTCTTTACTGTGTTCCTGTGTTAACTTGGCTGTCTCATTAGAGATGGGGACATTTCCTAGTGAAATTAATGTGACATTTAGAGAAAATTTCCCCTCTCAAATGTTTCATGTTATTTGCCATTTAGAATACTTAGAGAGGGGATTGGAATAATGTCAAGCAAATTTTGATTAAATAAGGCTAACCAGGAGCCAATATTTTCATGCAAAAAAGAAAAGCTCTTTTAATATTTCTTTAAAAAGTGTATTTCTGCTCTGCTTCTTTAGTCTATGTTGAGATGACCTTGACAAATAACCTGACAGAAGAGATGCCGTCCTCTAAACAGCTGGGCTTGCATTAGAAAACACAGCACATCAGGTCAAAGCCTGTGGTCGGTCCTTTGCTCAGGACAGTTCTCTCCTCTGGATGTACATTAGAAGTACCTGGGGAGCTTTAAAAAATAGCAGTGCCTGGACCCGACTCCGGGCCAATTACCTCAGAATCTCTTGGACTGGTACCTTGGCAACAGTATTTTTAAAAACCCCAAAGTTCCCTAGTTGTTTCTAATGTGCATTCGGGCTGAGAACCACTGGCTTAAGACATGCAAACTATTCATTAAGAAAAGATTATTTCTTTCTTCAGGTGGTCTGAGTCTCATTCTTTGCTTCATCTGAAGTGTGGAAAAAATGTTCCCTTTCAATGCACAGAAGCTGGGTTTGAGCACATACCTTGAATCAATATGAGCAGAACACTTGACGTCAATATACACAGACTGATAATAGGGTATCTGTGGCCAATTAGCTCAGTTGTTTGGAATGTAGTATTAAGGGGGTCAGGATGGTGTATGCTGTCAATTAGAATAATTCTGTTTCATAGGTTGTTTCCATAACTCCAATCAAGTGGCCTCACGAAGAGACCTGAGACCGATTACAAAAACAAAAAGACAATGGATGACTCAACATAGGCCCATCTGCTATGGGAAAATTGGTTCTAGAAATCTGCCTCATGATTAGTGCTTCAGGTTCCGTAGAAAGCAGGGGATAAGGATTCCCACCATTACCACCATGAGTCATGATAAATTCAGTTGAACTTCCCCTTTGGATTCATGTTCTATTGTCTTTATTTTATATAGGGAAGAAAGCGAGGCATGCAGAAATTAGGTAATTTAACCAAGGTTGCACAGCAAAACTAGTCATTGAACTCCTGAGTACTTAATCAATTTCCTGTTTTAACTGGATAGCATGCTTTTTGGCAGGTGGAGACTTCCACTTGTTAAATTATATATTGTATTGACTATCATAAAATAGCACACTTACCCAGCACAATTTTTGCCTATTATGTTGGTATAATAAATTAATTCAAGAAATGCTTGTTGGTTGACTGACTGATGGATAACCTCTTCCAGCAACACTTCCAGCATTTAATTCCCAATGCAGCTTCAAGTTTGCCTCTTCTTCCTGTAATTATATTTGCAACAGTTTCAGCGTCCATTTTCTTATGAACAAATTAGAAATGAACTGACTCTTTTGATTTTTTACTCTCCCAACCCATTCCTGACAACAGAACCAAAAATCACTTGTGGTTTACATTAAAGGGGATTTTATCCTCTAGATAAAAACAGTGTGAGTGGATATTACAGAGCCTGTCTTCAAACGAGGAGCATGTAGAGGGCATGAGCATGCCTGAGTAAGTACAGGACAATGGTGGGATTTAGTTTTCTTCACAATACTCTCTCCTCCTTTCTCTCACCTACTCACCACGGCCATCCCCTCCTACTCTAGATACTTAGGGTCTCTACCCTGATTTTTTGCTCTTTGGTACTCATGCGGTGGTTGATTTACTATCACCTATCCTGTTTTCTCTTCTACCAGACTCTGAGTTCCTTGAAACCAAAAGCTGCATCTAAGAGCCCCGCACAGTTAATGTCTGACAGGAAGTCATCTGAAAGGAATCTGCTATTTTGTTAGCTAGACAGCTATTGTGTTTCCTTTTTCAGGCACTTTTAGTCGAAGTGATTTCAGAAGGCCCCAAAGAATGGTAAGCGTGGTGAGGATGTCTGGTAGGCTAGCAGGAAGATGGAGATACGTTTAAGGCATTTTCCAGTATATACAATGATTCTTTGAGAGTAGTACTTTAGTGTTGGGGGTAAGATTCATTTTACTAGGACTTTCGGTTACTTCAGTGTCAACTGTTCCCTGCATTCCCACCTTCTAAGGCTTCCCCTCTGGGTGCTCATAAACGTTTTCCCATCTCTTTCATCTGGCAGGTATTCTGCATTTGCTTTTGTAAAGCTGTTGCTCAGGCAGTCTACTGGAACCAGATTAGGCAGTAGTGTTTTAATGATAGGAGCCGAGACAGGGTTTGCTTGCAAACTTCATGTTTCACATGAAAGGCTTTGGCACCCCCTGTGGACTGCCCTTCACCCGGTTTCAGGCATAATTCTTGTTTGCCTTTATATCTGTGATAAAACGGCAGCCTTCCTGCATAACCAGCACTGAGCAAAATGTCTTAAAGGGAAGTGCACAGTTTAAATCCACAGTAGGGGATTACCTTGCCCACATTTCCATGTCTATGGAATAAATATTTTAACATGTTAATTATCTACTACTAATAAAAATACCTTTGTACTTCCAGTCAATTTGATGGACACAGAATTATATCCACTGGGAATGGGAAGCAATTAGTTTCTGTAAAGATTAGGGGTCATGCTGTATCTTCCTCTAAGTGCTTGCATGGTCAGTAGCCATCCATATTCTAGCGGATGTTTGTATCAATTTCATCTTGGCCTGCAGCAGGTGAGGGCTGCCTCCACAGAACCCCCAGGGCCCTAAGGAGGCGGCAGGCATTCCTCAGGCTGTTACCCCACTATGGCCTCAGTTTCTGATTCATTCATTGCTTCTCGCCCAGCAGAAAAATCCCCCTAAGTAGGACAGGTTGGCTCTTTTCATGAATCATCTATGTAACCTTTTTAATCTTTTTTTTTCCCGTTGCAGACTGAAAACTATTCCTTTGATTCCAACTATGTGAACAGCCGAGCCCATTTAATCAAAAGGTATGTTGGTTCGCTTGCCTATTTCTACAACCAAGCTTCACTTAATATAAAAAGCAAAACAGATTAAACCTTTTAAATGATGCCTTTGTTTTTTAAAAATATTTTTTTAATTTATTTGAGAGAGAGAAAGAGAGAGAGAGAGACTCTCAAGCGGACTTCCTGCTGAGCGCGGTGTCTGACTTGGGGCTGGATCCCAGGACCCTGAGACCATGACAGGACTCAAAATCAAAAGTTGGGTGCTTAACCACTGAGCCACCCAGGAACCCCATGATGCCTTTGTCTTTGGATTTTAAAATGAATGCCTATCTGCTTATTGTAAGAGATTTGAAAAATTCAGAAAAACATAAAAAAATAAAAATCACTGGTAATTCCACTATGCCAAAATAATCACTGTTGGCATTTTACCATGTTCCTTTACATCAAAATGTATGCATAAACACAAATTTAAAAAAAAACTGGGGTCATATTAAAATATGGTTTTATATGATGATTTTGAAATCTAATATTAGAAAACAGATACTCTCAAAATCATGTTGATAATCAAAATTCTTGTTGCTCTGCACTTTAAATGAAGAGAGGCCTTAAACAGTTTCTCATGTGGACCTTTCAGTGAATTTCAAGATTGCCGTTATTTTGTCAGCTTTGGAATCATTTTAAAGCTATGTTAATGGCAGATTAGCTAATTTATCTTTCAAAAACTTTGTAGATGAGAGAGGAAAACAATCTTTGCATGATTCAATACTTCCTAAATTATTTGGAAGTGTTTCAAATGTGGCATTCAAAATTAAAATTTGAGTGATTGGTTGGTCATAACTCAGTTATACATGGAGCTACAGAATGCAGAGCTGAATACGGCCAAGGAACATTCCATCTGGTGGGGCACCAAGGTTCAGGGAGCCCTCTACGGAGGGAGAACTAAACAAAATGGGGAACTTCTTGTGCTGAAAAACCAGTACTGATTATTCAGATGATGCCTTTATTACTGCTTCATGCAAATATCCTCTTGAATGGTCCAGTGGTTATTCTGCAGCTAAAATTGAACCCTGAGCGTGTTTGTTAAAATAATATAAATAAAATAGAGAAGCAAGCAGAGTATGTTAGAGCTACAGTAGAGAAGATGCAAAAATTCTATTATTTTGCTGGCTCTAATCCCATAATTTAAATCATCAGATGAGTAGGATTTGAAGAATCAACTGGCTTGTCGAACAAGCCACTTTAATTCATATTTAATTTAATTCATGATGCTGCAGTAATTCCTGAAAACATGCTAGGCTTATCTATATTGGTCTGGAATTGCTTGTGACCTTAAGTGATGATCGTTAATTATCGTTAATTAAAATGAATAGCCCAGCATTACCGGTGGTGGCACCGTTTGGAATTTTGTTTTGAGGGATTGGGAGGAATCCATTTTGAATATTTTCTTAGTTCACAGAATAAACTCAAAAGGTAAGGAATTCAAAATTATCTGGCTGATCTGTTTTAGTAGGAAAACGACCCCTCTTTATGTGCACTGATTAACTTTGCAGCAAAATCTGCTTTATTTTCTGCTTTAGGACTGTTGTTCCAAACCTTCTGGTAAAAATTCTGGTAAAAACAGTGACTTGACTTATCTTTACAGGTCCCTTCACAGCTTTGCGTACCTGGGAATTCTAAGACCAGGTTAAACTGATAACATGAGCCTGAATTTCACAGCGTGGCAGAAAGCCTTCTCCTGGGAACCCTCCCTGTCTCAGACCCGAATGTACAATGCACAGGCAGACTGATGAGATGAAAACTTAATGTTCAAACATTTCATTTTGGGAATACGTGTATTTCCACAGCAGCTTTGGGACTCAATAGAAACCTCTGATTTTGATTAATTACTTTATATGTTTTTGTCTACATACAAAATGCACAGCCTGGACTTAATAGGCTTTCGGTGAAATTTCTCCCGATGTTGCCTGAAACCAAAAATAGTGACTTTTTACCAGGGTCCGCTTTGATTAAGAGGAAACATCTGAAAGCTCAGGGACACATGCATTTTTGCCAGGTTCTGTTTTTGGAACCTTGAGGGCTGTGGAAAACCACAAAGGCCTTGGAATTTACGGGATCCATTGAGTTTAGACAAAGCACAATACCTGGAAAGATACAGGAAATCTTGTGTGCTATGCTTTTTTGGGGACTAACCATTTTAAATGTAAAATGTGTGGAAAATGTTAAGAGAGAGTGGTAACACCAGGTGATAAAAACCCCGCAAACTGTGTTCAAATAGCTCACAGTGATGTTTGAAAGGGATTTCACTGTATGTGGTTTCTTGAGGATCCATTTACATGCATGGAAAAATCTCCCAGCCAGGAAATTCTGAATCTTGTTATCAGTTTTAATTTTACTATCAAGTCCTGATTCTTGTTTTTTTTTTTTTTTAAGATTTTATTTATTTATCTGAGAGAGAGGGAGACAGAGAGAGAGAGAGCGCGCGAGTGCACAAGCAAGGGGAGGGACCAAGGGAGAAGCAGAGTCCCTGCTGAACAGGGAGCCGGAAGGGAATCAGGGCTCGATCACAGGACCCGGAGTTCATGACCTGAGCCAAAGGCAGACACTTAACCAACTGAACCACCCAGTTGCCCCTCAAGCCCTGTTTCTTTGAATCCAGTCTCAGGAGAATTTTGAGAACTTCTTTTCCTATCCATTTTCTTTTCCTCTGTTCACTTCCTACTTATCGAAGGATGCTTCTTGGGCCCTTCTTTTTATCATTCTCCAGCAGTTGCTAACTGTCTTGTCCAGACAGTTTACACACAGGCTTCTTTTTCTCTCTCACATCTATTTACCTCGGGTAAACGGAGGGAAAGACAGAGAGCAAGGGGCTTCCCCCAAGCACAAATCAAGGTTGAGAAGGGTAAAGAGTGGATCTGGAAGGGAAAGGGAAGGTGGATGGCACATAATCTTTGCACCACGGAATCTGGTGTTATATTTCTGTGTTTTTGTTTGTTTTCAGAACATCACCTGCAGCCTGCAGGTGTGCCCAAAGCTTATGTCAGGATTCTAGATTAACAAGCCAAGACAGTTCAGAATTTGTTCTGGATGGGCTTCCTTCCTGCGATGTTTGTTTCCTTGGTATCTTCTCAGAGCAAGGAAAGCCAGCAGTTGCACTTTGCCCTGGTTGTAACACTCTCTTTCCTCATGCTTGGTTTCTGTGCTGCGGTCTGATATCTACGCCTGCGGTGCTTTTGGAGCAATAACAAGCAGGGCATGAGGCTGTAGCACAAAGGAAATAAAGCAGGAAATGAACAAGATAGCGAAGTGGTGTGGAAAGGAAAATGAACATTGGCTCCTAAAGCATACAGAGTGCTTTCCTTTTCCACCCACATTGTTCTGGGGTTTTGCCGCACCTGGTGTCATGCCTCGTCTATAACAAGTGCTGGTACATGTTTATTGAATGAATGGATGAAAGACAGTTAAGAAAATCTCGGCATTTTTCCAATGAGAGCGAGCACTTAACTTCCCTGTAAACCAGGAATTTCTGACCTTTGATGTGCGTTAGAGTCACCTAGGAAGATTGTTAAATGCCAAGTCTTTAGCTCCATCCCTAGAGAACCTCCAGTTTTCATAGGTTCCCAAGGTGATTGTGGTGCAGGTAGGAGATCCAGGAACCACTGTAGAAACATCCTTATATTCTCTAAATATTGTGACAATACTCTTGACTTTTACTGCCTTCTCGTTCTTACTCTTAGATGGCATTCCTTGGGTATGTGGTGTCACCTACTACAAAGATATGACCTGTTTCCTTTCAGATTATTCTGTCTTTTAGAAAGATTTCCAATATTTGAAACGGTAAATTTGGGTTAGAATTTGAATAATGTTTATTCATGAAGGATTTTCTGAGTAACTCTTATGTTCAGAGTCTTGCTCTGGGTGTTTTCAAACAAATCTGTCCCTTTGTTGGCTACCAGCACAGTAATAGAAACATTTGCATTTACAATGCCATTGCAAAGGGTACCCCTAATTTATTGTCCCACAAAAGTTGGTTTACAAGTCTTTCATCTCCCAAGAGGTACACAGGTAATAAAGCAAGTGAAATCAGCATTTTTTATGCCTGGCATAAATTGTTATTTGTTTTGGGTGAGTAGCCATTTACCAGGCTGTTTTACAATTTGCAGCATCTTGCTCACTGGGTCTTAAACTGCCTTACCCAAATCCATTCATTAAGCCACTAAATGTCCTTACAAGATTAGAGTAAGTGGTACTTAGTTTGTCAGATGGGCAAACTGATCTTTAGGTGGGTTAACTATTCCAGGGTTTGGGGGAGGGATGTTAGACCCCTTGCATTTTTTTTTCAGAGAATACATGACTATCATTTTTGGAGTCTTTTAAAAAATTTTTATTAAGTTTTTAATTTTAATTCCAGTATAGTTAACATACAGTGTTATATTAGTTTCAGGGGTACAGTATAGTGATTCAACAATTCTATATATCACTCAGTGCTCATCATGATAAGTGTACTCTTTTTTTTATAATTTTTATTTTGTGATAAGTGTACTCTTAATCCCCATCACCTATTTCACCCATTCCCCTACCTACCTCCCCTCTGGTAACTATCAGATTGTTCTCTGTAGCTAAGTGTCTTTTTCTTGGTTTACCTCTCTCTCCCGCTCTCTCTCTTTCTTTGTTTTGTCTCTTAAATTCCACATGTGAGTGAAATCGTATGGTGTTCATCTTTCTCTGACTGACCTGTTTCTCTTAGCATTATATTCTCTAGCTCCATCCATGTTGCAGGTGGCAAGATTTCATTCTTTTTGTGGCTGAATAATACTCCATCATATGTATATATATATCACCTCATCTACTGATGGATGCTTAGGCTGCTTCCATAATTTGGCTATAATAAATAATGCTACAATAAACATAGGGGTGCATACAGCCTTTCAAATTGGTGTTTTTGTATTTTGGGGGTAAATACTCAGGAATGGGATTACTGGATGGTAGGTTAGTTGTATTTTTAATTTTTTGAGGAACCTCCATACTGTTTTCCACAGTAGCTGAACCAGTTTGCATTCCTAACAACAGTGCATGAGGGTTCCCTTTTCTCCGTATCCTCACCAAGACTTGTTGTTTCTTGTGCTTTTTATTTCAGCCAAGAATACCTGACTTTTTATACTCACACTACCAGTTCCAAGCAGCTAATCCTTCACTATTTTATTATTTCTCTCATTTCTACCTAAAAAAAAATCTCTGAGGTGGTTTGTAATATTCGGATGCATATAAAAAGGGTGATCAGACTTTAAAAAATCAGATCTAAACCAATTGGGTGAAGATAAATAGTGATCCTTGGCATCCAAATCACAGCAATTAAATATTATGTTTATTGTGAAGCTTTTGAGAAGCCAAGACAAAATGGTAAGTACACCAGGGTATATAGTTCTCGTTTTTCAATAAAGGAAGGACACACATTTGACAGGAGAATTTCTTTTCCTATTCTTGAATTCTAAGAGAAATGAACATAGTGGACAGTGTCTGACTATAGTTTATGGAAGATATAGAAACATTATCTAAGTACATATTTCCTGTATCAATCCTATAAAAAGACCACACACATAATGTTTAATTATAACTCAATGAAGATGTTACCATGTGGAGTAATGATCATATTAAACATAACCATTTATTGAGCATTTGTGTCCACCCAGTACTTCATGTACAGTATCTCATTGAGCCCTCAAAATGGCCTTGTGAAGAAGGTTTTAGCAAATGCATTTTACAGACAAGGAAATTAAGGCTCAAAGACATTAGATATCAGGCCCAGGGTTCCATAGATGAAGTGGCGCAGTATGGATTGTCACTTATTTTAATGACAGTGCTCTTTCCACTACAGCCTGGAAATCTAACATGCCACAGGAATAGAGTTTGAAAGAACCTAAAGCAGTGGTTTTCAACTGAAGGTGATTTGGCAACGTATAGAGACCTTTTTGGTTATAAGTTCTGGGAAAAGCACTACTAGCATCTAATGGGTAGAGGCCAGGGATGCTGTTAAACATTCTACAATGTACAGGATGGCCTCTGACCACAAAACATTATGCAGCCCAAATGTCAATAGTGCCAAGGTTGAGAAACCTTGGTCTAAGGGATGGTTAATTGCATTGTCCTTATATTAGTCCTCAACGTATGTCTCAAGCATATTTTGGCAACTGCTGAAATGCACTCAGTTCAGGGTTGAAGTCTCTGGTTTAAAGCAACAATTTTGTGTTGTAGATTAAAGAAATTTTCAGGTGTTCCAGATGCCAGAAATACAGGTCAAAAATATAATTTTGTTTTAAAAATATATGAACCAAGCAGGTCATTTCCTTTCTTCTGAGATGCAGGAGTCCATGTGGGCAGGACCAAATTTTTTTTTTCTAAAAGACAAACTTTGAATCTGTTCAAGCTTATGGCATTAGTACTTACAGGACGCCCCAACATCTGTGCCATAAAGCTAGAAATGGCTACACAGTCTAAAGCCTGTGTTTCCAATTGGTCTTCCTGACCATAAAAGAATTTTAGGATGATTGGTTTTTTAATAGAACTGTATGCTGGTGGGTCCACAGGGCTGCGGAGCTGCATGACATAATTTGGAGGAGCTGAGTGAGTTGGCTTATTGAATGATTTTAGTTTTAATACAGGTGATGCTCTGTGATCCTTTCTGAAAATAATTAGCACACAGGTCAATGCTTTACTCTCTCCTGCTCTTCATTTTCTTATAATTATGGCTTTCCAGTTACTGCCCTTTTGATCTTTTCCTTTTCATATTCAGAGCAGCAAGCATTCTACATCTAGGTTGGTCATATGTTAAAAATCTGCGGTGATTCCTTTTGACCAATATAGAGAATGACAAGGGATCTATTGTGTCCATGGCATAGCTCTTCATCATATGTACTGAATGTTCTTATCAAAGCCTCAGAGAGCCAGGCCTGCAGATGTTCAAGGTTGAGCACACCAGATGAGTTTGCACTATCATCTCCACAGGCTCCCTTTTCAGAGGTACAGTAGGTCTGTTGGGACTTGTCCTAATTCACCAGCATGACACTCTCCCGTTGTTGAGACAACAACACATTTTCTTGAGTATGCCTTTGCTACTTCCTCACTGATTGGGGAATGGATTCTCAGTTCACTAGGTGTTTCAGATTCATAGTTTATGGTCTATAGTGTTGCACATCTGCAGATGCTGTCAGGGCATACAAAGTATTAGAAATAGCAGGTGGGGCCTCTATGGATGTACCTTATGTATCATTCTCTATTTTTGTGTGAGGTTCTTGGATACTATGTTTAGTGCGTTGTATGGTGGATTGATTTAATAAATGCAAGAAAAATAGGCCCATAAACTCCTCAGCTGAAAGTTTTCATATTCTTAGCATAACTACACTCACAGTTTTATTAGAGCTCACTCTCTGGTTCTCACTTTTATCTTACTGTGCCTGCACCAAGGCTTCTCTTCTCAGCTCCTGCCTCTCCCCATTTTCCTTGAATCTGTCTCTCTGACTTTCTCAGTTAAAACTGACCTGAGTTCTCTGTTCCTGATAATTCTTTCTATTTTAGTTGAAGCACCTCAATTTCTGCCACTTCAGTTTTTGCAGTTGATTAGTAGACATCGTTGGAGAAGTGTTATACATAGTGGTTAAGGTTCCAGTCACTGGAGCTAGACTGCCTGGGTTTGGTCTTAGATCTGCTACATTTTCATCAGCTGTATGACCTTGGGCAAGGTATTTAACTTCCATGTGCTTCTGTTTTTTTCATCTGTAAATGGGAATATTAATGGTACCTTCCTCTTATATAGATGTGGTGACTAAAAATGTTAATTCATGTCAAGCACTTAGAATAGTGCCTTATGTATAGTAATTGCTCAGTAAACATTAGCTACTATTTTACCTTGGTTATATAAAAAGAGAAAACCTTCTGAAATGCAGGTGGTTGTTTCAGATTTGTACCTTCTTCTACCTTCCTATAGTAACACATTGAAGATAAGTGAGTGAAAGTATTAGCTACATCAGCATCCAATAGTGGGAACCTCTCTGCAGTGTTAAGTTCCATTATCTTTATTTTTTAAAGATTTATTTATTTATTGAATCATGGAACTTTACATCAAAAACTAGGGATGTACTGTATGGTGACTAACATAATATAATAATTTTTTTAAAAAGATTTATTTATTTATTTATTTGAGAGAGCCCACTGAGCATGGAGCCCAGCGTGATGCAGGGCTCGATCTCACAGCCCATGAGATCATGACCTGAGCCAAAATCATAAGTTGGACAGTCAACCAACTGAGGCACCCAAGTGTTCCAAGTTCCATTATCTTTAAACAGAAATTCCTCTTCTTTCTACTCTTTTGGACAATCCAGTCACTGTTGGCCTCACCACAGAGCTGACATCATCCTGGCTCTGAAAGACTTTAAAAATCAGATTATCACAGTTGTAAATGATCATTCTTTCTTCAACCCAGCAGCTCTACCTTCAAGGACTTAGAGGGCAACAGCCTGAAGGATAGTGGTCATGAAGAGAGCGACCAGACTGACAGTGAGCATGATGTCCAGCGGAGCCTGTATTGTGATACTGCTGTCAACGATGTGCTGAACACCAGTGTGACCTCCATGGGATCGCAGATGCCTGACCATGGTAAGGGCTGGATGGGTGTAAATTGCAGCCATAGATCCCACAGAACCAGAATATTCGTAGGTACATTGTACTACTTTACTGTAATGTGTGTGTTGTCGATGTGTGCACTGTGCTCATGCCTGAATTGCATCTACAGAGTGGTGAGATGTCCAGACAGCAGACCAGATTCTTCTTTATCCTCCCTGAGTGGATCCCCTAAGTTTGTATAATGTTCAGGCATTTTAAAAGCTGACTACATATACATATTGCATACATTCTCTTCAATAATAACTGCACTGAGCACATAGAAAATGAGCAGATGCCTTCTCACCAGGAATAAATGCCTCTTTTTGCTTTAGTACATGACATTTAACTGATCAGTCGAGTTGCACAGAACATAGCACTAATGAGACCAAAGGGGCAGGTTTTATTTCCAGATCAGGCTGGTTAACTTTACCTAGAGAGAGACTCTGTTCTCCGACAACAGATTGTATACCCTTTACTGAAGAAAGTACCGAACTTCACATTTTGTCTATAGGGCTGCTCTCCCAAATCCCTCTAGCTACCACACAGATGCGTGCCATTGGTCATAGGAGAGACCAGCATAAGAAAATGTGGCCGACTCCAAGTCAGTCTGTGCATATGAAAAAACACCTCAAAGCAAATCTCAGGAATGGCATTCTCATATATGAAGAAGAGTTATTTTTGTGAATGCAGCCACACATGCTTTAGCAAGAGGAGCTATTTAAAACTGTGCTAGGCATAAACCAGGGTATAAAAACATTAGCAGAGTTCAGCTAAGGCAGAATGTTCAGATGGACTTGGGCACAAATGTCATTTTCAATGTTTTACTGATGCAAACATGCTAGGAAAACAGCCTGTCTTTTTCAATTAAGAACTATGAATTCAGCTTGGTGTTTAGGCTCAGTGAAGCTTCAGAATGCTTGGCTATGTCTTGAGAGAAGCTAGACGCAAGCTCAGCTGGAAGCCCCACTGCTAAAAGACTTAAAGATGAGAAAACAAAATATGGTGATTATGTGCTGGTCTTCAGCTGTTTCATTTCACTGTAAACATCATTAAATGCTTTTGTTTTGGTCTTATAAATGAATCCAAAGGAAAAAATTGCACAATTCAAAACAGGAAATGTTTTTCATACAAAAAAAAGTTTGTCACTGTAGATTCTGTTAAACCGTCTCTTCCATCCCCTCCCCAGTCGGCTCAAGTGTCAAAGTCTGTAATATATAGAGGTCACTACTGATTGTGCACTGCTGTCTTCCCTAATTGGCGAGTGGTGACATCCGCAGAGATAATACACTTTCTGGGCAACCTTACTAAGACTAAAGATGAGAAAACTAAACATTTATATAACTGAAACAGAGACTGTTTAATTCTCAGGGGATTAGTAGTGTGTCACTGGGTACAGACTGGTATGTGTCATTTACGAGCCTTGTATCTCAAAAAAGTGCCTTTTCATTTATACCAGAAAGGGTTTTAGTTAGATGCTTTTTGAAATAAAGTGAATCCAGAGAAGGAAATGGTCATAATTGATTCTCACTTTATGCCTGGCTAGAACAACTCTGTTTTAATTTTTTGTCACATTTTTCTAGGAAAACAATATCAGTGGACTATGCTTAATTTTTCTGAGGGAGTATTTCTTACAAACGGGATGTATTGTGTGTGTGTGTATATATATATACACACACATATATATATACACCATGTCGATCGTATCATAATGAGAGTATCCTAAAGCAAAGATGTGGCATTATTCCAAGACTCTCCTACATATAGGATGATGATTACACACATGTGTGTGTACACACAGACACGTTTTTCCGCTCCATTTTGGCAACACTTCATATTTTTTCCTCAATATTCAATTTGCGTGTATATGTCTTAATTTTTTCCATCATTCCAGCAGTGGCTAAATCTTAAGCCAACCCTTGAGTTTGCTTTTTTCAATTTGGTTGAGTCATTAAACTTTAGGTACAGATGGAATTCCGGTCTTGCTTATATCTCAGGCTCTACCTTATGAGTTGCCAGTACTTATGAGCTTTCCATGATAGTACTTAATTGTTATATCCCAAATCGACTCTAGGCTGGGCACATAAATTGTATCACCTCAGTTATTGCTACCTCAAACAACATCAACAATTTCAACAATTAACATTTTATAGCATTTTACTATCTCAAACCTGGATTCATATAATATTTCTCATTTTATCCTGAGGCAGTGTAGTTGAAAGACAATCACTGAGGAAATTTACCATGTATGCCTGATCTTGGAACCATTCTAACTAGAATAGTTCTAGGTATATTAATTCCAGGGCAATATGGTATTGTTGCTTCTGACCAATTTAGAAAGGTCATGAGGGAAAATGGACTCAGACCTGCACGAAAGTCTCAAAGTTTCCTTGAGAAAAAAATAAAAAGTCTCAGCTCTCTTTGGTTCATTGATACCATGATGGGCATCTCAAACCCAAGTGCCCTAAAATCCTGGTGGTTCCAGGGCTGGACAGTTTTTGAGTTTTGAGTGGATGTCTCTGGAGAAGAATAAGGGTTGTAAAGACCTTGTCAGACTAACTCTGATTCTGATAATATTTCTTCTGGTCCTGTCAGAACCACTACAAAGTTGGGTCAAATATACCCAGTAGAATGTACCTTACACCTTTTTTTGACTCACCTTGGATTTCATGTCTGTGGTTTTCTGTGTTTTCTAATTTGGATATTAGCACAGCATTTTTCTTTGTACATATAGGGACACATGATTGATAGGGCGTGTCAGGATTTTCAAAAGAAAGATAATTTTATGCATGTTAATTTTTTCCTTGAGCAGGAATGGGTTGTTCAGGGAGCTATTATTGTGTTGGCAGCATTTGAGGAAAAGGTACAAATTGTATTTGCTCCCCACTTCCCAGATACCTGGGCCCTGTGCTTCTTCACACTGCCAAAATTTCTTTGGGTTTTGTTCTTATAACTGCTATAGCAGAAGAATGCTTAGTGTGAATGTCAAAGGTGCTTCATGGCTTTCAGAGTAAAGGCCCAAATCCCTTAATTTTCAGCAACCCATCCCTGAAAACAGTCCTCTAGGGATGGAACCCAGAATCAGTATATTCAACCAAAGAAGGAGAATGTCTGGAAGGCTTTTGCACCCAAAGGGCAAAGCCAGGGGTTTAGCCACTTGAGTTTGGATTGTTTTGACTACCCCAACCTAATACATCCATGAGCTGGGTCAGGGTGGAGATAAGAAGGAATGACCGGAATCTCTGCTTTCCAGATTGTTATTAATCCTGGTATCGCTCTCAACTTGCCTAAGACCAGGTCATTTGGTTGATGAACCAGCTGAGCTGAATTTCCTTATTGACAGGTGACTGAATTACAAATTCATTTATCATCTGAGTGCCCTTGAATTAATATGTCTCAGCTTATCCCCAGTAATTCAGCTCTTAGTGTCATGGCTTCCCAGAAAAGAAGGTGATGGAGAATTCTTTACCCTATACTTTCTACTCACTTATAGCACTTTTTGGAATGCTATCTCTCTCTCTGCAGCTCTCAGAGTGCCTCGAGAACAAGTAAGTGTTGCCATTCAGCATATTTTACCACCTGCTTTGGTTCTTCTGAGGTGATTTGGTGCTGAGCTTGGGAGTCACAATCAAATCTTTTAATCAATGCCTTCTCTTCCTGAATTTGACCAACTTCTGGCAAGGCCAAGAATTTTGCCTTATGCAATTGTAGCAGACAGTCTCCAAGAAGAGTTACTGACCATTAGACAGGTCAGAGGTGACAGAGGTTCATGGGTTTGTTTCAAAATTAGGAATATCACTGGGTTTGAATCTCTTCCTTTCAGAGTTATTTCTGGTTTGAGTAGTGCTGGGGTTAATAGGCTTCTGTCTCTTCCATGCTTCTTTGCATGACCATTTGTGATGACTTGGATATACCATTATGTTTATTTAAATATGTAGTCGTTTTGGGAATCATGTCCTAGAACTATACATACTAGTCCCAAGCTCAACTAATTTGTTTCAAATCATACTCATTGTCTCTTACTTTATGATTTAAATTATTAATTATGAATTCATCAATTGAAAAGATGACTCTAATTGCTCTAATGTCGACCTAGTTTGGAGTTCACTACAACACTGAATTGGTTTGCCTCCCATGCTAATCGATACCACGTGGAAGCAACATACAGAAACTCATAATAACATCTATCTGCTTTTGTATCCAAATGCATCTAAATGCAATGTAATGATCGCTTTATTTCTGAAAGTATAAATCCTTCTGCATGTTACTAAACTTGTTTATTTGGTAGTTCATCACCTGAATATCTTTTTTTAAAATTTTTGTTTTTATAGTAATTTTTTATTATGTTACATTAGTCTCCATACGGTACATCCCAAGTTTTTGATGTAAAGTTCCATGATTCATTACTTGCGTATAACACCCAGTGCACCATGTAGTATGTGCCCTCCTTACTACCCATCACCGGCCTATCCCAATCCCCCACCACCCTCCCCTCTAAAGCCCTCAGTTTGTTTCCCAGAGTCCATAGTCTCTCATGCTTCGTTCCCCCTTCTGTTTACCCCCCCTTCCTTCTTCCCTTTCTTCTCCTACTGATCTTCCTACTTCTTATACTTCCTACTTCCATAAATGAGTGAAACCATATGATAATTGTCTTTCTCTGAATATCATTTAACACGTTTGTTGTGTAAAACGTGGATTGAAGGAACTTGATCTGTGCCTAATTCAACCACTATTACAAATTAGCCATGAAAATGTTCTGTAGGTTTCACACTATGCATATTCTAGTTCCAATCACAGGTGTATTAAGACGTTTACACTTCCAACACCCTACCAGCAATGTGTAATTTTATTTCCTCTGCCCTTTTAATGAAATTATGATTTAGTGACTGAACATCCTTTGCTTATCCTCTTACCTATCCCCCTGACTCACCTCTCACCTCACTAAATTTCCAAACACTCATTTCCATTAGTCTCTTGGCAAAATAGGGAGTTCTCAATGGAGAATATTTTGTGACATTGCAAAGCAGTGTGCTGCTGGGCTCCAGAAATGGTAGCATGGACCAGATGTTCATAGAGTAATTGAAAATTCCATTTTATCAGAATAGCATTTGCTGTCAAAAAGTTTTATCTTTACTTCAACAAAGAGGTTGATTAGATCCCCCTGGACCTGAATTAGCGTCTTTGAAACTAGATATACTGTTTTGCAATTCATGTGGTTAGTTCTCCCTTGGTTTTGCTCATATAGAATTTTTTAAAAATGTCTTCCTCCTCATGCATATATATATACAAGGTAAAATGTTTAATTATTTGAACAATGGAATGTGTATGTATATAGTGAATCTATATGTGTGACTTTCAGCTGTTTTTATCTATCTCAGGTATACAGTATTCTAATGAGAGGTAGGAACAATCCATGAGTAGATACATATCTTTCGCCCATTCACTCAGCAATATTCTTGAGTGCCCACTGTGTGCCTGTCTCTGGGAATTGAATGTGTCAATTACTGCTATTATTGACTGTGAAAGTTCTCATCTTTTTAGCTTTGCTTATATCTGGTGTTTACTGAATTGACCAAGGTCAGCTCAATGATGAAATGAATAACTCTTTATGATTTTAGAAATCATTATAAGAATAGGGCCTGGTACTATTAGAAACCTTGTTAATGTGTCAACAAAGGGAAAGAAACAATAAAAAGAGACTATTACAATCAAGATCTTATTTTTAATAAGAATATCATGGAAGACTCTTCCTTGATGTCCTAATTTGAACAATGTCACAGAGGTGAGCATTTTCTTTCCAAATCTATCTGCTCTGAGGCTGAACTTCTTGCTTACTTTTAGTTAACTTCATTATAAGATGATAGGTTTAATCTCTGATATGCCTAGTTACCTTGCTGGTTTAGAGGCACTCAGTGGTACTCAATGCCCTGTCTCCCTTTTTCTCTGATGTCCAGGAACTTTTATCCATTCTCAGTCTCACCAGTGGCGGGGCAGGTGGGAATAGAGAGACAGGTGAATGCTTTTGCTCATTTCAACTACATTGCTGCACCAGATAATTGGACTCCTTTCAAAGCATTATTTACATTTTATTGGCAAGACAGTTGCTGGAATAAAAAGTTGTCCTTAGCTAATGGAAACATCCATGCTGTTAACAGTTGTTTGCTAGCATTATTTTGGCATGGGCCTTTTGGTCAGAGAATTCTTTTGGACAGTTCTCTTCATCTGCTTTGAAGTAGAAACACTATGTCCCCCACTTTTTTAAAAAAATAAAATGTTTTCCTGATCCACTTGGAACTTTTAGTTGTCTCATATTCAATGTCTATTTTAAATTTTATTATTAATAACTACCTGTGAAAAGGGATTCATTACTCATCAAGAAAATAAATGTCAGGGGCTTTCTTGACTGGTTGACACTAAGAATTTCTGTATTTTTAAGCACTTAGAAAGTATTGGAGGATGGAAATTATATTAAGGGAGCACACTGGACAATTTTAAGAATTTTATTCTCTAGGAGTTTATGGCCCAGTAGCACAAATAGTCCAGTATGGAATAGACTGAATAAGATCAGTGAAGAAATTAATTAAGATTATTTGAGCTGGAAAGCAAAATACATTTCAAAGGACACTTTGGTGTAATGGGATCCCTTTGGAGGAATAGTGGAAGCCAGGCCCCAATATAGTAGGCTAGATAAAATTATGCTCTGTTTGGGTGATTTGCTCGGTGAGCGTTTTCCAATTGCTCTATGATAAAGCAAGTTCCATAGGCCCTGATAAGTAGGGACACTGCCAATAGGATAGCAGATGAGAAGCAAATCAAGTTGTTTTATATCATATGGGTTGCTTTGCATACTCAAGAAAGTTCATTGAAATGTCAAGATCATCATCTTCTTTGGGTCTTTCTATCTATTTAATGACGTATCTGTCCTATCATAAGATGGTTAAGAACCAAAAACTCCCTCACGATGGGTAAACATAAATCTAAATTTGTCATTTAAGTATTTATGAAGTTTTTCTGTTCGTTTTCCCTTAACCCCTTTACTATGAAATAAATATGGGGAATCAAGTCCAGTCATAATTTAAAAAGCAATTTCAAGAATACCAAAATCATGTGTTATTTCTTTATCGTATGGACAAAATACTTGAGAGATGGTTTTCCTATTTTATAGATGCTTTTTGTCATCCAGAGTTTTGTCTTAGCCCCAGGTATTTTTGGTCTCTGTCTTTACCAGATAGGTGACTGCGTTTACTTTGGGCCAAGGAAAGGCAATTTCACACATCTACTTTGGAATTGTGGCTTTTTGACAAGCAAGTCTTTTCCATTTTTTTCCCCTACATGGCTTATCCCCAACAAATCCCCAAACGTGGAAAAATCAGGAGCTCCAGACTGGAAAATGTTTGAGCTGGCCCTTAGAGCCATCATTAAAGTTGCTTTTTAGAGACTTACACACAGCTCAAGGTAGGCAGACAAAGCCGATTCTTTTGCAACTGGGCAGAATGGAGTCCCATAAACCAATTATTCTGCCATGTAGAGAGAGAACAAAAGCAGTTATCCATAGCTTGGGCTAAAGAGATTATCAATGAGATACCAGTCTCTAGAATTGTTTTGGAGCAAATCCTTTGGGGCTGGACATTTGTGTGCAGGTGGCAGAGCCAGGAGGGTGTTGTGGGATTTTAGGTTTTATGGTGAACCTTGAACTTCTTCACTCAAAAACGTGCAGGTGTAAGATCTATTCTGTCATTGGAGGAATTTGCGAGATGGTGTGTCACAGAGGTAATTTGAAAGGTACTGAATCCAGAAGCGGCCAAAGGAGTTTATAAGAAAACAAGCTCTTTGTGGCTGAATTTATTCAAAGTTTTGTCCCATTGAGGTAGCCTCATGAGAGGCATTTTGTCTTTTGAGGGATCCTGGTAATCAGAAATAGTAGTTCTACTCCATTATTCTTTGCAATATTATAGACAACAAACTTGCAAGCTGTTAAATCTGAAATAATAAATGATACCATTTTATCATGTTAGTTCTTTTATTTATTTTTATTTATTTGAGAGAGAGAGAGTACTCACGTGAGTGGGGGGAGGGGCGGAGAGAGAGAAGAGAGAATTTCAAGCAGGCTTCCCACTGAGCACATAGCCAGATGCTGGCTTGATGTGGGGCTCCATGCAAGGCTTGATCTCACAACCCCGAGATCATGAACAGAACCAAAATCAAGAGTCGGTCACTTAACCTACTAAGCCACCCAGGTGCCCCATAAGATAGTTTTTTTAAACCTTAGTAATAGCCACTTTAATGGCAAATGATGCGCTTTAGGTTCCTGTTTTAGTTTAACAAAAAGATTTTCAGTTTGGTGTAAGTTAGAACCTTAAAAACACATTCATCTTCTCCTCTGCCAGTTAGCTAAGCCGTAGGTTCTTTCTAGTTCGTGGTCTAGTACGTAGTGGTGCAGGAGTGCAACTATAACCTGCTTTAAATAAAAACAACTTATTATGTTGCCATTTTAAATAGATACCTGTAAACAAACACTGCTGTAATCACCTGGAGAAACTTGGTAGCCTTAGTTGATTGCAGCAAGGCAGCTTTCCAGCCATGAGTTTGCAAATTTAAAGCCAGTGCCAGAGATGTTTTCCAATTTGTATGAGTCCACTTTCTTCACCTCTTAGCTCATATAGTCTCTCCTTTTCTATCCTTAGCTTGCATAATAATAGATGTTTGACCACTTGCTTTCTTCCCTCATCTTCTACCAGGTATGGAGTTTCCAACCTATGTGAACAATAGGATCTTCCCCCTTTTAATACATGGGTAAGAGGGAAAAGAGGAATAGCATAGGTTCCAAGATATTTAGACTGGTCAAACTGTTCCAAGGCAACACCATCTGCTGTTTTTAATCATTAAAGAGGCTGTCAGTTGTTCTGATCTGAGCATCCAAAAGAATGCTTTTGATTTTAATTTAGTTTAAAAATCAGCTTATTGAAAAAGAAATGCCTCCAGCATTTCTTCCAACTCTGAAGTCAGGTTGCCCACTGTTGACAAGTCAGATGCAGATGTGGACCCATCATTCATATGCAAATGTATACCGGTTTAAACGTGGGGAACTATTATTTTTATTATCAGTAGCTAGAAAATTTAGTCCTTTTATTTTATCATTTTTTAGTTTTTATTTTAATTCCAGTAGTTAACATATGGTATTATATTAGGTTTCAGGTGTACAATATAGTAATTCAACAGTTCCATACATCACCCTGTACTCATCAGGACGGTGCACTCCTTAATTTCCATCACCTATTTAACCCCTTCCCCCACCTGCCGCCCCTCTCCTAACCATTAGATTGTTCTCTGTAATTAAAATTCTGTCTCTTTCTTTGACTCTCTCTCCCATTATTTTCCTTTGCTTGTTTGTTTTGTTTCTTAAATTCCACATATGAGTGACATCTATGATATTTATCTTTCTCTGTCTGACTTACTTTGCTTAGCATAATACTCTCCAGCTCCATCCATATTGTTGCAAATGACAAGATTCCGTTCTTTTTTATGGCTGAATAATATTCCATTATACACACACACACACACACACACACACACACACACACTTGGGCTTCTTCCATATCTTAGCTATTGTAAGTAATGCTTCTATAAACATAGGGGTGCATGTATCCCTGTGAATTAGTATTTTTGCATTCTTTGGGTGAATACCTAGTAGTGAAGTTGCTGGATTATAAGGTAGTTTTGTTTTTACATTTTTGAGGACCCTCCATACTGTTTTCCAGAGTGGCTGCATCAGTTTGCATTCCCACCAATGGTGCAAGACTGCTCCTTTTTCTCTACATCCTTGCCAACACCTGTTGTTTCTTGTGTTTTTGATTTTAGCCATTCTGACAGGTGGCCATCTGGATGTCTTCTTTGGAGAAATGTCTGTTCATATCGTCTGCCCATTTTTAATTGGGATTTTGGGGTGTTGAGATTTGTAAGTTTGAGAGAGAGAGAGAGAGCACGGGGACAGGGACAGAGGAAGAGGGAGAGAGAATCTTAAGCAGACTTTGGCTGAGTGTGGAGCCCAATGCGGGGCTCGATCTCACGACCTTGAGACCTGAGCAGAAACCAAGAGTCTGACGCTGAACACGCTGTACCACCCAGGTGCCCCTCACATTTAGGTCTTTAATCCATTTTGAATTTATTTTTGTGTACAGTATGAGAAAGTAGTCCAGTTTTCCTAACACCATTTGTTGAAGAGACTGGCTTTTTCTCACTGGATATTCTTTCCTACTTTGATGAAGATTAATTGACCATATAATTGTGGAGTTATTTCTGGATTTTCTATTTTTTTATTTAAATTCAGTTAGCCATCATTAGTTTCAGATGTAGAGTTTAGTAATTCATCAGGTGCCTATAACACCCAGTGCTCATCACATCATGTGCCCTCCTTAATGCCTATCACCCAGTTACCCCATCCGCCCACCTACCTTCCCTCCAGCAACCCTCAGTTTGTTTCCTATAGTTAAGAGTCTTCTGGATTTTCTATTCTGTTCTGTTGAACTATGTGTCTGTTTTTGTGCCAGTACCATACTGTTTTGATTACTGCAGCTTAGTAATAAAACTTTAGGTCTGGAATTGTGATGCCTCCAGCCTTGTTCTTCATTCTCAAGATTGCTTTGGCTATGCAGGGTCTTTTGTGGTTCCACACAAATTTTGGGATTGTTTGTTCTAGTTCTGTAAAAAGTGCTGTTGGTATTTTTGGTAGGAATTATATTAAATGTGTAGATTGCTTTGGGCAGTATAGACATTTTAACAATATTTTTCTTCCAATCCATGGACATGGAATGTCTTTCCATTTCTTTGTGTCATCTTTGATTTCTTTTATCAATGTTTCATAGTTTTCAGAGTACAGGTCTTTCACCTCTTTGGTTAGATTTATTCCTAGGTGTCTTATTAATTTGGTGCAATTGTAAATGGGATTGTTTTAATTTCTCATTCTGCTGCTTCATTATTGGTATATAGAAATGCTATAGATTTCTGTACATTGATTTTGTATCCTGTGACTTTACTGCATTTGTTGATCAGTTCTAGCAGTTTTTTGGTGGTCTTTTGGGTTTTCTATATATAGTATTATGTCATCTGCAAATAGTGAAAATTTTACTTCTTCATTGCTGATTTGGATGTCTTTTATTTTATTCTACTTTATTTTTTTTTGTTGTCTGAGTGCTGTGGAAGGACTTCCAGTACTATGTTGAATAAAAGTGGTGAGAGTGGACATCCTTGTTTTGGTCCTGACCTTAGGGGGGAAACTGTTTTTTCCCATTAAGGATGATGTTAGCTGTGGGTTTTTAATGTAAGGCCTTTAATATGTTGAGGTGTGTTCCCTCTAAACCTATTCTGCTGAGGGTTTTTATCATGAATTGATGTTGTACTTTGTCAAATGTTTTTTCTGCATATATTGATATGATCATATGGTTCTTATCCTTTCTCTTATTGAGGTGTTGTATCATATTGATTGATTTGTGAATATAGAACCACCCTTGCATCCCAGGAATAAATCCCACTTGATCATGGTGTATGATTTTTTTTAATGTATTGTTGAATTCAATTTGCTAGTATTTTTTGAGGATTTTTGCATCTATGTTCATCAGAGATTTTGGCCTGTAGTTCTTTTTTTTAGTGGTGTCTTTATCTGGTTTTGGCATCAGGGTAATGCTGGCCTTCTAGAAAGAATTTGAAAGTTTTCCTTCCTTTTCTATTTTTTGAAATAGGCTTAGAAGAATAGGTATTGACTCTTCTTTAAATATTTGGTAGATGGGGGATTAGGATAGGCTGGTGATGGGTATTAAGGAGGGCACATATTACATGGTACACTGGATGTTATATGCAAACAATGAATCATGGAACATTGCATCAACAACTGGGGATGTACTGTATGGTGACTAATATAACAAAATAAAAATTATTTAAAAAATTAAAAAAAATAAATTTAAATAATAGATGTTTAGTAGAAATCACCTGAGAAGGCTTCACCTGTGAAGCCATATGGTCATGCACTTTTGTTTGTTGGGAGATTTTTGATTACTGACTTAGTTTCTTTGCTGGGTATCAGTCTTTTAAATTTTTTAAAAATTTCCTCCTGTTTCAGTTTTGGTAGTTTATATCTTTCTAGGTATTTATCCATTTCTTCTAGATTGTCCAATTTGTTGGCATCTAGTTTTTCATAATATTCTCTTGTGGTTGTTTTTATTTCTGTGGTGTTGGTTGTTATTTCTCCTCTCTCGTTTGTGATTTTATTTTTTTGAGTCCTTTCACTTTTTTTCTGGGTAGTGGTTTATCAATTTTATTTATGTTTTCAAAGATCCATCTCCTTGATCTGTTCTATTGTTTTTTTAGATTCTTTTTAAAAAAGATTTATTTATTTATTTTTGAGAGAGAGAGACAGAGAGGGTGGATGGAAGAACAGAGGGAAAGGGAGATGGAGAGAATCTCAAGCAGACTTCCTGCTG
>NW_024423319.1:46933241-47001234 GCF_017311325.1 Ursus maritimus
GAGCCCAGTGCAGGGCTTGATCTCATGACCCTGAGATCATGACCTGAGCTGAAATCAAGAGTTGGATGCTTCACCAACTGAGCCACCCAGGTGCCCCATGTTTTTTTAGATTCTATATCATTTATTTCTGCTCTAATTCTTATTATTTCTTTCCTTCTGCTTGTTTTCGGTTTCATTTGTTGTTCTTTTCCTAGCTCCTTTAGGTGAAAGGTTAGGTTGTTTATTTGAAATTTTTCTTGAGTTAGGCCTTTATTGCTATAAACTTCCCCCTTAAACTGCTTTTCCCGTGTCCCAGAGGTTTTGGATTGTTGTGTTTTCATTTTCGTTTCCATGAACTTTTTAATTTCTTCTTCGATTTCCTGTTTGACCCATTCATTGTTTAGTAGCATGTTGTTTAACCTCCATGTATTTGTGGTGTTTACAGATTTTTTCTTGTGTTGACCTGTAGTTTTATCATGTTGTGGTCAGAAAGTATGCATGGCATGATTTTGATTTTCTTGAATTTGTTGAGGTTTGTTTTGTGGGCTAATATGTAATCTATTTTAAAGAATGTTCCACGTGCACTTGAAAAGAATGTGTATTCTGCCATTTTAGGATGCAGTGTTCTGAATATATACGTTAAATCCATGTGTTCCAGTGTGTCATTCAAAGACATTGTTTCCTTGTTGATGTTGTGTTTAGATAATCTGTCCATTGATTTTAGTGGGGTGTTAAAGTCCCCTAGTATTATTGCGTTATTATCAATTAGTTTCTTTATATTTGTTATTAACTGTTTTATGTATTTAGATGCTCCTATGTTGGGTGCATAAATATTTACAATTGTTATATCTTCTTGTTGGATTGTTCCCTTTGTTATTATGCTGTGTTCTTTGTCTCTTGTTACAGTCTTTGTTTAATGTCCATTTTGCTAGTTATAAGTATTGCTATTCCAGCTTTCTTTTCACATCCATTTGCATGTTAAATGTTTCTCTATCCCATCACTTTTAATCTGCAGGTATCTTTAGATCTAAAATGGCTCTCTTGTAGGCAGCATATAGAGGGTCTTGTTTTTTTTTTCCTTAATCCATTCTGACACCCTGTGTCTTTTTTTTCTTTCTCCAAATTTTTATTTAAATTTAGTTAACATAGAGTGTAATATTAGTTTCAGGAGTAGAATTTAGTGATTCATTAGTTATATACAACACCCAGTGCACATCACAAGTGCCCTGCTTAAGACCCATCACTTATTTAACCCATCCCCTTGCTCACCTCCCCTCCAGTAACCCTCAGTTCATTCTCCATAGTTAAGAGTATATTTCTTGGTTTGCCTTTCTTTTTTTCCCCTATGTTCATTTGTTTTGTTTTTTAATTCCACGTATGAGTGAAGTGATATGCTATCTGTCTCTCTGGCTGAGTTATTTTGCTTAGCATAATACTTTCTAGCTCCATCTATGTTGTTGCAAATGACAAAATTTCATTCTTTTTTATGGGTGAGTAATATTCCATTGTCTTTTGATTGGAGCATTTAGTCCATTTACAATCAAAGTAATCATTGATAGATATGTATTTATTGCTATTTTATTACTTGTTTTGAGGTTGTTTCTGAAGATTTTCTCTGATTCTTTACTCTCTTTAATGTTTTGCTGATTTTATTTAGTTATATATTTGGATTTCTTTCTCTTTATTCTTTGCGTATTTGTTAGTGATTTTTGATATATGGTTACCATGAGGTTTGCATATAACCTCTTCTCATATAATAATCTTTATTAAGTTTATGGTCATTTAAGTTTGAACCCATTCTTTTCTCTTCTCCTCCCCACATTTTAGGTATATGTTATTATATTTTATATCCTTTTTTGTGAGTTCCTTGACAGACTTTTTACAGGACTATTCATTTTCACTGTGTGTTTCCTACCTGTATACTGTCACTTTTGGTCTCTCCTTTGCACTCAACATGTCCCTTTTAATGTTTCTTGCAAAGCTGGTTTAGTGGTCATGAACTCCTTTAGTTTTTGTTTGTCTGGGAAACTGTTTATCTCTCCTTCTATTCTGAATGATAGCCTTGTTTGATAGGGTATTCTTGGCTGAAGATTTTTCCCATTCAGCACTTTGAGTATATTATGCCATTCCCTTCTGGCTAACAAAGTTTCTATTGAAAAACCTCCTAGCTTTATGGGTTTTCCTTTGTAAGTTAAAGACTTTTTTTTGTCTTGCTGCTTTTAGAATTTTTTCTTTATCACTATATTTGCAAAATTAATTACATTATGTCCTGGTGTCAGTCTTCTTTTATTGACTCTGGTGGTGGTTGTCTGTGCCTCCTGGATCGGGATATCTGTTTCCTTCCCCAGATTAGGGAAGTTTTCAGTTATTATCTCTTCAAATAAATTTTCTGCCCCCCTTTCTCTCTCTTCTTCTTCTGGGACTTCTATAATATGAATGTTATTATGTTTGATGGAGTCACTGAGTTCCCTAAGTATATTCTTGTCTTGCATAATTCTTTTTCCTTTCTTTTGTTCAGCATGATTACTTTCTATTACTCTGTCTTCTAGATCCCTAATTTATTCCTCTGCTTCTTCCATCCTGCTGGTCATTCCATCAAGTATGTTTCTCCTTTCATTTATTGTACCCTTTATCTCTACTATGTTATTCGTTATCTCTATGTTCAGGGTCTTACTCATGTCCTCCACTCTTTTCTGAAGTCCAGTGAGTATCCTTATTTCATTGCTTTTTAATTCTCTATCATGCACGTTACTTATATTTGTTTCACTTAGATTTCTGGCTGTCGCCTTGTCCTCTTCATTCATTTGGGATAAATTTCTCTATCTCCTCATTTTCTCTGCCTCCCTCTATTTCTCTGTGTTAAGAAAGTCATCTGGGTCTTCTGCTCTTGAAAGTAGTGACTTTATGAAGAGGTCCTGGAATGCCTGCAGTGCAGTGTCCCTTGTCCACCAGAACCTGGTACTTCAGGAGAGTGTCTTATGTGTGTTGATTATTCTCTGCCATTGTATTTGAGTCACTTTGCATTTCCATGTAGTCATCTGCACCTATTCTCTGCCTGTTGTGGTGTGGACTTGCTCTCTGTGGTGTTAGTGGGACCCAAGCAGGCCAGCTCCGGTGGGGCATGCCTGCCAGGAAACTTGGGAACAGAGCGGTGGTGTTAGAGAAATGTGCTCTGGGTCAGTAGTCATCTGCCAGATCCTCTGAAGTGCTCTGGTGGCTGGGGGCTAGGTGCCAGGGAAGGCAGGGGTATGAGGCTAGGTGCAGTGTGCAACACTGGCTGGGGACATGCTGCTGAGCACAGGGTGATGGTTTGGCCTGGTGCAGTGGCTGGGGTGGGTGTGGAGCATGGCTGCAGCTGTATATCTGGTGGCTATGCCCGACGTGTGAATATGGCCTGGGACGCCTGACTTGGAATGGTGCAAGACACCTATGGATACCTGGCTCGGAGTGGCATGAGGCAGCTGCTGGGGTATGTGGCTGGGTGAGATACACAAGGGTGTCTTGGGTACACAGCTAGGTGTGGCACTGTGGATGTGCATGGTACTTGGTGGCAGCTGTGCACCAGGCAGCTGGTGAGGTGCATGCTTACCTTTAACAAAATTTGCCCTGAGTCCAGGGCTGAGGTCAGCAGGCTTGGAGTAGACAAGTCCTCAGGAGAACTTGTGCATGTGGTGCACTGCTAGATGGTTAGGTAGCACGTGTCTGTGCAGCCCTGTCTCTGGCAGGTGTCTCTGTGCTTATGCTATAGTGTGGGGAGGAAAATGGCTCCTGCTAGCTCCCTTGTTTTCGAGGTCCCCCATGTTAAGAAATCAGCATGAATAGATCTGTCTCTTGTTTGCCCTGGTGTTGTGTGAACTGCAGTTTTTGTGTTGCCCCTCTGTACTGCACAGGCTGCTGTCTCTTTAAGGGTGGTGACTGGCTATCACTGGTTCTCTGGGCTCCCCAGGGTTGAGTCAGCTGACCTTTAAAGCTCCAGGTTAGAAGCCCCACTGGTTTTACAAGCTCATGTATTGTATTCAGCCCCTCTGCTTTTTAAAGCCAAACTCTTTGGGGATTAGTCTTCTCTTTGTGAACTCCCTGGTGTGAGGGCCAGTTTCTAGGCTCTTTCTGAGTGTGCAGCTCCCTCCCTCCTGTGGGCAGCCTCCCTCTGCTTTTCTGTCCTTACTAACCTTCCAGTTGCAGCTTCTTCTCTATATTTAGTTGTAAGTGTGTTCTTCTGACAGTCTTCAGATTGCTGTCCAGTTTACTGACTTAAATGTGGGTGATATCTTGTTGAAAACATTGGATGGGGTGAGCTCAGGGTCCTCCTACTATACCATCTTCCCAAACTCTGAAAATTTAGTCCTTTTAATTCAAGGAGCCATTTTATTCCAGAGACATGCTTCATATAAATATCTGTTCCATTTATTTCTGGAAGAAAAACAGATGCACCAAAGGTTTAAAGATTTTATAAATGTCAAAATGCAAATCAATGGCAAAGTCCAGAGTAAAGACCAAAGTGCAAATTCTTTTGCTTGACTCACTGACTATCAAGCTGCACATTCTAGAAGTTGAGTGATTATCTGTGAGTAACCTATGAAATCTGGATTTTCCTACACTGGATGATTTTGCTGAATGGCAAAATGAGCATTCAGAAATACATTGTCTATGCACAACATGGATTGTTAAGACCTGGAACAAGACCTTTGTTTGTGGCAACTGTCAACTTAGAAGATATCATAATGCCTCTCAGAGCTTCGCCAAATCCTTTAAGATTTGTAATTGATGTCAACTGAAGTTGAAGGCAAAGACAAACTTCCTCCTTTGACTACCGAAAACATTACCTTACTGTTGGACCCTAGTTAGCCGTAGGATAGGTGTATTGAATCACACTAGCCTTCTGCTACCACGGCAAGTGAGCGCTTCCTGAATTCAGCTGATAATCAATCAATGCAACTAATGAGTCTGCAAACACATTGAGCTGCTGGAGCTGGCACCAAGAAACCACCATTCTAAACTAACCATCTCTTATTAACCTTTTGGTGTTTCCTTTGTGACGCTAATTAGAGACCCATAAAAGTATCTGCTTTGGATCTGTGGTTTAAAATACAATTTTCAAAGAGATACAATCCACTTTAAGGCTTCTATTAGTATGGTATTTCTCCTTATGAAGGAAAATGACTGACTTGTCCTTAAAGTAAAGTTTGTGTGATTAATCCATAATGTTCCAGTAATTTAAATGCTAGAAAAAGTTGCCTCAGTAGTTGGTACAATTTATCATGCTCTCAAGATTCCAGTGGTACTGAAGTGGGTGGCAGATGTTTCTATCAGCATTGTATGTTGACAGTCTGAAGGTATCCATTCCCAGCCTGTAGCCTTGCCTGCCAGACTGCCTTTTGCTTTCGACTTAATTCCTCTTGATTGCCTGAAGGGGCTAGGGGTGTGTTTTGCTTCCTTTCTGCAAGATGATGAGCCAAGAAATGAGAATTGTACCGTTGGATGAAGGAAAGTCTACTGTATTGTATAAGAGCTGTTTAGCTCAAAACGATAGCTTATCAAATGGGCCCACTCAACATTCAAATTATTATATTTGCATGGTAAAGATGAAAGGGGAAGGATTTCTTGCTGCCATAGTGCCCCATCCCATTCCATCTTTGACAGTTTTCACACCCAGAAGTGCGTGCATCACTGAGCAAAGAGCATTGTGGCGTAAGTGTTCAAAGCATGTTGGACCCATGTCTTCATCCTGTGCTTTTGCTTATCCATCTACAGCACCTTTAAGTGCCTCATTTCTCTTTGACTTGTCTTAAATAAAAATGACCTAAAATAAATGACTTATATGATCCTTGGGGACAGAATCTCTGGATGAGGAATTGGCTGTCTATTAAATAAGTGAGATTTGCAATGTTAGACATTGTCTTATTTGATTCAGAAAAGGGTACTTCTTCCAGAAGCTTAATATTAATTATCTAGGACCTTTTAGAGATTAAGATACCAATACCAGAAATATAGGCCCAGAACCTAATATTCTACTTGTAGCATTATTTAGAGCCCCTTTGGTATCTTAGTTTTCACTGTCATCAATATAGAAAGTTTAAAGTGCTGAAACATCCCCAAAATCATTGTAGTAGGGAGTTCATGTTATAATGTTATAATACATTATTTATCCCTTACAGCAACCCTGAGAGGGAGACAAGCATAGAGTTCCAGAAAGTTAACAGAGGAATGACAGCCATTTAAGCTGAGACTCAAAGTCAGAATCTTAACTGATTGACAAAGAAAGAAGAAATTAAAATGAGGAGTCATGAGATAAATAAGATACAAATATCTGGGGTTGAAACTGAGGTTGACAGGGACATGAGAGGCACAATCCAGACTTCCCTTAATATGTACTAGCTAATCTTTATATGTACTGAGAATTCTAATTGTCATTAGAATCTTCCAGGTAGATGATATACCATCAATTTAGGCTCTAAATAATATGAGTAGGTCATATTGAGTCAGTACCACTGCTTCTACTCTATTCTGTTCTCAAGATTGACATCACTAGTCTGCCTGTAAATCCAAAGGCAAGCATAGCATCATGGTGGCAAAGAATAGAGATTTTGGAATAAGACAAATCCAAGTTCTACTCATATCTTTGCCACTTAATAACTATCGACCTTAGTCAAATTATTTTTTCTTGAATCTTCAATATTCTTATCTGCAAAATGGGAATAAAAAAGAAGTTACTTATCAGGGTGGTTGTGAGATGATCCAGGTAGGGCACTTAGTATACTTTCTGGTACATAGTAAGTGCTCAAAAAATAGAAAGTGCTGTTATTACAGAGATTCAGTTAGTGAAATATCCTCTTTGCATGATTTCAGGGACACTGCTATCCAGAACCGCTTCTCTCTTTGCTGCTGCCTATGATCCCTTTAACAGAGGGTTAGGCATTTCGTTTTACAATAACAGTTCAAACTTCAAGCAACCCTTGGGAAAAGGGAATGCATTTGTTCAAATTTACACTAAGTTGTTGACTGCTATTGGATTGTTTCTAAATTTGGAATTTGGCATACATGAGGGATTGTTTCTAGAATATTGAACATTAAGAATCTTAAAGGGGGGAAGCACAGGAAAGGGGTGGTAAGGGTGACAACCTTCTGAGTTTGCCCAGAGCTATCAATGTCCAAAGTAACATTGGGTAATTGTTATTTGATTTACTCACTGTCAAATGTCTGGATGCTGAAAAGCTGCCTTCGCTATCAAATCATTTTTCTGAATTAGTCCAGATTCTGATTTGAGGACTTATAGAATGTCAACAAGATTTTTATGAAACTTGGAAGAGAGGTTTGTGTTAATCTACATTACAAAATGCACATACTCTTGAGCACCTGTGGTGAGGCAAGCAAAGCTATAGTTCTTTTCTGGTGGCATCGACTCTGCTTTGCTCTCCCTATGTAAAAATGTGCATACCCCAACCCCCAGGGTCCCAATCCTTCCGTTCTCTCCCTTTCTTGCTTCACTGCTCTTAAGTGGCTAATGGGTAGCAGATAACATTTGGATTCTATTTTGGGGGGGGTCCTATTTCATGCCCAGATTTTCATTAAGAAATAAATGAGGAGATACATTTTTCATTTCTAGCTTTCCTTTAAAAAAGTCACCCTGCAAAGGATCCTTTCTATTCTTTTTTTCTGCAAATGGACTGAAAAATGCACAGCTCCTACCTGAAAGGTCATATCTCCTTGTCATATGAATGAGCTCACAGCAGGTCCATGGGGACAGTGTCATCTGAGTAATGATGGGAATTTATGTGTCTTTGGATTTCTGCCTTTTTTGTAGTGGAAAAAATGAATTTATTAATGATAAAAAAAACTCAACAAAAGTCCCTTATAAAGTCCTTTCTATATAAATGCCAGGAGAGAGCCACTCAAATATACAGTTGATAAATGAATTTTTTTTTACTCCTGCCTTGCTTAGAGCTGGTTGTCTTATATTAGTGTAAGTCACATGGCTCATCTTCACTGGTTACAGTATGTTGAATTTAGCTGGCACGCTGTGGTTTTATGGCATAAAATGTTTTGGCTTGTAAACGACCTTCTGACATGTTTGTGTTGGCCAATAAATGGAGACAGAGAAAGGGGAGGGGAGAAAGAAGGTGGGAGGAAAGAAGGGAGGGGGCAGGAGGAGAGGGAGAGGGAGAAGGGGGGATAAATACACAGAGAACTGTGTGGAATTAGGGATAGTCAAAAAGAACTTATAACATAGGGACAAGTACTGTGTTTTTGAAAAAGATTCTGAAAAAGTTTCATAGCTTGAACATAACATTCCGGGATCAATGTAACTGGAAGTGCATAATTTTTGTCTTCCTAAAAATCCAAATCTATGTGCTATATGCAAAACACTAAAAAGATAATTATAGTCCTAAAATAATGCCATGTTGCCCAGGGGAAACTGAGAATTATAGTTTTCACTCTATTATTTATTCGTCACAGAGCCCCAGATAAGTCACTAACCTCTCAAAATCTCAATTCATATATTTACAGATGGGCTGATGAGCAGTGTTGCAATAATGTTGCTAGGATTAATAACCAAAGTGGTATTTATATTTGTATACCTTTTGTTAGTACAATATAATTGTGAATCAGATAGCTAGTTTGTTTGTTTGTTTGTTTGTTTGTTTTCTGTGTCATTCTCCTTGCTGGCCTGTTGACCTGAGCACTTATACTTTCAGCACAATCTAGTTTAGCAGAAAGAGAGCACTGACCTGAGAGTCAGGGGCTTTCAGTTCTCATGATATTCCACAAATTAATAGCTGTGTGATTGTATACAAGTTACTTGTCCTGTGTAGTCTTTGGGTTTCTCATCTGTAGAATGGAGGATTCTGGTAGTACCTACGTTATAGAGTGGTTGTAAAGATTAAATGAGATCACACATATAGTAGACAGTCAAAGAATGATAGTAATAAGGTGAGGCTGATGAAGTCATTCTTCTTCCTGGTTCATTTTCCTTCTTCATTGTCCATGTCTCTTTCTCACTTTAAGATCTTGGGCAAAATTGAAGTCTTCTAAGAAAGAAGTCTTTCTTGACTAAGTTTGCCTTGATTTCTCTTTTACTTGGCACCTCTTCAACACCTATATACACAGTTTATATCACATTAATTTGCTTTTGCCTTTTTTTAATGTAAAATGAGGGGGTTGGTAATTGTTAAGAGCCTTCAACTTCTAAGCTCTTTTTTTTCCCTGCATTTTGGGTTCTGGGCACAATTTTTTCAGATTCCTGAGCACACAGCCATTTGCCAGTGGATCTGTAATGAGTGCCATACTCAAGTTAACAGATGGTATGGTGTGCTTGCTTTGAGGGGTAATTGCTCTTTCATCTTAATTTCCTCCCTTTGGCATTCCTTTCTTGGAAGCTGCTCAATGGCAATGTCATGAAGCATGGGGTGAAAATCAAAGTGAAGTCTACTTCAGAAAAAAAAATACAGTTAAAAACTAAGGACCAAGGGAGAGGCTTTTCACCCTAGTATTAGGGGCCAAATAAGTCAAAGGGTACAATGGACTTAGATTATCTGTTCATTTCTCTTTTCCTAAACAAGGTGGCTAGTCCTAGTTGTTAATTGTCTCTATTTTCCATAAACAAAATTTAAGATGACTCCTGCTCCTAACATGTGACACCTGTCTATTCTTCTTAAAGTCTAACACTCTAAGCCAAATCTCGCATTCTTTTCTCTGCGGGGTCAGTTGTAAACTGCTGCCTTTACTACAGACTTTCCTTCCATCTTTTCTTCCCCCTCCCTCTCTCCACACACTTTTTTCTTTGATGTTTCTCACTTAGCTCTTTCTCCAACCCTCCCCCTTTTAAGTTCAGCCTAGTTTATCCTCTTTCCTTCTAGGGACAACTTCTCTTTCATCATTTTTACAAAAAATGGAGAAATTTTCAATGACATTAAGTAAGAATTTTTTTGGTTGTAGTAACTCAGCATTCCCTTATGGAAGATTTTTATGGCTTCTTTTCATTTGGTACCGTTTTCTTCTTTATCACTTTTTTCCCTCTTCCCACACAGCTAATAGCACACTACTCTGAGTGGAGAAGACCTTCAGTGAACAGATCTCGATCAGTTCATTGCTGTGAACAGTACCAAACAACAGATGCCATCCGCCAATGTTTGAGCCTCAGGGCAGTTCTCATCCACCCCATTTAAAAAATGCCAGAGGTGAAATGATTTACTCTTAAGACAGGGCAAGGATTAAAGAGAGTTTGTGTTTCCTGGCTTTGTTATGTTACTCCAGGGCATTGTTCTATTTTTCCATTTGAAATCTCAAAGCATACTGGACTAGCAGGAAGTTCTGAAAGGACTACCTCCTCCAGTTCTGAAAGGACTACCTCCTCCAGTTAAGAAAGGATGTTGTTTAGGGAAACTGCAGCAGAGTGTAACAGTGAAGCCAGAAAGATCAGGGAGTCAGAAGCATTGCTATGAGATAGAAGGAAATAACTGGTGTGCCTAACTAGCCCAGGAGGCATGTTTGATAATACCCAGGAGTGTCTACAGTGATGGCATCTGTATAGATACTGGCCTTTTACTTTGTTTCTTACATTTTACTCTTTGAGTTGGCCTGCTGTGTTTCTGTGTCACTGGCAATTCTGTTGACCACAACACTTCAATTGAATCACAGCTTGAGTTTTCTTGAAGTTTCATTCCCTCTAACCTTGCTGGATTCTTGCTTATGTTAGGGTTTAAAACTTTTTCTTTCAAAAAATACCTGATGAAATTCAAGTCTTTAGCTTCCGTTCCCCTCATCATTTCCTCTAATCTGGGCTTATGGGTTGAATGTTTTTATTATGATAAATGCTAAAAGTTTTGTCGGATGGCCCAGTCATTCTAGATTGCCTTGTTCTTTGTGGTACTGTATGAGCATTTTGGTGATGGTCAGTTCTCAAAGATGATATAAAAAATATCTTCCATGTTGTTAAAGCACCTGTAATACCTCTTTACTTTCCAGTAGGTATTGAAAAAAATTGTTATATTTTCCCTTCTCATTGGGGTTTTTGTTGTAGAGAGGGAGAAAACCCTGATTCAGGCGTCTGGATTCAAGTCCTGGATCTGTTACTAACTCCATTTGTGATCTCAAGCAATTTACTTTCTGTCTTTGGGCCCCAGGTTTCTCATCTGTAAATGAGGAATTTGGATTGGGGTGATTTTTATATAGGGCCTAATCATTGCTGATAGTTTAGGACTCTTTATTTTTCATTTGGTATGAAAAGATTATTGGGGAAGTGGAAGGGATTTTGGCTGGATTTCCCTCTGTATTTCTAAAGAACGAGGCAGGATGGGAAATCTTAGTCATGAGGTTGTAAAAATCATTCCATCGTAGTGAGGGAAATTAGCACGAAACATTGGTGATGCTAGCTTGTGTTAAACATTCTGAATTTCTTTTTTTTCTTTGACTTTTGTTTGCATGTGTTTAGCTTAACTCTGCTTTTAAGTGTGTATATTTTCGTGGAAATGGTCCTCCTTTCTTTTTACGCTTGCTTCCTGTTCTCATCTTCCCTCTCCCTTACTGAATCATTCATTTCTGAATAGTTTGCAATTTTCAACTTAATTAGGTCTTTCCCCTAAGTGAAGAACACAGCTGTTTCTTCTCTAATGCTTTGGCAGCTGCCTCTGCCTTTCCCAAAATGGAATTAGCTCTTTCCTTTGATTTCTTAGTTGGTCATTAGTTCAGGACTACTAGCCCATCTCCTGGTGCTAGAACTCCCAAATCTCATGGCCAGAGTTGCTCCCGTTGCCTTTGGTGCCTTTCAATCTTTTGGGGGTTTAATTCTTATGAAAAGAGATCTAGCAGTCCTTCAGAGTTCTATTTGCCTCATTATCTCCGGTGATTCCATTGTTCAGCCTTTTGAGGTGCTGAATGAGGAGAACCTAGCCTGACGTCGCCAATGTGGTTTTGATAGAGAAAGAGAGGATAAGAAGATCGTAAATGTACTTTGTCCCTGAATTAAATAGCCCCTGTTTGTCCTCTTCACAGATTTTACATTATAATTCCTAAGAAGCCCTCTTGCTCATTGGTCTTTTCATTTTACTTTTATGTACCTGTGTTTCAGAAAGTGATTGCTATTTTTCCCTAGATGCTTTGACTTTATCTGCCCCTCTGGCCTTTAATTTTATGATTACTCACTTCCATGGTTAATTGTCGGGATTTGCATGTATTGTACCTTGCCGTTACATCTAAGATATCAAGTCAGCTTCTGCACTCCACTTCTCACATTACGCTCCCTGTTAATCAACCAAAAGCCTTCTGTATTGTCAGTTTAGCAGTGTTGTTCCAAATGTATTTGGTGAAGCCTGGCTTTGCTTCCCCACCCCAAGTGTCTCATTCAATTTAATTCTTCACACTTAGCATATTAGGTATCTTGTTAATACTTCCTTTCTGAGGTCTAGATTTTAAATTTGAGCGCATTCTGCGTGTGTGTTTATTTTTCTTGAGTGGTGAGATCTGTTGCAGTAGAGAGTCAGAATTAGCTCTGTACCTAGGAGGAAAGAAAGCACAGAGAAAGAGCATTGCTCACATTCTCAGAAGGAGTATTCAAGGGTGAGCCCTTGGCAAAACTGTGTCAACAGTGTGACCATATCTATCTGCCTGCATCTTCCCCTCCATTTGGGAGCACAGGCATCCAGTGCTCCCCTTGGGTTTTCTTAGTTTCTGTCACCATTAGCCTTTCTACTCAGGGCCCTCCATTCTCAGGCTTTCTTTGCTTGTTTTCTGCTTCCCACATATAAACTTATCTATTCCATGTTCCATTTCCCCAAGGTCCTAATTATTTCAAGGGACCTGTTAAACTCATTAGTCTCCCTTTGCAAATAGCATTTAATATCTTTTTTTATTGAAGTATAGTTGACATTCACCATTATATTAGTTTCAGGTGTACAACATAGTGAATTGACAATTCTATACATTATGCTCACAATGGTAAGTGTAGTTACCATCTATACCACACGATGTTATTATAATATTATTGACTATATTTCTGTGCTGTACTATTCATCTTCATCATTTATGTTATAACTGAAAGTTTGTGCCTCTTAATCCTCTTCACTTACTTAATGTGATGATAATACAAAGAAAAAAAAATCAATGGTGGCATTTGGGTCACCAAGGCAGCCCTGATGAGGGTGATGTCTTTAACATGGGGTCTATCCCAGCATCCCCTCCTTGATATCCCACCATAGTTGGCTACATGGTCTAAGAATAAGGCCAGCTTGGACTCCATCTATCCCAAAGAATTGGAGCTTCCTAATGGATAACAGTACTTAACGTGTAGTGAATTCTTCCTTTGTGCCAGGAACTCTTTAGCTTGGCTTACATTGCATTTCCACTTTAAATCATCCCAACAACCCCAGCAGGTCAGTGCTATTATTCCTATCTTACAGACGGAAAAAAAAACCCAAAACAAACAAACCAAGGCACAGAGAATAAATAACTTCAATACAATAGGGCTATTAAGTGGTAGAACTGGGACTTGGACCAGGCAATCCTGCTCCAGATCCCAGAATCTTAGATCCTATGCTACACTGTCTCTGGAAGAGAGATGGTGCTTTTTCCAAATGAGCATTTCACTGAGAAGAGCTGGGTTCAGATGTGCTACAGGGTAGAAGTAAGCTCCTTTGACAAGGAGCAGATTGTGTCTTGAGTTGCTCCAGTAGAGGTGCCGTATGTATAAGTCATTTTTTCTTGAGAGAAGCTTGCCTTCAGATACAGTGCCCCAGCAGAAAGGTTTGCCTTTGCTTTTCGGCACCCCCTAAATTAGCAATGTTAAAAATTTCTTCACCAGTCCCTATGGCATGGGGTCCTCAGCAGGAATGGTTGCTAAATGCCTAAGACCAAGCTTATACTCTATTTCCCCCTACTCTTGGAGCTGAGGGAGCTGTGGGGAGGTCTCTCCTTGGTGTTGGTGAGCGGGAACATGGCAAACTCACAGTGGGGGTTCTCTGAAGGGCAGAGAAGACTCACCCTTACTCTCAAGGGCCATAATGGTCAGAAACCCCGCCTCACTGAGGTAGTGCCAATCTTTTCGTTATAAGCAGTTTTTCCATGTAGTGGTACAATGAATTGTTTTCTGAGGGGGATGGTTATGTTCCCTGTTATTACTGCTTTTCCTCTGGACTTAGCTTTTATTGGCCGCTGCTTACTAGGAGACAGAAACCTTCACCCCGTGGGCTGCTGCAATCATGGCAATGAACACTCTGCTCAGGAAGGGAGCTTTCTCTTTCTTTCCCAGTAGCTTTTACCCCAACACTGAGAATTTAGTACATTCACTTATTCATTTATAAACAGGACTAGATCTAGACTGAAGCAGGGAGCACTGTTACCCAGTCTGTGCTTTGCATGAGTTTTAGGGTCTCCACAGTTCCAGCTGTGTAAACACAATTGAAGAACTTAGGTATTATCTAATGGAGGACTGCAGTTTGGGAGAGGCCCATCATGGCTGGGCTGGAGCCAGACATTCTTCCACCCACTCCAATCCACACCCTGTGAGGTTGGCTTGCTCAGCTCCTAGAGTCAGAAGTGAAAATGGGGCAGCTGGTGTTAATTGTACTGTTTCATGACTTCTTATCAGTAAGAGATGAGAACTAGGTAAGGTTTAGGAAAATCTAAAGCCATATCCTCCAAGATGCTCCAGTTGTGGTGCTAGGAAACAAACAAAGGGAAGGCATTGGACAAAATAAGAAAGCCCAAAATATTAAATATGACAATAAAAAATCAAGTATCTATTAAAATTAGAGCTGCATTTATATTTAGTTTGATTCTTTCTGTGCTCACTGGAAGAAAGAGCAGAGGAATACCTGTTCAGGAAACCAATTTGTTCTGATATCTGGACTCAGCTTTGTCATTGAGATTTGTTTACATAATTACTAGCTCAGTAATGCTAAAGACATTCAATATATATGCGCTATTATTGTGGAAGGAAATGTGGTTTCTCCATCACAAATACAAATATTCTGGATGATCCAGTTCATAAAGTCTGGGATCTGTCTAGTAATTATTCTGTCCCTCCAAAGCGGCATATGGGCATGCATATTCCTGAGTGCCAAGGTATGGACTTTCTGATGAAGTAGCAGGTTTCCATTCCTTGGATTCTCCAGGTTATTCTTAGGGAAGGTGAGCTTTCCCTAAGGCAGCTGGCTTTCCACTGGGTGTGAATGCGAGGACATGGTTCTGATCAAGGAAGAAAATAAAATATTACCTTTTAAATGCACTGGGATGCTATTGCATTTAGGGATAACCCAAATGGTTATATTCACTGCTAATATAACTGACTATTGAAAAACTGTTTTCCTGAGCAACTCATTTTAAACCAGTGTCTCTCAGACACAATGTTCTTTTGCAGAGTAGAAAGCCTCTGGTTTGAGAAGAAAACCCATTGTGGCAGAGCACTGAGTTTGGATCATGTGGCAAGTGTTCAAGAATAGGATGGGGAGGTAATTCAATAAATTACCTTTCAATGCAATATTGGGATGTCAGAGAAATAAGAGACTTGCTAGAGAGTTCTCGGCTGTGATGTATACACATACATTCCTTTGTCCACTAGTTGTGGGAATCTGAAGAAGCATAAACAGGCCTCTATACTAGCAGCAGGGCATATGGAAACCCCTACATCTTCCATCATATCTAACCAGGGAGGGGGCAGGCCTGTCAATACTGTCCATGTGGTATGCCTGGAACTCGAGAGTAGGACGCCTGTTAGTGCTATGCTGAACGCTGTAATTGTAACATGTGCAGAGCATCCTATAACACTTAGATCCTGGATGCTTGTCTGAATCATTAGGCACGAGCACTATGGGTGCCATAATAGCACAGGAATTCCTGCAACTGAAAAGGAAACACATTTGGCTTGTACTTCATCTACAATCACTTACACTTAAGCTATTGGTAGTTGATTGGAATCTATAGACTGCTGGGCTTGTGCCGCGGGACTTCTAAGCATATTTGATGGATGGAACAGACAGGGAGGCTATATAGATTTTGGCAAGCTGTAGTTCCCATTGGTCAGGATGACTGTACCTGACACTAGAGATACCAGTTCACCAAGATGAAGCTTACTTCTCTAGGCTTTGGCTGATGGCCCAATGATATTAATGTGAAGAACAGGAGAGGACCAGTGTTACATTAGACTATGAATTTCCAATGAGCAAATCATTGAGTAGTTTACTGAATACCCTGTTGACTTTTTGGGAAGACATAAAATCTGTGGCAACTTCTTTAGAATTTGAGGCAATTGTAAATTTTTAATTCTTATTTTATAATAAATGTTAACCATTTACCCTCCTAATAGGGAAATGTGGTCTCTTCATTATAGGGTGTGCAGACTGTGTTTGTAGTTGTACAGTTAATATTCCTCTCCAAGTTTTTCTTGTGAGGGGTGCTGGAAAAATACCTTGGTGAGGACATTCCAGACACAGCTGTTTCTAATATTTGGAGGGGGCCCCCCACAGAATCATTAGGCATATTCTGAAGGTTCCTTGGTGGGAAGGAGGAAATGTCCCAGAGAACAGATTTTTTCCATATTGGTGGATTTTCTGTCAGACTTGGCCGCTGCTAGTGTTTCTGATTGCCTCCCTGTAGCTTCCCTGGAGGTGTGAGTTTCTAGGCAGAAAGATTTGATGTGACGAGGAAAGGCTACAAAGCTGAAGGAAGAGAGTCTGAACAGAATGGTAAGACAAGAGGCTATTTTGGGCATGGCAGAAACAAGTTAAATACTGTGGAATGGAGAAAAGGGAAATGAGATGAGAAAAGAGGAATACGAATTAATTCATGAGAGCACTATAAAGTGGGAATAAAAGGTCCATTGAACTCCAGGGGAACCTTCCTTTATGTGACGCCCGTGAATATGTTGAAATTTTGTAAAAGCAATTCCATCTTAAATGCACTGGGGGAGCTGACAGCCTGCAGTTCGTGGATCACATTTACACTATCTAGTACCTAATCAATTTACTCTTCCTCCACCCTGGACAATCTTCAGGGTGTGGTCAGGAGAAAGTAAATAGAACAGACGGAAGATTTCCTCTCAGGAGAGTTCAAGGGCTTCCTTAAACAAAGGCAAGATGTGAGTGTCCCCTTTTACACTTCAAACAAGCTTTCTGAGAACTACCTTGGAAATTCTCTGGCTTCCTCACAATTTCTAAGTAATTTCTGAAACATTTAGATACTCTGATTAGTTTTGCTTTTTAAAATAAAAGTTGGTTTATGTGTGCTAAAAAAAAATCATCTGGACAATGTGTCTATTTGGGTGGTGCAGAAGAAAGGCGAACACTTGTATCAATCTTTATTCCCTCTGTAAACACAGATGACCAGAAGGGAAGGCTGTTATTAATGGTAATGCAAACCAGAAAAAAGGCTATTATTTTCAGTCTGTTGAACAATACAAAAATGCTTCTCAAGCACTGTGTTCAGATGTTTCTTTTTATTAGCCGTCACACAAGGAATTACACTCATTTCAAACAGTTCATTTTCCCACTCTCGTCTCCATAAAATCATTACTCATGAGTGGTTTCTTTGTTGAAATACCGCTGACCTCCCATATTGGAATGGGTGTTAAACATATAAACTTTTCAGTTTGCATGAACTCTGGAAGAAGGGGGACAAAGATTCCCCGGGAGAATAAAATCATTCGTCAGTGTCCTTGTTTGTTACTGTCCTATATAAGCATCTTATCCAGGAAGCGATGTCAGCATTGCAATTCTGTGTGTGTGTGTGTGTGTGTGTGTGTGTGTGTGTGTGTGTGATTAATAACAGGAGAGAGCTCTTTGAATGCCAGCAGGAGGTTTAAAAATATAATTCTGCATCTGCCCCGCTCTTTTCTCCTTTCCAGTCTTTGTCTACCCCCTGCCTCCAATCCAAGACCATTAGGATAGATAAAGGAGTTTTGCCATGTCTTAATATATGAGCAGATGATGATCCTTAGCTCTTCAGCTAGGCGCCGTTTGCATTTTGCCAAAGCTGATTATTTTATCTGCAGTTTTAATAACAAGCCAGATTATTTTCTGTTCACTAACCGATAGAAGCAAATAAAAAAAGATTGCGAAGTGGAATTAAGGGGATAAGAAAGCTCTAGGGCCAAAGAAGGCTTTTTCTTTAATTAATAATTTCAGTTTACTCGTAGAATATTTCTATGATAGAATCCAACATCTTGTATTAAACAAGTCGGCACCCTCCCTCTCTGTAACTGCCAGATTGGAATCTCAGAGAATAGAAATGATGCAGGCTTGAATGAAGCTTCAAATCCTCTACTCTCAGTGCTGTCTTGTTTTCTGAACGTAGAACTAGACTCCTCAGGGCTTCTCTAGCCACAGCATGGCATTCCTTCATTAGGTACATGTTTTGCAGACTCAGTCATGAAAGATTGGCATTTTAACCAACAAGGGGCAAATGCAATAAAATGGAGTTCAGGAGATGTAATGTTTTGGAAAAACAGATTATTCCAAGGCTGTAAAGATACATGGTCTGTACTAAATGGACAGAGCATTTAAATTTTACCAGACTAGTTTTAATAATCTTTTGATTTGTTCCATGGATTTTTTTTGCAGCTTTGTTGAGATGTAATCAACATACAATGCTCCATTGTTTTAACCTGTGAATGGAAATGAGTATTCAGGATGATGAGGACTGGTGGTGGTGTGTGCACATGCATGCGTATGCACGTGCGTGTGTGTCTGTGATCTATTTTTGTGCCTATAATCTAGGCTCACTATATGTCAGTACTTACACAGATTTTACTAGACCTGTATCAGAGTGTCTTAACCCCAGTCATCTCAACCAAAAAGCCTTCTGCTACTCATAATTCAGATTTTGAGCCAACTCAGAAGAAGCCCTCACAGCTGTGGCCCAAAGAGATTCCAGGAGTTCTTTGATGCTTCAGAAGGAGCGGCCATTTTTTCTTTCAAAGAAGAGTTGGACAAGCTAAGGGCCGGGGGGTCAAACATTAACTGCCCTGTGCTAAAGGTGTAAAGGACTTTCTCTTCCTAATAAGAGCAGCAGGACAAGCATAGGATGCCTTCAAATGATCAAGCTTCCTCAAAGAATAGATAAATCGGTCTCACTTCTGAATTTGTCTAATTGCTTTTGAGGTAACACCCTGAAAAACAGAACTTGCTTTCTCCTACTAGTATGAGTAAGTGGACACCTGGAAAAAGAATAATTATGAGTATTTCTAAGGAAAAGAGCAAAAGAATGAAACTGAGCATTGTCCATGAAAGATGGATAATGACAAGTAAACATACAAGGTGGTGTTTGATCCCTTCAATTTTGATATTCATTATTCATAGTTATTATTCATAAATTCCAGCACAAATGTTAGGCCTGCACCCTAGTGACACATTTGCATTTTATTTTAAGTTGGTTTCTACCTGGTTTTGCAAACAAGGATTTAATGGTTTTGCTTGTCTCTCACTCTCCCTCTGTTGCAAGCGCTTGTCTTTTTCATATACTGACTTCTATCCCTTTCACACTCTTTATCTCCATCATCTGTCTCATTCCCTTATCCAAGATTCATTCATTCCTTTCCTCCCTCCCTCCCTCCCTTCCTTCCTCCCTCTAATGTTCTAGGAGAAAAGATTTCTAACACGTAAAAGTGATATTTGAATAGATTCCCCCTAGGCAATCAATTTACTTTTAATTTGTCTGGAACTAAGCTTTTCTTTGTTGCAATGAGGAAGGATTGAAACTGCTGTAGAATTTATTAGCTTCCAGGAAGATATTTGAAATGAATTTTTTTTAATGATTGTGCTGTTTGCTATACCCAGAAGCAGTGTCATAGCAATTACAGTATTCCAGATGGTTGCTGAAGTTACACTGAAACATCAAGATAATGCTAGACTTTTCTATGAGGCTTTTCTTGGTAACGAATAGTCCAACCTAGATAGTTAATAGATATTAATCTTTCTGACACTCCTGCGTGCCTCCCGTGACTATTTCTAGTGACTCCTACCTAGCTGATGTCATGACATACACTATCCTTTTGAATCATTGCAAGGGACAGTGATTGGTTTACTGAGCACTTTATTTTTCGAATGTGAAGGAAGTGATTGGAGAATTACTAATGTTGCTTCTTAGCTTCCCCACCCAGTAACAAGAACATTTTGGCAGTCAAAAATCTTCAAAGAATTTAGAAATTACTGTTGCAACATCTTTTGACTTATGTACGGTATTGCCTGTTTTATAAAACTGAATGTCCTGGGGCTTGACTGAAGGAAGTGTCAGTTCCTGTTAAGAGGAACACCAGCCTTTTTCCCCCTCCAACATTAAATTTTCATTAAAAAAGAGGGAAGATTTTGTTCTCCTGACTAGCATACCCTGTCCCTCTTGCTTTCTATACCCGTCTTATTTGTGCCTTCCTCACTCTGTATTCTATCTAATACCCTGAAGCTCATGACCAACATAAAAGGGGCTTTTTTTTCTCAAGCTAATGATGTGTTAGCAATTTCCTTATTTTCCAGGAAAGAGTAAAACCAAGTTGGCGGTGACTTTAATTCAGCACCACTTGGAATCATCTGAAGGCTCTGTCTTGCCAGCAGCGTAACTACCTGTAGAATGTGTGAAATGGTCTGTTTTTAATCTACACAAAATCAAGCAACTGGTTTGAACTCTTCACAGAAGTGACTAGGTATTGTGGGTGTCTACCAGATACAGGCTGAGGGATTAATTCTGTGGACACTTTAGAACGAAACCTTAAAAAACGGTTCCACTTTGCTCAGAGTTTCAGTATTTCAGTGTTCCTCCTTTGGGGGACTAGTTCAATGGCCTTCTTTGACAGCTCATATTTGAGACTTGTAAAGATGCCTTTTCATATAGTTTCTAAAGCACCCAGATGAAGTCCGGCACTTTGTCGGATAATTTTCTTTACCATAGAAGCCAAAATACAAAGCTTCCAGTTTAGTCAATTTCTGCTTATCTCAGTCACACCTCTTATTTCTTAGTCTCAATTTTCCAGGCAGCCTTCTGCTTCATTTCCTTGCTCCCCATGCATCAGCACAAATGATTTATACTTATATACATCTTGAAATCTCTTCTTTATGGGTTGAATTGAATTGAGTCCTAGTACAAAAATGAAAACTCCAGGAACTATTGTGATTGCCCAAATTGCAACTTAGATTGTATGACTGTACATGCCACACTATCATCTATCATAAATATTCAATTCTCAAGCACTTCTACTTCGGTATGTTATAACTTTGTCTCTTTGACCAGCTCAGCACTGAAGATTCCATTGAAGATAATTCAATTGCTTTGAATTCTGAAAAGGGCATCTTTTTAATCTATTTTCGTGTTGCACCGGGAGTAAGTGAATTTCAGGTGCATAGACTGTGAATGAGGAGAGAGGCTTGTGTGCCATTTGGCGTCACAGAGGCCAAGTGTCAGGTGGCACTTGCTAATTGATGCTGATCTGTCAAATGGTCTAGGACAAGATTGGGGTCCATCAGTTTTTTTCAGCCCTCCTCTCCACCCTAAGCTTAAACCCAACTTTACAGATTCCTGCTGTTTAACTAGTTAGCCACCCTGAAAATGCCAAGCTATGCTAATCAGGGCTGCCTTTTTTCTTTGCCTATCTGCTGGTTTTTGGCGACATCTCTTTGTCAGTCTCAGGAATTTTGTTCCTACACCCTATCCCCCACCGTGCCCTTCCTAGGTATCTCTACCTCTAGACATTTGTAGCCTTTCTTCCCCCACCAAAACTCTCCTATCCTGGGTCCTCTTCACCCATGGTTTTGCTGTATGACCAAAGAAAATCCGATGATCTCAATTTGGTAGTGGATTCTCTTATTTTAACAGGGACCCTCCATGCTCGTACCCACTGAATAAAAATTTGTGGGAATTTCTCTCTCTGTTACAAAGGCTGGTTTTTGGATAGCTCTTCTTTGGCATCCATCAAATAATTCCACATAGGTGTTTTGAATATCAATCACAGTTCTGGCATCTTACTCCTTCTGCCTGTTGTCTGTCAGACCATAGTGCTGTGGGAAGGGCTGCTGACAAGTCGGATGCTAGGGAACAGGAGAAGAAAAAAGAAGTATTAGGAAGGAACTGAAATGGCAGAAAATTCTGGAAGAAAGAAGAAGGGAATGAGAAAGAGACAAGTCATTGTTTGCAGTGTAATTTGTGATTTACTTCTTATTACACTAGAGTGGCTGCAGGATAGCTTGGTGTCATTGGTTCATGAATCTCTAGGAATATCTCAGCCTTCACTGATGTGCCCTTGAATATTTTACAGACGGAACTCCAACTTTCCTTGCCAAAACTTTGGGTCCTTTAGGAAGTGAGTGGAAACTCCTTTCAGAATTACAACCTGAGAGGAGTCTGGGAAGTCATTTTGCAAAGTCATAAGCCCTTATTGAATTTTTGCTAGTTGCTCTAAACAACCAAAAGAGCCCAATCCTGAAGATGTCAATTGGATCAAAACCAAGACAGAATGTTTAAAGCCCGGATAGTGTTTCCAGCTACCCTTCCATTCCTCCCTCTTTCCTTCCTTCTTTCCTCCTTCCCTCTCTTTCATCATTCCTTCCTCCCTTCTTTCCTTCCCCTCCTTTCTCTCTTTTTCACTGACCCCATTGCTACTCTGCTTGCCCTGTTAAGTTACAGATGTTCTTTCTCTTGATGTTGCAGGCCTAAAAATGCTTTTACGAACTCTTTCCAGGAAAACTATTTCCTGGAAATTACCCCCTTTGGTAATTCCTTGGCATATTTGGAGCATTACTTTTACCATCCATATTTTTTTAAAGATTTTATTTATTTATTTGACAGAGACAGACAGCCAGCGAGAGAGAACACAAGCAGGGGGAGTGGGAGAGGAAGAAGCAGGCTCCCAGCAGAGGAGCCTGATGTGGGGCTCGATCCCGGAACGCCGGGATCACACCCTGAGCCGAAGGCAGAAGCCCAACGACTGTGCCACCCAGGCGCCCCTGCCATCCATATTTTAATTAGTTTTGCCAGAAAGAGTCAGCACCTGCAGTTGGTCTGAAAGGCTCACTATAGGTCCCATTTTTGGTTTATATTTTATAGGAATTAGCAGCAGTTGTGTTTGAATCCAAGAAACAATGCTTCATATTTGAACAGCACATTCATTTCATAAAATAGATGCTTCTGCGTATTGTGTTGTTAACTTATTAGAGTACGAGGCCCATTAACTATTGTTAAACTTGAAAACTCCAAAGCACATGACGAATATATTTTCAACTGAACATCAAAGCATGATATTTTTCTTTAAGACTTGCTTATAGTGTTTGGGAAACCGCTGAGAGGCTAAGATGACACTTGACTTTAATGTTTCTGAAGTGCTACATTTACTTTATTGTTTCTGACACAGCTACCTAGTTTTCTTTGTAGGTTGTCATGGTGTTTCTACTAAATAGAATAGTAATTTCCACTTGTAGGAGTTGTATCAGTAGCACAGTATCTGGTGTGTTGACCAAGGTTTTTTGTTTTATCGCTATCACTCATATACCTTTTTTTAATCCAATTAAATTAAACTGTTACTGAGTACCTGCTGTATGCTGGACACATTACTAGCTTCTGTGGGTATGGGAGGGAACAAAATAGATATAATCTTTGTTCATTTAGAGTTTACAAGCTAACATTGAATATAGATAATAGACAACTATAACGAGTGCTATAAAAGGAGGTGGTGGTCTATCTAAGGGATCACGGAAGGAGTCCCTGAGAAAGTTAAATTTAAGTTGAGACTTCAGGGATAATGTATCGATTAAAAATATGGGGCGCCTGGGTGGCTCAGACATTAAGCGTCTGCCTTCGGCCCAGGGCGTGATCCCGGCGTTATGGGATCGAGCCCCACGTCAGGCTCTTCTTCTATGAGCCTGCTTCTTCCTCTCCCACTCCCCCTGCCTGTGTTCCCTTTCTTGCTGGCTGTCTCTCTCTCTGTCAAATAAATAAATAAAATCTTTTAAAAAATAGTGTTCAACTACTGGTAATAAAGACCCTCCTCTCCCACCGAAGAAAATGAATTAATGACCTAACCAGGAGGGAGGCTTATTTTTCCTCTTATGTGAAAGAAGTTCAGGTGTAGTGAGGTGGGTCTACAATATCTTTGATACCCCAGAGCTCGTCTGTCTTTTGATTTTGCTATCCATAGGTACATGGCTTCCTTCCTCAGAGTTGCTTCATGGTGGTAATATGGATACTGTACCTCCAGCCATTATGTCTCCATTCCAGACAGGACAAAGCAGGAAGGAATAAGGACAAAAGGGTCTCCCAGCTACATCACCCCCCTCTTCCTTTTAAGGAGTTTTCTTGACATCCTTCCTGCCTTCATAACATTGGTCCAATCTTAGTTACATGGTCACACCTATCTACAAGGGAGGCCAGGAAATGCAGTTTTTGAGCTGGCATATTGCCAATCCTAACAAAAGAGTGGTTCTTTTCCTAAATATTAAATATAGATATGGATATTTGGGTGCAGTTCATTATGTGTGCTTCAGGTGAGTAAGAGGTAGGCAGGTCACGAGGGGATATTTCCTAGCAGTTATGTTTTCTTGATTAGGTGCACACGATAAATTTTAACAACACTTAACCAGTTCGTAATTGGTGCTACCTTCCCTTCCATTATATCTTACAAAAATTGGCCCTGCTTTTGTTGTAGATTATTTTGTTCAGGGTGTGATGTAGATTAACCTAAGTGGATGCATATGGGCACAGTCCAGGAAGCTTTCCTGATTTATACATCACTTGCTTGTCGGTTATGTTACTGCTGCTACTTAAAAGTAACTACTTGAGCTCTGAGGAACTGGAACTCACTTTAACTTTCCCTTTCTGCCTCATTGACTGCAGATCCCTTCTGAGGGGGTAACACATTGTCTTGTTAACTGTTACCTTGAACTTTTTTAGTGTTAGAGTTTTGTCTCTGATCATTGGGATCTTTGAGTTAAATACAACCAAACTCTGAATCACAATAAAGAGCTGCAGCATTAGTGAACACATCCATTGTGGCTGGACATCTATACAAACCCAGCAGAGCCTCTCAGCTCTTCTATTCTACCAGGACTTTGAAACTTTTAGCAAAGCCTGAGATGTGTTTTCATCATTTTCTTTTTTTACTTTGGTTGGGACCATGTGTAGGCTCTTTCTGGTGTGGAAGCACATTGTTTGCCTACATCTGAAGAGACAGTGGTTTTATGAGGAGGAATTGCTGCAAAAAGTTTTGCTAATATTTGCAGAAAATAACATATTTTCTTCTTTTTCTATTTGAATTACTTCCTTATCTATCATGTCTTAATCATTGCTGTCTCTTATGCCTTTTATTTAAGATATAATTTTTTTGTTTTTTTTTAAAGATTTTATTTATTTATTTGAGAGAGAGCAAAAGCGGGAGAGATCACAGAGGGAGACGGAGATGGAGAGGGAGAGGCAGACTCCTGGCTGAGCTGGGAGCCCAATGCAGGTCAATCCCAGGACCCCAGGATCATGACCTGAGCTGAAGGCAGACGCTTAATGACTGAGCCACCCAGGCGCCCCTAAGATATAAATATAGATAGATACATCTATCTATCTATCTATCTATCTATCTATCTATCTATCTATCATCTATCATCTATCTATATTTATTTTTTTGCCAGAGGTTTTAGGTTTCTCTCACTAAGATCCCTAAGGACAGATTGTGACCAAACAAATACATATTACCACCAAATTGAGAAAGCTTTATGTTTTTCTCTGTATTTTGAATTTTTGTCTAAACCTGATCTAAGGAGCGGCTTTGAGATTTGTGTGTCCCTCTTCCAAACTTACGCATTTTATTTATTTGTTTTTGCAAATCTTAGGGACAAGTTCAGAATCAGGGAAGACCAATTTACAAATTCATCATTCACCCCTAATTTATGTCTACATTTGAATTAAAGATGCCTGCCTTCACTTATCTGTACCTGGCAATGTGTTTGAATTTCCACAACTATGTGTGGATTTTAGAGGTTTACATTTTGCTTTGCATAGGCTCAGGTCAAGATGTAACAAAGTATAGAGTCATAAATAGGCACATAAGAGGAATCTTCTCAGGGAATTAGTGAATTGTTAGCTGACCTCTGTTTCAGCTGGATCCAGCATCTTGGCAGTTAATTTTTTTTGACAGCTAATTTTTATGATACAAAATGGTTCCTCTCTACTCTCATACCTCAGTCCCTAGCGACAATGCTACATGACAGCAGGCACATAATCTCTACCAGTCCTATGCAATTCCAGAAGTAGTTTCTTTGCTTTTCACATCTGGTCTGTCTTCATTGCTATTCTTAAGGGGCTTTGTATTGTGACTTTCTCACTTTTAATATGCAATTTCCTTACTAAACTGAAGTTTTGGCTTTTGAAAAAGTAATTTATCTGCAGTACATTTATGAATGTAGTTTACCTTTGGCTGGGAAGACATTCTTCCTGCCTATCTATATTCAGCATGTTTTCTTTCATATTTCATATGGCTATAAACACTAAAGCTAGGTTAGATTTTTGTTTCAAATTTAATTAGCCAACATATAGTACATCATTAGTTTCAGATGTAGTATTGAATAATTTATCAGTTGCATATAACACCCAGTGCTCTTCACATTGAATTGACACAAATGTCACGGAGTGTTGTTTGATACTAAAAATGATAAGCAGCAAGTCACCGCCCTTAGTAAGGATACAAGGAAATAAAGATATCAGATCTAAGCCAGGGGTGAAACATTGTGAGTAAATGAGTCTCTCAGATTCAAGTCTTTGCTTACATTGTGGTAAGAGTGGTGAACATATAAGTTTGCATAATTAATCCAAAAAAATTACTTTTTTTTTTTTTTATCTCGTATAGGGCTGAAGTAGGCTTAGTGAGATTGGTGGGTAGGCTTATGATCACATTCCTGGGAATGCTGAGGGAGTTTCCTTTTTCCTCTTCCTAGAGGGTGATTTATCCATTTAGGCAGTGGGTAAGTTGAAAGCAAGTACTATCTTTGCAGAGAAGTTTCTGAGAAGACTGAGTTCCCTGCTCTGGTCTTCCTAGATTCATAAGATCTTACAGGTGTCTGTCTCTGGGGTCTCTGCTCTCCTTCCGTATGTGGTAGGGATCCAGGTCTTCCCGTGCTATTCATTTGAAGCCATTTAATATGGGAAAGAGCACTGTACTTGCATTCAGTATAACCCATGGATGGCATTTCCTACTAAATTGTGTTAAAAACAAAAAACCCACATCTCCAAATTGGAAGGCAGCTACTAGATACTAAAAACTTGAAAGAAATGAGAGCTGTATGTTGAGCTTATTGGGACGATTCTGCTGGATTATAATTCACCACTGTTCTACTTTAGGCGTGTGAACAAGTGGCTGATAATATCAGTCTGAAGGTTAGCAGGGATTTCCTCTTAATAGCTGGTCCTATGTCCATGGTTCCAGGGTTCAAAGACTAAGTCCTTCATGCCTTTATGCTATAAATTAGGAACGAAAAGGACAGGGACATAGCCTTCTGGACATTATTTTTTCTTTTTGCTGACTTCCAAGGGACTCTTATTCAGATTTGTAGAAATAGAAGTTAATTATTAAGCTATTCCCCAACTTGCACCTCCTTAATCTTCACCTCAGAACAAATACACTGTTTCTTTAGAGCTATTACTTGGAAAGTTATGATATGGGCTTCAGAGGAGATGGAGAAGAAAAAAACCCATCTTTTTGGGAAATTCTGAACATGTGAATTCTGTCCTACTGGAGGGATCTTGGGGCTTCCTGGGAAAACACTGGATTTGGATGAAATTAATTGTGGATAGATCATCTGTACACTCTTCCATTGATGTTTGAGTCTATACAAAGTAAATGTTTCCCAAGTACGTTCCAACATGTTTTCCTTACTTTCATACTTTCTGTCTCCCAGAAACATATACATTTTGAATGATGATAGGCTATCAGATGGCAGCATTGAGAGTTTGCAGGAAAAAGGCAGAGAAAAGGCTTTGACAACTCTTTATTTTGTAGAGGTGGTCATGCAGCCCTCATGTGGAAATATGCTGGAGTTTGCAGAAGCATTGCCCTATCCATGTGGAAGGCACTTATCTTATTGGTGATAATGCTCGTTTGTTATTTGGCTTCATATCTGCAAAATTCTGAGTGTTTATTCTCCACCACTGAAAGGGAGCATAAAATGACCATCTTAAAGATAAATTGGCAAATTGTGTCCCAGTACCCTGAAAGGGTCTTAACTTTGATTGGCTTTTCAGTAGTTTAAACTAGGTCAAAGGCCATTCCCAGAGTTGTGTTGAAGTCTGGACTCAGCCTGGATTAGGCCTTGACATTTAGCTGCTTCCAGTGCCTTTTCTCCAAATAATGAAGTATACATCCAGTTCAACCATTATTTCTTGAGCCTCCCCTTCTATGTGCCCCTTTACCAAAATAACCTTTGATAGATGAGGCAGAACATTGCCTCTTTGCTATGCCATTTACTATTTAAAAACAAGAAGCAAACAAAGAAATACAAGTGTTTAAGGAAGGTGTGTTATATAGAGAGTATATCAGGCAAGACCCTGAATTTCAGACTTCTTCCCCCAGGAAAAAGGCAATCACAGAATGTATTTTCAACTTCTTTTGGCATGCTTTATTTCTGTCTTTGCAGTCTCTCCTCATCTCCCCACCTCCTCCAACCCTGCCCCAAGGTTTTCTGTAAATGTTAAACTGCTCATATTTTGATGCACTATATAATGTGATGAAAATTTTGATTAGGTCATCCTTGTACAGGAATGTAATATAAGTAAAAGTAGATCTGGAAAACTAGGGCTATAAACCAGACATTGTGATGAACAATTTTCCAATGGACAAGCAGATATTAACCCTGGGTCCACGCTTTGATGAAAACCATGTAGAAAGCCTCTCCGAGAGTCAATTACAGCCTTAACTCTAAATGAACCTGATTTGAGAAGAGAAAAAAATGTCTCACCAATAATTATGAATTCTAACTGCTGAGATCTTCTATGATAGGGTTAAAGTAATCCATGAAAGGTTTCTTCAAGAAATATGACCCTAATAAAACTGCAGATGAGGAAAATAAGGAGGGATGTCTAGTTGAGTGTCATTAAATGATGCTCAGTCTATGAGTGATGTGTGCTTAGGGTCAGTTGAAGCTTATGGGTCAGAGGGAAGGAAAAGATCTCAGTATATTCCTTCTAGTGGGAAATCAAGTCGTGTAAATAACTTAGTGAAAAGATTGGCTGGTGGAACTGATGGTCAAAAAGAAGTGAAGTGATTGGGTTTTCAAAGACAGCGTGATACCAATCTAAAATTAAGCACGGCATATCATTGACAAGTAGGGTGGAGTCGTGGTTGGCAGTGCTATTGCTCAAACATATGGCCAAGACTTCTCAGATATACTGACTGTTGGATTCCCTGCTCTGCCTCCACTCCCTCTTCTGCTGGAACCAGTTTCAAACGCAGTTGATTTTTAACAGGAGTTGTTGATAAAAATGCTGACTCTCAGCGCCTTGACACTCAGGATAAATTTTTTTTAAAATACATTTTTTCACCATAACGTGTTTCCTTTTAGGTTTTTAGTTTTGTCAGCAGTGAGAGCAACAACAAAAATAATAATAAAAGAGAGGAGTATACAGGGGGAGATCTACAGCCTTTTAAAGATCCAATTCTTCACACTTGTCCCAAAAGGCAATAAAGGACTATCTAAAAGTGCCATTTCCCAAAAGGGCCTGTGGGTACCTAAGAAACCAGAACACTAGGGAATAACAATGATTCCTGGGAAAAGCTGATGTAATCAACATTTTATTTTCTCCAAACAGATCAGAATGAAGGATTTCATTGCAGGGAAGAATGTCGGATTCTTGGCCACTCTGACAGGTGCTGGATGCCCCGGAACCCCATGCCCACCCGCTCCAAGTCCCCTGAGCACGTGAGGAATGTCATCGCGCTGTCCATCGAAGCTACTGCGGCTGATGTTGAGGCTTATGACGACTGCGGCCCCACCAAGCGGACTTTTGCAACCTTTGGAAAAGATGTCAGTGACCACCCGGCTGAGGAGAGGCCCACCTTGAAAGGCAGGAGAACTGTCGATGTGACCATCTGCAGCCCCAAGGTCAACGGCGCTATCCGGGAGGCAGGCAATGGCTGTGAGGCTATTAGCCCTGTCACCTCCCCCCTGCACCTCAAGAGCCCTCTGCCCACCAAGCCCTCCGTGTCTTACACCATTGCCCTGGCGCCCCCGGCCCGTGATCTGGAGCAGTATATCAACAATGGCCCGTCTCGTCCCTCTGAAGCTGAGCCCCGTGGAGCTGACAGCGAGAAAGTCATGCATGAGGTCAACCCCACTCTGAAGGAGGGTCGTGACAAGGAGTCTCCTGGTGTGAAGCGTCTGAAGGATATCATTCTCTAAAGCAGTCTCGGGGAAGAAGAGAGAGAAACCATGCTGGTTACATCAAAGAAGCAGGAGCTGATTGTTTTAATTGCTCACCAATGGTTGGTTCTTGAGTGGCTGTTATTTCAGAGCTTTCCCTAAGTGTATTGTTTATAAGTGACTATCATTCTGTGACAATCCCTCTCGTTTCAACAGGCAGCAGGGGTGTTCAGTTGGAGCAAATTAGCTTTGGCTTGAGTTGTTCATGGGGCCTTGATGTTGGGGAAACAGAGACAAATTCAGTTGTGAAAAGTATTATGTATTAAGTGTTTGAATTTATATATTTTTCTATGTCAAAATTATAATATAAATTACCATTGTTTGTGGAGGATTACATTAAAAAAAAAAAACAAAAAAAAAAGAAAGCTCTGGACACCTTTAATAAGCTCGCCACTGTTTTGTAGTGTAGACAAGTTAATGGTCATTTATTGTGTACTATTCTTTGATTCAGTGATGTGAAATTGAGCCCCCAAAAGGTTGTTTCTGAAGCTTGAGTACTTTCCAATGCCGCTACTTTGCTGGGACACCCCTGCTTTAAGAACCCTTTTGCTAGCTGTGCTATTGTTGTATTTGATATTGCAAATTGCTACGTGTGTGGTGATGGCAAAAGGCTTTTAGAAGTTGGTGTTTTTTTTTCTTAAAAAAAAATAAAACTATAGACAAAAACAAAGTGCAAAAAACTGAGATGGCAAGTGACTGAGCAACTCCGCACATATAGATTGAGTACTTGGAGGATACTCACTCATGGAGGATAGCCGTGGAGTGATTACTCACCACCTTGCAGAGTATTTCTCCTGCCTTTCAGTCTTCTGCCCAGATCAGTGATAGATCATCACAGAAAGTCATTTTTGGATATTCTGCTATCTAATTTGCAGTTGTCAGAACTACTGTGCTGAAAGTTTTATGGCATCAATTTTTAAAATTTTCAGGCCCTGAATGGGAAAGTTGCTCCTGAATTTATCAGTTTCCAGGCTTAGAAATTCCCTGTCTCCAATCATCTGAAATTCAAAAAGACTGAATCTATTTTGAGGTCTAAATTAGCATCTTTTCCGACACATACTTCCTGATTCAGTGTTTCCCAGTCACGATGAGAATTAGACTGCAAAGCATGTCGGGGGCTGGAACTGAGAACTCCATGTTGCTCTGCGTTGTAGGATTAGAAATAGGAATAGAGTAAGCAGTACGAAGTGTACATTTAGGAAAAGACAGGTAACCAGTAACAGCATCACTAATCCAATTACTGTGCCTTCTAAATGGAGACACTTGGACACTTGAACTCATCTCTTTATGACTAACACTTTTTTTAAATTAAAAATGTGAACAGGAAACTATTAAAAAAATCCTTTAGATTTAGCTAACTCTGCTGTAGGCTAGGAATACACCTTTTATTATTAACAAGTTTATTACGCACATTTTTTTTGTTTTGTTTAACATTTCTCCAACTCCCCCCATTTAGTAAGCATCTGTTAATATTTAGTAGCCAACATAGTATTCTTGCAGCCCAAGCGTTCATTATTTGAAACTAAACAGATATGTCACCTTTACTCTGCCTTGGTCTTAAAAAAGTTTTCTAGAGAAACAAGTTTTGTGGTTCTGTTCTCATTTGTTTCATTTTTTGAAATTCAAGAGTACCCAGAAAAAAGGCTTGGAGGGTAGAGTACTAAAATGCAAAAGAGGATTTATTTTCTTAAGTTTAGTTAGATAAGTGAGCTCTTTTAAATGTTTTAGTTATTTTTGTCTGAGTTCCTGGCTTTATACATTACTAGGAATATTTTCCTTTATGGGAGGGAGGGTTTTGTGGGAGGATGGTAGCTGAGGCAGTAGGGATGGCTTTAGGTAGGGGAGAATATTTCTGAAAAAGAACCTAAAATGAATCTATAAATCCATCCTTATTTCTTACTCAGTGCTGAATACTACCTCATGCAAAATATTGGTGTGGCTGCAAATTTCCCTCTGAAACTGATATAATTAGAGATCAGTTACCGTTATATCTTCATTTCGGCTCATTTCATTATCTCTCACACTTCTTCTCCCCTCCGATTCATTTCATGTTAGCAGATTTTGAATTAGGGATTTATTTGTGTTTTCAAGTGCTTTTTGATTAACACATTAAAATGTATTTTTTTCCCTTTAAGTTATGGTGGCTGCCTGTAGAATTTAGACTGTTCTTCACCTGATGCATCCTGATATTAGGTTGTTAGCTACCACATCAAGGTCACTTTCGAGTCAGATTTGGCAGTTTTTGTACAGGTGTATTTCCTACTATGCTCAGTGGGAATGAGGGAGCTGAGAAGATTGTGGCAAGTGGGAATATTAAATATTATATGGCTGTTGAGCCAGAGAGGGCACTGGCTGTCATGTCTCTTACCAGCCAGGTTTAAAATGGTTAGAGTAGCAGTGGCATTGATTTTGCTGTTTTTCTCCCATTTTCTTCAGAAATCAGTTTCAAGCTACAGACCAAGCCCCTTTCCTTACCAAAATACTGTTTTTATTCCTTTAGTGGGAAGTCAGAGTGTTTTTGGCTCCCAAACCCTTTATTGAGCATGTTCAGAGAATTCCCCTCATTAAGAAAGTACCTTTTTTTTCCCCCTCTACAACTGTCTGATGTATACGTACTCCCAGAAGCACAAATGCATCCTAGGAGGGCTTTGTAAGCTAGTTTTATAGACAGGCTCTGCCTACAAGCAGGGATTTTGTGCAAGGATCCTAGATTTCCCTTTGGCTCATGTTTTTCCCTTCTTCTTTTCAGTATGTCTGATGAAAAGCCACATAAGGCCAGAGGGCCAAATATTCTTCCTTTTCCCTCTCTAAACATGTTACACATTTAAATGTAAGGGAGCAGTCTCAGTTCCTAAATTCTAGGGAGTTCTATTCCATCTATTCTGATGTCCCTTTTGGGAAGGAGTTGGTGTCGAGGCATGACTTACTTTTCTAACAGCTGCGTTGGGCACATCCCTGGGCAGGTAAATTTCTTCATGCAATATAAAGGCTTTAGTTTGCATTGATTGCTTTTCCCCAAATATGGGAATATGCTATATACAAGGAATAGGAGGAAGAAGAGGGCCACGCTATGTGGAATCTCTTCTTTCTTTTCTCTATACTGACTGATAGAACCTGTTTGAACCTGTTCAGAATGAAATGTACCATCTCTTTGACCCTCTTAAAGCCAGTGGAGTAAATTATGGTCGGCCTTATTGTCCAAATAGGTAATGGGCCGAGGGATCCTGAAGTTCCTGAAGGGCAGTTGTTCTCACAGTGTAGTCTTTGAACCAGCAACAACCACATCACTTGGGAACTTCTCAGAAATGGTAATTCTCTGCTCTCGCCCAGACCAACTGAAGCAGAAGCTCTGGCAGTGAGGCCTCGTCATTCATATGGGTCAGATGCCCACTAAAGGTCGAGGGTTTGTTAAAGCACAGGTTGATGGACCCCACACTTAGAGTTTCCGTAGGTCTGGGGTAGATCCTGAGTCTTTGCCTAGTCAAAAATTCTAAGGGGATGCCGATGCTGCTGGTCCAGGGACCGCACTTTACCACTGCTCCAGAGTAAACCTGCCTAAGAGAGCTAATTGCACACAAGGTGCCCATTTAAACTAATTTGTTGACATGGTGACCCACCGACCATGAATCAAAAAGGTTAAAGGGAATACAACGTAGAACTCTGAAAATTAGCAACACCCAGAGTAACATCCGGATTGTGTTCCTTCAGCATACAACTGATCGTGTGATGGGAATTCAGTTGAACTTTTCATATTGCGCTATCATATCATTAACAAGCAAAAGAAAAGTGCTCCACTGAGGCAGCGAGGACAAAGGGCAGTTTGGGGAGAGGCAGGGGTGTAGGGGATAGCTCAATTGGGCATCCAGGGTGGGAAAAGGATTATTATTGTACATAATAGCAGTGCTGGTTGGAATTTCAGTTCACTCTATGGGGATCATTTTGATGTTGAATGTTCCCCAAAGCATCCTGATAAGTCTGGTCCACTTGGCTCTTTTTCCAGGGTCATAAGACCCTGACTGACTTTGAAAACCTGGCATACATGAGCTTACGAAGTCCATTGTATACAGTCCTAGTGTTTGCCTTCTCAGTAAAATTACATTTAAGGATGTCATTTCATGAGTCAAATTGTATCTGCTGACACTAAAGTGTATTGAGATGTTGTTCTTTAGTTTAAGTATGTAACAAAGTAATATTCAAAGGGGTTGTGTGGGGGTGGGGCTGGGACCGGGTGGCTTTATATTGATAATGAAATATTCCAGAGCAAAACACATTGTCCTAATGAAGTTGTTGCAGCTCTCTTTGTTTTCTTGTGAGGCTGGAATTGGCCTGTGGGTCACTTGTTGTGCAAAAGTGAATTAATTTCAAATAGAACTCATATTGCTTTTGTGAAACAAAGGAAATCAACCACCTTGTCTGAAAAGCATATTGCAAGGCGCTCTTGGTAAAGAACAACCCACAAAAACCTGATCTTGATTGGAAAGCACTGTAGGTCATTAGGGAAAACTGATGATGCTGATTGTTGCTCCAGCTGTGTTGGCAATTAAAGATGACCTTGTTACTAACTGAACGTTGCTGTCAACCTTAGCAAACAAACCAGCTAACATCATTACAGCACTGGTTAAGTAGGTTTTTACTGGCACTGGCTGGCGTTCAGCTGAGGAAGGCTAAGATACAGACTTTAATGACCAAGAGCCAGACTAGCTCAAGCTAGAAATTGAGCAACAAATACCTCCTTGTGCTATTTGAATGCTAAGGTATTAGTTGCAAAAGGCTTACGCCTTCGCTCCTCTAGTGAGGGGAATGAGCCTGATGACACTATTACTGTTTACCTGTCAAACCAGGGTGGAAATTTAGAGGGATGCAAGTACAGTATGTCTCATTAAGCAGTCTCTGTTGCTGATTATATGAAGATGAAATTGTTGTATATGCTGATCTGTATGTTATGTACATTTTCACAGTGATTGAATCATTGTAAAAAGAAAAAAGAGACAAAAAAGAATCACCACTTTGTCTATTTTATGAAGATGATAAAGCAGCTTTATTAAATTATTACAGTTATGTTTTAAATGGTGTTATCTGCCACATTGTTTCCTTTTATCTGGTGGTTCTCTGTTTCCCCCTTAAATGTGTTTTCTCTGCTTCAAAAATTTAATGCATTTTAGTATTAAAGGCTATTATGGAAAAATTGTTGAGTGTTTGGTGAAATGTGTCTTAGAGAGCATTGGTTGGCTCCAGGATGGAGTAACTGTTAGGCCAAGGAGGTAACCAGCTCTTGGCGGGGTCACTGGTGTTCAGGCCCAAAGGGTTCCTCTTGCCTTTTCCACTTCACACAGTTGCCAACTCCCCAGCTAAGAGGGGATTCTTCCTTCCACCAGGCTCCAGTCATTTCCCGAGTGCCTCCCCTCCTTCCCACCCTAGTTAATACCTTTTTCTGAGGAGAGAGACCCATTCATATCCAGAATGGTAAAGACTTTTCTGGGTGGTACTTTAAACAAGAGCACTAAAACCATTCTTTAAGAATAACCATTTCAGGCCAACTTCACAGTGGGCCTTCTCTGAAGAATTAATTTAAAAAAAGTGAGAAGTAGTAGAAGCTGACAGGAGAAAAGGGAGTTTGAAACAAAGATGACCTGGCTGTCCCTTTGATGCCTTCCGGTTTGAAAGTGAAGCAACAGGAGAGGCTCTGACTTTGCACATAACAAGGCTACAGTATAAATCCTGATAATCTTTCTTTATCCAAACTGTTGTTCTCCGGGACTTGGCACTTAGGCTGTAAGTATTCATTCTGGCTGCAACTGGCAGAAAAAAAAGTCTCAGTAGAGTAAAAAAAAACGGGCATGGCAGAACATTTCCAAAGAGTGCCTTTAGTGGTTAAAGGCTAACTTGCTTCAGCATGTCCTACTCTCTCTGGACCTTAAAAAAAAAAAAGATCTCAAGGAAATCCACTGTTTCCCTGGATCTCCAGCTTCCTGTTATCTCTACCCACCTGTGTTAAATTGAGAGTGCATCTCATTCCCCAGAATTAGCCCTAAAGTCAAGCAATACCCAGATACTTGATGCTGCAGTTTAACAGGTGTTACATCAGAATACGAGCACAGACATGCTGGGACAAGCGAAATCACATATGCAGATGTATATACAGATGTTCACACGGACTCACAGATGTTCGTAAAGGTGTATTGGAAGGAGGCTGATCTGTCACTGGCTTGGAGGTCATGAAGTCATAGGAGGCCATTGTGAGTGCTTATGTGTTAGCCCACACCAAAAGCGCAAGGAAAAGAAGTATCTCTGACCCTCTTCCATTTACCTTTTTTTTGATCTCAAAAAGGAATGGAAACTCCTCCTTAAAATAAGATCCTTCAAGGAATGAGCAGGAAAAAAATAAGTTGTCACATGACGAAAGGCATTCATACATGCAACACAAGTACATCCGAGGTCATGGACAACTACTGTTACCTCTGCCAAAAGTGGGAGAGTTACCAGATTAGAGGCATAATCTCAAAGCTATTCAAGTTTATAAAACAAAACAAAGCAGATTATTGAAATAATACACTTCTTCATTTTGGCAAAGTACTTGTGACCTCACCTCAGATGTCATTGATTTTTGCTGTGTATGGGGTGAAGAAATCATGGTGAGAAACTGCCTAAGAGGACAGCTTCTGATAAGAGGTGACAGCTGCTCTAGGGATAGATAGGACTACCTGTTCTCATTATTTTGGTTTTGGGGTAGGGATATGCTACTACTTGTGGGGGATGGGACCCTTAACCCGTGAAACAAAATTCTCCAGGATGGGATCAGAGAGGTGTTAGAGTGTTAGGTCCTAACCTTCCTTTATGTAGGCACATGACCTGCTTCGCATGTCTCACACTTCTGTCAATGTGCTGCTTTTGATATGGAGGAGGATGGGTGAGAAGTGACGTGAGATTCTCTTAGTTACATGCAATTACTAGCTTGCTGTCTATAACCCTACCGCATTCTCTCAATGATCAGTGTGCTGCAGGGAGTCAGTCCACAGAGCCCTGCTGGGAACCTCTGCTGTTTCTGCCCAAAGGTGAGGGGGAAACTGTGCCAGTGACCCCAACATTTCCCTACTTTCCTTCTCTCTGTGTGTCAGTGTCTTGACTTCCCCCCTGGTGCCCAAAGCTTTAATTTTCCTTAGACGTCCAGGTTTCCAGTATGCTCCCTTCTCCCCAAGCAGAGTTTTCTCTTCTATTGTGATTGTCTCCCCCACGTCCTTTTCTACTCTAGATTTTATCTCTAAAATTTAGCCACATCCCAATTTTCTAGAGTTCTTTTTTTTTCCTCCTCTAAGGTTCAAGGGAGCCAGACTTTTACTGAGTATCTACTATGTGCCAGACACTTTATAAATATCATCTCATTTTATCCTCACAGTCACCTTATGTAGTGGATGATATATCCATTTTCTATACACATAAATTGAGGCTTAGAGAGCTTGGGGGACTTGCCCAAGGTCACACAGCTACTAAGTAGCAGAGGTAGGATTCAAAACCACATCTGTCTACTTAGAAATTACTACCCTTTTCAACTACTCTTAAGAGATAGGTAACCAACCTGATATGTTTTTCCTTACTAGAATATTAACAATGGATGCTAATGTCTTAAAACATATTGACATTTTAACTGAGATCTTTGAGAACCCAATGTCATGGTCCAAAGAAGTGATTGTAGCAGTGGGATTTTCAAGCCAGAGGGCTTTTGATCGGCCTCATAGGCATCTCGCTACTCTCGCTCTATACCCAGTGCCTGCCTTTCAAGTTGCATTAGTCATGCATGACAGGACTATGGTTCCTTTTAGAGTCTGTGCACTCTAGCTAGTCAACAGCCCTTGAAATGAAGGTCTGGTAACCCTATATTCATCTGTCCCTCTGGGTTTCAAGCAATCTGTCAAGGCTGTATTCATGTGTGTTACAGGTCAGCACAGCTGGAGTCAATCCCAATATATGTTCACAATAGGCCCTGGTGACTTTTTAGATCCAGAAAGTTGGTTGAGAATGAGGGAGGTTGAGGGCTATAAAGCAGGGTGATAGGGGTGGTGAGGAGGGGGGGCATATTTGAAAAAGAGATCGAAACCCTAGTCTTTCACAGGAAGGATATCAAGGAGTTAAAAAATTAGCTGGGAAAACGGGCTGAATCAGTTGTGAGCACTTGGCCGCCAGAGGCCTAGGAATTGGTTCTCATGCCTGCCTCATAGCTCAGGTGTAATTGAAGAGGTGTTGATAGGCCCCCAGGGGCTCTTTATCTGGTCCTTCTCAGTCAGCAAGGGCCCTGACAGAGAGCTAAGCCTGGAAGTGAGGTCAGACAAGGAAAAAAAAATGGGAGGGGAGGAATGATTTCAATTACATGCATAAAGTCTTTGGTAATGAATTCATCAACTTCCCCAAAGGAGGCCTTGAGATAAAGAATTTAAAGACTAACCCATTTTAAAATTCCTGTTGTTGAAGTGTTCTTATCCAGTTTGCCTTGGTAGCCCAGCACTTTCTCAGTCTGGGATGTAGTTCTCAGGGTTTTGGATGTCAGAACTGAGTAACATGCAATGCTAAGCCTGCGATGCTTTGCCAACACTGTTCTAGCATTCATTTTTTTTTTCTTTAGCAGAAAAAAATATGGAGTTTCAGAGACCAAGACAGAAGTATTTTACGTCCCCAAATTAACACATCGGAGCTTTTCAGAAAATGTCTGATAAACTTTCCTCATTCCCATTGCCACCACTGTAGTCTGGGCCATAGCATCCCTCATCTGGATGATGGAAATAGTCTCCTAATTTGCCTCCTCTCATTTACCCTGCCTCTCTTTATCACATTATTCACACTGCAGCCAGAAGGATCTTACTAAAATACAATGCTGGTGAAATCGCAACTCTGCTTAAAACCTCTCAATGGCTTCTTTCAAGATAAAGTCCAAACTCATTACCATGGACTAAAGTGTTTTCAATTTTTTGAATTGCTCCCATAGTGAAGAAGGCATTTTGCATCATGACTTAGTATCACACACGTATAACTGAAACAAACATCTCACACACAATATTCATCCTTATTACCTGCAGTGCACTCTGAGATTTTCTATTCACATCTATATGCCAATGGTCAGCAGACTTTTCCTGTAAAGGGCCAGTTGGTAAATATTTTAGGTTTTGTGGGCCATAGAGTCTCTGTTGCAACTGCTGAACTTTACCATTGCAATGGTGTACACAAATACTTTCATTTACAATTCCCAGGATTTTTTGTGAATCCCCCAAAGACCACCCCCCCCCAGTTTTTAATGGAGAGCACCCCACACTCTGTCCCAGGTAGAAAGCACTCTAACTAGAGACATTTCAGTATCACACAGTGCCTTACTCACAGGTCCAGATCCTGAGCAGCTCCACACCAATGTCCCCTTTATATGTCATTCTTCATATTTTTCTTATATGTCTTCTTGAAATATTTATGAATGAGGTATTTGTCTAATCTTGATTAGCAGGCAATGAGAGAAAATAATTTTCACGATCACTAGAAAGAGGGAAAAAAAGTCCAATGAGTCACAAAACAAGCTCTATCTCTTTTCTTTGTTTCTTTCTCGATGTATATAACGCTCACATGTATGTATGTAATAAGCAAGTACATACATATATATGAGAAGTAAAGCACAGTTTAACATAAATTCCATCTCTCTCCCAACTTCACAAAATGAATCTTTGCAAAGAATGCAACTTCGAGGGAGAAAGAAGTACCCTTGTTTCGTAGCACATTAGTCTGAGGCTTTAGATTATGTGGCCTATAGACCTTATGCATTTTGAGGGAGAATGCTGAAGTTCAAATCTTACAGTTAGCTGTATAGTTGTTTCTTCACACAGTTTCTTTCCTGACTTCACATTCTAGCGTTTACGATGGTGTTTAAGAAATTGGGCCAATTATTTTCCCCTTGGCCTGCCTCTATTTTTCTCCTATCTTCAAGCATTAATCCAAATCTGAACTGCCTAAGAATTCTGTGTCCAAATGCCTTCTACACTGAGAAGTAGAAGTCTGTATCATTCATGTATCATAACTCTACCTCTACAACCTTGAGCCCATTGCACATGGCCTGAGCTTTGAGGGGCCTGGGAAAGCATCACTTCTGAATGCTTGCTGAATACGAAACTTTTTGAAGAATGGATGGACAATGGACAATGGATTGGACACTGGGGAGATTAAGTCGAAAACTCTTGCTATAAACTAGGCACGAGGTATGAGGACCTTAATTAGGATAGTGACAGTAGGACTAGAAAGAAAACTTGACAGGTCTTACTATGTGATTAGAGGTGAAAGGGCAAGAATTAAAAGAGTTGGTAAATGGGAGCATTTATGATGGTCTGATTAAAGGAAGATGATCATATAGTACAATTTTCTACCTGATCCCTCAACCTGCAGTCCTACCAACACACACACACACACACACACACACACACACACACACAGACATAGATACACAGATATATATACCTCTGTGGTTTCTAATTCATTTGTTCCTTCAACAAGTATTAACTGAGCACTTACTACACGATAAGCAGTCTGCTAGGTGCTGGGGATATAATAGTGAACAAAATAGACAAAAACCTTTGCCCTCAGAGTTTATATTCTGTGGGGAACGTAGACAATAAGGTAAATGAGTATAATATATATTATGTCAGATTGTGATAAATGCTAAGGAAAGGAAAACAATTAGGCAGAAAAGGGAGATAGTAAGTGTCTATGGGGTTACTGAAACTTTAGTTAGGACAGCCATGAAACACCTCACTGAGAAAGTAATTTTTGAGTAAGACCTAAAGAAGCTGAATTAGTAGCCACATGGGTATCTAGTCCCGAGATAGGAGGAAGGTATCTCTAGGTTTTGAGCAGAGTAGTAATCTGACTCAAAACTTAACAGTATCACTCTGACCAGTGGACTGCAGAAAGTCAAAGGCAGAAGCAGGAAGACTGATTAGGAAGCTACTGCAGTAATGCAAGCTAGAGAAAATGGTAGCTAGAAATGGGGTGCTGGCCATGAAGAGGGTAAGAAGTGATCCAAGCTGGATACACTCCTTACTGCCTCTTTGTAGCCAAAAGTGGGAATATCGTTATCAAAGGAAAATAAACACTAGAGAGTAGCAAGAACAATTGTAAAATGCTAGGGAAGCATAAAGTCCTGGTGGGTAAGACAGAATAGGGCCACATGGGAGAGAGAAGACGGGCAATTAGAATGTGTGAAATCAGTTTTCATTACCAGGTGTTTCTGATTATACAGAGTGGACGATGTTAGGCATGTTCCATGGCTTTCACAGTGTTGATCTCTTTGTAAGGTAACATGATTTGCAGCATTTTGAAAGAATAAACTTGTTCTTTTTTATATGGATAAATTAGGGAAATACTTATTCTTCTACAGGCTAAATGAGGCAAAAGGAAATTCTAATTGGCCCTGGGAAAAGTAATTCATGGGTCAGAAGAGCCCTATTCATTTTTGCGTGTTTGTTTGTTTTTGAGGAGTTCTCCCTGCATGAGTGGACTAGAGGCAAATGCCCTCTCTTTTCTGCTCCCTGATCAAGTGTGGGATGCTACTTCTGGGGTTCAGGACCATCTAAACAACTTAGAATTCCTTCCCGTTGTCAGAAGGCTGGAAGCAGGGTAAGGAGTATCGGCAAATTGTTTGGGCCTTGAGTTTTTTTTTAATTATGAAAATCTTCAAACATACATAGTAGTTGAGAGAATAGTGTAATAAATGTGATGTCCCCATCATCCAGCTTTAAGAATTATCAGTACAACTGGGCTTTGTATTTCATAGAAAATGAAGGGAAATGTGAAACCTGGGTTAAACTTTGTCTTTCGGAATTTTGACATTTTGATCTCCCTGCAATCAGAAGGCTCAGCATATGATTAGTCCAGAAATAGGAAGCATCTCCAGGGTTTGCAGACTGAAGAACATCTGAGGGGAGAGAGAGGAGGAATGATAAATTTGAAAATTGGAAAAATTCTACAAAGGAAAAGTAGAAAACTCCAAGCTTTTGGTGGAACACAACCCTCCAGAGGTTACAGGGTTGGCATATTACAGTTAACTTCTTTCTCCCTGAGGTTTTCAGCTTTGTTTATTCATTCTACTTGGGGCTTTTCCTCTTTTTCTTTTGATGAAACACTAATTCACCTTTATATTTTAGCATTGAAATCCATGGGAAAAGTAATATACTTTGCCAATAGCTACTTTTCAGTCACTGTCTTTTATGCAGTGCATTTTGCAGTGCATTGACTTTTTGAAGTTCAAGCTCTAGGTTTCTAGAAAGATATAAGGTCTTTACAGTTTACAGTAGTGTTTCCTCATAGAATAAATCTCAAGCTTAACTTTGCGCCATCTTCACTATTCTTATCCCTGAATTTTTATTGTGTTGGGGACAAAAAAAAAGTTTGGATATTTGTGTGTGTGTGTGTGTGTGTGTGTGTGTAAGGGTGTTTAGGAGGTTCTGGGATGGAGTGAGAGAGAAGAGGGAGTACTTACAAATGTTTCCACTCTTTCGGTCAGCAATTATTGCCAAAAAGGGATCAAACTTATAAACACTGGTATAATTTTGCTTAGAAAATAGCTATTCTGACACACAGAACTCTCTGGTGAGGTTATATCAGGGAAAGTCATGCTCATTTGCCATAGACCAGGCTCGTGGTGTGGAGGACTAGGCTGGACTCTAGAACCTCCATGCAGGTGGAGCTTGAGTTGACCATATGGTAGCTTTGTTTTTCACTTGCTTAGTTTCAGATGGTGGGTCAAATACTTGGCCTGGATCAATCCCTCCTGAGGTCTCCAAAGGCAGCTGAAGATGTTTTAAATCCCTCCCAACACTTTGTCAGGGAGCTGCACCTGGCTTTGATAAACCGTGGAGGAACGTGATCAAAACAGCAACCTCAGCCAGAAGGCGGGGAGAACAAAAAGGCTTTCCTTCCCAGGACCGCATAAGAAAGAGAATTTGCACGTTTGGAAACCGCAAGTTGCCACTTAGTGGTGGCAGCACTTCTGAGACAGGCTTTCCCTGGCTGATCCTAACTGAAGTTTCAGTAACCCGCTAGATATTTACTATCCCCTTAGCTTTTATCACAAGCTGACACGATATACAGATGCTGCCCAGCAATGTGACACAGGTAAGAAAGCTTTGTGGGGACCGAGGGCTTTCATTTTTTCATCTGACAGCTCAGGCCCAACCCAAAGGAGGTGAGATTCAAAGACATTTCTGAAAATCAGATCTGATATGCAGATTGGCCCTATTTGACATTCCTAGGTACAGCTGTATGGGGAGCAGCCTCCCACAAAGGGCCTTATGAATGGCAGGCACATCATGGAATGACAGGGCTTAAATAATATTAGCCACTGTTTGTTGAGCATTTAGTATGTGCCAGGCACCATCAAAATGAAATATGTATATATATATGATTTAGTCCACCAGACATGACAACAAGATAGTTGCTATTATCAGTATTCCCATTTTGTAGATGAGAAAATGGAGGCTTGGAAAGCCTTTACTTGAGTCAGGTTCAAACATCTAAAAAAGTACCAGAAATGGGCTTCTAATACAAGCAGCCTTATCTGAAAACCCATGGGTTTGGTCAGCATGTTATATTTGATTTCTGAGCTGGAAGAGACCTTAGCGGTCATTCAACTCCCTAATTTTACAAATGAGGAAAATAAACCACAGGGAAGGGCAATGACGAGGCTGTAAGATCCACAGATCCATGAGGACAGAGATCATAACTATTTTGCTTACCATTGTAGGCCCCACTACCAATTTCAGGATCAAGCCTATAATATTGAATGGATATAAAATAAATTAGCAAAACGGAAGGTTTGAATCATGAATCTATGAGATCTCTTACATGTGTGACATTTGATTTCGTTTGAGCCTCAGAAATTTTTCTTAATTACTAAAGGTATGTACACAATATTTGATGTAGTGAGGGAGGCCATGGACATGAAAGGTCAAATTTCAGTAGCTTCACAGTTCTCATGATGGAGGGCTGGCACAGACTAGAGGGACAACATTCATTTATTCATTCTACAAACGGTTTTTGAGGTCCTAACCCGTGCTAAGCACTGCACTAGGCTCCAAGGGTACAGATGGAAATGATAGCTAATTTTCCTATATCTGTACAGGATCTGTTCTAAGTGCTTCGTGTATAACCAGTTAGCATATTTGTCCTGAACACTTATTGCATGCCAGATATGTTATGGGATGCATACTTGAACAAAACAGACACAAATTCATGTCTTCATGGAACTTATACTCTAATCTTCAGGACACATGTATGAAGTCGAGTCTATCTGCAGGCCCATTTTATAGATGCGGAAGCCGAGACACAGAGATAACCAACTTGTTCAAGATCTTACTGGCAGGAAGGGACACAGCCAGCCTTACGCTAAGGTAGTATGGTTCTCAAGACTACTTTTAACTATTGCATTCTTTACCTTTCAAAGAGGAATAAGACCCTTTGCACTCAAGTGGCTGATGGACTGTTTGGGGAGACTAGGCAAGAAAATTAACAACTGTATAATAAAAATAGCAGTAGCTAACGCTTATTGAGGGCTCTCTCTGTTCCTGTCTTTGTGTTAAGAGTTTGACATATTTTCTTTCATTTCATCCTCCTAACAACCTAAAGGATACATAACATTTTGACCTCCATTTCACAGATGAAACAATTGTTGGGCTCCATTTCCCATATCCTTAGCTGCTTTAATGTAGGGCTATCCAAATAAGTATTTAAAATACGTTACCCAAATACATGAGCACAATCCAATGTAGAGAATAACAAAGTTATAACCTCCCCACCCCCAGCCTTTGTTTTTACTTACTTTCAAACCACTAATACTGTATGTTGATCTTTAGTAGCTTGTCCCTACTGTAGGAGCTACATGCTTTGCTGTGACGGTCTTCTCTGAAAGGCCACTTAAGTTAGCTGCTCAGTTTCTGAGATAGTGCTGGCTTGATGTCTCTAGAAGTTCTGCCAGATTGTATTGGTGCTGCAGGCTGCTGTCGTAACAACATTTTTAAGGAATTTAAAAAATGGGACTGTGTCCCTCCATGAAGAGGCAGCACGGTGTAGTGGAAAACTAGAGTACAAATCCAGCCTACTACCTCTTTCTAGCTTGGCAAGTTTCTTAACCTTTCTGCACCTTAGCTTCCTAGCACTTAAAGCAAATTCTAGGAGCTTTAAGAGGAGGGCAAAGTCTATATTTAAAAAAGGACTAGGAGAACTACTTGCTTTTTTTTCAGTGCTGTGTGTGTGTGTGTGTGTGTGTGCCGTGAGTGTGAAAGTACAGACCCAATCTCACTGTTTCCAATTCCCCAGCCCAACTGGCTACAATATAAAGAAGTATTCTTCCCATTCATTTAGCCATCCTTTACAATTTTCCCTTTAGAAAGTGCCATATAATAGAATCACACATAAAACTGTATTTCATATCTATCCTAATAATCAGAGTTCACTCTTGACCACATTTGTTAAAATGAATATCAAATAATGATTTTCCACTTATTGTCAAATGTTAGCTAACTTTATATCCACCTCTAGTTATCATGTAACAGTTGAACATTAATATTTATTACTAGATGTTAGCAATTTTACAGAGCTCTGCTTCACATGTTTGGTACCTCACAATCTGTTGGCACGGAAAGTGTAACAAAGCAAATGACAGAAGAGCAGATTATAATGGAGTCTGATGGTTCATTTTTAAAAGGGAAACCTATTTCCAGAGAGAACATCTGCTCTTAATGCGGAGTGCAGGGCCATAGCTGGAGCTGCTATACTTTTAGCAGATGGACGTGGCGTGGACTGGAAATTCACAGAGCATGGGAGACTGAGGTTTGTCACCTCACCAGATTGCTTCCTAGATAGTTCCTTGTCTAGTAGCCTTGAACCTGAAAATGCCAAATGAGTGCACATTGTCTTCTGAGTAAAAAGACCTTCCCATGTGTCAGTTTCAACATTACTCTTTTGTTGAGAGATTCATGGCTCAGAGAGTTCCATGTTTCCTTCTACTGTATACATGGGAAGATCACAGTCCATTTCTCTGTGGGTGCATTTGTAAGAATTGAATGATAAAGTCATGGCTATCACATATGGAAAGAACCTATCGAGACAATTAACTTCCCCCTAACCATGGCAGCATTGTTCCCTCAATAATCAGTCTGGCCTTTGTCCAGTTTCACTTTGAAGAAAAAGCATTTGCAATATTCCCTTTCACATAAGACCGTTAGCCTCCTGATTGTAATATGCTTTCTTTCTTCCCTCTCCCCACCTTTTCTTGGTCAATAGTTCTCTTAAGATAATGAGATCTATTCTGTGTTAAATTACTTAAAGATCTAAAAGTAAAACCTTGTTACAATATGACGGGACTGTGCTAAAAGAATATCATGTGTTAGTAACTTTCCATTATGTTAACTCCCTATTGTGCCCAGAAGTGGAAAACACAGAGTCTGCAAAACAACTAGTTCTGTAACAGCCTCACTTCAACAAAGGTAGCTGCGTTCTGATGGTTACATTTAATGCAATATATTTATATTTTGAAAACGACAGTGAAAATGTGATTTGGAAACTCTTAAACTTTGTGCCAAAGTGTCATTCCTATCTCTACCAGGAAAGGACAATATATTTAATATATTTGACTTAGTGCCTATGGCTGATGGGCTAATGGACACTAGAAATATGTAGAGGGATAGATTTAGATAAGACAGGCTAATAATTCACTCTCACTTATCAAATGATATTTCACTCAGAGTTATGCATAAGCCATAATAAACACGGTGCTATGATTTGTAGCTGAGCATCAATAAAAGAAGATGAATATGAGTCGTGAAAAAATAAGCAATAACTAGAAGAGTTCCAAAAATTACTGTAAGTAAAAGACTTTTCATCACTTAGGCTTCTGTGTCTCTGGGAAGAAGAGGTTTTAAATTCTTCAATTTTTAAGCAATAAAAATTGAAACAAAGGCATTGGCAAAGTACTACATACACATTGCACCTTAAATATGTGTAAAGCCTCCTGGACCTACGGAGCACGTCTTATTCAACAGCACTTTGTATTAGTTAACAAAATCTCGGTTGACTACCTACTCTGTGGAAAGCGCTGTGCTCGGTGCTATGGAAAGAACGAAAGGGTATGCCATTAACTTTTTGACATGTAAAACTTTTGACATGTTCAGAGCCTTGGCCAATATGCTCTCTTCTTCACATCCTCTTTTTATTTTGTATTTTTAACAATCCATCCACATGTGGCAGTCTGCAATATCAAGGCAGACTAAAGAGGCTGCTTATCAGCAAGATGATTTCAATCTAAAGAGACAAGTAATGTGCATAATTTGTGAAGCCCAAAGGGCATGTTTCAAGGCAATAGCACTTCCATGAATCTAACTCATCCTATAGGACTAAGGACTAGAAGACACCAGAAGTGCAATGTGTGTGAGTTTACAGATGCATAATAACCAGTTATCAGCTTTGGGTTTGAGGATAAGACAGAATACCATAGTGCTTGCTGTATTTGTCAAGTGTATATAGTTACATATCCTAGTGCTTTAATCATTTAGATGTTGGACCCTCTTTTCTTCCACTTGGTATGTGGTCTTTTAGTAATGTGTGGTTGCTTAAAAATATTGAGACATAAAGTTTGGAATATTGAAGCATTTTGGAATTTTGCACGTGTATGCCCGAACGTTTTTTTTTTTTAATAGAAAGTATCAGGTTTCTTTAAAGGGTTCTTTTCACTCATTTCTGATTCTAAGCAAAACAAAACAAAAGATCCAACCAGCCTTGTATTGGACCTACTTTAAAACTGGCCCTGGGATTTTCCCTCTCTTTGTAGTTTTTTTTGTTTGTTTGTTCGTTTGTTTTTTTGGTGAAGCAATGGGAAGTCAATCAACAATGGCTAGGGTAAAACCTAGTGGGTAAGAGTAGGAGGACAAATCCTAGCTTTTTTTTTAGAGGTTGAGAATGGTGGTACTCATCAGCAAAAGTCATAGCTAACATTAACAGGTACTTCCTGTCCGCCAGGCTTTGCTTTAATTACTTTACATGAACTCTCTCACCATAACTCTGTGGTTTAGGTTAGTTGAGGCAACCGAAGCACAGAGATTAAATTAACTTGCCCACCAACTCACAGTCTTAAGTGGCAAAGCTCGGAGTTATACTCAAGCAGTCTGGCTTCGGAATCCAAGAGAGTAACCACTAGTGTCCCACCCATGGGACAGACCCGAGGATGGTGTGGCCTGGTAATTGGCATTTAAAGAAATCTCCTTGGGGATTCTGATGAGCTTCCGGGGTTTAGAAGTTCTGTTTGAAAGCAAGCTGAACTTACTTCTTTGAAAAAGAGCCAGTGCTCAGGTCTGAGAAGAAAAGGGAGGCAGACAGTAGAGATGCTCATGAGCCATCGGATGATAAATACCCACCATATGGTCAAAGTGATTCCCACTGCCTCCCAGTGAGGGAAGCAGACACTTTGCATATGAAATGCACTGTTTATTTTCTTGTGCATTGGTTTCAGTTAGAATTAAATGTTTCACATCAGACAAGGAATTAATAACATGATCTCCTCCCTCAGTGGTGCAGTAACAAATATGTAGTAATTTGAAGGCTGGAAAGAAAATTATTACTCCCAAAGATGCAATAAATATACGATATGTTTAGAGAGTACTCTGATGAAATGAACACTGAAGGTGCTGCTAGCAGTACTTCTGCTTAAGAAAAAAAAATAGAGTAAAAAAAAAGCAGCATTTAAAAATGCTGTCTGATCTGCCAACATTTTGTTAACACGTAATACCTTAAGGACACAACTTAGAAGTAGAATCTTCAGTGAAGCAAAAAGTCATTCCTTCTTCACATCACAGGAGAGGAAACTAGAAAGTGGAACAGCCAGGCAAAAAAAAAAAAATGCAGTTTAAAAGCAACTTAGCGAGATAGGTTGCTTCTGCCTCTTTTCTTTCTTTGCTTGGTCTCTGAAAAGGACAATGGCCAAATGTTATGATTTTCTTCAGTGAGGTACCCTAATGCCTGCCCCCAAGACCCATTTCCATTTGGAGATCTGTGGTACTCACTGTGGTACATGTTAGCATGTACAGTATTCTGGGAGATCTGCTATTTTTCTCTCTCTGCCAGGCTCCCTGTTTCAAGACCTCCAAGGAAATCAGTCTCTATATTCAATTGACTCTGGCCCTGATCTAAAGCATTAGCAGAAGCAAGACAGAAGTCCAAGGCCAGGACTAGCTGCTGCTGCTAGTGTCCAGTCCCTGGGGAGAGTCCAAGTTTGGGTCTCTTCAAAGGGCCTTGCCTGCTTAGTGCTTGGCACGACTAGCCTTTCTCTTACTGGATCCTAATAGGCAGGGCACCACAGCGGAAGGCAGCAGCACTCCATGTTGGAACTAGGCTTTGTCCTTGCATTTAAGAAAATTTTTGAAATACATATAAAGACACATAAGAAGTTGCAAAAATGAGTAAGGAGGTTCATGCACTATTCCCCCCTCCTTCCCCAAAGTTATCATCTTGCAAAGCTATAAGAGTAAGGTATTAAATAGTATTAAAACTATGGAATTGACATTGGTATGATCCACTGAGCTTATTCAGATTTCACAAGTTATAGTCACACCCTTTTGTGTGTGTTGGTGTGTGTGTGTATGTATGTATAGTTTTTACGATAAAATTTGAAGGCTGGAAAGAAAATTATTACTCCCTACTACTAAAATTACACGTAATTTTATCACGTGTATCTGTCTTGATTGCTGTAGCTATGCAGTAGGCCTTAACAGCAGGAAGAGTGATTTCTTTCTCACTTTTTAAAGAAAAATACCTTTCCTTTATTTTTTCCTCCTTTTTCTCATTCCATTCCAGAGTGACTCATCAGGAAATTTTCCTACCCGCAACTTGGCTATGGCTAAGAGTTCATGCTATCTAGTCTGAATGGAGCTAGTACATTCTGGAAGCAGACAGAGGAACCACTTTCTTCGGGAGGATTTCCAGGTACACAGCTTAGATTTTCCTTGGGGAAGAGAATGAGGAAACTGGAAGATATATGTGGTTTGCTTTACTACTAACTCTTTAGAAATGCACTCCCAAACATCTCAGCCCAGATGTATCACCTAGAAGAGTTGTCTGATTTTTCTTTCCTCTGTGTTTCTTTTCCATTATGGGGGAACTTAAAAACACGGGGGTTAAACCATTGGCTTAATTGAAAAAATAAATCAGAGCAAAACAAGATGCCTTTAACTTTCTAATATAGTCAAGTGAAAATTTGAGGAAAAATGACATCCTGGTGATGTGGTATAATTTGGGGTGTACACCAAGGTGCCCTTAATTTTCAATGTTTCTCCCGAACGATATACTACTTCATCCCTTTAGCAATCACTTTTAAGTCCCTATAACATGCAGGTATCCATGGGAGGGCTGATGCTTTCAACACTTTTTAATAATTTACATCTTAGTATGAGTCTGTGTATTTCATGAGATTGATCTTTGTGGGGTAAAGCCTGTGATGATGCTGGGTACTGGAAGCTTGAGAAAGCCAGAGAAGGGCCCAGAATGGAGGGGTCGATGGCCTGGGGACAAACTTTGTTCTGATTATAGTATTTTCTGAAGCAAATTTTGCCTCAGACTCTCAGATTTCTGACCCAACTGTGCAAATCATCCTTCTCTTTTACTTAGATGGTTATCATTATAAAAACAAAACAAAAACAAAACTCAGCTCTATCTTTGTTCTTCCTATTCTGTACGCTCTATTGATCATTTGGTTATTCTCAGATTGTTTAAGGAAGTTTGAAATGGGACACTTGGAAGACTGCCATATATGTGAAAGGAAAGACCCCATTTAATACATCCAAACCAGTTGAATTCTATTTTAATTCAATTTAATTATATGTGGTTCAGTTCAATTCAATTCAATTCAATTCAATTCAATTCAATTCAACATTTATTGCATGTTAAGCAAATGCCGGGCATTGCGCTCTGGTGATGAATGTGTGTGTTAAGACAATACAGAATAATTTCTGTGACATGATATTGATACCCAAGCCAGTCACTCACTTTTACCAGGACACAAAGTGGCATGTTTATGTTTTTGTTTTTGTTTTTGTTTTAAATAACGACAAAAGCAGCTAGGTTATGAACTGCAGATGAAAAAGGGATTTCTGAATGGAACTCACATCTCTGAGTCAAACTGAGACATGCTCCCTGGAGTATGAGTCCATAATTTCCTGGCTTTACCTGGTCTGACATGTCAGCAGTGGATCAGAGGGCTGCTGAAAGGAAGAGGGGGTTGGGACATAATAGTCAGACCAAGATAGTATGGTAATGGTACATTCAACCTCAGAGCAAGCATCTATTATTGGGATTTATTCCTGAAAATGGCTGTGGGTTGATGCCTCCATTACAAGCCTTACACTCTTGATTTCAGTGAGCTGCATAAGAGGATTCACATTATGTTTTAAAAGAGATACAAGCCTGTGCTGACTTTATGTCAAGCTGGGTAAGTGCTAATGGGTTTGAATCTTAAAACACCTTCAGTTGCTCCTCCTGTCATGTTGATCTGTTGTGCTGCCTGGCTAACACAACAGTGGCCCTGCTTCAGAAAATGATGCTAGCTAGTTCTTGGATCCAATTAAACTTTCGAAGCTGAGAAGGGAATCTGGATCAAGCAGAAGTGAATTTCTACATCATGCACCAAACAGCTTCACGCTGTTTCTCAGGCTGATTCTCAGAAGCGAATACCCCCCGTGTAGAGACTTTTCAGGCAAAGTCATCTTCATGCAGGAAAGACATGTAGCTGAGCCTAGATGAATAGCCACTGTGACAGTCCTGGCTAGTAAGCATCTAAAACTTCTTAGGGAGCTGATATTTCTCATGCTATGAAGGCAGAACTAGTGTGGTGTGTGTGTGGGGGGGTGTCCGGGTTCCTTTCCTGGCCCTCAGAACACAGGCTATCACCTGAGAGAATCACTCATGGGGAAGCTGCACATCTTCCACCCACCCCCAACTCTCCTGACATACAGTGTTGAGCCAGTAAGATCAGCCTATCACACCTTGGGACATGCCACTGACAACTAACTGCATGAGTGCGAGGGAGGTGAGGTGAGAGGCAGGCGTGAGAAATATGTCAGATCTTGATGTACAAAGACTTATAGCATGCCCTACACTCCTTGTAAATTGAGAGGCCTTTTAGTGGTGAGGAAAGTTAAAAGCAGGAATGATGACTGATCTAACTGCCTATTAAGCAAGATCTTCTAAGTTCAGGTTTCCAAAGCAGGCCCTTCTTGCTTGTTCTTTAATAAAATGCTTATAGGTAATGTTTATGAATTGCAGAGGCAGTGGGAAAGTACTTTACTTCTTGCCCACCTCAGATGAAGCTCACTCAGTAACTGGAATGTTTGTGGTGGGTGCAGATGTAGAGGCAGGAAATAATGTGGGAAGGAGAACTTCTTGCCAACTATTTGCAAAATCAAATCAAATTATTTAGGAGCCATCTTAAAATTTGAGGCTTTTCCAGATCATTGTTTTTGCCTCCTCCTCGCTTCTGGGGATCACTTCCTGGGTAGGAATAACGGAAGTGTGAATCAGTAAAATCTGTAACATGTCAGCATCACTGGTCAAAATGTCCAGTGGCAACATGCAAAAAATGTTTAGCTTTCTTGGTAATCAAAGAAGTGAAAGTTAAAACATTAGAATTTCCCCCCATTGGGGCGCCTGGGTGGCACAGCGGTTAAGCGTCTGCTTTCGGCTCAGGGCGTGATCCCGGCGTTCTGGGATCGAGCCCCACATCAGGCTCCTCTGCTATGAGCCTGCTTCTTCCTCTCCCACTCCCCCTGCTTGTGTTCCCTCTCTCGCTGGCTGTCTCTGTCTCTGTCGAATAAATAAAATCTTAAAAAAAAAAAAGAATTTCCCCCCAATTAAAATAGTAAAGGAGGGGAAGGGAAACAATAGAGCTGAAAAAGGTATGATGAAATAGAAACATTCAAATGGTGCTGGTGGTTGTAGAAGTTAATACAACTCATTTGGAAGATAATTTGACAGAGTTTATACCTTTTGATGTGATAATTTAACTTCTGGGAATTTATATAACTTAAGTGAGTAATATTAATTAGGTGAAGTTTTAAGCACATATATACTCATTGTTATTTATTTTACCCAAGTGGAGGATACAACCAAAGTGTATGAGAGTGTGGGAATATAATTAAGTACGTTGTGGCATATCCACGTGATACACTAGGCAGTCATTTAAAAATGTGCTTACAAGACACAGATATGCTCATTGTTACGTATTTATTTTAGCCAAATGGAGGACAAAACCAAAGTGTGTGAGAGTGTGGGAATATATTTAAGTACATCGTGGCATATCCACAATGACTACACTGGGTAGTCATTTAAAAATGTTTTTACAGGGCGCCTGGGTGTCTCAGTTAGTTAGGTGACCTACTCTTGATTTTGGCTTAGGTCATGCATGATCTCAGGGTTGTGAGATCGATCCCCACATGGGGCTCCACGCTGGACGTGGAGCCTGCTCAAGATTCTCTCTCTCCCTCTGCCCCCTCCCCCCCCATTCTCTCTAAAAAAATGTGCTTCCAAGGAGCTTTCAATAACACAGGAAAATACTTATGTTATGATATTACTGGATAAAAAAGAGTGCAAACCTTTATGTAGAGAGTAAACACAACCATATTTAAAAATACGTATATAAATGCACAGTGGAAAGGAGGGAAGGAAATGCAACTGAATGCTAGCAATGGTTGAATTTGGGTGGTGGAGTTATGACTGATTTTTCTTGATTTTTATTTTTATTTTTGCATTCTTTCAAATTCTCTACACTTAACATGCACTATTGGTATAATTGGGAAAGAATTTTATTCAAAAAAATATTCAGTGGGGGTCTGGGTGGGAATTGAAAATATTGACAAAGATGAATTTGGGAAATTATCCAAGAGTTCTATTTGGCTGTGTTCTTTCTATTTTTGTTTACCTCAGAGAGTTGAAAAGTAGTTATGTTTAAGTCTCAGGCTATGTGGCCTTGCACAGATCATTTTACACATTCTTCTGACTCTGTAAATGACTTTGTCTTAGGCCCCATATGGGAGAAAAGAAAAATACTGCTAGCTACCTTTTATTGAATGCTTACTATGTACTGGGCATTAGGCTAAGCTCTTGGCATTTATTAATTCACTTAATCTTCACAAAAACTCTATGAGGTAGGTTATGTAATTATTATAATACCATTTTTACAGAAATGAAAACTAAAGCTTAGAGAAATTAAGTAACAATCTAAAACACACAGTCAACAGTAGACTAAAAATTCAAACCCATGTCTCAATTATTATATTTGACATACTTCTTGCTTTCAGTAAGTGGGTGGATAATAACTACAAAAATTTTTCTGGTTGGGGCACCTGGGTGGCACAATCAGTTAGGCATCTGACTCTTGGTTTTGGCTCAAGTCGTGGTCACAGGGTCATGAGATTGAACCCCACATTGGGCACCATACTCAGTGGGGAGTCTGCTTGAGACTTTCTCTCCCACTCTCTCCGCCCCTCCCCCTAGCATGTTCTCTCTCTCTCTCTCTCTCAAATAAATAAATAAATAAATCTTCAAAAAAGTGTTTCAGTAGTGCATGAGTGCCTCAGTCGGTTAGTCATCTGACTCTTGATTTTGACTCAGATCATGATCTTGGGGTTGTGGGATTGAGCCCAGTGTGGGGCTCTGTGCTCAGTGCAGAGTCTCCTTGAGATTCTCTCTCTCCCTCTGCCCCTCCTCTCCCTCACTCTCTCAAAATAAATAAATAAAATCTTTTAAAAAATGTTTCAGGTTGGACACTTTTGCCTGAAAGTACCAGAAAATTCTGCTAACAGTTTAAGCTACAAGGCCACTATATTTTTACTTACAGTCAAGCCTGGAAAAGTAGATTATTCCTGGGGTGTTTCAGCAACTGTGTGATTCTTGGGGCCTGGGTAACCATCCCTGGGATTCTTTTGGTCTCTCCTCAGAGTTTCAAGATGGCTGCAGAAGTATTAATGCATCATGTGAGCATCATGTCTTCACATGTACGTGTTCTAGGCAGGGAGAAATGGGAGGGGCTCTATTTTTGCAGGTTTTTCTTTTTACTATGGAGAAAAATCTTTCACCAAAACCTCTACACCAAATTCCTTTGGGAGACAACTCTTTTTTGGAGGCAGTTCTCCAGTGGTCACTTGCATTTCAGCATGTCTTATGAGCAGAGATCATGACTGCCTTTGTTTTGGACTAGATTTTCAAAAATGTTTGTGTAGTAGATAGCCTTGGGAGATAGAGATAATGTCTTCTTCCAGGGCAAAGAGCAGGCCTGCTTACTGCCTATTATAAAAGACTTGTGCTTCCTCAACTCAGGATTCCTTTCCTATAACCTAATGTACTAAGTGCACAGTTGTCATGTGGCTCTCTTTGTATCAACCTGTGGGAAATGGGGATGGGAGAGCAGGCTGAAGAAAATGCTGATACTCTGGTCACTAATGGTGCTGTGAGTGAAGAAATCTTTTCTCTGGCTCAAGATTTGTGCGTCTTCTGCCGGCACCCATAACACTGTGACAGGTTAACCTGTTAGTAGTAAGTAGGGTAAAATCTCAGACCTTCCACAGTTCTTGACAGTCTCATTGGTTAGAATATTTTTCATATGGCCACCCCCAAATGTGAGAAAAAAAAGATAGAGGTTGTATGGCAAAGGAAAATGGAATAATCATGTTTGGCTTAGATAAATTAGAATTCATTTCCTGGGGCTTGGCAAAATGCTTCTCCAACCAAGGTTTCTTTTGGGAAGAAGTGGGAGAAATGGTTATTGAGTAGGCAACTGACAGTGTTTGCCATAAAAAAATGAGTGTCATAAAGGGATAATGTGACATGTACTTTAAGGCAATGAAACTGAAGACAGTAGCTGCAAAAGAAAAAAAAAGATATTTTGTTTGAGAGCTTGGAATTAGAGAAGGATTCATAAAGGAGGTAATAATTTATATGTCCCATGAAAGAATTTTTATAGACTATGATGAGAATGGCCAGGCTGGTAAGAAGATGTTCCAGGCAAAGGAAAGCATCAGTCAAGGTATATAGTATGAAGGAAACACATGGCATATTCGGGGAGAAGTAGAGATGAGTTAATTTGTACCCTAAAGTCCATTCTTCTAAGTATTTTACAGAGTAAAGATGGAATATTGTGGTTTCTAGTGAACTCTGTGAATTTGGAAAAATCATTTAGTCATTGTCTCTCAGTATGTCACATGCAAGATGAGACTTTTTTAATTTGCAGAGTCGTGGCAAATAATAATACGGATAGTGGCTCTGAAGTTACATGGAGGCAAATGGCCAAAAAGATATCATTACTATAGTTTATGCAATTAAAAGGGCAAATCAGGGGTGCCTGGGTGGCTCAGTCAGTTTGGTGTCTGCCTTCGGCTCGGGTCATGATCCCAGAGTCCCGAGATTGAGCCCCATTGGGCTCCCTGCTCAGCAGGGAGTCTGCTTTCCCTCTGCCCTTCCCCCCTGCTCATGCTCTCTCTCTCTCAAATAAATTAAATTAAATTAAATTAAATTAAATTAAATTAAATTGAAAGGGTAAATCAGTTGAGAACTATCATTAAATAGCTTATCCTTTGGAAGTTCCCATTGTGTAGAGAAAAGCAAGATACATATGAGGAACCAGAAGCCTGGCTTTGAGACCTAATTTACTCCCTCTTGATTTATTTTCCTCATTTATAGAACGAGGGCAATGAATTAGGGGTTTTCAGTGTGATATTTTATCTATTTCTAGATCAGGATAATTACCCCCAGTCATATACAAGGAGTCCGTTCTTGATTTCCTCCACTTTCTCCTACTTAGCACACATACATATCACATGCTGGAAGTATGATGCATACACATACTAAGACATGAACCTTGGTCTTACTAAATATTTTTGTGTCAAACTCATGTTTAAGCTCTGCCTCCCTTGTGGAGTTTATTTTTAGTTTACCCCTTGCAGATATCAAGTCATTCTGTAGTAGGTGAGGTCAAGATGGGACTAGGAACTGAAAGACTCCTAGTTTTGTTTTATTTATTTATGTTTTTATTTTTACTTGAGTATAGTTGACACACAATGTTACTTAGTTTCAGGTGTACAACATAGTGATTCAACAAGTTCTACATTATTCTATGCTCACCACAAGTGCAGCTACCTTCTGTCACTATACAACACTATTACAATACCATTGACTATATTCCCTATGCTGTACCTTTAATTCTCATGATTTATTTATTGTATAACTAAAAGCCTGTATCTCCCACGCCCTTTCAATCATTTTGCCCATCTCTGTACCCCCTTAGTTTTAGAACTGGCATTTTAGTTAATATACATTGGGTTAGTTCTTTATTCTATGAATTCTATTAGAGTGAAAGCTTATTTCTGGAATTTTTTCTGTCTGCTACTTTTAATGTCCTATCAAATGCATTATCAATTTGTATGACCTGTGATGGCTCCATAACTCAGCTCACAGAGGAATTAGGATGAGACCAACCTCATGCAGAGAACTCTCCAAGTCATCAGCTTTCAGCTTTCATTTTGGAGCTTCCTTTGTCATATCTTTCAAAAACCTGTCACTATGGAGTGTTCCTTTTAGTGCAAAAGGGCAGGAAGGTGCTCAGCCTGTTTGGAGTCTGTCATTCTTTATGCACTCCTTTGTGATAGATAGAAAAAGGCAGTATGCAAAGAATCTTGTTCTGAGAGCAGAGAAATGAGGCCTGTGAGAAACTGATCTAGTACAGAAGTCAGATGCAGTGGAGATTCTTATGTCTTGCTGGTTACTGCACTCTGGTTCTCATGAAAGACTAACAACCTCAACAATTATCAGTGACACTCATGGGACTGTCTGGGCTCCCACAGTGTGCACACCACTCTTCTAGGCATAACTGAGGGGGAAGAATAGGATGCATGATTACAAGGAGCTTGTAATATTTACATATATAAAATATAATATATATATAGTGTAGCAAATGACTTATAGTAACATCTGCAAAACAGTATAAGAATGAATGCAAATTAATACGACACAACTAGAATAAGGATGAAATGTGAAAGCCCAGAATTAAGAGGTGATCATAGTGAAGAAGGGTTAATAAGAAAAGGCTTCCCGGAGGAGGAGAATTTTAAGCAGAATTTTGAATGAAGAAGGCCCATGACACATACATATAATCCTCCTGGCACCATTCTTTTATGCAGCAAGTATTTGGCATCTGTTGGAGCATGTCACTATGCAGGGTTCTCTGGGGGATACGTGGAGGTACAAAGCTCTACCTCTGCCTTCCCTCAGGAGCTTCTAATCTGATAAGGAGGTTCACTTCTCCCCCACTCCTGATGTTTCCTTCTGTGTGAAGTGACATGCCATTAATATAACACTCTGGCCTCTCTCTGCTCTCTCATTCTATCCTCTCTTGAGAAGGTGTAACTGTTCTGATTAGTGAGTTTGAGAGAGGGTGCTGGGCAGGTATAGCTCAGCAGTGCCCTATGCTTTAATTGAGATACTTGTAGCTTATGTCTTTTGAGATACATTTTAGCCTGCTCCTGCATGCCTTAAGTCATATATGTGGAGGTTCCCACATGGGAGGACTGCTGACTTCTAGTGCCACTTGTGAAAGGGAGTTAAGTCTATCTAGTTCTGGTTTTCAGATTTAGGAAGCTCACTTAAGCTATGTCCTTGACTCTAGACTTTAGCAGTAAAAAAAAAAGTGATATTTTGATTTCTATCATCTGAATTCTTTATCTAGAAGTCAGTTGACTCAGAAGTCAAAGGAGCACTATTTATTTGGCCTAGTTACTCCACCCCCACCAAAGTATAATAAGAGATATGAAACAAGTCCATATATAATGATAAGAAAAGGTGAATGTGATAAGCACCGTCAATGTGGCTTGGACTCTTTAAGATTTTTCTCTTAACTCTGCAGAGCCTGTCACCAATATATAGTCTCCTTTGAGACTCAACATTTATAGAATTGGTTGCAGGCTGGCCACTTTTCACTTGATTTCAACTGTCTCTTGACTTTCTGATTGTTGACTTTCAACACTTCCTCTCATTTCTAGTCCTGGCCTCTCTCCTGAGTCTCTGACTTGTATGTTCAGTTGCCTACCTGACATCTCCATTTGGTTGTTACACAGCTTACTCCAACCAAAACTGAACCCTTCAGTCTGCAGAACTCCACCCCAACCTGTACCTCTCCCAGTTTTCCTCATCTCAGTAAATGTCACCATCGTCCTTCCAGGTGCTCATGTGAAAGATCTTTGTATGGTCTATGTTGGTGTGGTGGTTTGATTATGCCTGTCTCTTGGGTGTCATCGTTCTCCTTTTTTTCTGTACTAGAACCACTGTGCCTCTCAGGTTATCAGGCACATAGTGGGCACTCAATAGGTATTTGCTGAATAAGTATATTTTATTAATTAAACCTGATTATAGCCTTTTCAACTTATTGCAGCAGTTTGTTTTTGGACCTTTGTTTTTTTCCCCGTGAATTCTAGCATCATCTTGCCCCTCTCTAACCAAGACTAAAATGTGCTTTTGTCCTAGGTTAGCGCAGATAAATTACTTTGAAAATTCAGAGGAGGGGACTAGGATGGGAGAATTATGGAGAGTTCATGGAGGAAGAATAATTTGAACTGGGCCTTGAAAGCAGGATTTTGATATGTGGAGAGATGGAGGCAAGTGAATGAGACATGACTAATGAAGGAATCCACCAAGGGAAAGATGTAGAGAGAGGTAGAGAAGCACTGAGTATTTTGGGAACATAGCCAATAGACTGATCTGTGAAGAGGTATATTGGAAGCTACAATTAGAAAGGTAAGCTACAGCCAGTTTGTGGAGAGAAAAAGTGCCTCAAATTCATCTAGGAAACATGAATCTACTTGGTAAAACTGTGCAATATGAACTCTTTGCTAAAACTGTTAATCTATAAATGAAAGCTTCATAGACAGAGTATGAAATTAAAGTCTGTTCCATTAGGTTATGACCAATTTTCCTGTGAGATGAGCGTGGTTGAATTTTGGAGGATTTCACAGTAATATGCTACTTTTGACAATGTTAATATTTCTTGTAAAATTCTTCACATCCTGAACATTCTCTTGGATTTGCTATGAAACTCTGCAAGTGCAATTATTCTCCTTGTCATCTCATGAAAATACATGTTTCAGGTTCATCCATTCTGTGGGCACTCCAATTCTCTCCTGGATTCTAAGGGCAAAGTCTGGCCTAAGACAGTAGAAATGCAGTGTTGGGAGGGAGTACTTTTCAGTTAAGGAGCCTCTACTGACCTCAGCATCAGGAAATAATTAGCGTGTAATGTAGAACAGTCTGAGAAATTGTTCAATTTCAGGAAGAACAATTGTTGAAGAGAAAATGGATCCATTTTCCCAGTTCCATGCTTGAATACATTTGTGTGCTGGCTGCTTGTTTTTGTGTATTGGAGGCCACCCAGCAAGTTGCTCTTTTTAGCAGTGGTTATTTCACCAACTCATTTATATCTCTATTTTTGCAGAAATGCTTTCTCTTTGGGGTGGGCTCCCCTGGGACTGGGGGTGTTCCTCAGACTACTGGGTGTGGGCATGTATATGAGTGCAAGGAAGGAATGTCTTCCTCGATTCAGCCTGACTTGGAAGGACTAAAGAGCTGCCATCTAAAATGGGAAGAGTAATCACATGAGAAAGTGAGCTCCAAAGACAGTCTTTGGAGCTTCAGAGGATAGATCTAGGACTAATTGGCAGAAGTTCTGAAGAAGCAGACTTTGGTTTAGAACAGGAGCTTTGTCACAATCAGCTGCTTAGAGAGGATGAACTGTCTAGTCAGTTAATGACTTTTGTGTTGAAATGATGTGGTAGAGAAAATTCCTGCATTGGGTGGTGGGAGGTAGGATAACCTCAAAGAGGTCTTTCCAAGCTCTGTTCATCTGTGAATCCTCCTGCCTGTATATCAAATTCTACCCATGTTTTAAGATCAAACCCTAAACTCATTTTCTGCACAAGGCCTTCTATAGTACTTGTCCATTCTCTGTACTTGACACCAATTATTTATGGCCTTATGTTGTTAGTCCAAGGTGTCAAAAACTGTCCCCAGATACATAGAACAACACCCCCCCCCGCATTTCTTACAGATGATATATATAATAGCCTTCTCTAACTTTTAACCCATTTCTGAATTTTACCCTAAGCTTACTCCCTACCCATAGCTATTTGGCAATCCAGGATGGGGTGAGATCCAGAGAAGCAATGAGGATATTGATTTCGCACATTATGTGTTTTGCACTTACCTTGTTCAAGACCCTGTCCTAAGCCTCAGTGAACAAAATACATTAGTGAAGAACATAGGAAAATATCCTTGCCCTTATGGAGCTTACATGTATATCAAATACCAGCACATAGGAAGCACTCAATGTATACTAACTTCCTTTCTTCTCAAATCTCTGCTACTATGGCAGCAAAGAAGTAACTATTGAACATCTACTGTGTGCTTACACATGGATCTTATTCAATCCTTGAAACAACCCCAAAAAGTAGATCTTCTCATCTACATTCTTACATCAGAAAAACTGAGGATCACAAGATTAAGTATTTTATCTACAACCAAATTATAAGTAGCGCAAGTATAAGTTGAACATAGATCTGTCTGATTTTATAATGTTTCTTGGTTATTCTATGGGTGGTAACTTTCTACATAGCAGAAGATCATCTTTTGTAATATTAAATTATGGTCTCTAAAGGCATAACCCTCATATTTCAGGCTGCATAAGAATCACATAGGAAGCTTTATAAAAATCAGAATCCAAACGAGCCCAGTAATCTTCACCTTAACAAGTACCTACCTGCAAATAGCTTTGACATCCACAGGCCATAGAGCATACTCTTAAGGACCTAAGGTCCTTTACAACTCTAACACTTCATGTTTCTATGAGATTTTGACTAGTTCCAAATTTGTTATTTATAATGTGTAAGAGCACATTTGAGATTCATTAGCAGTCAGTGTAGTCATTATTATCAACTCTACCACCACCACCTTCAGCACCATCAGATATAGTTGTTACCCATTTGTAAGCCACTTTATGGATATTTTGTTCTCCCTGAGGAGACCTGTGCAAGGGGTAGCCTTTTCTCCTCTGCTGGTACTTCCTGGCTGGCTGGCTAGCCCATACAAAATCAACAAAACCAAACAGTTTGAGGGTAGGTTTTATAAAGCCATGAAAGTACAGTTAGTGACTTGTTTTTAGATAATATACCTTGAGAATAATCAGTATTACGGATCTGGACTATTCTTCTCCACTGAAGCCTTGGTTTTTCCCACTCAAAGAATTTACTTTTTATGACCATGATGCTACCTCCCATCACCTTTCGAAAATGTTGCCTTTACTAGGCCCACTGTTGACAAGAGACGTTTTGTGCTTTGGGGCTTAATCGCTGAACATTTTGTTTTGAGAGTAAGGTTGATTGGGTACTGGCAATGGACAATATAGGCTTTCAATAGCTGCATCTTGGAATTTATGTGCTTCTCCACTCAACAACATTTTAAGAGGTTAGAGTATCTCTCACATTGTCTTAGCATGGTTTTGGGCCCTCTATATACAATTGATTGATTATTCACAATAATAATACCTAACATTTACGGGTTATTGACTGTGTGTCATCCACTATAGTAAATATTTCACATGCTGTTCACCTTGTTCAATTCTCCTAATAATCCTTGTCTGGACTCTTGTGGTCTTCATTTTATAAATGAGGAAACTGGCTGGAACTTGGAGAGCTTATGCAACTCAAGTGCACACAGCTAGGAAGTGGTAGAGCTGGAATTTAGACCCTGTCTAATAGCAAAGCTCTTCCCTCTATTTTCAACTTGTGTATTCTATGCTTTATAAAAATAAAAGGCAATATCTTAGAGGAGCTTGAACATTTGGGTATGAGATTAAGTGTTTACAGGTTAAGCTGGAAGAGAAAGGGATTCAATCATGTTCGAATTTCTCCAAACATAATTTTTGCTAACATATGTCTGTTTTCTTTTCTTTCTTTTTTATATTAATAAATCTTTTCTATATGTCTGTGCACTTAGTAAATAGCTAATGATAATGGCTGCCACCTGTATTCCTCAAAAATGGATTGAAAGTTAGAATGCCATTACAATTAATGTGCATGAAAATGAACATTGTCAAATTAACACAGAGTATTACAGTGCAGAATGTAATGTGGCAACATTTTCAGCGTAGAAATAAACATGGAGTAATTAATCAGGCATCACTGCTCCCCGCTGATGAGTCTGTAGCCACACAGCTACTTTGTCCCTTATCTCTTTATGGGCAGGATCTCTAAAAGTAGCCAGAGACAACATAGCTCAGTACTTGCTTAGCTCTCAGCCTTCTCTCCTCTTCTCCTCTTTGCTTCCCTGTATTTGTTGGGGAGCCCTATTCCTTTTGGAATTTCTTATTATTGCTAGTATTCGTATTATCTAGTTTTATTTTCATTTAAAAAATAATCCCTGTTCATGTAAAAATTCAAACTGTAAAGAAAAAGCAAAAGATGAAAAGTAAACACCTCCTCCTTCTCTGCCTCTACTCTGTAGTAGCCAGTAGTCACTTAAGTTTCTCATATATCCTTCTAGAAACTTTGTATGCATATACAATATTTATGCACACATACTACACTGTATATAACTTTTACAAGTGTTGGTATTGTCATAGTCTTTGTCAATCTGATGGGTAGAAAAAAATGGTATCTTATTGTTTCACTTTGCATTTCTTTAATTACAATTGAAGTTGAATATGTATTTGTATGCTTATTGGTGATTTGGATTTTTATTTTGTGAACTGCTCATTTTCTCTTTTTTCTTATTAAATTTTAATAACTCTTTGAAAGTGAGAGAAATTGGCCTTTTTTCCCTGTCACATACATAGCAAATTTTTGTTCATAGTTTGTCATTTATCTTCTAGTAATTTTTTTGCATATGGAATGTTTTAAGTTTTATGTAGCCAAATATATTAAATATTTTCTTCACAGTTTCCAGATTTTCTATCTTCATTTGAAAATTCTTTCCCATTCCAGCAGTAATTTAAAATTCCCTTTGTGCTTTACTTATCCCTCTTTTAAAGATAAATTTTTAAAATTTTATTTTAAAAGTAATATTGAGGGACTTACTGGAATTAGATACCATGAGAACCCTCCTAGAGGATTCCTAGAAATATTAGATAAATTATAACAAGTGTTCTATTGAGTATATAACTTAGCTCTCAGGAAAGTAAAGCATATTGCTAGGATTCAGAAACAGAGAGGTAAAAGCAGAGAAATAAACATATATTTTATGATATGCCCTAGAGGGAGGTGCAGGGAAGGCATCAGGCCTAGTGTTCTAAAGGTTTGTGTTTTAACACCTATATGAGGATAAGAGATAAAACCTTAGGTCAGTGCAAAGCACCTTTTATATAAGACCAGGAAGCCAAAGGGCTACAACTTCAATGAAATGATGGACTAGAAAAAACTACCTGCAATAATACAGAGAAATAATAAGGAAGCCTATCATTGTCTGGGATCTGAATGAGGAAAAAAATCTTCCCTGAAAATTTGCAATAATAGGTCATATTTCCCATAGATTTGAAGTTTGTACTTACACTGCTTGCAGGGTTTAGGAACTCTCATAACATAACATAAAATTGTTTCTCAGTAACGGATTAGAAGAATTGATATTGTTAAAATGTCCATATTACTCAAAGCAGTCTACAAATTCAATGCAATCCCTATTGAAATACCAGTAGCATTTTCCACAAAACTGGAACAAATAATTCTAAAATTTGTGTGGAACCACAGAAGACCCCAAATAGCCAAAGCAATCCTAAGACCAAAGTGGGAGGTATCACAATACCCAATTTCAAGACACACTACAAAGCTGTAATAATCAAAACGTATGGTACTGGCACAAAAATAGACATATAAATCAATGGAACAGAATAGAAAACCCAGAAATAAACCCACTTTTCTGTGGTCCATTGAACTATGACAAAGGAGGCAAAGGTATGCAATGGGGAAAAGACAGTCTCCTCAATAAATGAATGATGCTGGGAAAACTGGACAGCTACACATGAAAGAATGAAACTGGACCACATTCGTACACAATACGTAACAACAAACTCAAAATGGATTAAAGACCTAAATGTGAGGGGTGCCTGAGGGTGCCTGTGTGGCTCAGTTGGTTAATTGTCTGCCTTTGGCTCAGGTCATGATTCTGGGGTCCTGGGGATCGAGCCCCACATCCGGCTGCCCGCTCAGCATGGAGCCTGCTTCTCCCTCTCCTTCACACTCATGCTCTGTCTCTGACTGTCTCTGTCTCTCTCTCTCAAATAAAGAAATAAAATCTTAAAAAAAGACCTAAATGTGAGACCTGCCACCATAAAAATTCTAGAAGAGAGCACAGGAAGTAATTCCTCTGACATTGGCTATAGTAACATTTTTCTAGATATGTCTCCTAAGGCAAGGGAAACAAGAGCTAAAATAAATGATTGGGACTACATCAATAGAAAAAGCTTTTGCCCAGCCAAGGAAACCACCAAAAAAAAAAAAAAAAAAACATAAAATCAACCACAAATGGAAGAAGATATTTTCAAATGATATACCTGATAAATAATTAGTATCCAAAATATATAAAGAAAAAAAACCCCAAACAATATAATTGAACAATGGGCAAATGACCTGAATATACATTTTTTTTCCAAAAAAGACATACAGATGGCCAGCATACACATAAAAGATGCCCACCACCACTAATCATCAGGGAAATGCAAATCAAGACCACAATGGAGTATCACCTTATACCTTTCAGAATTGCTAAAACCAAAATGACAGGAAATAGCAAGTGTTGGAGAGGACGTGGCGAAAAAGGTAACCCTCATGCACTGTTGGTGGGAATGTAAATTGGTATAGCCACTGTGGAAAACAGTATGAAGTTTCCTCAAAAAATTAAAAATAAAAATATCATATGATCTGATAATTCCACTACTGGGCATTTACACAAAACAAAAACACTAATTCTAAAGGAATTATGCACCCCTATGTTTGTTGCAGCATTATTTACAATGGTCAAGATATGGAAGTAACCTAAGCGTCCATCAATAGACAAATGGATAAGGAAGATGTGGTATATATATATATAATGAAATATTACACAGCCCTAAAAAGGATGAGATCATGCCATTTGAGACAACATGGATGGATCTAGAGGGTATCCAGCTAAGTGAAGTCAGACTAAGAAAAATGAATACCATATGATTCCACTCATTAGTGGAATCTAAAAAAAAGAAAAATGAATGAACAAACAAAAAAGTGGAATCAAACCTACAACTACAGAGAACAAACTGATGGTTGCCATGGAAAGAAGGGGGGTTGGGCAAAATGGGTGAAGGGGAGAGGGAGATATAAGTTTCCAGTTATGGAATGAATAAATTACAGTAGTAAAAGTCACAGCATAGGGAATGCAGTCAATAATGTTGTAATAGTGATGTAACAGGACAGATGGTAGCCACACTTGTTGTAAACATAGAATGATGTATAACCTTGTCAAATCACTAACTTGTACACTTAAAACTAACGTAACATTGTGTGTCAACTATACTCAAATAAAAAAATAAATAAAAATTTTAAAAATTGGAAAAAGAAAAAAGAAAAATGGTCAAAAGATTTGCATGCACATACCACTAAAGAGAAAAACTAAATGGCTAACCACGTTGGAAATAAGGGAGAAAAATTAAGCCTTAATGAGATATTACAAAGTGGACAAAATTAAAATTTTTACATTAACTATTGTTGGCAAGGAACAGTGCAATAGGTACTCTCAGGGCTGGTGAGAATACAAAATGATACAATCTTTTTATAAAATTGTTTCGCATTATGTAGTAAAGTTGGTTATACAGATACCATAGTCCCATCAATTTCAATCCTAGATATATACCATAAAGTTATGTGTGCATAAGAACACCAAGGTAGATATAAAAGAATGTTCATAGCAGCACTGTTCTCAATACTCAGAACTAGAAACCATCCAAGTATCCATCAACTGATAAAGGGATAATGATATATTCATATAATGGAAAATAAAGAATGCTATAAAAATAAATGTATTATAGCTAAACAAAAAAAATGAATAGGTGATTTTACAAACATCAGTGAATGAAAGAAGCAAGATACAAAATGTATATGAAGTGTAATTCATTTTATATAAAGTTAATTAAACTCAATTGTAGGGGTGCCTGGGTGGCTCAGTCGGTTAAGCATCTGCCTTCGGCTCAGGTCATGATCCCAGAGCCACAGGATCAAGCCCCACATCAGGCTGTCTCCTCAAGAGTCTGCTTCTCCCTCTCCCTCTGACCCTCCCCCCTCTCATTCTCTCTCGTTCTCACTCTCTCTCTCAAAAAAGAAAATCTTAAAATTTAAAAAATAAACTAAATCGTAAATGGATGAATGCCCATTTAGTAAAAACAATTGAAAAGAAGGGACATTTAAAAAAAATAAAATTGGTTCCTGGAAAAATTGATTCCAATGATAAAACTAGACTGCAAAAGATCTTTACATATAAAGTCCTACTGAGGAAGTACTCACAACCCAAAGTCTCTCTCTCTCTCTCTCTCTCTCTCTCTCTCTCTC
>NW_024423319.1:47001244-47007297 GCF_017311325.1 Ursus maritimus
TCTCTCTCTCTCTCTCTCTCTCTCTCTCTCTCTCTCACACACACACAAATACAACCATACGTGAGAAATGTAAATACAACAAAAAGCAAGGTTAGAATCTCCAGAACAATACAAAATAAGACAATCTGATAGAGTCCATAAAATTAGAGTGTTTAAAGTCATTACAGAAGTGAGAGAGAGGACTGAAAACATTAAAGAGTAGTAAGAAACTATGCAAATAGGCAGATTATAAATAATAATTGGTATTTTAAAGAGAAAACGGACTGAAGAGAGGCAAAATTTGAGAAAATAGTGGCTAAGAATTTTTCAGCATTGATGAAAGACTATTTTTTTAAATAATTTTTATTTTGTTATATTAGTCACCATACAGTACATCCCCAGTTTTTGATGCAATGTTCCATGATTCATTATTTGCATATAACACCCAGTGCACCATGCAATATGTGCCCTCCTTAATACCCATCACCGGCCTATCCCAATCCCCCACCCTCTCCCCTCTGAAGCCCCCTGTTTCTTTCCCAAGGTCCATAGTCTCTCATGGTTCATTCCCCCTTCTGTTTACCCCCCCTTCATTCTTCCCTTCCTTCTCCTACCGATCTTCCTATTTCTTATGTTCCATAAATGAGTGAAACCATATGATAATTGTCTTTCTCTGCTTAACTTATTTCACTTAGCATTATCTCCTCCAGTGCCATCCATGTTGCAGCAAATGTTGTGTAATCGTTCTTTCTGATGGCTGAGTAATATTCCATTGTATATACGGACCACATCTTCTTAATCCAGTCATCTGTTGAAGGGCATCTCGGTTCCTTCCACGATTTAGCTATTGTGGATAATGCTGCTATGAACATTGGGGTGCATATGGCCCTTCTCTTCAATACGTCTGTATCTTTGGGGTGAATCCCCAGTAGTGCAATTGCTGGATCATAGGGTAGCTCAATTTTTAACTTTTTAAGGGACCTCCACAGTGTTTTCCAGAGTGGCTGTACCAACCTGCATTCCCACCAACAGTGTAAGAGGGATCCCCTTTCTCCACATCCTCTCCAACATTTGTTGTTTCCTGCCTTGTCAATTTTTGCCATTCTAACTGGTGTAAGGTGGTATCTCAAGGTGGTTTTGATTTGAATTTCCCTGATGGCTAATGATTTGGAACATTTTTTCATGTGTCTCTTAGCCATTTGTATGTCTTCATTGGAGAAGTGTCTGTTCATATCTTCTGCCCATTTTATGATTTGTTTATTTGTTTCTCGTGTCTCGAGTTTGAGAAGTTCTTTGTAGATCTTGGATACTAATCTTTTATCTATAATGTCATTTGCAAATATCTTCTCCCATTCCTTGGGCTGCCTCTTAGTGTTTCGACTGTTTCCTTGGCTGTGCAGAAGCTTTTTACCGCCATCTTTTCTCCTCCTTGCGGAAAGTGGTTGCTTTTCTGTTCATAGAGTTTCTGCTACTCTTTTCTTCATTCTCCAGTTGTCATAGGTATTCAGAATGGTTTAGTAGCTCTCTAGCTGAATTCCTGGGACCAGACGAACTTTAGGTCTCCTGCTCCTCTGCCATCTTGGAATGCCCCCCTGATGAAAGACTTTATTCCACATCCTGGAAGTGCAATGGATCCCTAGAAGGAAAAATAGAAGTAAATCTATACTCAGTTTCATCATAATGAAACTAAATGAAGGACAAAGAGCAGATCTTAAAAGGCAGCAGAAGGAAAGGGCAGTTTATCTGCAAGGAATGAAAATTAATCTGACAGCAGAATTTTCAATAGCAACAAGAGAAGTCGGAAGAAAGTAGGACAACGGCTTCAAAGTGAGGGTGAAGTGATGAACAGCACTGAATTCAGAAAAAGGAGTGAGATGTAAGAAGAGTTGGAAAATAAGAAATTATTAAAAGTGAGTAAATTTAATAAGCATTTACTCTTCAAAGCATTAATACCAATAATGACTAATTTGAGGGATATAAAAATAAGATAAAACTAAAAATACTAATACCAGTAACATGTAAGATGGGAGGAAGGTAATTGGATATAAAGAAGTTCAGCAAGGTTACAAAAGTCAACTGGGGATAGCATCATATTGAGATGGTAATTCCTCCTAAATTAATCTGAATTCCAATACTATTTGAATCAAACTTAAAAGAGGATGTGTGCATGCATGTGTGTAAGTTAATAAGCTGATCCTAAAATTTATATGGAAAAATAAAAGAGCAAGAGCATTCAAGAATTTTTTTAATATCCGAGAAATTTTTAAAGAACAAGATGGTAAGACAATGTGTAGGATTCATCCCACAAAATATTAGAATTTACTATAAAGTTCTCTATTAAGCTAGTATGATATTGGTACAGTGATCGATAAATAGACCTACCTCAGAAACAACACACGCATATATGGAAACTTGATACACATTCTTGGAGAAAGGATGGACTACTCAATAAATGGTGATGGGACAACTAGCAATCCACATAGAAAAATAAAATTACATCATTCCTTGAGACCATACCCCAAAATCAGTTCCAAGTAGACTAAAGATGTAAATCTACAAAACAAAAATATAAAACATTTAAAAGAAAATAGAACATTTAGAAGAAAATATGACATTGGAATAAGGAAGAATATCTTAAGTGAGACAAAAAGCAAAAAGAATAAAGAAGCATTTTACTACATTAAAATTGGAAGTGTTTCTACAAGAAAATATAACCATAAGCAGTGTATATAAGTAAGCAGAGATTTTTCTCTAAAATATATAAAGCACATGTACTAATGTTCTTACTTTAGTAAGAGTCAAACAACTCAACAAAAATTAGGCAAATGATAGGAATAAACAAATCACAGAAGAGGCTACTTAAATGGGCAATAAGTATATGAAAAAATGCACAACCTCACTAGTTATTAGGGATATTAAAAATAAAAATGTTAAGTAGATTCCATTTCACAGCCATCAAATTGGCAATAATTGAGAAGTCTGACAATATAAAGTGTTGGTGAGGACGTGGAGCACAGGAATTCTCATAAAATTGCTGATGGAAATGTAATTGTACAAATACTCTGGAAAGCACTTTGGCAATATGTAGTAAATATTCATATACTTTGTAACACAGCAAGTCCACATTTAGGTATATATCATAAAGACAGTTCTTTAGATAAACACAAGGATATCTTTGTAAGTTTGTTCACTGAAGCATTGTTTTCATAGTAAAATATTAGAAACCTCCTAAATATACATGAACAAGAGAATAGTTGAATACATTCTGATAAAATTACACAATGGTGGAGTGTGGTCACTGCACCAAAAACTGAAACTGCGCTGAAATTCAATACTCTAGAACTATATGTGCAACATGAATATATCTGAAAAAAACCCACATATCTATCTATCTATCTATCTATCTATCTATCTATCTATCTATCTATCTATCTATCTATCATCTATCTATCATCTATCAATCTAGAGGGAGAGAACAGGGATGATATCAGCAATAAGGCAGAATAGGAGGCCCTGGATCCTCCTTTTCCCCAACACACCAAATCGACATTAATACATGGTCAAATTCTCTATGTGAGAAATCCAGAAACTAGTTGAGGGGCTTCTCTACCCCAGGTGAGTGCAAAACCAGCCACGCTGAAGCCAGTAGGTATAGTCAAGACATTCTTTCATTGTAATCTGTACCACTGGATCAGCACTATATGATTGGAAGGAAATTCACAGCCCCCAGCATTTTTCTGGAGAGGAAAAGAATTAGACCACGTATCTAAAACTCCAATTTTCTAAGGGTGCCCATGGGACTGTCTTCTGTTTCGCCTGTCTCAAAGCACTGACAGGACCTGGCACACTCCAAACACCTGGGAGCCAGTGAGAACAAAGATGGTAGTTTGAACTAGTATATGAAATCAGTTGCTGTAGCCCTTCCTCCTGATCTGCACAGAGTGAGTGGGTGAAAAATCTCCAGATCCCAGTTTCTCCTGGAGAATTGAAAAAGTTGGAACACGTTCAAAGTTCCAGTTTTTCCAGGGGCTTTCTAAGAAACTGATTTCTGCGTTGCCTGTCTCAGAGGACTGACAGGACCTGGCATACTCTAGATGCCTAGGGACTACTAGGACAAAAATGGTAATTTGGACTAGTACAAAGAGGTCCCCAGAATTGGTGGTAGGGCTAATTTGTGTGTGTGTGTGTGTGTGTGTGTGTGTGTGTGTGTGTGTAGCTGCAGTAACAAATTGCCATAAATTTAGTGACTTAATACAAACCTATTATGTTAAAGTTCTTTAGGTCAGAAGTCTGAAACGAGTCTCATTGGGCCAAGAATAAGGTATCAACAGGATTGTGTTCCGATCTAGAGACTCTAGGGAAGAATCCATTTCCTTGTTTTTTCCAGCTTTTAGAGGCTGTCTGCTCATGATCACCTTCCTCCATCTTCCAAGACAGCAAGGTCTCAACCCTTTGACAATTCTTCTGTAGTCATGTCTACATGAGGATTCATGTGATTTAATTGGATTTACCCATATATAATCCAGGATAATCTCCCTATGTTATGTTGCTTAATCGCATGTTTTAATCACATGTACAAAGTTCCTTTTGTCACATAAAATAACATATTCACAGGTTCTAGCATTTAGGAGGTGGACATTTTGGGAGGCCATTATTCTGCCTACCCCTATGCATCTATATCTGTATTTCTCTATCTATGTATCTGTATCTATCTACACATTTATATATACATAAACCTTTCTTCTTCACATTTAATGATAGGTCATGAACTTTTTTTATGATTTCAAATATACTTGAAAACATACTTTTTAATGACTACATAGTACTTAGTTATATGGATTATAGTATTTTACTCAATTCCCCTATTTTAACATTAATATTATTTTAATAAACAGTTTTGCAAGAATATCCTTTTACATATACCTTTGCATCTCTCATTATTTCTTCCAAAATTATTTGATCAAATCTGTCAAATGTCTTAGTCATTTTGAATGCTAATACTTATTTTCAAGCCACTTTCTTGAAAGTATTTACCAATATGTATTCTCACCAATTTGAATGAGCATATCCATTTCCCCAACCCTTTACTAACACATTATACTATTTGAAAACAAACAAAAAAAATCTTTTTTGGTATGTGATGCCTCCGGTCTTTCTATTATCAAAAGCTATTTTTAGAAATTTGCTCAGGATTTATGCAACTATATGTTGTCATTGGCCTGGTCCATAGATTCATTAACACAGAACTGCAACTCCCAAAGATGAAGGGAAAATGTGTTTGTTTTTTTTTTTTTTGCCTTGGAAGAGTCAGCCAATTTACATCAAAAGATTTCTGTTAAATCTCCTAGACATATTTCCTACCTCTTCTTTCCTTGTTTCAACAAATTGTAAGATATTTGCAAATAAGAAGATAGGACTTTCTGAAGTTTGTTATATTTGACAATTCTTTAATGAAGGATCATTCAGGTTTGGGCAGAGAAAGCTTTCTGCTTAAAAAATTGATCAGGACCAATATTACATTTTGGAATGGGTATTCCTGGATTAAAAAAATGAAAGCAGCATATTGAGGAATGTGTATTCAGAAGGTTGGGGTAACGTAATGAATATTTACTTAGCATTTATGTGTTAGTCAGTGTTCTAGTAGGAAACAGATGACACGCTCAAAGGACAACTGAAGAGACACTGATGAAGGGAGAATTTACAAAGGTGTGAACAGGATTATGGGAACCAACAGGGATGGTGAAGTACCCTGAGACTAATAACAGTATGAGGTGATCACCACCCTAGACTTGAAGGGACAAGGGGAGAAAATAGTGCTACTGTAAACTGCAAAGGGGATCCATAATGAGAGAGCCACATGATGAGAACTGCCAAATCACAGCCTGACAAAGAAGGAGTGGGTGGAATAAATAATCTGACCTTTCTCTCCTCCTATATTATTTCTTGCCAGTGCTGCTCATTGGTTGGACTCAATTGAAAGCCCAAGGGCAAAGGAGCCCAACTGATGTAGTCAATAGAATTTTTCCATTTGAGGCCCAGAGTAGAGCAGAGAGAGGAGAATGAATATGGAGACG
>NW_024423319.1:47007307-47058615 GCF_017311325.1 Ursus maritimus
TGTGTGTGTGTGTGTGTGTGTGTGTGTGTGTGTGTGTGTGTGTGTGTAGCTGCAGTAACAAATTGCCATAAATTTAGTGACTTAATACAAACCTATTATGTTAAAGTTCTTTAGGTCAGAAGTCTGAAACGAGTCTCATTGGGCCAAGAATAAGGTATCAACAGGATTGTGTTCCGATCTAGAGACTCTAGGGAAGAATCCATTTCCTTGTTTTTTCCAGCTTTTAGAGGCTGTCTGCTCATGATCACCTTCCTCCATCTTCCAAGACAGCAAGGTCTCAACCCTTTGACAATTCTTCTGTAGTCATGTCTACATGAGGATTCATGTGATTTAATTGGATTTACCCATATATAATCCAGGATAATCTCCCTATGTTATGTTGCTTAATCGCATGTTTTAATCACATGTACAAAGTTCCTTTTGTCACATAAAATAACATATTCACAGGTTCTAGCATTTAGGAGGTGGACATTTTGGGAGGCCATTATTCTGCCTACCCCTATGCATCTATATCTGTATTTCTCTATCTATGTATCTGTATCTATCTACACATTTATATATACATAAACCTTTCTTCTTCACATTTAATGATAGGTCATGAACTTTTTTTATGATTTCAAATATACTTGAAAACATACTTTTTAATGACTACATAGTACTTAGTTATATGGATTATAGTATTTTACTCAATTCCCCTATTTTAACATTAATATTATTTTAATAAACAGTTTTGCAAGAATATCCTTTTACATATACCTTTGCATCTCTCATTATTTCTTCCAAAATTATTTGATCAAATCTGTCAAATGTCTTAGTCATTTTGAATGCTAATACTTATTTTCAAGCCACTTTCTTGAAAGTATTTACCAATATGTATTCTCACCAATTTGAATGAGCATATCCATTTCCCCAACCCTTTACTAACACATTATACTATTTGAAAACAAACAAAAAAAATCTTTTTTGGTATGTGATGCCTCCGGTCTTTCTATTATCAAAAGCTATTTTTAGAAATTTGCTCAGGATTTATGCAACTATATGTTGTCATTGGCCTGGTCCATAGATTCATTAACACAGAACTGCAACTCCCAAAGATGAAGGGAAAATGTGTTTGTTTTTTTTTTTTTTGCCTTGGAAGAGTCAGCCAATTTACATCAAAAGATTTCTGTTAAATCTCCTAGACATATTTCCTACCTCTTCTTTCCTTGTTTCAACAAATTGTAAGATATTTGCAAATAAGAAGATAGGACTTTCTGAAGTTTGTTATATTTGACAATTCTTTAATGAAGGATCATTCAGGTTTGGGCAGAGAAAGCTTTCTGCTTAAAAAATTGATCAGGACCAATATTACATTTTGGAATGGGTATTCCTGGATTAAAAAAATGAAAGCAGCATATTGAGGAATGTGTATTCAGAAGGTTGGGGTAACGTAATGAATATTTACTTAGCATTTATGTGTTAGTCAGTGTTCTAGTAGGAAACAGATGACACGCTCAAAGGACAACTGAAGAGACACTGATGAAGGGAGAATTTACAAAGGTGTGAACAGGATTATGGGAACCAACAGGGATGGTGAAGTACCCTGAGACTAATAACAGTATGAGGTGATCACCACCCTAGACTTGAAGGGACAAGGGGAGAAAATAGTGCTACTGTAAACTGCAAAGGGGATCCATAATGAGAGAGCCACATGATGAGAACTGCCAAATCACAGCCTGACAAAGAAGGAGTGGGTGGAATAAATAATCTGACCTTTCTCTCCTCCTATATTATTTCTTGCCAGTGCTGCTCATTGGTTGGACTCAATTGAAAGCCCAAGGGCAAAGGAGCCCAACTGATGTAGTCAATAGAATTTTTCCATTTGAGGCCCAGAGTAGAGCAGAGAGAGGAGAATGAATATGGAGACGCAAATCGAAAATATCCACCAAAGCCTATATACCAGACATTTTATAAATGTTAGCAGATTTAAGGTTTACAATAGCCTTGTGAGATACGTTTTTTCCACCCCCTCCTTATTCTAAAGGTGAGGAATGTGATGCTCAGAAAGGTTAATGTCTAAGGTAACACAATCATGTGGTAAAATTAGGATTCAAACCCAGGTCTAACACAAAATCCTATGGCCTCAATCTACTATTAAACACTGCCTCTCACATCTTTATTTAGGACCTTTACATATCAGACATAGACCTAGGTGCTGTAGGGAATACAAAGGAAAAAAAGTCCCTTCCTTCTAAGAAGTTAAATTGTTATTCTTTACATGCATTATCTCATTTAATGTTTTTGACAACTCTATGAATCAGAACTATTATCATCACCATTAAACAATTATTTAACAAATATAATTACTATAAGACATAATTTCGTACCTTTAATTTCATTTAATAATCTTCCTTGGAGATGGATTCTTAGCATTTCATATAGATCTACTTCATTCTTTTAATGATTGCATAGCAGATGATCAGGTAAATATGATATTTATTTAATTAGTCCCCTATTAAAGGACATTTGAGTTGTTCCAGTTTTGTGCTAGTATCAGTAATACTTCAGTGAGCAATCATGTACATTTCTTTTGGCATACTTTTGTGAATATATCCTTAGGTTAAATTCTCAGTGGAATTGTTGAGTCAAAGAGTAGGAGCAGTTACAATTTTTATGGATTTTGCTAAATTGTTCTCCAAATAATTTGTACCACATTTCCTCCAACAGATTGTTAAAGGCCTTTACTTCTACATGACATATGGGGAAACTGAGGATCGGAGAGGTTAAGTAAATTGCTCAAGGTCACAAAGCTAGTAAATAGCAGATGTGGTTTTGCACACAATCTGCTTACCTCTAGTGCTCTCATTTTTCCAGACTACGTTGTAAATAACAGCAAAGAGAGATTGTTAAGTTGTAAGCATTTTAAGTTCATTTACTGATTATAACCTTTAATATTGTGGTTGTTTCCATCTGACTTTCTCTTTTGTATCATGTTCTAGAACAGGACTGATCAAACTATGGTCTATTGGCCAAATTTGGCCCACCACCTATTTTTATTTGACTTGCAAACTAAAAATGTTTTTTGCATTTAAAAATGATTGGAAAAAAAACAAAAGAATACTATCCAAGACACATGAAAATTTCATAAAATTCAAATTTCAGGGTCCATAAATAAATTTTTATTGGAACACAGCCATCCATGACCATTCATTTATATATTGTTCAATGAGGCCATTTTCACACTACAATAGCAGAGTTGAGTAGTAGTGACGGAGATTGAATGGCATACAAATCCTAAAATATTTACTATCTGGCTTTTCCCAGAAAAAGTTTGCTGGTGCTTGGTTTAGATCTACAGAATCAGTCATCTAACAAGTAACTACTTATTCTTTATGAAATAGAACTCAGGGAACAACTTCGTTCTATGATTTTCAAATCTCCTTTCATTTATTGAACCCCCTTTTCAAGTGAAATATTACCTAACCCCAGTAGTAATATAGATAAAAGCAGATCTACTCTGATTGCTGTCATGATAGAGATAGGTGTCCAAGAGTCTCACATGACTGGCCTTCCTGTTCGTCTTTCCTTTGCCTTCTCTCTTGGCGATTCTTGAGGAATTCATAGCTCTATAGGCATATGAAACCCAAGGCCTCTATGGAATGTCATTTGAAATTTACTGGTACATTTCATCACTTTACTTTTACAGAGAATGTTAAAGACCCAGAAAAGTTAAGTGATTTACCCAAAATAATCCAGTGGCATGACTGAAACTATCACCCAAGTATCTGGATTTGAGTGTATATGGGGCAGGGTGATCCTAATGTCTATATAAATAAAATTTGTAAATAAAGTCAGCCTTCTCTGTAGATGAAGTTTCTTCTGACCAAGTGTTTTTTTTTTCTTTTCAAATTTTATTTAAATTCTAGTTAGTTAACATATAGTGTAACATTAGTTTCAGGAGTAGAATTTAGAAGAAAGGGGGGGTAAACAGAAGGGGGAATGAACCATGAGAGACTATGGACTCTGGGAAACAAACTGAGGGCTTCAGAGGGGAGGGGGTGGGGGATTGGGGTAGGCTGGTGATGGGTAGTAAGGAGGGCACGTATTGCATGGTGCACTGGGTGTTATATGCAAGTAATGAATCATGGAACTTTACATCAAAAAAAAGTGTTTAGTGATTCATCACTTACATATAACACCCAGTGCTCATCATAACAAGTGCCCTCCTAAAAAACAAAACAAAACCAAAAACCACCAAACAAAAAACCCAAGTGCCCTCCTTAATACCCATCACTCAGTTAGTCAATCCCCCACCCACTTCCCTCCATCAACCCTGTTTGTTCTGCATCATTAACAGTCTCTTATGGTTTGTTACCTCTCTTTTTTCACCCCTTCCCTTATGTTGATCTGTTTTGTTTCTTAAATTCCGCACATGAGTGAAATCATATGGTGTTTGTCTTTGACTGACTTATTTCACTTAGCATAATACACTACCTCGATCCATGTTATTGCAAATGACAAGATTTCATTCTTTTTTATGGCTGAGTAATATTCCATTATAAATACACCACATCTTTATCCATTCATCTGTTGATGGACATCTGGGCTCTTTCCATATTTTGGCAATTGTAGACATCAGCATCCATTCTTGATGGATGAATAGCTTTGACAGCTTTGGCTGCTCAGGGGTTTTGTGGTTCCATACACATTTTAGGACTGTTTGTTTGAGCTCTGTGACAAATGCTGGTGGTATTTTGATTGGAGTTGTAGTAAATGTGTCTATTGCTTTGGGTTGCATAGGCATTTTAACAATGTGTATTCTTCCGGTCCATGAACATGGAATGTTTTTCTATTTCTTTGTGTCCTCTTCAATTTCTTTCATAAGTGTTCTATAGTTTTCAGAATATAGATCTTTTACCCATTTAGTTAGGCTTATTCCTAGGTATCTTACTATATTTGGTGCAGTTGTAAATGGGATCAATTCCTTGATTTTTTTTCTGTTGCTTCATTATTGGTATATGGAAATGCAACAGATTTCTGTACATTGATTTTATATCCTGCAACTTTGCTGAATTCATCTATTCGTTCTAGCAATTTTTTGGTGGAGTCGTTAGGGTTTTCTATGTAGAGTATTATGTCATGTGCACATAGTGAAAGCGTGACTTCTTCTTTGCCAGTTTGGATGCCTTTTACTTCTTTTTGTTTTCTGATTGCTGAGGCTAGGACTTCCAGTACTATATTAAATAGTGAAGGTGAGAGTGAACATCCCTATCTTGTTCCTGAATGTAGATGAAAAGCTCTCATTTTTTCCCCATTGAGGATGATATTAGCAGTGGGTATTTCATATATGACCTTTATGATGTTGACAAATGTTCCATCCATACCTACTTTGTTAAGGATTTTATCAAGGATGAATGCTTTACTTTGTCAAATGGTTCTTCTGCATCTGTGGTTCTTATCATTTCTTTTATTAATGTGGTGTATCACTTTGGTTGATTTGCAAATATTGAACCACCCCCACAACCCAGGAATAAATCTCACTTGATCATGGTAAATAATTTGTCTAATGTACTGTTGGATTTGATTTGCTAGTATCTTATTGAGAATTTTTGTGTTTATGTTCATCAGGGATATTGGCCTATAATTCTCCTTTTTAGTGGGGTCTTTGTCTGGTTTTGGAATCAAGGTAATGCTGGCCTTGTAGAATGAGTTTTGAAGTTTTCCTCCCATTTCTATTTTTTGGAATAGTTTAAGAATAGGTGTTAACCTTTCCTTAAATGTCTGGTAGAATTCCCCTGGGAAACCATCTGACCCTGGACTTTAATTTATTGGGAGATTTTTGATTACTGATTCAATTTCTTTGCTGGTTATGGGTCTGTTCAATTTTCTATTTCTTCTTGTTTCAGTTTTGATAGTTTATATGTTTCTAGGAATTTGTCCATTTCTTCCAGGTTGCCCAGTTTGTTGGCATATAATTTTTCATAATATTCTCTTATAGTTGTTTGTATTTATGTGGTGCTATTTGTGATCTCTCCTCTTTCATTTTTGATTTTATTCATTTGGGTCCTTTCTCTTTTCTTTTTCATAGGTCTGGCTAGGTGTTCATTAATTTTATTAATTCTTTCAAAGAACAAGCTAGGTTTTTTTTTTTGGTTGATCTGCTCCACTTTTTTTTGTTTCTGTATTGTTTATTTCTGTTCTAATCTTTATTGTTTCCCTTCTTCTGCTGGCTTTAGAGTTTATTTGCTGTTCCTTTCCTAGCTCCTTTAGGTGTAAGGTGTAAGTTGTGTTTTTGAGACTTTTCTTGCTTCTTGAGGTAGGCCTGTATTGCAATATACTTCCCTCTTAGGACTGCCTTTGCTGTATCCCAAAGGTTTTGGACTGTCATGTTTTCATTTTCATTTGCTTCCATGTTTTTTTAAATTTCTTCTTAAATTCCTAGTTAAGCCATTCATTCCTTAGTAGGATGCTCTTTAACCTCCATGTATTCATGGTCTTTCCAAATTTTTTCTTGGGGTTGACTTCAAGTTTCATAGCGTTGTGGTCTGAAAATATGCATGGTATGATCTCCATCTTTTTGTACTTGTTGAGACCTGATTTGTGACCAAGTGTGTGATCTGTTCTGGAGAATGTTCCATGTGTACTCAAAAAAGAATGTATTCTGCTGCTTTGGGATGAAGTGCTCTGAATATATCTGTGAAGTCCATCTGGTCCAGTGTGATCGAAGTCATTATTTCCTTTTTGATTTTCTGTTTACATGATCTGTCTATTGCTGTAAGTGTGGTATGGACGTCCCCTATTACTGTATTGTTACCAGTGAGTTTCTTTATGTTTGTTATTAAATGATTTATATATTTTGGTGCTCCCAAGTTAGGGGCATAAGTATTTACAATTGTTAGGTCTTCTTAATGGATAGACTCCTTAATTATGATATAATGCCCTTCTTCATGTCTTGTTACAGTCTTCTGTTTAAAATCTAGTTTGTCTGGGTGTCTGGGTGGCATAACCAGTTAATCGTCCAACTCTCGGTTTCCGCTCAGGTTGTGATCTCAGGGTTGTGAGATCTAACCCTGTGTTGGGCTCCACACTCAACATGCAGTCTGCTTGAGATTCTTTCTCCCTCTCCCTCTGCCCCTCCAGCTCATGCTTTCTCTCTCTCTAAAATAAATAATCTTTAAAATAATAAAAAAATAAAATCTAGTTTGTCCAAGTATGACTACTCCAGATTTGTTTTTTGGTGTCCATTAGCATGACTGATAGTTCTCCATTCCCTCACTTTCTTATTTATTTATTTATTTTATTTTTTTACAGCAATTTTATTTTTAGAGCAATTCTAGGTTCACAGCAAAATTGAGTGGAAGGCAAAGAGATTTCCCAAATATCCCCTGCCCCAACAAATTCATAGCTACTTATTATCAACATCCCCCACCAGAGTGGTACATTGCCTCCATTCCCTCACTTTCAATCTGCAGGTGTCTTTTTTTTTTTTTTAAGATTTTATTTATTTATTCGACAGAGAGAGAGACAGCCAGCGAGAGAGGGAACACAAGCAGGGGGAGTGGGAGAGGAAGAAGCAGGCTCATAGCGGAGGAGCCTGATGTGGGGCTCGATCCCATCACGCCGGGATCACGCCCTGAGCCGAAGGCAGACGCTTAACCGCTGTGCCACCCGGGCGCCCCTCAATCTGCAGGTGTCTTTAGGTCTAAAGTGAATCTCTTGGAAGCAGCATATTGATGGGTCTTGTGTTTCTATCCATTCTGATACCTTATGTCTTTTTATTGGAGCATTTAGTCCATATACATTCAGAGTGATTATTGATAGATATGAATTTAGTGCCATTGTATTACTTGTAAAGTTGGTGTTTCTGGTGATGTTCTCTGTTCTTCCTAGTCTTTGTTGATTTTGGTCTTTTTTCTCCACTCAAAGAGTCCCCGTTAATATTTCTTGCAGTGTTGGTTTAGTGGTCACAAACTCCTTTACTTTTTGTTTGTCTGGGAAACTCTATCTCTCCTTCTATTCTGAATGACAGCCTTGCTGGATAAAGTATTCTTGGCCACATATTTTTCCCATTCAGCATGTTGAATATATCACACCACTACTTTCTGGCCTGTCAAGTTTCTGTGGACGAATCTGCTGACAACCTGATCTGTCTTCCCTTGTAGCTTAAGAACTTTTTTCCCCCTTGCTGCTTTCAGGATTCTTTCCTTGTGTGTGTATTTTGTGAATTTGAGTAAGATATGTCTTGCTGATGGCTGGCTTTTGTTGAATTTGATGGGAGTTCTCTATGCTTCTTGGATTTTGATGTCTGTTTCCTTTCCCACATTAAAGAAGTTTTCAGCTATCATTTGCTCAAATAAAACTTCTGCCCCCTTTTTTTCTTTTCTTCTGGGGCTCCTATGATTCGAATGTTATTACACTTTAAGAAGTTGCTAAATTCCCTAAGTCTACATTCGTGATCCAATGCCTTTCTTTCCCTGTTCTTTTCAGTTTCATTATTTTCCATAATTTTATCTTCCATAACACTGATTCATTCCTCTGCTTGTCCATCCTTGTTGTCATTGCATCTAGTCAGTTTTGCATTTCAAGTACAGCATTGCTTATTTTGCCCTGACTAGTTTTGAGTTCTTTTATTTTTGCAGTAAGAGATTCTCTAGTGTCTTCTATGCTTTTCTCAAGCCAAGCTAGTATCCTTAGGATTGCTGTTCTAAATTCTGGTTCAGACGTCTTACTTATATCTATATTGAGTAAGTATCTGGTGGTTACTTCTTCCTTTTCTTTCTTTTGGGATGAATTCCTCTGTCTTGTCATTTTGTCTAGGTATCTGTTTTTTTGTGTGCGATTGTCAGGAAAGCCTGTTATATTCCTGCTCCTGAAATTAACGGGTGTCTTAAGAAGAATACCTATACTGCCTTGGACCTGGAGTTTCAGGAGGTTTTCAGAGTGTGCACTCTGCTGTTGTGTTTTGGCTGCTCCTTCCCTAAGGTCAATCCTCTGCGGAGTTTCTCCTTGCCTGCAGTGGGGGGTGTTCAGACCTTGTCCCCCATGTGGCAAGTTTTAACTGGGTGTGTTTTGGTCTGATTGTTAAAAGAAGTTAAATCCCCCCCCCAAAAAAAAAACCCACCAAAGAAGCTAGATCCTCTTTCCCCTAGAGCTGAAGCTTTGTAGCACTCTATGATCAATAAACTTGGTGCATGTGAGGGGTTTGTGCTGGTCTTCTGGGGGAGGGGCCTGCTGCACTGATTCTCAGGCAGACTTGCTTTAATGGAGATGTACCTGCAGGGTGCAGGGGGGCAGGACTTAGTGTAAGCAGCTCCAGCCTCCACTGGGAGTTGCTGTGTTGCTCATTGAAATCTGTCAGTGCTGATGAGTGGGGGAGGGAGGAATAGTGTCCCCCTGCTCTCTTGTCCTGGGAGTGGGCACCTGCCACTCTTTGGGAAGCCCTCATAGATAAGCAGTCACCCCTCTTGTGTCCCCAGCTTCTGTTATATCCCTGCCTTCACCTTGTCTATGTCTGAGCTGTCTGCCTGCCAGTTGGCACAGTACTCTTGTGTTTTGTCTTGGGTGGGTGGCTGGGTTTCAGAACTTCAAATTTTAGGGACCTGAGCTGATCCTCTGTGGGAGGGTCTTGCTGCACTGTGGCCAGGGCTGGTTTGTCCCAGAAAAGTGGTTGCATGACCATGCAGTGATTTGAAGTTTATGGTAAACTATAGCAAAAAGCTGGTACCAAGGTTTACTGCTCTCAGCCAGTGTCTTTGTTCCTATGCTAGTGAACAGGGCAGCACATTGGCATGGCAAGTTCATTTGTCCCTGGAGAAGCCGTGCCACCTCTCCCAAATGCACTCCAAGCAGGGGAACTGTTTCTCCTTGTGTGACCCAGGGATCCTCAGACCATGCTGCCCACCCCCAGGTCTCTGAACTCTTTCCCAAATGGAGCACTGCTAAACCCCCCAGGCATGACCCCGGTGGTGGCATGGACTACTAAAACTTCAGATTTTGAGCTCTGCTGCTTATAAAAACTTGTGGTCAGCTCCTCTCCTCTTCCCAGCCAATGATTTTGGGGGAGAGTTTTTCTTATGCAATCCCCTGCATGCTGGTTTTTCTTTTTTTTCTTTTTTTTTTAAAGATTTTATTTATTTGACAGAGATAAAGACAGCCATGCATGCTGGTTTTTCTCTTTCTCTCTCTCTTTCATTTTCTCTCTTGCTCCTCTCTCCATGATCAAGGCTCCCTCCCCTCCACAGCACCTGCAATTCTTTTTATCCCCAAAACAATTCTTCACAGCTCTTCACGACCTTCCACCATGTGACCATTTTTTTTTTTACCAGTAGACGTGCAGTTTGTTCTCTTAGTCCTCAGATCGATTTCATAGGTATTCAGAATGATTTAATATTTATCTAGATGTGTCTGAGGGATGATACAAGCTTAGGGTCCCCCCATTTCTCCACCATCTTAACTCCTAGCCTCTTCTGACCAAAGTTAACATAGACTGTCTATACTGGAAGTATAGTTATAAGTCATCTAGTTCAAAGCTTCCATTGTTTCCACTGAAGAGAAAATATGGCAGTAAAGTAACTTTCTCAAGGTAAACCAGTGAGTTGCTGAAAAAGCTAGAATTTTGGTTTCTTTTTAGAGACATTTGCCTTAAACTAGCTTGTCTCCTATCCCACTATTGGTGTGTTTATCTTTGAAGGCAAGCTGTCCACTAAAAACCTCTTTCAAAATATGCAGAAGTAGAGAAGTAATATATTAGCATTTAGTTTATCAGAAACGAACAAGTCTTTAGCATCTTTGGCATAGCATCAAGAGTCTGACTAGAAGGGGAGAATTAGAAGGGCACTTAAAGTTAGTCAGGGAAAAACAAAGCTGGGGGCATCACAATGCCAGATTTCGAGCTGTACTACAAAGCTGTGATCACAAAGACAGCATGGTACTGGCACAAAAACAGACACATAGACCAATGGAACAGAATAGAGAGTCCAGAAATGGACCCTCAGCTCTTTGGGCAACTAATATTTGATAAAGCAGGAAAAAACATCCGGTGGGAAAAAGACAGTCTCTTCAATAAATGGTGCTGGGAAAATTGGACAGCTACATGCAAAAGAATGAAACTTGACCACTATCTCACACCATACACAAAAATAAACTCCAAATGGATGAAAGACCTCGATGTGAGACAGGAATCCATCAAAATTCTAGAGGAGAACATAGGCAGCAACCTCTACGACATCGGCCAAAGCAACCTTTTTCATGATACATCCCCAAAGGCAAGAGAAACAAAAGATAAAATGAATTTATGGGACTTCATCAAGATTAAAAGTTTCTGCACATCCAAGGAAACAGTCAGAAAAACTAAGAGGCAGCCCACGGAATGGGAGAATATATTTGCAAATGACACTACAGATAAAGGACTGGTATCCAAGATCTACAAAGAACTTCTCAAACTCAATACACGAGAAACAAATAAACAAATCAAAAAATGGGCAGAAGATATGAACAGACACTTTTCCAATGAAGACATACAAATGGCTAACAGACACATGAAAAAATGTTCAAAATCATTAGCCATCAAGGAAATTCAAATCAAAACCACACTGAGATACCACCTTACGCCAGTTAGAATGGCAAAAATAGACAAGGCAAGAAACAACAATTGTTGGAGAGGATGTGGAGAAAGGGGATCCCTCCTACATTGTTGGTGGGAATGAAAGTTGGTACAGCCACTCTGGAAAACTAGTGTGGAGGTCCTTAAAAAGTTAGAAATTGAGCTACCTATGATCCAGATTGACTGCACTATTGGGTGTTTACCGCCAAAAATACAGACATGTGAGTGAAGAGAAAATCATCACCCCAATGTTCATAGTAGCAATGTCCACAATACGCTAGAAAATCGTGAAGGAACCGAGTGCCTTCAACAGATGACTGGATTAAGTTGTGGTCCATATATACAATGGAATATTACTCAGCAATCAGAAAGAACGAGTTCTCAACATTTGCTACAACATGGACGGCACTGGAGGAGATAATGCTTAGTGAAATAAGTCAAGCAGAGAAAGACAACTATCATATGATTTCTCTCATCTATGGAACATAAGAACTAGAATGATCAGTAGGGGAAGAAAGGGATAAAGAAAGGGGGGGTAATCAGAAGGGGGAATGAAACATGAGAGACTATGGACTATGAGAAACAAACTGAGGGATACAGAGGGGAGGGGGGTGGGGGAATGGGATAGACCGGTGATGGGTAGTAAGGAGGGCACATATTGCATGGTGCACTGGGTGTTATACACAACTAATGAATCATCGAGCCTTACATCGAAAACCGGGGATGTACTGTATGGTGACTAACATAATATAATAAAAAATCATTATTAAAAAAAAAATAAAGTTAGTCAGGAGCTGGCCTTATGTGTAAGGTTATAATCTATGAATGTTTAAGCTAGCTCTTAATTACTCAGGAATAACCACCCAGGCTTTTAACTAGCCAGACCACATCTCCCTTTTGCTGCTTACCTTCTGGGTATTTTTCTGGCACTTTGATAGCTGCTTAATATATGATAAAAACATTGGTGAGATGGATTATAATAATTGGCTCGATAAATGTCTTGTGACCATCTGTGGATATATATTTTCTCCATTAGTTTGGTCATTGAAGAAAGGGCCATTTGGTGTTTTGCTGAGGAGACACATGCTACAAGGGTAATTTAAATATTTTCTTTGCCAATAATCCTTTTTGCAGCTTAGAATTGAGGATGTTTACTGGGTGTACAGATGTAGGTACATTTTTCTATATCCTCAGAGCTGTGTTGACTTTGAACAACATGATTCTTTAATATTAACAAACAAGATAATTTCTTCTCCTTAAGGGATCTAGGATAATGCAACTCCAATTTATTGGAACTGTTGGGATTCCCTGATTTTATAATCCAAAAATTGTGTTGCTTCCAGCTATTCTGGAACAAGCCTTGAAATGTTTCCAAGTGGCTGCTTGTTGGTGAAGTGGCCTTTGCTGGCATAGTAGATACTTTGGTCAACCTGACTGACAAGTTTCTTTTCTGAGGAAGCCGAAAATATTACTTAAGAAAATGGCTACTGCATGACTGGATGGTAGGCTCTCAACTCAGAAAGATTTTTATTGGATATATGCTGAAAAAGGGTCAGATGTTATAAAAGCTGCATTGTGGATCCATTGTACTTTTCAGTTTCTTACAAGAAGGGCTGTAAGGGCCCATCCTTCAACTCAAGCAATCAGGTGGGGCCTGAAAGGCTTGGTTCGTAGGTATTCAATAGGACCCACCTGTATTTTGGTATAAGTTAGCTTATTGGCAGTAGAGTGAGCTGTTTGGTAGGGTTCCTGTGGGAGAAACAATTCTCTCATTCTCTTGAGATCACTGGATCATTAATGGAAAGTTATTTTGTCTGTTATATACTCTTGGTAATATGATAATACAGTCAAATTGTTTGCATGCTTTTTATTCTTTGCTGTGACAGTTGTCTTTCTTAATCAGTAGTTTTACGTAATTAAAAACATTATAAGCCTTAAATTGGAGACACGATCAGACAGACTTGAGCTCTCTTTGGAGAACACCTGGCTATCTTTGAACAATCACCCTACTTCTGAGTCAAGTGGTAGCCCCCAACTTGACTGTACTCTGTCTAAAATCAGACTGTTACAGCCTTTATTTAGTCATCCATGTCTGGAATTAAATTTACTCTCTGAATTAACTAGAGTGATCAGACATGATAGTTTGCCTGGGGACAGTTATAGTTTATACCTGCTGTCCTAGTGTAATTATTAATAGCTGCCACTTTCACCCTAAAAGGAGTCCCAGTTTAAACAACAAAGTATATGGCTATGCTGTGACCACCACAACCCAACCAAATTTTGGATGTTTTCCATATTTCAAATACTGTGCTGGCTGCTGTTCTATGGTGCCACCTTGTAACAAAATACCCCATTGATTTCGGTTATCCTTTCCTTCAATGTATGGAGGAAGGGAGCAAAGAATGACAAGCTGACAGGTTGCAGTTCACTGGCAAGAAACTCTACTATTCACTAGCTTTTAAGGTAATCTTCACTGCCTCAGAACAGGGTAATTCGTGGAAGCTCTTTCTTTTCTAATATTGCTTCCAACCTGAAGTACAACTTTGGTTTCAAAGGTTTTGCATTAAGGAGACTCCTGATCGTTTCAAATGTCTTTGAAACATGACATCAAAGAGCCCCTTTCCTGCCTATTTCACTGCGAGTACTACCTCATTTCAGGTTTCTGATTTTTTTTTTCCTTTTGAAAACTTCTTGGCCCATCCATGAGGCTAATGTTCTCCAGCTTTCTAGAAATTCTCCTTAGGAGAACTGTTCTCAGAACCAACAAAAGCAGGCTTGATTTGTCACCAATACAGCCAAATACTCTTTACCTGGAGCTGTGTTTTAAAAAATGTGCTATGTCACACACACATACACACACATGAAAACACACACAAAACAAGCAAATAAACACACCAAAAACTCATTTTCTGTTGGGCCGCCAAGAGTAAACTGGGACATTTTTATAAACACTACTTTAAATCAGGATAATATAGACTCTTCCTGTGTTAGTGGTAACTATTTTTTGATTTCATGCGATACATTTGATGCCAATGATCTGTCCTCCTCAGGTAGTAAGCTCAGTTTATAAAGAATAGCTCCAAACAGATAACGTGTAGAGAAGGTTTCTGAAAAGCACAAACCTCTGCACCTATGTGAGGTAGTGGCATCACTGTGTATTAAAAGGGATCTGTGATGACTTCAGTGAGGAGAGCTTGGGTAAACTCTTTAGCTTGGTACTGAGAAAGGCAAAGCTTCATGTTGGGGGCAGTGATGTTTAAAGCAGATACTCCTGGCATCCCCAAACCTTTTGGATAGATGGAATGTGAAATTCTTGTTTGTCCTCTCTCTCTGTCTCTCCCTCCCTCCCTCTCTCTTCTCTCCTCTCTCACTCCCTTCCTTTTTCCCTCTCTCTCAGTGTAACATCAGCCATAGTTGAATCCTCGAATACTGGAAGTGACCAACATTTGGACATTATAGATTGAAGTTCATTGGGATTTGGATTGAGGGGGTAAAGGAGACCCACCAAGTTTTAACAAATTCCTCTAACATCTCTTAGAAGTGCTTCTGAAATGGGTACTCAATACAATGGATCTTAAGACAAAACTTTTGAATGTGGCTCTAAAGAGATGGTAAACCTTGGGGAAGCAAGGGTTATAGGATTCATAATCCTAGGAATTTTAGAGCTTGAAGAGATTTTAGGTACCATCTAATTGATTTTTGATTGTAATATACCAATAATATTTAAAAAATCAAAACATGAGATCTAAGATAGGCTTGCTAACTTTGAATTTTCCAAGTAGAGACATTATTAAAGAAAAGTATTACAATTTCTATTATCATCAAGTAATAAAATAATGATCTTTTGTGGTCCTATACCGATAAGTCCATTAAGTTCAGAATTTAAAAAATTGAATAAATTTATCTTAATGAAAAACTTACTACATTGTCTTTATCTCCTTTTTTATTTTAAGGATTTTATTTATTTGACAGAGGGAGAGACAGCCAGTGAGAGAGGGAATACAAGCAGGGGGAGTGGGAGAGGGAGAAGCAGGCTTCCTGCTGAGCAGGGACCATGATGCGGGGCTCAATCCCAGGATCCCAGAACGCTGGGATCATGACCTGAGCCAAAGGCAGATGCTTAATGACTGAGCCACTCAGGTGCTCTTGTCTTTATCTCATTTTTGCTCTGGAACTACTGATAAATATTTTGTCACTGACTGGTACCTGTCTATGGACTGCTATTTGGGAACAGTTGACTTAGTATGACTATATTCATTTTATAGTTGAATAAATGCAGGCCCAGAGAAGGAAAGTGATTTGCTTGGGGACCCACAACTGGTTAGTGATAGAGGTGAGGCTAGAATATGGATCTTATAGGTTTGGTTCGGATTCTCCACCGTCTTAGCGTAGAACATGAAATGAGAAGGATTTTTTTTTCTTTATATGAGTGTCCATATATTATGACAAAATTTTAAATAAAAAATGATTTTTTTCTTACAGCAGATACTACTGCAAACTCTAGCTTAATAAATTTGTCTGGAGCAACTTATGTAAGTTTAGGGCTATGCCTGTCTATATAAAGAGACGAATGTGATTTGAGATATACAGCTGGTTGCATTGATTTAATTTATTCTTCCATTATCCAGTTGACTTTATAAGAATAAGTGGAGGGAGAAGTTAAATACAAAGAATGATTTCCTAAGTCAAAAGGTTATGAAAATTGTTTAAATTTTATTAGTGTCTAAATATGAAACCTTTCCAGCGGCTTTAGCACAATTTTTTTGTGTGTGTGTGTGTGTGAAGAGGCTGACTTTTCACATCACTTTAAATATTTCTGTTGCTTTAGAGTCAGTCAGTGAATCCAGTTGCTATGTGGATCCTCAAAAGCACAAATTTACATTCGACTCTATATGTGCCACCTTTATCTAGGAAAATCATGAAGAGGAGGATGTGAAGGGGCACACATCCGCACTTTATTATCAGTATTTACACCACAACCTACAGATCACTGGGAACTCAGTGCTGTCAGCTCCCCAATTTTTCAAGCCCAAGACTGGATTATGTGGCCAACTATGTACACCTAGTTACAGATCGAAAGGTGACTAGGCTCAGAGAGTAGAGGTGGACTACGGGGGCATTTCTTTTCATAGAGGTGGACTGGAAGAAGAATTTCTTTTCAGAGTAATCTGTTGCCTATGTGAGAGTATGTGAAGGATTCCAGAAAGGGTTCAGTATCCCCAGATAATGGTAATCCCATCCCCTTATGGCTCATTCCTTTGGGATAAGAAGGTATTTGTTCCTTATCAATGGATAGTTCTCAGAGAAGGGAGGGGAAAAGGCACAGTATCAACTTTTAGCACTTTAGTCTAGATTTTGTTCACAGACTTTTCAGGGAATAGTTGTTCAGAAGCCAGCTGAAAAAAGTAAATTACTGGAGTAAAGCGGAAGGGGAGGGAAGCTCAAAGGGGCTGTTTGGAGAGAGGAAGGCTGTGGGTGTGTAATGGCTCTCCTCATCATCATAGGGATAAGAGGAAGAATTGGGAGTTTGGTCAGGTGTTATGAGGGTAGGAAGGAGTTCTTAAAAGACAGGCTACAAAGGCTATATAGGTACCACCCATTTTCTACTACTGAATGGTTTCCATTACCTCAAAACACTGTTAGGAGGTTCATTGTACTCACTTATATTTACAAGCAGGGAGAGGAATAGGGCCTCATAGGAAGGTCCAAATGGCTTCAGAAAGGGTTATGTGCTCTTGGAATGAGGGTGGGAGGTGGGTGGTATGAGGAGTAATGCTGATATCGATAGCAACAGAAATCTGCCGAAGAGGTAGTCAATAATTTATTCATAAGCCAGTGGGTTAAATGGTGCCTGGTGCTTTATAGTTTATGAAATACTCCTACACCGTACAGTTTATCATATACTATTTCATTTAATTATTATTCCATGTGATAGCTAAGGCAGGCATTATTATTCTTATCCTACAGATGAGAAAAAAGATATTACTTAATTTCAAATGACTTGCCCAAGGTCAAAAGGCTAATACGTGGTTGAACTGGGTCTAGAATCCAGGTATTCTCAATCCAAATCCTGTGTTTTCCCAGTAAATGTTGTTAACATTCAGTTTTCTGAAGCCTTAATATTTTTTACAATTCAAGGATTCATTTACTTTCTAAATATTTCTAAATATTTGACAGCATACTTTGTGTAAAATTGTATGCATAGAATCACAAAGGTCTTATATAAATACTGTCTGAGGAAATGAATAGTAATTGCCAGAGGAACAGGATAAGCTAGATGATTAGGAGTTTAGAGAAGGATATAAAATCATAGCATCTTCACAACCTGGAGGCATTACTCAGGACATCTCCTCCAACAACTGACTACAAAAAATAATTTTCTCTCCCATATCCTTGGCAGTGGGTATCCAGTTTCTGTTTAAATTTTTCCAGTGATGGAGGGGGGGGTTAAGCAGGGTACTCAACCATGTATATGGGATGGGCATGGTAGATTGTGTGTGTATTAGATTCATTGGTGGGACTTCTTCAAATTACATATACCCCTCGCCGCTCTACCTCTTGTTCCTTTCTTTCTGACCAGAGATGCTATATTCCTTGACCCCAAACTTTCTGTTCTCAGTGCAAATGTCCCCAGGACCTTCAGCTACCTACCATATAGTATGTTTTTTGTACTCTTTCACCACCATAGTTAATTTATTCTGAACTTAATCTAATTTGAAATGTTTCTCTTAAAATATTGAAAAATGATACCACAGATGTGGTTGGACTGGAACAGGGCATGATGAGATCATTGCTTTTTGTGAACTGGACAAAATACTTTTTTTAGTGTACCTTTAGATGCACTCACATCTTTAGCAGTCACATCCCACTACTGGCTCATATTGATCTTGAGGCCAACTAAAATCCCCAGGTCTGTTTCACACAAACTGCTGTCAGAACCAGTGTCTCCCTATCTTATACTTGTGAAATTGATATTTTGAAACTAAATGCTGGATTTAATGCATATTTCAGTTAAATTGAGTCTTTTTGGTTTAGACATTTTATTCTGGTTTATTGAGATCACTTTGAATCCTGTTTAGGTTGCCCATCCTATTGACTATTCCTTCTAAGCTTTGTGTAATACTCATATTTTATAGGTTTGCCTTCTGTATTCGTTTGGGTTGGTGTAACGCTTTCTGTTTAAGGGGATAGTGGGGATTAAAGGAGGCTTCATGGAGGAAGTAGATTTTGTGTTAGGGTCCTGGTGGGGATTCACTTGCACTCAAAGGACATGAGATTTTCCTAATTGGGAGAAAGTCTAAAATGAGAGTTGTTCATTCATTCATTCATTCATTCATTCATTCACTGAATATTTACCGAGCTCCCATCATATCCTCAACACTGAGAAATGAAGGTCATGGTAACTGCTCTTATAAACCTTACAGTGTAGTTGGCTAACTCTAAAATCTAGCTCATAACTGCTACACTATATAGTCAGAGAAGGCTACATTTCCAAATCATAAGTTTACTCTTTTTGTGTCTATGTAAGTTCAGATACAGTTATTTAAAATTTGATTCAACAAATGCTTATTTACTAGGCATTGTGCTAGGTACTGAGATACAATGGTGAAAAAGAAACACATTGTCTCTATTTTATTGAGCTTACAGTTTAATGCAAATGATTAAGCTAGCAAATAAACAATTACTATCATTGTAATATGATATGTTCTTTGACAGGGATAGTGCATGATGTTCTAATCACATATAGCAGTATCAACCAACCAAGACTTGTGGAGAAGGGGGGTCAGGGAAAGCTTTTTGACAGAATGACATTTTAGATGAGAAAGATGATTTTTTAAAGATTTTATTTATTAGAGAGAGCGAGAGATCATGAATAGGGGGAAGGGTTAGAGGGAGAAGCAGACTCCCTGCTAAGCAGGGAGGCTGACACGGGACTCAATCCCAGGACCCTGGGATCATGACCAGAGTTGAAAGCAGATGCTTAACTGACTGAGCCACCCAGATGCCTGAGAAAGATGATTAAGAGTAAAACAGGTGAAGTAGCAGGATAAGAATATTCTAGGCAGAGGGAATAGCTGATGTGAAGTCTTGGAGGAATGAAAGAGTACAGAACATTGGAACAATTGGAAGATGTTCTTTGGGCTGGAGCAGAGAGTGAAGGGGTGGAGATTGCTGTTAAAGAAATTTGGTCTGCCTTAGTTTAAGGTACTAAGTTGTCATAGGACACCTCCTCTTTATTTCTAGGAAGCTACTATGGAAGACAGATTGCTACTTAAACACTGTTCTACAGCTTTGTGGGGGTGGTATCATAAAATGACTTCCCCTTTCCTAAAGGCTTAATGTCTGGTTGCAGCTGTAATAAAATTAGAGAAATCCTTCACTTTTCCGAGTACTTTACTTTTCTTCTAATGTTTCCTTAACATAGCTTAGCATGTGGAATATTTTTTAAACATATTTTTATAAATTGGCCATTTCACATGCACCCCAGTGTTCATAGCAGCAATGTCCACAATAGCCAAACTGTGGAAGGAACCGAGATGTCCTTCAAAAGACGAATGGATAAAGAAGATATGGTCCATATATACAATGGAATATTACTCAGCTATCAAAAATGATGAATACCCACCATTTGCATCGACATGAATGGAACTGGAGGGGACTATGCTAAGTGAAATAAGTCAAACAGAGAAAGACAATTATATGGTTTTACTTATATGTGGAACATAAGGAATAGCATGGAGGACATTAGGAGAAGGAAGGGAAAAATGAAGGGGGGGAAATCAGAGGGGGAGACGAGCCATGAGAAACTATGGACTCTGGGAAACAAACTGAGGGTTTCAGAGGGGAGGGGGTGGGGTGATGGGTTAGCCTGCTGATGGGTATTAAGGAGGGCATGTATTGCAATGAGCACTGGGTGTTACACACAAACAATGAACATGGAACACTGCATCAAAAACTAATGAAGTACTCTATGGCGACTAATATAACATAATTTAAAAAATGGCCATTTCACTCAATCCTGGTAAGCTGTTGACCCTGGGGATGAAACTCATTCTTTATAAGCACTGCTTCTGCTTACCTTATTGAAATAAAAGCTGCAATTGCTTTATGGCAAAAATAAACCTATTGTGATTAAAAATAAATGATAGGTATGACTGTACAGTACATGCACACTAAATATTTCAGTGTGGGGGGCTAGGAACTCAGGTTTTCATATAGTATGAGGTAAGTTAATCTAACCATTTGTTTTTTGCAAAGTGTTTTAAAGGGAACAGATTTTTGTAAAAACAAAAAAGGTTAATGTGAAGGAGACTTTAAAAACCTGTTTGAGGTATGACCCAGTGAAGAGGTCTCAGGGATCATGGCTAAAATAAAGGATTCTGGAATTTGGGTAGATGCTTAAGGCAGGTGAATTGAAGGGCTGATTAGGTGAATTTGGCTATTTTGGGAGAAAAATCTTATGTTCATTTAAAAAGTCTGATACTTGTTTTTCTCCCCTGGCATGGCACATTTGAAGGTCTGTGAAAATCTGACGCCTTATTAAGCTGGTAAGTCTTATACCTGGAACATAACTTATGGCTACAGTTTATGTCTTATAGTTGGGACATAGCTTGTGGTGTACTAGAGGTAGATGCCACAGTTGCTTTTTGCTAGAATGCCAAGTCAGGCTTACCTCTAAATGGAGGATAGAGAGTTCCTTTACACTATACATGAAAATATTAAATAATACTAATAATGATAGCAAAAATTCATTGAGCACTTAGTATATGCCAAACACTATGTCAGATAATTTACATGTATGATCTCTTTTAGTTCATACTATAATTTTATGAGGTATTTACTAACATTATTACTCACATTTTATAGATGAGAAAACCAAGGACACAGAGATAAGTACATTATCCAAGATCCCACAACCAGCAGTGGTAGAAGTGGGGCTTTTCCAGGTCTTTCCAATGCTGAGCTCATGTTGGTAATCATCATGTTGTCCTTTCACCACCAAATCCCAGACGAAGGGATTCTTGAGATGGTGTGTAACCTTCTTTTAGTCAATAGGTCAATAGTACTGCTGAAAATTGTCACTTCCTTTCTCAATCTCTCACAAAGCGGAGAGGCAGCCCTTGACATTGGAAAGGGCATAGGTTTTGCATTCACACAGACCTGGTCCAATCCTTCCTGTACAATTTAAAGCTATGTGAGCATAAATAAGTGACTTAAACTCCCTATCAGTTGCCAAATCTATAAAGTAAAGGTCATGATGTCTACTTTGCAAGGCTGTTGTAAGGATTAAATGCAACAAGACAAGCGAAATGTGTAACACAGAGTCTATTGGATCACAGGTACCCAATAATGGTGGCTGTTTCAGTAATTAGAAGTGGTCCAATTAGATTATTGAGTTGTCAGATGTTCTGGTGATGTTAAGTACCTTAACATCTTTATTCAGAGCCAAGGGGATAAAAACAGCAACTGTAGGTAGCTCTTTAAGCAGGTCCAGTTCAATGTGTGGCTTCTAATCTCTCCTACCTCTAACTGCTACATCCAATAGATTAGTCTTAATGTAAGTAATAGAAATTGATATTCCTAAGTTGTGGTATTAACTTAAACTCAATTAAAGCACCATATTGCATTACTGCACTCCTCCACGCATTTGTGATTGCACACCACTCAAATAGATGCCGGTTTCCATGGCTTTGATTCAAAGCAACACATTCCATACATGGAAATCAAACTGCAGTGCAGAGGGAGACATGATGAGAAGTTACTTGTAGGTTCAGAAAAAACAGTATCCTTAATTTATACCCCATTCACAATACACAACCATTTGTTCAGCAAAAACCTCTGCTGCATTTACACTGTAAATTATTTGCTTGAAATCGTAACTACAGAAAAAGCTATATTCCATTTCTTTGAATTCAGTAGCAGCAAAGCCACTTATTTTCACTCTTTTGTCTGGGAAAGTAAATCCTTAGTACAGTGCATTTCCCACACAGTCTGTTGGTTATTTATGTTTCAATGTTGAATTTTCACTCCCTGCTTTTTATCAGAAGCAATTATGAAGCCACAATTATGAAAATAATGAACACAGATACGTGGTTCAACATGTCTGCATTATGACTCTTTGGCCGATTCAAATAAAGCTTTAGGGTTTATTTCTTTACATGTAATTTGCAATTTGTCCTCTTTGGCCTTATGTATGCTAAGAATCAGTATTGTCACACAGCCCATGTCCTCTGAGGTTTGAATATGATGAATAAAACAAAAGGGTGAGAAAAAAAAAACTGAGGGTAAAGGTCCCAGGAAAAAGAATCTCAAGGTGATTCATACAGCTGAGCCTCAGAGGAAGAACCTGGCTCCTGCCTGCACAAACACTGACAACTGTTTCGAAAATGTCACCAAGTCAAGGATATTTAGGAAGAAGGATGAGGGAAGGTTAATTTCACCAGCCAACAAAAAGACTTGGGAAATTCTGAAATTATCCTCAGCCATTGAAATTAGTCCCAAAGAACAACAGGACATGTTCCATTTCTCAGTAGAATTATATGCCAGGAAGCATAAAATCCATCAACAAACAAAACATGGTTATGAGACTTGAAGGGGATAATTCATTTGAGCACCCAGCATAGTGCCTGACCAAGCATACACTCAATAAAAGTTAAAAATCTGATTAAGTGAGAACTTTGTATTGGCACAGCATTATGCTAAAGGGTTATCAAGAAACTTAGAGTATAGTCTTAGTTCTTGTGATAAGCTTAAGCTTATCATAAACTGGGGGAGACAGGACCCACAGATGAAGAGAGAAGCAGCAACATGAGGCAGTGTAGTTAAGTGTCAAATGATGGATGCAAACAATGAGGAAGTAAACTAGCATTTGCTGAGCATTTACTGCATGCTGTCGATTCCTCGTAACAATCATAAGAGGTTGGTGCTGTTATTATTTCCATTTTACCGACGAGTAAACTGAAGATCAGGGCAATAGAGTAATTCTGTCCTAGTCACACGGGTGGGATTTCTCCCCCTGCTCCAAATTCTGTATTCTTCTGTGGTATGTACTATGCTTTTTCCTGTGGTCAGAGAGAAGCCCCTTCATCCCTCTTGATCATACATTATTTGTAGACTCCTTGTTAAGTACTGTACATATAGCATATAATTATAGTGTAGACGTTAAGGTCATGGACTCCCTAGATTTAATTCCTCTCTCCACCCATCAGCTGTGTGCTCTTAACCTCTCTGTGCCTCAGAAGCAAGTGAATTAATACATGCAACATACTTATGAAAGAGTTTGGCACATTGTAAATCAAATATAAGTGATGATTGTTACTGTTTTTGTTATAATACTTTTAAATCCTTATGAAGTAGGGACTATGGTTATGTTCACTTTACAGATGAGGGAGCTGAGCCTTAGAGGGAAGAAATGACTTTTCCAAAGTTACCTAGGTGGTAAATTCTGGATCTGGCATTCATGTATAAGGTTGTTGACTCAAAACTTTTTTTTTCTCACTATGCCACATTGCTTCCCTAAGTGCAATAGCCGCTCAAAAGAGGGAGACAATCTATGTGAGCTGAAGGCTTCATTAAGGATGTGGGACTTGAGGTTGAAAAAGAATAATGAGAAAAAGAATCTGTGTAGGAAGCTTGGATAAAGAAGGAAGGATAGTGCGCGTTGAGGGGCGGGGGAGGGAGGACCAAACATTTCTCCTTTTAGGAGACTCTTAGAGCATGAGGTAATTCAATCCTGCTATTAGTGACATGAAAGCAAGTGCAGGCCTGCTCAAAGGAGCCTGTCCTACAGCCCAGTCACAAGAAGGCCCTGAGGGCGGGAAGCAGCCCACAACTTCCCAAGAGGAATAAATCTGAGGAAAGCTGTAAATGAATCTCAAAGTAATCTACAAGGGTGTTCCTAGAATCCTAAACCTGTTTACAGCAGTCCTGTCTACCTCCTGGTGGCTCCTATAGTCATGCCCCCTATAGACAGTCATATGGCAGAAGAATTTCCAGAGGAGAAGCTTGCACTTGAAGTACCATTACTTCAATTAGGAAGAAAAGAATCCAATTGCTTAATTGAAAATTTATAAAAATATGTACAACTATAAATGCATTACATTGTGCGGCACAAACCCCCACTGGAGAATGATTTAACTGCTGTTTGCTTCCTACTCTGCGTAACTGTGTCTCCTGGGGGCCATTGCTTTAGTAGTTTGGCTATCTCAGCTGCTACCGTGCCTCCTCATTTTCCTCTATTCCCGAGTCTCAAGAGGTGTGACTTGGGAAGCCAACCATGTCTTTTGTAAAGCCTGGCAGTTTGCCTATGTAGCTGGTAAGAGCTGGTGATTTATGTCTGGGAGTCTGTTTAACTGGGGTTTCTGCCTGACTGAAGCTTCCAGTGGTAATAACCCTCCTAATTAACTCTGTTATTCTTTACTCCTCACCCTTTGAGCTTCCTTTGAAACTCTCCCAACTTTGGATGACTCCAAGTTTTAGAGAAACATTTTCCTGTGAAGGAATTTCACTTAAACTCCATCCAGTCCTTCAAGTCTCACATCAGCACCTGTGCCTGCATGCACTTTGTAATGAACCCCACTGTTCCAGTAGAGAATTGCTTCAATGTATCACAATTACACAGGCTAGAGCTAAATGACTCTGTGGCAACCTACTGGGAAAATTCACTGGCTCAAGGGCTTATAAATGGACTTAATTTACCCTGCCTAAACAAAGAGTACCTTTCCCCTTTGACTCTTAAATGGATGGTGTGCTGAGCAATGGGATTCTGAATTAAAAAGTCCTCAAGAGCAAAAGGGGAGAGTCCTGGCTGGCTTTGCAAATAAAATGCCTTCCTACACCCCTGAGATGCAGTTAGGAGCTGGTTTGATGTAGATTTAGAGAGATGTACACTGTATCATTCTCAGGCATGATTTCCTGATTATTGGAGTTTTTAATCATTTACATATGTAATAGGTGCTGTTACAACTTCAGAGTGCTCTAGGCTGACAGGAAAGAAAGCAAGTAAACTTTTATGTAAGTTTTTCTAGGATACTTTCCCATGATTCTTGGTCAATGAGTGGATGAAGTAGGATAATTCTAATGTAACAAAATGATCAAGGGAAGCCTGGAAGTTTTGTTGCCTTGCTGGGATCTTGGTAACATGGTTAAGTGAAGCAAAATGGATTTCCAAGTAGATAAGCCTCATATTTCTCTGATTTACTAGGATTCAGTACTCGTGCCATACTCGCATTCTTTTAGTCTAGCTCTGGTCACTCCTAGGTGTTTGGAACACAAACTAAGAAATTGTTTCAATGTTTTGTTCTCCTTACTTTACCATCTGTTGTCCTGAATCATTGCCATATTTGCTGAAGCTCATGAAGGGTTCACACACTCTTGGTCTCCATTCACTATTTAACAAAATGTCAGTGATGTCCACTGATACTATTATGCTATACTCTGAGGGATGAAGAAAACTTGGTTCTTACCTTCAAATATAATGAGCAAAACAGACAGAAGCTGTTTCTGGGGACAAAAGTCAGATTGTGGCAAGACGAAAGGTTGAATAGGAGGTGAAGAAGTAGAGATGGTAACTGCTGTCTACTTTTTAAATAAGTGAAATTGTGGACAAGGGACATTTGGGAAGATTGTTGGGTACCTGTGGCCATATCTATTAGGGCTTTATTTTTTTTTAATGATTTTTTATTATATTATGTTAGTCACCATACAGTACATCCCCGGTTTCCGACGTAAGGCTCGATGATTCATTAGTTGTGTATAACACCCAGTGCACCATGCAATACGTGCCCTCCTTACTACCCATCACCAGCCTATCCCATGCCCCCACCCCCCTCCCCTCTGAGGCCCTCAGTTTGTTTCTCATAGTTATTAGGGCTTTATTTTGGAGACTATGGTTTTTCAGAGCACTAGACACATTCATTTGATTTTTTTAAAAATCCAATTTTGGTTGGTGGCCTGGATGTGTGAATAGAGAATGTAAGTAGTTGGGCTGATTAAAGGCTAAAGATTTTCAAGACAATTTTGGGAGAATTACCTAAGGAGATAGTGGATTTGAAGGTATTGGTGAGGGTGTTTCAAGATTAGATCACAAACTTGAAGCTAGGGAAGGAAGAAAGTGATGTCAGAAATGGACCAATAGACTGATGAAAATGGAAGGCACACAGGATTGGAGAACTCAATGAAAATGAAGAACAAAAGAAGTGGGAGTATTGCAGTAAATTTAACAATTATCAGGTAGTGCTCAAAGAAAGAGCTATTGGCATTTAAGATTTATGAAATGGAGCAGTTCTGGTGGGAGATGAAGTTCAGTGTGTGGCCCTGGAAGTAGGTTTTTAAAATGGAATGGAGGAGAAACTCCTTGTAGTAAAAGAAGTTGGGACTGCACCATGATTAAGACACATAGGTTAATTACTGGAGTTGAGGCAGAGAGACAAACTGAGAGTGTTGTGCCAAAGACCTTGGAGAATGTGGGTGAGTGATCTAGGGGCTAAGAGAAGACAGTGATGAAGAAAGATGGAAAAATATATATCCTTATCCCCCAGAAAGGAGGGTCTTCTGTAAATGAGTGGAAAGCAGCACAGTGAAGTTAGGGTAATTAATCGTTAAAATATTTTAGCCACTTTAATACCCAGAACAGGAACTTCTAAATTAAGCAATCCTGAGATAGGGAAATGATTTAGTGGGTTGTGAGAGCCTCCTTGGAAAAACTCTAGGTTTGATGTTCACGCTATAAACCAATACGATCATTATCCTTGCAACTATCAACATAGAAGCTAAGAGTAGAGTAATTTGCGATGGTTCCTCATGCTGGTCCAGTGGGATAGGGGAGTTCAATCATCCCTATTTGCAAAGGAAGGAATAGACAATGGTTCTGTGGTAAGATTTAAAACAAAGTTATTGATTTGGCTCCCTTTAATTGGCTATCACTTTCTAATTGGCTGCTGAGGTACAGGCCACTCAAAACTCCCAGGAGAATTCCCAGGAATCCAGGCTGCACAGTAGTGATAAATGATAACTTGAATAACCTTGTTTCTTGGCTAAGGGCAGCCACTGGGCCAACTCTATAGGACTGTTACATGGGCCTTTTTCTTTTCTTTTTTAAAAAAATTAATTAATTAATTAATCTTTTTTTAAAGATTTATTTACTTATTTTATTTATTTTTTAATAATATTTTTTTATTATATTTTACATGGGCCTTTTTCTATTACTTCTAGTTAAGGACACTGAAATATTTGCACCATCAGTGATTTTGATCATTGAAGCTCAATTGACATACTGTTTGCATTTGGTTCTCTACTTATTTATATCCAAGAATACTGTGCATTTGGATACTTGGATGATAAACATTTATATTTGGTGTATATAAAATGAAATGGTGTTATCCCTTCTGTGTTTATCTATTTATCACCTTCAAAAGTATCATGTTCCTTCCTTTGTTGAATTATCAACGTTGCCTTATGCTGTCAAAGAAAAAAAAATTCATTTCTAGAGTTCACTCTGAATTTTACAGTCAGTCATGGATTTGGGCACTGGCAGGATCAAGCTATTTTGGAAGAATAGTATACTGGACAATTAGTAAGGCAGTGTAGTTACGATACTGACATGTGTATATAGAGAATGCTGGAACGGAGTGTCAACTCTGGAGGTTTCTGTGTAGCCAGCTATAGCTAAGGTTTTTTCTTCTTCTCTAAGAAGGAACCTTGTTTTTGTCTGTTTCCCAGAATTCTTTTCTTTCTCTTTTTTTCTTTTCTTCCTTCTATTGTTCCTTAGATAAGTAAAGCAAACTACCTAAAATATATAATCATCTCATTTGTAGGCAATTGACTCTCAAAGTTGTTGTGAGTGAATATGTATTTTTCTTCAATCTAACGCTCTCCCAACTGAGCTATTTCAGCGAAGACAGAATATGTATTTTCTTTTAAAGATTTTATTTATTTATGTGACATAGAGACAGCCAGCGAGAGAGGGAACACAGCAGGGGAGAGGGAGAGGAAGAAGCAGGCTCATAGCGGAGGAGCCCGATGTGGGACTCGGTTCCGAAAAGCCAGGATCACGCCCTGAGCCGAAGGCAGACGCTTAACGACTGCGCTACCCAGGTGCCCCAGAATATGTATTTTTAAAAAGACCCTAAGCTGGCCCCGAGTTGGGGGATTTTGGTTTTGGTACAGGCCATCTTTGGAGCAAATGCCGTCTTGTGTTGGTGTTCTTTATAGTGCTTGGCTGAATGAGAATATGGCTGCTCACCACTGTAGTTTTTTCTATTGATATAAATTGCTAGAGTTTAGGCTTTGCCTGCATTCAGGCACTATGTAGTTCCATTTGGCAGGTGCGTCTGAAGCCTTCAGTATTTTGAAGAACTTTGGAGTTGAAAGGAGCCAACAAATTCCATTAAATTACCTCTTAATTGGTTCCTCTTCCATTCTCTCCCAATCAATACCCAGGGAGATTGTGGGATTGTTTCTGATTTTATTCCGTTTTTTTTTTTCCTTTCAGTAAGTTGCAGGACTCCCTCAGGTGCCCTCTGAGGGTTTTACTCCCCGTTTTCCTCAGTGAATTCTCAGATGAGACTGCAACAGATCCCACAGAAGCCCTCAGACAGGGGAAGATGAGGTACCTCTTTCTGCAGTTTTGCACTTGCACATGGATACGTCTTGAATACCTGTGCCCCATCTGTCCTTACATTGGCGCCATAAAACTAGATGTCATTATTAATAGCATGTTACCCCCCCCCCCCGTTTTCTTTATTGGGAAGTTACTTATAAGTTGTTGTTGACACCTCCTTCTCGGGGACCTTGGGTAAGCACTAGAGAAAATAATTCAGATATTGACTCCTCTGGAATTCGATCTCAGAGATGAACTCAGGTGTAGTAATACACTCCCCATTTACTGGCCTTCCAAGAGGACGATAAATGTGCCAGATGGAGAACAGCATTGGAGGTTCTTGTGTTGTTCGTATTCAGAGATGTCTGCTGGGTTATCTTGGTGCACATTTGATAGGCTGGAGCTTTTGTTACAAAGTTCCCTTCAGGGAGGGCAGAGGCATCATGAAATGTCTAGGTATGCTGGGCGTCTTAGGGACTGATGGGCTGAATCAGTGTTTGCTTCTTACATTCAGTCCTGTCATGATTGTGAGACTTAATGGGTTTGTATTTGGATTGGTAGCTTGGACCCTTTACCAGCATCAGAACAAATGCAGACACAACATCATGTGCAGTATGTTGAATTTGACCATTAAATATCAGTTTGAATCAACCTGTACTTCTAGGTCAAGTTTCTATAGTATTTCCCAGAATGGGATAGTCTGGTGATGGGTAGTAAGGAGGGCACGTATTGCATGGTGCACTGGGTGTTATACGCAACTAATGAATCATCGAGCCTTACATCGGAAACCGGGGATGTACTGTATGGTGACTAACATAATATAATAAAAAATATTATTATAAAAAAATTCACATTATCAAAAAAAAAAGTTTCTATAGTATTGCCTTCTGTGCCTTTTAACCCTTCAGAGATAGCTACTTGCTGTTTTGTTTGCTATGTCTTTACTGTTCTAAGATCTGTCCCGATACTCACATATATCCCCATTTCATCAGGTGTCCAGGGAGTTTCACTTTTCTCCTGTGAGACCTTTAAATACTCTTCTCCTCAATTTACTCTTCTTGATAAAAAAATACAAAATTATTTAAATGTACTGATAATTTTAAACAAAAATATTTACTTTGATAAATTGATGTTCTACTCAAACACGTAGCTAAATTAGTATGTTGGACAATCTTATTAGAAGCTATAAAATTGAATGTACTCTTTTTTTTCCTCTAACTTTTCTTGTTTTTGATTCATTTTTCCCCTTTGCTCTCTTTCTTTTCCCTCTTCCTGCCCCCTGCTCTCCCTTTCTTGTAAATTTTTAGCTGGATCTTTTCCATATTTTTTTCTTGTTCTCTTGTGAAAAGATTAAATTTGCTTGACCAGGTCGAGCTTTAGTTGTGAAACTAAAGATAAATGCATCTCTTTTACCTGCATTCTTCCACTAATGTTTCTCTATCTAGAAGTCTTCATTACTCTTTCTAAATGTCTGTTATTTTACATTGGTGGTTTCCTTGGTATTCTCTTATTTTGACACGTTCTCTATGATAAAATGTTGATTGCACCACTGCTCTCTCCTCAGAGCCCTTATGTGTCCTCTCTGCATTTCTTTCTTCTTTCCTGCAGTTTGACAGGACACCTGAATAGTACAGCAAACCTCATAATTCAGAGAATTTTATGCTTTATTCATGTTTTCAATCTTTTCCCCTGGATTGCTATGAAAATCTAGATTCTTTTCAACTAAACACTAGATTTCAAATGACTTTAGCCTTAAGGAAATCATCAGCCTCTAAAAGAGAGTGTACCCATCAACCTTCTACATCCTATAAGATTAATTTTGCTATAGGTAATGTTTTATGTATCCAGAGGTGAGTTTGCACTGAAGAGATATCATCTACTTTCAACATTAAAAAATAAACTTAATGAGCAGAAAAGAAAATCCTCCAGTTCTTATCTAATTGATAGTCTGATGATTTTTAAACATGTTTTGACTTCTGAGGGGTTGGTTTTTAAATGTCTGGCTTGACAATAAGAGATAGAGTATCTCATAATGAGATAGAAGAGCCTTGGGGATAAGAGTGTGGGTTTCTGAGTCACCATATGTCTGGGTTCAAATCTGAACTCAGCAACTATCTAGTTGTGCAGCCCTTGTATAAGTGAGTTAACCATCTTCTCTGAGTCAGTTTGCCAATCTGTAAAATGGAAATTAATTATAGTACCTCATCTTATAGGGTTGAGAGTTATATGGGTGAAAATATATAAGTGCATATGTGTGACACATATATACTTGATGCATGTTAGATATCATGTTTATGATAATTTTGGAGATTCCTCATGGAGGTAACAGTACATTATAATGCAATTGAAATGTACTGAAATTTGTAATTGAAATTACAGTTCAGATTTCAGTAGAGTGTATCTTTCTTGTGAATGTGATAATAAAATTCTCAGATGGATGGCTGGTTGCCTGTATAACAGATTTTTTCCATCTGAATCTTCTTACTTTATGATCTTGGGCTTGTTAACTCAGTATGGTTTCCAGATGCAAATTTCCAATCCTAAATTTCCCTTAGACTCTGTTAACTTTTTAGGGTGAGAAGAGCATTCTCCCCACCCCCACCTTCCTTGTATGTATGTGGAAGACCTAGCATTGACAATTATTTCTGGATGGCCTGCAGCATGGCCCTTCAAGGGATTGCTTTAGGGGGACTGAAGAGCTTAACAATATCCATCACTGCTTCTGATTTTGTAGTCCAGTCAACATTTTCTCATTATGATGCGTTTTCTAATACCTTTCATTAAATTTGGATCAGAATAACCATCACTGTGGAAATAGTAATGAATTGAGGAAGCACCTACTATGATGGTCTTGACTGGTTTTCTGCTTTCAGATTCTTGAGGTGCTAAAGCTCTAGGCACCCTTTAGGCAATGATTCTACAACCTTTGGTATTAAAGCCACAGGAGTCTTTTATAAAATTAATTAATTAATTAGTGTTTTCACAGGGGTCTTATCTTACAAGTACCTCTGTTGGGAGGGGCACTTTTTTCCTGTTGAAGTTTGTCTATGAAAGTTTAGATTTGCTGGCCTGACAAAGGATATTAGTGGACAACTGAGAAGGGATTTCTTAGTTAGAATTCCAGATGACTCTTGTTTCTTTTGACTAAAAATAGCACTCAGATGTCCTTGACTCTTTTGAGAGGTTTGCGTCTATCTCCTCTCAATCTCTCTCTCTCTCTCTCTGTTTCTCTTTCCCCCTCCCCCATATATATGTTGTACCACAGTGGTTCTCAAATTTTAATATGCATAGATCTGAAGTGGGACCTGAAATTCTGAATTTCTAAAAAGAACTCAGTTTATTCTGATGTTGTTGCTCAATGGGCAACATTTTGGTTAGTGAGAGTGTAACAGATGGTCGTGGTGACCCATTCATGTTTCTTGACACTCACTTCTATGCATTGGAGATTGTTTACTACTAACACCTTTGGCTCTCTGCCTGAAGTTTTGTTTTTGTTTTTGTTTTGCCTGTGGGAGCACTTATTCTGTATGGAGCGCAAGCCTGAAATGCCAGATTAATGGTCCTGGAAGCAATCCTTAACCAAAGTCTGATGGGAATTTTGTGGATAAATATTCTAGCTTCCTTGTCTCTCAGGTTAAATTTCTTCAGAGTTCCACATCAAGATTGAGCTCCTATTGCCATCTTTTATTGTCTTCTTTCCCTTCCCTGCCTCACTTTTCCATTCATCTATGGCTGTTTCTTGTGGTCAGCTCCCCCCAAAATTTACTGCATTTGAACTTTATCTCAGGATACACTCCTGGGGGAACTCAAACCCTAGGACTTTCGGGGTTTGCGTAACTTTGAAAAAATATATATATATTAAAATATATATATTAAAATATATATATATATATATATGTTACCCTAGCTACTTTAGAGATATATCCTTTCCCTTAACTGATGGTTTGTAGGTTTGACCTTCAAGTGTCTGAAGGAAAGTCTCCATATTAAGGAACATAAGGAATCTCTGAGTTGGAGTCCACTGGTCCTATCAATTCCATAGAAACACACTAATACTGTAAACTTCAATCAGCTTCGTGACATCAGTTTGGGGAGAATTGTTTGGAAAGAATGTTTTAATGCAAGGGAATGATTATTTTTATGTATCTAAACTCAGTGTGTTTCATGTCAACAAGGATACTCATGAATTTAATACATTGCACACATTGGAAAAATAAAATCCTAAATGAGTCTTTAAGGGTAAACCTTGGCCAGCTGGACTGTCACTCACTAAGGTGACTTTTGTACTAAAAATCCCATTTGAGGCCCAATTTAGTATTAAATAGTCACTAAGGTCACGAACAATGCAACTGCATGGCATATTCCTAGAACAGCTTCTTTAGTCTAATGGGAGTTTGATAATTAAACATTAACATTCTGCAGAGGTGGTCTCCTACTTTACCCATATTTGGAGATCACTGATATTTTATACTGCAGAAGGGTTGGGAGTGGTAGATTACAACGCTTTGGATGCATAGCCAGCCTTATTTTACCAAGGGTTGCCTAAAGAAGCATTCAAATGCCTCTTTTGGCCATCAATGTTAATATGCAATAAAATTGGGTGGTCTCCTTAAAATACTGTTTATGGCAAGACTATAGTTAAAGTTGTAAATATAAACCTTTAGCTTTCTATAATACTTTTTCACTTTCAACGTGTATTCTTTCATACTATCTGATAAAAAATACCTTGATATTTTAGATAGACGATTCAAAATTCCTTGAATATTGAAGTTCACAACAAATAAATGGCCACTTTGAAACTATACCTACCCCTCTCCCATTCTATCACAGTAAGTTGAGGCCTTAGGATAGCAAAATCAATGAGGCATCAGGGACAAAGTCAAAGCTTAAACTTTGTTTTAGATCTGTTTTGTGGCTGCCATTCATCTAATTTTATGCAAACCAGGTTTACCAAACCCTAGTAACTTTAATGAAAACCTATCCCTACACCTACCCCTACGCTCTAGCTCTCAACCTCTGTGTAGCTGCATAATTTCTATACAGGAAGAACTAAGGAGCAATTATCTATTGGTTGTGGGTCTTGAAGTCTTGCCTTAAAACTGTGTTCAGCACTATACTCTTTTTATTTAGTTTGTATGTATATCAATTTTAAAAATTTCCAAGTCTCCTAAAGGCATTTTTATTCAAACAATATGAGACTTTCTTCTTATGTTTTTTTCTAATTTTATGTGGAGTGCCTTGGGGAATGACTTGCCCAAGCCATCACTTTGGTGACACCATGGGCAACCTCAAACCTTAATTAGTTTGCCAGAAGTTGCTTTGTATTATAGATCCATGTGGGGATGGACAAGGTTGCTAATCCCTTGATTTCTGCTTCCTGTGAAGCCTGCTACTACTGCTCTTTGTTGTGTGATTGTGTTAACACCCTATCAAGCATGCATCTCTCCATTCCCCTTTCTCATCAATTTTGGCTTTTTGGTGGAAAGGACCAGTTTTTGAAAGACCATTCAGAGCCTCCCTGTTTCTTGGATTCTTAGGCTGGCCTCCTGTTAAACTTTTATAAAAGCACACACATTTTGGAAAGCCAAAAAAGAACCTCTTCAATGTCCATGTGTAGGTCTTCCTTACATCACCAACTCCAGAATTCGATGAATATTATGTAAATTAACATGAGAAATATGTCTTTCTTTCACTGATTCTTTTTTTTTAAAGATTTTTATTTATTTATTTGATAGAGAGAGAGACAGCCAGCGAGAGAAGAACACAAGCAGGGGGAGTGGGAGAGGAAGAAGCAGGCTCCCAGCAGAGCAGGGAGCCCAAATCAGGGCTCAATCCCAGGGTCCTAGGATCACGCACTGAGCCGAAGGCAGATGCTTAACGACTGAGCCACCCAGGCACCCCTCTTTCACTGATTCTTAAGACACAATCAACAAGACCTGATTACACAAAGAGAACTGCTGTCCAATTACCTTGCTTGCTAGGACAGATGCTTATAATTATTTGCAATACCAATATAGAAGCAAATAGACACATTTATAAGTATATTACAAGTATATTGCAAACAATGCTTTCTCTGTAACCAATGATACTGTTAATGAAGAGTTGCAGAATCTTTTTTGCAGAATCTTTATTTATATATAAGTCCCGATGAATGGTTTATGTGAGAATTATGATTTCAACCTGTCTTCAGTACCAATCACTTATATAGGAAATTAGTACACTGCTGGGTAATGGTGCTTGGGATTTTCCCCACTCTCTTATGTGGCTGAAGGAACAAAATTAAGGAAGGTTCTTAAGACCACATTATTAAAAGGCCAATTTACTGAATACACAGTTGGAACTTAATAGATCCTTGCTGAAATGCCAGAACTTGCTCTGCAGTTAAGAAATCCCACTGAATAAATCCTTTTCTTTTGTACCTGTTCCATTACTCAGAGATCCAGATTTGTTGCCAGACACATTTTAATAAGTGTATTTTTACTTTTAAAATACCTACAATAATGAAATGTAAATATTCCACAAAACAACACCAGAGTTATCAGTTTAGAACTTCATCTGAAAAATAGAAATTATTGTGACTATACTTTTCAAATAATTTTGAAAAGGGGCAGGGAAGAGAGTGCACTAATAACCAGATTTCTTGGTTTTCTCCTGGTTGTATACCCTTTTCTGTACCCCAAGAGTTAGTGGAAGAATCATAATTTTGCTCTTTTTTTACCACAATTTTCTTGGCCTTCCCCACAGGTCACTACAGCTTCCTCAAATTTGGTATCATATAAAGGATAGAAGCAACAAATTAGTTTGGGATAGATTTGGGAGGGGGAGAATGAGGGAAAAAGCTGCACCTTCCTGGAGTGATAGTAATAAACAGTATGTTCCCTGGTTTTTGACAGAGTTCAGAGATCAGAGCAAGGCTTCAGGGATAGTGACCCTGTCTGAGTGTCAGGAAATGTGCCCCGAGTTGATGAATTACCATGGTTTTATACGACATTATGGATTTGTAAGAACTTGATCATTTTGATGCTCTAAGAATCAAACGAACTACTACCACAACAAACAATCCTTTTGAAAGCAAGGATGTTCTTGGCAATATAAGCAGGTGCAACAAGGGCAAGGTTTTTCGACAACTCCACTCCTTATAGCATTACCTACCCCACACTTCCTATGTTCTTTTGTGCTGTTCTGAGAAGATCTGGGACTGGTTAAAAACGTAAATGATTAAACTTTAACATTTTCATGGAATATTGTCAGCAGGGCAATGAAGACTCCTTTGCTGCAGAAAGTGAGGTAACAGATTGAAATGCTTTATTTCATGTTCAGCATCCCTTCAAAAGAAAGAGAATATACTAAAAACAAAGCCCAGCAATAGAAATGATTATCAAAATGAGAAATATCTGGAAGATGGAAGATTTAAACACTCTAGACTGTTTCCATATTGAAAAGCGAGGAGAGAATGGGGGAGACGTGAGCAAACATGATTAACAATAGGAGGATGGCAGAATGGCAGCTTTATTTACACTTTCCTATATTGTGGGAGTAAGAGAATGTTTTGTGAAATTAAACAGTAACCATCATGAAAAAAAGCTCAAAGCCTATCCTTTTCTAAGTGTCATGTGAAATAAATGAGAACATTTATGTTACCTGGCATGTCAACACATTTTTTTCCTTTTCGTACGTTTTTCTTGGGTAAATTAAATGCCATGAGCAGGTATAGTAGCAGGACTAAACTTACGAGGGCCATTAATCTTCTATCCTCAGGGTAGTCAATTCATCCTTGAAGTGGTCAAACCAAAAAATTTTCCTAGTGGATTCAATCCTTTCTGGGAATATTTCATTTCCCTTAGGAACTTGTAACAGTGGGCCCCTGCTATATTTTCTTCTATAGTATTATCCACAACTTGGAATTACTATATTGTTTACTTGTTTACTATCCATGTTTACTAGACTGAAAGCTCTATGACTTATGGATCATTTATTAGTGAGATCCACTGCTGATTCCCCAGCACACAGTAGGCTCTCAATAAGTAGTCACTGAAAATTTGAATGAATGATTGAGTAACCACTACCCATGGTGGTACAAGCCTGCCATTACATTATATTGAAGTAAAGCACAGCCATATTTATCACCTTTTAGGAGCACCGGCTCAAAATATCCTGAAATCCTTTAGTAAGAGGTGCAAAAAAAGTACTTAACACCTGTACAAGTGCATCTTATAATTAATAAAGTATGGTGAGGGAGCTGTCATCACACCTCTTACATATTTTCACCTGTCTTGTCTGTCTGCAACTGGAAGCTGGTAGAGAGTATTTACCAATGAAGAAACTTGTCAACACCAAACTTGAATTGGACAATCTGTTTTGCACCTTTAAGAGATATTTTAAAAAAGAGACACACATCTGCATTAGTTCATTCAGCTGTAATTCTCTTTCACTGGGCTACGTTCAATAAAAGGGTAATGGGGAGATGTTTTTGTTCTTTGAATTTCAATGATTAAACAACCATTTCTATTGTCTCCTTTCCAGTCTTAACAAACATTGTAGTTACAGCCATAATTACTAGATTTTGTTTTTGTTCTGCTGAACCATTTTTATTGAAGAATGCCAAGCACAGGCAAGATTACATACAAACATAGAATTTAAATAAAATAACTCTAGAATTCAGTAGACAAAAGAAAAACATTAATAACGAAAAAATAAGGCAACTGATTTTCCCCTTGGCATTTGCATTTTGCCACTCACATTCTCATGCTAAAATCATGCCAAGGTTATCATTATCTTGCATGTGTTAATATGAGAGTTACTTGATTTCCCAATGAAAGATTTTAATGATCCAATTTCATTCTGTTTCATTGTACGGAAAATTAAGAGCATTTGTTGTACATGCTTACTCTCCTAATTTCCTCCTTCTGCTTTCTATTCCAAATGCCGAAAAGGTGTGCCTACCTATTCTGACATCAACCTGGATGGGACTGGACCACATAACAAACATAGTGACTTCATTTCTTCTTTTACCTTAGGAGAGTCCTAAGATTGTTGTTGGAGCTACTCATGACTTAAAACTTGCTCTCTGCCCTATCTATGCCCCTTTTCCTGAATCTTTAAGGTAGAATACTTCTGTAGAATTGGCATACTGTATGGTGGATAATGACTACCATTTATTGGCTGCTTACTACTGCATGAATATTTATATAACATCTTAACTAAAGCTCACAGTGAACCTATGGAGTACATACTATTACTGTATCCATACATAGATGAGAACTCTGAGATCTAGGGAGATAAAGTGATTTGTCCAAGGTCACAGTCAATGCATGGTGAAACAGGTATTAAAATTCAAATTCATTGCCAAAGCTTGTGCACCTCACTACTATGATATACTGTAAGCATGGCTTTTATATGTCCTGGGAAGTCAATGCCTAGAAGTATGTCTTAGGAACAGGTTCATAAGTGGAACTTATAAATTTTAAATAGAAGGACCTTTCATCATCACCTCTAGCTGCCTACCCAGATAGGAATTATTCACCTGTATAAACATGTGGATTTAACTTTTGACTTGAAACTACTTAAGTAATTCACTCAAAAAATTCCCTCCATAGCTTTATAATAGTGTATTCACCAACCACTAAGGGAAAAATCAGGCACAATATGGCTCTTATTGATTAAGTACTCTATACTAGCTGAGATGTGGCACAGAATATGGAATGCTAACATTTATATTTATATGCCTAAAACAAATGCTTGAATACACAAAAGCCTATTTCAGAGCCCTGTGAGAGACTCATTGGACCTGAATGGCTAAAACTGGAAAAAAATATGGATAATATGTTCATGGGTTCATTTGTAAGAAAAATTATGTGGTACCAGGTAGCAAGAAGAAATACAAAGGGCAATGAAGTAAACACATTTTAGGAAACATAAAACACACAAGAAACACTGATAAGGTTTTATAAAATAAACTGATACCATCAGGGCATTAAGACATCAAGAAAGGTCAATAAAAGTGTACAAACTCAGGGACAGAAAAGAAGAAAGTTCTTGTCAGAAGACAGAGTCAAGATGACAGAAAAAAGCTGAAGAAAGAATAGTATCCTCTGAGAGGAGAAAAGGGCAAGGTAGGAGTGAAATATTAAAATTTCCTCAATTTGAGTGGGAAAGGTAGTATAAGTTTCCTTATTAGCGTATGTGCTGTACTGTCTTTTTTTTACAATTTTTATTTTGTTATATTAGTCACCATACAGTACATCCCCAGTTTTTGATGCAATGTTCCATGATTCATTATTTGCATATAACACCCAGTGCACCATGCAATATGTGCCCTCCTGACTACTCATCACCAGTCTATCCCAATCTCCCACCCCCCTCCCCTCTGAAGCTCTCAGTTTGTTACTCATAGTCCATAGTCTCTCATGGTTCATTCCCCCTTCTGATTACCCCCCTTCATTCTTCCTTTCCTTCTCCTACCTATCTTCCTATTTCTTATGTTCCATAAATGAGTGAAACCATGTGATAATTGTCTTTCTCTGCTTGACTTATTTCACTTAGCATAATCTCCTCCAGTCCTGTCCATGTTGCTGTAAAGACAGTCTCTTCAATAAATGGTGCTGGGGAAATTGGACAGCTATTTGCAAAAGGATGAAACTCGACCACTCTCTCTCATGCCATACACAAAGATAAACTCCAAATGGATGAAAGACCTCGATGTGAGACAGGAATCCATCAAAATCCTGGAGGAGAACATAGGCTGCAACCTCTTTGACATCGGCCATGGCAACTTTTTTCATGACACATCTCCAAAGGCAAGAGAAACAAAAGAAAAAAATGAACTTGTGGGACTTCATCAAGGTGAAAAGCTTCTGCACAGCCAAGGAAACAGTCAAAAAAACTAAGAGGCAGCCCAAGGAATGGGAGAAGATATTTGCAAATGACACTACAGATAAAAGGCTGGTATTCAAGATCTACAAAGAACTTCTCAAACTCAGTACACGAGAAACAAATAATCAAATCAAAAAATGGGCAGAAGATATGAACAGACACTTCTCCAATGAAGACAGACAAATGGCTAAGAGACACATGAAAAAATGTTCCAAATCATTAGCCGTCAGGGAAATTCAAATCAAAACCACCTTGAGATACCACCTTACACCAGTTAGAATGGCAAAAATTGACAAGGCAGGAAACAACAAATGTTGGAGAGGATGTGGAGAAAGGGGATCCCTCTTACACTGTTGGTGGGAATGCATGTTGGTACAGCCACTTTGGAAAACAGTGTGGAGGTCCCTTAAAAAGTTAAAAATTGAGCTACCCTCAATTGAGGGTACAACCCAGCAATTGTACTACTGGGTATTTACCCCAAAGATACAGACGTAGTGAAGAGAAGGGCCATATGCACCCCAATGTTCATAGCGGCATTGTCCACAATAGGTAAATCGTGGAAGGAGCCAAGATGCCCTTCAACAGATGACTGTATTAAGAAGATGTGATCCATATATACAATGGAATATTACTCAGCCATCAGAAAGAACGATTACACAACATTTACAGCAACATGTGCTATACTGTCTTAATGCCTATGTGCATAGGTAGCAAGGCACTATACCATTGTAAGAATATAGGGTGCAGGAAGGGGAGAAGAATGTGGGATCTAGAAGTAGAGTCCTTCAGATAAAATCCTAGTTCTGTCATTGACTAGCCATGTGACCTTGGACAAATTACTTTACATTTTATGCCTCATTTTCCTAATCTGTAAAATGAGAACATCAGTAGTATTTACCTTGTAGTGTATTGTTATAAGAATTAAAAGAAATAATACATAGTAATCACTTAACACCATGTCTAGTGCATAGTGGAAGCTTAATAATTGCCAGCTGTTTCTATTTTATGTTTTTTAGCATGATGCTCTTTATGTGTCTGTGTCACTGTTAACGATAGTAGTGTATTTTGATGATGAATTCCTTGAAGGCTGGGCCTGGATGAGTTGCCTATTATTGCAAAATACGCTTTTTGTGAACTTTCCTTTGGGCTTTGGTGAATAGATTTTGTCAAGAGGGCAAGGACAGAATTGACTATGTTTGGAAAAGGGTGTGACTATTAATATAGAGACTTCTAGGTCAGAAAGCCCCGGGATTCTTTGGTGGTTGTTTACTTTTTTCAGTACTTCAAAAATGTCCCTCTTTGCCTTTCTACCCGTAACCTTGACTCCAGTCCAGGTTATATTTCCCTTATTACATATACAAGCATTGAGAAGGGTTTTAAAAAATGCACAAGGAGACAAGAGAGGCAAGCTAAGCTGAGCCTACAAGGCTAACAGGGAGCCACAAAGGCATTGATGCTTCAGCACTAAAGGAAAGCTCCAGTTCCTCTCACTGTTTGATGGCTTTTTGCATGGTTGAAAAATAAAATTCAATCTGTCTTATAACTAACTGAACTCCTTTTAACTGCTTAATTCCATGCTCTATGAAAATCAAATTCCTTATGGTTAGTTTAATGTTTATTCCAGTTGTTAGTCCTGAAAACAATTTTCTCTGGAGTGGAGGGACAATCCAGAAAATGGAAATAAAATATTGATTTGGTATGGTGCTAATGAGTCTGCCTACAGACCTTGATATACATGGTATTTCGCAGTTGTAATGATCAAAATGCATAATATGTAGTGTCTAGAATGGTTCGAACCAGTTGAATAAGAGACTGAAAGCTCAGGGTTGATTGTTCAATTTTATGGATGGAGATGATGTTTAAAGCCCAAAGATCCAAAGCTGACAGCCTGATGAGTACATGTTGCTTTATTTGAATCCGAAGATAACATACTAGGTTAATTTGGAGGTTCCTGTGGCCCACGATTGGGGGGTGGTTTGCAGACATGCTCAGGCCTCTCTGTTGAGACTTGTTTCCAAGATTGCCCTTTTTTTGCATCCCAGCTCACTAAAAAGTGAATTAAACAATGGCTTTCCATTATTATTGACTGGCCAATGAATAGCTGTCAGCAACAACCTGGCAGGCATGGTTAGGGGCAAAAAACCTCAATGCAACAATATTTTGCTTTATAAAAAGCCTCTTTAGATACTGCATGATGTCTGGGAACCATACTTACCTTAATGTCTTTGCATTGTTTAACATGGGGTCTCAATGAAGAGTTTAAAAAATACAATCATGCTTTGTTTTCTCAATAAAGAGTTGATATTGATTGTCTTTCAAACCCAATATGCTTTGTTTTTCTAAAATATTTGGAAGGCTTATGAAATAATTTGTGTGGGTAGTTAAAATAGCACTGGCAATAACAATAAAAACCCACACTTCGATTAGTAAAAGCCCCACTCCTACACTAGTTTTAGGAAGATAAAAATTGCTATGTACCCATGAGTTAAAAGTTGGGAATAACACTCCACCCATGTGGGTGTAACTAGAAATTAGAAGCACTAAGTGTATTGATGGGGCTGTGTGGTCCTTTTGGAATGCTAGTTGATCCATGAATCACCGGTTTCACAACTGAATTTGTCCCAGAAACCGAATACTTTATATAACTAGCCTGAGTGTGTGTTCAATCCTGGAGAAATAATTATTCTTTTAGTATCCTGTATACCCATGATACTGGTGCTTTATGCAGTGGTAACAGAGTATTCTGGAATATGTGTGGATTGTGGCTTGTCAATGACAAAATGGTGATTATCTAATCTAATATAGGTTTTCCCTGTTATTGCCTATGAAAGATACCTATTTTCTTATAGCACTTAAAATTATCTGATACTATATTATATATTTGTTTATTGGTATTCATCATCTTTCTCACCCACTAGTGTTTAAGTCATATGAGGGCAAGGGATCCTGTATGTTTTGTTCTCCATTGTCTTTTTAGCACCCAACACAGTGTCTAGCACATAGTAGGTACTTTGTTACTACTGTATAGAAACACAACATATTTCTGGATATTAATTTTGTATCCTGCAACTTTACTGAATCCATTTATTACTTCTAATAGTTTTTTTTTGCTGACTTTAGGGTTTTCTGTATATAATATCATGTCATCTGCAAATAGTGACAGTTTCATTTCTTTACCAATATAAATACCTCTTATTTATTTTTCTTGTCTTATTTCAGTGGCTAGGACCACCAGTACTATGTCAAATAAAAGTGGTGAGAGTGGGCATCCTTGTCTTGTTCTTGATCTGAGAAGAAAAGTTCTCAGTATTTTTGGCATAGAGTATGATGTTAGCTGTGGATTTTTCATATATGGCCTTTATTATGTTGACATATGTTTCCTATAAACACACTGTTGAGAGTTTTTATTAGGAAAGGTTGTTGAGTTTTGTCAAATGCTTTTTCTGCATCTGATTTGAGATGATATGGTTTTTATCTTTTGTTTTGTTATTGTGGTGCATCACATTGATTGATTTGTAAATAATGAACCATTCTTGTATGCCCAGAACAAATCTCACTTGATTTTGATGAATGATCCCTTAAATGTATTGTTGAACAAACTTTGGTAATATTTTGTTGAGGATTTTTGCATCTATATTCATCAGAGATATTGGCCTATAATTTTCATTTTTTGTGATGTCTTTGTCTAGTTTTGGTGTCAGGTTAATGCTGGCTTTATAGAAGGTATTTGGAAGCTTTCCTTCCTCTTCTATTTTTTTTTTTTTTTGGAATAATTTGAGAAGAATAGGTATTAACTCTTCATTACATGTTTGGTAGAATTCACCTGTGAAGCCATCTGGTCCTGCACTTTTGTTTGTTGGCAGTGTTTTGATTACTTATTCAATTTTGTTACTAGAATTTTTTCCATTCAAATTTTCTATTTCTTCCTGATTCAGTTTTAGAAGATTCTGTGTTTCTAGGAATTTGTCCATGTCTTCTAGGTTGTTCATACTTGCTGGCATATAACTGTTCATAGTAGTCTCTTTTGATCCTTTGTGTTTCTAAAGTGTCAATTCTTATTTCTTCTCTTTTGTTTCTGATTTTATTTATTTGAGTCCTCTCTCTGTTTTGATGAATCTGGATGTTTATCAATTTTGTTTATCTTTTAAAGAATCATCTCTTGGTTTCATGATCTTTCTATTTTTTTAGTCTCTATTTCATTTACCTCAGCTCTAATCTTTATTATTTCCTTACTTCAAATAACCTTGGGTTTTGACTTTCTTCTTTGTCAACTTCCTTTAGGTGTAAGATTAGATTGTTCATTTGAGATTTTTCTTGTTTCTTGAGGTGAGTCTGTATTGCTATAAATTTCCCTCTTAGAAGTGTTTGTACTATATCCCAAAGATTTTGGACCAGTGTGTTTTCATTTTAATTTACTTCCCTATAGTTTAAAAATTTCTTTTTTTGATTTTTTAATTGACTCATTAGTTGTTTAATAGCATGTTGTTTAACCTCCCCATGTTTATGTTTTTTACAGTTTTGAGTTGTGATTGATTTCTAGTTTCATATCATTGTGGTTTGAAAAGATGCATGATATTATTTCACTCTTCTTAAATTTTTTGACACTTGATGTAATTTATCCTGGAGAATGTTCTATATGCACTTGAAAAGACTGTGTCTTGTTGTTGTTCTGTATATGCTTGTTAAGTCCATCTGACCTAATATGTCATTCAGTGACACTCTCCTTATTGATTTTCTGCCAGGATAATCTATCCATTGATGTAAGTGTGGTGTTAAAGTTCCCTACTATTATTGTATTGCTGTCAATTTTCCTTTTATGTCTATTAATATTTGCTTTATGTATTTAGGTGCTTCAATGTTGGATGCACAGACACCTACAATTGTTATAAACTTTTGTTGGATTCATCCTTTTGTCATTATGTAATGCCCTTTGTCTTTTTTTAGTATTTTTTTGTCTGATATAAGTATTGCTACCCCAGGTTTTTTTTTTTTTTAACTTCCATTTGCTTGGAGTATCTTTTTCCATCCTTTCACTTTCATTCTGTATGTGTCTTTAGGACTAAAGTGAGTCTATTTTAAACAGCATATAGACGGGTTTTTTAAATCCATTCCACCACCCCATGTCTTTTGAATGGAACATTTAGACCATTGACATGTTAAGTAATTATTGGTAGGTATGTACTTATTACCATTTGCTAATAGTTTCTGCTTGTTTTTGCAGTTCTCTGTTCCTTTCTTTTTCTCTTGCTCTCTTTCTTTGCAGTTGGTTTTCTTTAGTGTTATGCCTGACTTTCTCTTTATTTTTTTTTTGTGTATCATTTATCAGTTTTGGGTTTGTGGTTACTGTGAGGTTCATGTATAACATCCTAAGTATATAATAGTCAATACTAAGTTGATAGTCACTTAAATTCAAACCCATTCTCAAAGAACTTCTTTTTAAATCCCCTCCACGTTTTATGTGTATGTTGCCATATTTTACATATTTTTATTCATATTTTTCTTACATCTAATTATTGCCTTTTCTTTTCCACTTAACAAAGTTCCTTTGACATTTCTTGTAAGGTTGGTTTAGTGGTAATGAACTCCTTTAACTTTTGTTTGCCTGGACAACTCTTTATATATCCTTCAATTCTGAATGGTAACCTTGCTATGTAGAGTATTGGCTGTAGGTTTTTTTCCTTTCAGCACTTTGAGTACATCATACCACACCAGAATGCAAAATTTCTGCTGAAAAATAAACTGATAACCTTATGAGGTTTCCATTTGTAACTAGTTGTTTCTCTCGCTGCTTTTAAAATTTTCTATCTTTAATCTTTGACATTTTAATTATCCTGTATTATGGTGTGGGCCCCCCTAGGATCATTTTGTTTGGAACTCTGTGCTTCCTGAACCTTGATGTCTCTTTCTTTCCCCAGGTTAGGGAAGATTTTAGCTAAGCTATTATTTCTTCAAATAAATTTCCTGCCCTTTGTCTCTCTCTTCTCCTTCTTGGACCCGTATAATGTAAATGTTTGTTCGCTCAATACCGTCCAAGAGATCCCTTAACTTATCTTCATTTTTAAAAATTCTTTTTTCTTTTTTCTGTTCATTCTGGGTACTTCCCCTGTTTTTGAGATTGCTGATATGTTCTTCTGCATCCTCTAATCTACTGTTGATTCCTTCTAGAGTATTTTTTCACTTCAGTTATTGTATTCTTCAACTCTGGTTGTTTTTTTATATTTCGTATCTCTGTGTTGAAGTTCTCACTGAGTTAATCCACTCTTCTCTCATGTCTGGTGACCATCTTTATGACCATTAGTTTGAACTCTTTGTCAGGTAGATTGCTTATCTCCATTTCATTTAGTTCTTTTTCTGAGGTTTTTCTTGTTCTTTCATTTGGAGCATATTCCTTTGTGTCTTCATTTTGCTTGACTTTCTGTGTTTGTTTCTATGAATTAGTTAGAGCAGCTGCTTTTAAATTTGAAGGAATGGTCTTTTGTGTGTTCTTTTCCTATGTATACTATGTGTGTCTGGTGTCTTTGACTGGCTTGCTGGTGCTGTGGCTGGTGTGGCCTGGTGGTCCATGCTGGGAGGAGGGCTGGAGATGAAGTGGGCGTGGGTTAGAGAAGTCCTGGGGCTCCCCATGTTGAGGGTGCCTTGGCAAAGCTGCTGAAGTGGGTGCAATCCAGGGAGTCCTGGGGCTCTCTGTGTAGAGGGTGCCCTACAACTGAAGCTGAAGTGGGCACAGACTGGGTTGGTCCCAGGGATCTCTTTGCAGAGGGCACCCTAGCAGGAGAGCTGAAGCTGAAGTTGGCATGGGCCAGGGTGGTCCTGAGGTTCTCCATGCTGAGGGTACCTGGCAGGACATCTGAAACCAGTGGGTGCAAGTGCAGATCTTACAGCACACTCCATGCAGGGAGAACCCTGGTGGTATGGTTGAATTTGAGGTGAGCTTTAGCTGGTGGGTTCGGTGTGCTTCATGTAGGGAGTGCTCTGGTGAGATTTCTGGAGCCAAAGTGGGTGTGGTTCAGGTGGTTCTGGGGTGCTCTGAACTGTGGGTGCCCCAGCAAGTAATCTGGAACTGAAGTGGTACAGGCCTGAAGTATTCTAGGGTGCTTTGTGCCTGTGTCATCTTAGTGAGATAGTTGGGGCTGTAGTGAGTGCTGACTGGGTATGTCCACCGTGATGTGCATTACCCTGGGGCTGCCTTGGTGGGATGGCTGGAGCTGATGTGGACTAGGGGCACAGGGATCCCCGAAGCAGTAGGCCAGCTAGGGTGCCTGGACCCTGCTCCCAGCCATACTACCAAGGTGGAAGAGAAATGTAAACCATGGTGTTCCTTTGACCCAGAGTGAGTGCCAGCAGCTCTCTCATCATTTGGCAGAGTTTTCAGGCTAAATACTTTATATTCTAGTTTTTCTTTTAAATGATGATTTTTTTTTTCTGTGCCCCAGGCTTCTGGGACTGGTACGATACAGCATCCTTAGGGCTCACTGAGGCAGCAGGCCAGCTATGGAATCTAGACCTTGCTCCCACCTGTGTGATCAAGGTAGTGGGGGAACATAAACCATGGCACTCCCTAGCCCCTCCAACATGGAGAGACTTCCAGGAGCTCCTCTAACATATGGTATGGTTTTAGGGCTGGTTCCTTTATTGTCTAGTTGTCCTTTTAAACTGTGGCTTTTTTTTGTGCCCCAGGCAGACAAATCTGTTCCTGATCCCTCAGTACTATCCCTCCCCCATTGCAGTTTGCAGCATTGGGGGTAAAGGTTCCTTTCCTTACCAAGTGTGTCTATCTCTCTTGCAGTTCTCTATGTGGTCTCTCTTTTGGCTATCTTTTGTTATGCAGAAGCTGTTTAATCAGCCCTCAGTTCTTCAAGAGAAATTGCTTTACAAATAGATTTAATGTGTTTATGGAGGAGTTGAATTCAGGATCTTCCAAACATCTTGGACACTCTGGTACTTTATGTATATCACATTTTTTTTCAAATATGCATCAATAAAGCTAAAAAAAAAAAACCCTCTGAAGTCCCTAAATTTATGGATGTAACGTGAAGTATTTAAAGGAATGAAAATCAATAAGCAAATACTGAATTATGTACTCGTGGTAGGCTAAATAATGGCCTCCCAAAGATGTCCACATCCTAATTCCTGGATTCCGTGAATATGTTACCTTGCACAACAAAACAAATTTTGCAGATGTGATTAAGTTAAGGATCTTGAAATAAGAAGATTATCCTGGATTAGGCCTGAGATAATCACAAGGATGATTATAAGAGCAAGGCAGGAGACTAGAGTGAATACTAGGTGATATGAGGACAAAAAGCTGGAGTGTGGGTGGCCTTCAGAAGCTGAAAAAGACAAGGAAGCAGATTTTCTCCTTGATCCTCCAGAAGGAACGCAGGGCTGTTGGTACCTTGATTTTAGCCTAGTGAGACCTATTATAGACTTCTGACCTCCAGGATTATAAGATAATACATTTGTATTGTTTTAAAACAGTATGTTTGTGGCAAATTATTATGGCAGAAATAGGTAACAAATATAGTACTCATTATGTGTCTGGCACAGTGAAACATGGTATGCAGTAGAAATGTTCCTTCTCCTTATCTCCAGATAATCAGGATATACCTACTTAATCATTGAAGTTCCACTTTAATTACCACCTTCTTTAGGAAGTCTTTGTCTCACACATCTTTATAATTTTTCAACTTAGCTAGCATTTTATCTAAAAGATTTTTAAGGCTCTCAAATTGCTTCTTACCTTGTATTATAGGTATTTGTGTATATGTTTTATCTTCGCAATTAGACTATAAATTTCTGAGAGCTGTTGTTACATTTTATATATTTTGCACAGCATATTCTCCTCCCCCCAGCCAATTGTGGCTTTCGTATAGGAAGTGTCTGGTAAATATTAGCTGAATGAGTGTTTGTACCCTTATGACCTCCTGGGAAGTCCAGTTATGCAACAGGATGAAGTAGTTGCCAAGGGAGGGATATAGGAATAAGCTAATGAATATTCAGTGCTTTAGTATATTTGAGACAAAGTATTACAAGCGTTTTTATAGGTTGGTTAATGCTGACATGTGTGAAGCACAGAACCTGTCCTTAAGGAACCTAATGAGAAGACAAAATTTAGTTAACTTCACCTCAATGTTTATATCTTGATTAATGTGCTTCTCTACAGTAGGGTCATTTAGAAACCCTTTCTTCTCTTGCTTTCTGAATTGGAGGCAAATTAATTTTTTTATGCTTCCAAAAATTCTTACCCTCAACTAAGCTAGCATTGTGAGTGCTCAGATGTTTTACTAAAAAAACTGTTTCCTTAAAAATAGATGAAGGCATTAGAACTACATAATAAAATCTTTATTACAAAAACTGGCTTCTGTTGTGTTTTGGTTTGTTTTGGGACTTCAAGTGAGACAAGAGGGAGGGGATATTTAACTTCTAAGTTATACCCCACAAGAGAGCTAGTCTAAAAGAAAGATGGTAGTATTGAATATGAGAGCTTTGGGATGGAGTTTTCATCTATTAGCTTTGGTTTTACACTGATTCATCCTATTTGAGAATTTGAGATTTTCCTAGGGCTAATTATAATTTTGCAAGGTAGAGAATCTTAGTTCACAGAACCAAGAGAAATCCCCTCCATCCCATGAAATGGGTTTCTATCTCCCCAAAGGTAATTGGTCACTATGTTTTGAGTATCAGTGAGATGTTTGTCCTGTGATGCTGATAAAATAGTCAGTTTTATCTGTTGTTCCAAGTATAAGAGGAAACAATAAAAAAGGCAAAGCTTAGAAAGTGTGCAAAAGTTGTGTGATGAAGAAGATGATGATGATAATGATGATGAGTATTATTTTTACTTAAACATTTTTTTGTGCAGTATTATATATAAGGCACTGGGTTAGGCACAGTCGGTAAGGCAAAGGTGAAGAAGCCCTAGTGTGTAAGAAAGACCTGGATCCAGAGGACTTAAACAATGATAATACAAAGAATTATATGCTAAGGGCCATATGAAAATTGTCCTTCTATATTGTTAGTTTAAATCCACATACCTATATACCTAATTTTTGGTCTTAAATATGACCAGGGTTTTTCTTCTTCACGGTCAGCATAACTATACTTGTCTTTCTTAGTCATCTTGATTTGGATGTTCTGGATATGGAAAAAAAAAAAACAAGCTTCATAGGATAGAGGTGAAGAAAACAAGAAGTAAGTGTATTATTCAGAGTCCTCCAGAGAAATTGAACCAATAAGATACATATAAAAACAAAGAGATTTACTATCAGAATTGGTTTATACGGTTATAGAGGACTAAAAGTCCCCCAGTCTTCCATCTGTAAGCTGGGGAACCAGGAAAACCAGTGGCACAATCAATTAAACCTGAGTCCCAAGGCCTGAGAACCAGAGGAGCTAGTGGTATAACTTTCACTTTGAAGCAGAAGTCTTGAGAACCAGCTCTGATGTCTGAGGTCAGGAAAAGATGGGCATCACTGCTCCAGAAGACAGAATGAGAATTTGCTTTTCCTTTGCCTTTTGTTCCATTTAAGCCCTTAAATAATTGAATGATGCCCACCCACATTGGTGAGGGCAGATCTCTTTATTCAGTCTACTAAATCAAATGCTAATCCCTTCCAGAAACACTCTCACAGACGCTCAGAAATAATGTTTTGCCAGCTGTGGTACCACTTTAGACAGTTTGACCAGGAAAGGCTATTTTGGGGAAGTGATATTTCAGCTTAGATATGCTACAAAGGAGTGTGTTAAAAAGGAAGGAAGACAGGGCTAGGGATATTCCAGGCAGGGTAAAGAACATGTGTGAAACATGTAAGATGGGAAAAGCTTGTCATGGTCTAGGACCTGAAAGGAGACCACTGTGACTGGATCAAGTGAATGAGGTTTGTAAAAGGGATAGAAAGATAGGCAATGGCCAGATCACATAGGGCTGTGTGGGTTCTGGTAAATGTTAAAATGTAAATTTTATCCTAAATTAAAAGAGAAGACATTGAAGTACTTTAAGTAAGGGGCAACATGATTTATGTTTTTAAAAATTCTGTCTGTTCAGGGGCACCTGGGTGGCTCAGTCAATTAAGTGGCTGCCTTCAGCTTGGGTCATGATCCCAGTGTCTTGGAATACAGCCCCTCATCAGCCTTCTTGCTTGGCGGGGAGCCTCTTTCTCCCTCTGCCTGCGACTCCCCCTGCTTGTACATGCACACACTCTCTCTCTCTCTCTGTCAAATAAATAAATAAATAAATAAATAAATAAATAAATAAATAAA
>NW_024423319.1:47058625-47065335 GCF_017311325.1 Ursus maritimus
AAATAAATAAATAAATAAATAAATAAATAAATAAATAAATAAAATATTTAAAAAATTCAGTCTATTCTGTAGAGAATGTATAGGGGCAGAAAACAGATCACTTAAGAGAATACTTGAGTAGTGTAAGAGGGAAATAATTAGAACTTGAACTAGAAAGGTTTGGGAAGGAAGGCCAAATTTGAGAGACAGTTATGGCATCTTTGTGAGAAAGGTGGATACTCTATTTTTTCCCCTTATTTGGAAAATTGAGACAGAGAAAGTTTAGGGTTGGAAAATCAGCTTGATGTATCATTCCTTACTGTGCCACATGAATATTCCTATGTATTCAGTACAAGGGCCAAGTTGGGTGAGACTCCAGGACATTCAACCCAGTATTGATCTTCATTTGTTGAATAGATATATTAATATAAACTAGTGTATCCTCTCAGAATCCAATGAGGTCTGAGGATTTTAAATGTATTTAGTGGATGACGATAATAGTAGTTAAAAAGAGTTAAATATTTTGAATTTGGATGGTATTCTTTTAAATATTTAGCTAAAATCTTGGTTTATTTAACTTACTTGATTTAATTAATGATCAACCTATTACATGCCTACAAGTACTCAGATTATACTAAGCACCATTGAGGACATCAAAGAGATATAAGATACTATATAAAAACCCATCCCCAAAACAATGACTTAAAACCATAACAGTCATTCATTTTGCTCATAAATATGAGGTTTGACTGGACTCAGCTGGTCACTTCTTGCCAGGTCTCTGGTTGTATTAGAGATGTGGTAATAGTCAGGTGGTGGTTGGAGTCGGGGTTATTTCAACTACTTCCTCACTATGTGTCTTGTACTGTGCTGAGAAAACACAAAGAGCTAGAGTTTGGAATAGCTAGGGTGTCCCAGACATCACTATTTCTGTGTAATCTCCTCATGTAGCTGAATTTCTTACATGGTAGTTAAAGGATCTCAGAGTGAACGTCCCAAGAGAAAACAGCAGAAACCTAGCCTCAGATATCACCTCTTCTGTATTTTTTGTTGAGGCAGTCACAGAGACCCATCCAGGTTTAAGCAGAGGGACCTTAAACTCCATCTTTTAATGGGAAGAGTGTCAAAGCATTTGCAAACATGTTTTATTGTCACCAAAGACACAGTTCTTTATTTTATATTAAAGAACATGTTTTAGATGGGCATGACCAAAAGATGACAGCACTGAAGAGAACTGTGCATATTTTACAAACATATAATATGGACAATTAGTAATACTTTGTTTTTAGAAGATGTATGCTGTATATTTTCAAACAGTGATTTATGTGATACTTTCTCAGATTAAGTTTGCAGCTCCATAAGAAAACCAGAGATGATCTAGATATTGTATTTATCAAGCTGATAATTACACTTACTTATGAAGCTATCTGGAAGTGAAACATCTTCAATTCAGTGAGTTAATCATGCCTATTTGGATAATATTTTTTTCATAGTCTTTTAAGACAGCGACCATCATCAAATATCACAGGTACTTACATTGTTTTATTTAGCTAAAGTAAGAAGATGTAGTGTTCTGGATATAAGTTTTAGTAAACAAACCCAAACATTTTTAGCCAGATCCATAAGAGAAACCGTTATTTAACCCAGAATTCTTCCTCTTCCTGTATATTTGTGCTGTGGAAAAGAACAATGAACTTTCACTTATTTTCAACTGTCAATTTAATAATTGAGAATAAATCAAGCCAGGGGAGCGTTATTTCTAGACGTTCTGAACTGATGTCTATTGTTTAAAGCAAAGCAAAACAAAACGAACAAACAACAAATGCTTGGAATTTTTTTATAGTTTCACTAACTTTGGGTACAGAGGTAATATCTGCTACAGGATGACTTTCTTAAAAACCTCAGTGAGAAATACATTTTTGAAAGCTTCTGTATTAGTTTTGAAATATTATGGTACAACGAAAGGATGATTGCTTGATGTGTTGTTAGAATAAATTCCTATTCAACAAATACACATTGACTTAAGTGAGGAAGACTGAGAATATAGATACAGTGTCTGGTCTGTTGTGATGTCTAAAGTGTTTCTGAAAAAGCTGTGTGAATTTATTATCTCAAGTGCTACCTAATTTGAAGTTTTATTCCCCATTTCAATAGAGCAAACATGCCTTAATTTAAAACTCTCTATAAATATTTTACAAAAATAATTTTAATAAAACTACACTCTTCATTTTGTTTATTTTTTTAGGTTTTTATTTTAATTCCAGTTAGTTAAATACAGTGTTATATTAGTTTCAGGTATACAATATAGTGATTCAACGTTTCCATACAACACCCAGGGCTCATCACAACAAGTGCACTCCTTAATCCTCATCACCTATTTCACCCATCTCTCCACCCACCTCCCCTCTGGTAACCATCAGTTTGTTCTCTATAGTTAAGAGTCTATTTCTTGATTTGTCTCTCTCTTATTTTTCCCTTGTTTGTTATATTTCTTGAACCTTACATATGAGTGAAATCATGTAGTGTTTGTCTTTCTCTGAAGGACTTGTTTCACTTAGTGTTATACTCTCTAGCTCCATCCATGTCATTGCAAATGGCAAGATTCCATTCTTTTTCATGGCCAAATAATATTCCATCACACACACACACACACACACACACACACACACACACACACCCCACATCTTCTTTATCCATTCATCAATCGATGGACACTTGGGCTGCTTCCGTAACTAGGCTATTGTAAATAATGCTGCTATGAACATAGGGGTGCATGTATCCCTTTGAATTAGTGTTTTTGTATTCTTTAGGTAAATATCCAGTAGTGCAATTGCTGCATCATAGGGTAGTTCTATTTTTAACTTTTTGAGGAACCTCCATACTGTTTTCCAGAGTGACTCCACCAGTTTGCATTCCCACCAACAGTGTACATACACTCTTCATTTTATTTTATTTATTATTTATTTCTTTTAAAGATTTTTATTTATTCATGTGACAGAGAGAGAGACAGGCAGAGAGAGAGGGAACACAAGCAGGGGGAGTGGGAGAGGAAGAAGCAGGCTCCCAGCAGTGGAGCCTGATGTGGGGCTCGATCCCAGAATGCTGGGATCACTCCCTGAGCCGAAGGCAGATGTCTAACGACTGCGCCACCCAGCCACCCTATTTTATTTTATTTTTTAAAGATGTATTTATTTATTTTAGAGAGAGAACAATTGAGTAGGAGGGGGGAAGGATGGGAGAGAATTCTGAAGAAGGCTCAATCCCAGAACCGCATGATCATTACCTGAGCTGAAATCAAGTGTCAGCCACTTAACTGACTGAGCCACCCAGGCACCCCACACTTGTCATTTTAAACTCATTTTTTTTAAAACACTCTGTTTTGAATGTCTCAAGAGTAGGCCAGATGTAGTCACTACATTAATAATGGTAATAATACATAATAAAAGTTCATCTGTGCAGAAATTTACTTGTTACAGTCTAATTTTTATTGTCCCTCCCTGAAGATGTAGAAAAAAAATTTACTTAGCCCTTAAAGGAGGTTGACAATCTCATGAGAAGGCTTCATTAGAGGTCATTATGGGATAGCAGAGTATGTTAAAATCCATGTAGAATGTTCTACGGGTAGGCTAAGTATATTTGTTACTGTCCAATGACATTTAGGCTTCATTTTTTAAGAACTCTGTTGCTAATGGTAAGATGATGCTTAGGGGCTTCTGTGTTATGGAGAATATAAGCTTATGCCTCTTACTTCCTATATCAAACCTTCCAGCTCAGTTTTCTTTTGAAACTAAGGAACAAATGCATATTAACATATTAAATATAAAATATGATAGAAGTGGGGAAGTTGATTCATTTTGCTGGATTTTGAGATTGAGAGAAAGCTATTTGTTATTTGGCATTCAGTCTAAAGCAAATAAAAAGTCTGGCAGCCACTTTATCTTTTGAGTATTTAATCTGATTCAAAATTTGGTCTATTTGTATATAATTTTCAGGTATGTAACACAGCTGTAACCTTAAGCAGTAGTATAAACAATGTTGTAGATCAAAAGAATAGAGCCTGAGAAAAATAAAATCCATAAATAGTTATTTATATATTACCTTTTGCAAGCCTCAAAAAATACGTTTTATCCATATGATTTCTTTGGTTTCAGTCACCAAAGAAATTCAACATCTCTGTGACAGAGACATTGTAACAAAAACAGATAACTTTTGAGTGAGGCATTTAAAGTGAGGAATAGAAATTATGCAGTTAAATGAACATAGATTCCAGCTTCTGCCCTGTTCTTCAGTCTGGAACTTAGCCAGGACATTATCTCTCTTCTTCTCTTCCTAAAAAGTTTCCAGGAGATTTTAAATGACCCATAAAGTTCAACTCCTTTTGTTCTACATCTTATTGAAAACCAGTACCATGGACCACAATGGGTTGAAGTTTCCTAGTCTGTGTATGCTGAGATGAACACTATCATCCTGATCTTGGCTGGGTGAATAGCTAATTTGCATTGAAGGTAGGGACAGTTGTGAACTGGCTCCCTTAGGGCCTTGCATGTAAAAAAGTAGAGAGACGATTGCTACATTTTACTTCTGAGCTGTGATTTATTCAATAAGTCCAGAGACTTTTTAAAAAATGAACTGGAGGTTTCAATAAAGGCCTTGCCTTTAAGATATATAACCCATGATTAAAAATAACCTCAGCTCAAAGCAGAAGAGTGACCTTTGCAAAAGCAGTAATGGGATATTTTGGTTCTTTTTACCATGCTGAAATAAGTCTGTTTAATCTTGCAAATGGAGTAGAGAAAGAAAATGGATGGAAATGAAGACCTCAATCAGTACTAGATGTGATTTGGAGTGAAGAGACACAACATCTTTGAAATGAATATATGCTGAATACCTGGATTGTTTGTGTGAATTGCACATAAACAGGTGTGATGTATAATGATCATGTGTGATGACATATTTATCCATGTAAATCTCAATGTATACCATGTGCTGATGGAAAAAGTATATATTATCACTAGATTCTCCCAGTGTGGATTCCCTTTGGGAACTGGCTTGAAGGCAGTAATGTCATTTCCCCCCAGATCATTCTTTTTCTGTTGGGAGTAGCTTTTAGCATTAGAAACTCTTAGCTCTTTGCCTTTCAGCAGACAGACTTTAGGCTTGAGCTCCCTTAAAAAGACCGTTGGAGTTTCCTTTATTCCTTCAGGATTCTAGGACAGTTTAGAACTTTAACATATTGCTGCAGGTATGACCTGAAAGAATTAAAGGACTAAATGCCCTTTTATTAGAACCACTCACTTACTGCAATAGTGAGTATGGCCATTTCAATAGCTATTTGCTATTTGAATTTTATTCCTTCTCCTGTAATTGATGATTGAAAAAAGGGTTATAGTGTATATTCTTTATGCAGTATTTAGTTTTTTTCCAAAAATGCTTACATCTTCATATTTGCATCTCCCTAGATAGAGTTAAGTGTTTTCATGAAGGGTAGAATGAGGTGAAGCAGTAACTCTCATCGGCTGCTTGACATAAATTATATCTCCAACTATTTCAAAAGGGAAAAAAATGAAAAAGGCTATGAAAGGCTGTGGGTGGCAGGTAAGTGCACTTGAGACAGATGTGTTAGAGAAGTTGCTTCAAAGACACAGCTCTATCTTTAGCAATTGCCTAGTGGTAAGATGAGGTGGGGGGGGGGGCTTGTTTCTTTCTGCAGTGATATGTCAGGGATGAGTTGCTAGGCAGTAAACTCACTTGTGCCCTGAGTTTAAAATGGTATGCTATGTTTGTTAATGACAGTTTCCTTTTCAACTGCCTGCCCACTTTTCTTGGGCAGAAGCCTCTGACTGCTGTTGGAATACCAAGTGACACAACAAATGATCTGATGGTGTTTTCCTATTAGTCCCGTGTAATAAGGATTTTACTGATGGATTAAGTCCCAGAAAGTATTGGAAAAGTAGCTTTTTTTCCTTCTGAATTCTCATAGTACCTTGTACTTCTTTCTAGTAGAGAAATTACTATTGTGCTGTATTGTAATTATTTGTGTCTTTCTTTCCCAGTAGACTATGAATTCCTTGATGACAGGAACTTTGTCTTAATTATCTTTGTATACTCAGGATCTAGCTTCCAGAACATAGTGAAAACTCAATAAATGCTTGTGGACTCAATGAAGGAATGAATGAAAAATGTTAATCCAGGCTATGAGGCCAAACAGAGACCAAGATTCCCACACTTATAAGACGACTTTTTGTTTCATGATACTCGACTTCCTAGGGTTTAAAACAGTCCTTCTAGTTCTGGGCAACCATGTTTTCTTCTATGGGTAAAGAGGTATCAGTGTCTTATTTCTTTGGAGAAGATAGATATTTCTGTGCTGTTATTTTCTCCAAAACCTTCACCGGAGTGTAAGAATAGCACCTTGAACCTTTCATTCATTGGAACCATCACAATTGTAATTAATTATTTTTTTCTGTATTTGTGTAATTTGATTAAGGCCTGCATCTTCCACTAGACTGTGAGTTCAGTGATAGAGGGTAAATTCTTCTGATTTTGTTCACCATCACGGGGTCTAATATAGTACCTGTCAAGGAGTAGGAACTCCATAAATGAACAAATGGCTGGAAAAATTAAGATGGCTTCCTTTATTCATGCCAGCTTGTGTGTGTGTGTGTGTGTGTGTGTGTGTGTGTGTGTAATTTTTCTGGAATAAGAAAATGTATTTATATCAGTCTTCTCAA
>NW_024423319.1:47065344-47110244 GCF_017311325.1 Ursus maritimus
AATGTAACATTTGAGTATCCAGGATCTTTTCAGAAAGCTTTAATAAAATCTATATAATAAAATTACTTGACCAGATTATTTATTTTTGGAAAAAGAATGGCCATCTCTAAAGGTAATAGGTTGACTTTTAAAGTGTCCAAGTTTGGAAAACTCCACAGTGTTGATCTCAATGGAGTCTTTCTTTTTTTTTTTTTTTTTGGTTTGAAGAATGTTTGTATGTGAAGGAAAACAGAATACACTGGAAAATATTTTCTTCTCTCTGCCTACAGTTTATATGTCCCAACTCAGTACACATTAATTTTAAAAGCTAGAAAAAATATGGTAGGAATCTTAGCTGAACAAATTTGGCCTAAACATTACACAGTGGAGCATAATATATTTGGGGAAAATAGCTACAGCCATTCCATAAATGAATACGTACAGCAAAGGTTCGATGTGAAACAGTATTGAGATTTCTAAATAAATATTTTGTTCAAGACCTCCAAACTGGGTAGGACTATCCCCTACTGATTTAGTAACTGCAAAAAAAAACTCATAAGATAAGATGGACAAATGATGCTTTGTTTGCTTATATTTTCAACCAAGATAATAAGAAAAACTAGATTTGAACTATTTTTTTTTTTTGAAATAATTCAAATTTATTCTCCTTTCTGAAAGTCAGAAGTTCAAAGGGAGTCTTACGGGTCTAAAATCAAAGCACTGGCTAGTTCCTTCTGGAGGCTCCAGGAAAGTCCATTTCCTTGCCTTTGTTTCTTCTAGAGGCCACTGTATTCTTTGGCTTGTGGACCCTTTCTTCATCTTTAGAGACAGAGACTTGGAATCTTCTTTCTCTGAATCTGCTTTTGTTGTCACATGGCCTTCTTTTTTTTTTTTTTTCTTTTTAAATGATTTTTTATTATATTATGTTAGTCACCATACAGTACATCCCCAGTTTCCGATGTAAGGCTCGATGATTCATTAGTTGTGTATAACACCCAGTGCACCATGCAATACGTGCCCTCCTTACTACCCATCACCGGTCTATCCCATTCCCCCACCCCTCCCCTCTGAAGTCCTCAGTTTGTTTCTCATAGTCCATAGTCTCTCATTTTCATTCCCCCTTCTGATTACCCCCTTTCTTTATCCCTTTCTTCCCCTACCGATCATCCTAGTTCTTATGTTCCATAGATGAGAGAAATCATATGATAGTTGTCTTTCTCTGCTTGACTTATTTCACTTAGCATTATCTCCTCCAGTGCTGTCCATGTTGTAGCAAATGTTGAGAACTCGTTCTTTCTGATGGCTGAGTAATATTCCATTGTATATTGGACACAACTTCTTAATCCAGTCATCGTTGAAGGGCATCTGGCTCCTTCCACAATTTAGCTTATGTGGACATTGCTGCTATGAACATTGGGGTGCATATGGCCCTTCTCTTCACTACGTCTGTATCTTTGGGGTAAATACCCAGTAGTGCAATGCTGGATCATAGGGTAGCTCAATTTTAACTTTTAAGGGACCTCCACACGGTTTTCCAGAGTGGCTGTATACCACTTGCATTCCACCAACAATGTAGGAGGGATCCCTTTCTCCACATCCTCTCCAACAATTGTTGTTTCTTGCCTTGTCTATTTTGCCATTCTAACTGGCGTAAGGTGGTATCTCAGTGTGGTTTTGATTTGAATTTCCTTGATGGCTCAATGATTTTGAACATTTTTCATGTGTCTGTTAGCCATTTGTATGTCTTCATTGGAAAAGTGTCTGTTCATATCTTCTGCCCATTTTTGATTTGTTTATTTGTTTCTAGTGTATTGAGTTTGAGAAGTTCTTTGTAGATCTTGGATACCAGTCCTTTATCTGTAGTGTCATTTGCATCCTTCTCCCATTCCGTGGGCTGCCCCTCTTAGTTTTTCTGACTGTTTCCTTGGCTGTGCAGAAACTTTTAATCTTGATGAAGTCCCATAAATTCATTTTTATCTTTTGTTTCTCTTGCCTTTGGATGTGTCATGAAAAAGGTTGCTTTGGCCGATGTCGTAGAGGTTGTTGCCTATGTTCTCCTCTAAATTTTGATGGATTCCTTCTCATCCGAGGTCTTTCATCCATTTGGAGTTTATTTTTGTGTATGGTGTGAGATAGTGGTCAAGTTTCATTCTCTTGCATGTAGCTGTCCAATTTTCCCAGCACCATTTATTGAAAGAGACTGTCTTTTCCCACCGGATGTTTTCCTGCTTTATCAAATTGTTGCCCAAAGAGCCGAGGGTCCATTTCTGGGGCTCTCTATTCTGTTCCATTGGTCTATGTGTCTGTTTTTGTGCCAGTACCATGCTGTCTTTGTGATCCAGCTTTGTAGTACAGCTCGAAATCTGGCATTGTGATGCCCCACACTTTGTTTTCCTTTTCAACAGTTCCTTGGGGTCGGGCCTTTTCTGCATACAAATTTAAGGACTGTTTGTTCCAGTTCTTTGAAAAATGTCCTTGGTATTTTGATCGGGATAGCATTGAAAGTGTAGATTGCTCTGGGTAGCATGGACATTTTAACTATGTTAATTCTTCCGATCCACGAGCATGGAATATCTTTCCATCTTTTTATGTCTTCCTCAATGTCTTTTAAGAGTGATTTATAGTTTCAGAATATGAGTCCTTTAGTCTCTGGTTAAGTTAATTCCAAGGTAGATGCTATGGTTTTTGGTGCTATGTAAATGGGATGGATTCCCTAATTTCTCTTTCTTCGGTCTCGTTATTCGGTGTATAGAAATGCAACTGATTTCTGAGCATTTATTTTGTATCCTGCCACGTTACTGAATTGCTCTATAACTTCTAATAGTTTGGGAGTGGCTTCTTTTGGGTTTTCCATATAGAGTATCATGTCATCTGCAAAGAGAGCATTTTGACTTCTTCTTTGCCAATTTGAATACCTTTGATCCCTTTTTGTCGTCTGATTGCTGTTGCAAGGACTTCTAGTACTATGTTGAATAATAGTGGCGAGAGTGGATCCTTGTCCGTGTTCCTGATCTTAAGGAAAGGCTTCCAGCTTTTCCCCATGAGAATAATATTTGCAGTAGGCTTTTCATAGATGGCTTTTATGAGATTGAAAATGTACCTTCTATTCCTACACTCTGAAGGGTTTTAATGAGGAAAGGATGCTGTATTTTGTCAAATGCTTTTTCGGCATCGATTGAGAGGATCATATGGTTCCTGAGTCTTTTCTTGTTGATGATGTATCACGCTGATTGATTTGTGAATATTGAACCACGCTTGCATCAGGTATGAATCCCACTTGATCGTGATGGATAATCCTTTTAATGTACTGTTGGATTCTATTAGCAAGTATCTTGTTGAGATTTTGGCGTCCATATTCATTAGGGAAATCGGTCTGTAATTCTCCTTTTGATGGGATCTTTGCCTGGTTTGGGGATCAAGGTAATATTGGCCTCATAAAATGAGTTTGGTAGCTTTCCTTCTGTTTCTATTTTTGAAATAGCTTTAGGAGAATAGGTATTATTTCTTCTTTGAATGTTTGGTAAATTCCCCCAGGAAAACCATCCGGGCCTGGAGTTTTGTTATTTGGAAGGTTGTTTATCACTGACTCAATTTCTTCATAAGTTAATTGGCCTGTTTAAGGAATCATTTCTTCCGGTTTCAATCTGGTAGTTTATAGGTTTCAGGAAGGATTCCATCTCTTCCAGATTGCTTAGTTATTGGCATATAGCTGTTGATAAAAATTTCTAATAATCCTTCCAATTTCAATGGTGCTGTCGTGACCTCTCTCCTTTTTTTCATAATTTTAATAATCTGTGGTCCTTTCTCTTTTCTTTTGGATAAGTCTTGCCAGGTCTGTCAATTTTATTGATTCTCTCAAAAGAACCAGCTTCTAGTCCTGTTGATCTGCTCTACTGTACTTCTGGTTTCTGCTTGATTGATTTCAGCTCTAATTTTGGTCAACTGCTTCTGTGCTGGATTAGGCCTGTCCCTCTGTTGCTGTTCCAGCTTCTTGAAATTGAGAATATAAAAACTGCATTTAGATTTTCTATTCTTTTGGTGAGGCTTGGATGGCTATGTATTTCCCCCTTAGGACTGCTTTTTGCAGTATCCATAGGTTTGGACTGTTGTATTTTCATTCTCATTGGTCTCCATAAATTGTTTAATTTGATTTTTGATTTCTTGGTTTATCGAGTCATTCCTGAGCAGTATGGTTCTTAGTCTCCAAGTGTTTGAGTTTCTTCCAAATTTTTCCTTGTGGTTGAGTTCAATTTCAGGCGTTGTGGTCTGAGAATATGCAGGGGATAATTTCAATCTTTTTGGTATCGGTTGAGACCTGTTTTGTGTCCCAGAACATGGTCTATTCTTGAGAATGTTCCATGAGGCATTAGAATAGAATATATTCTTTGGTTCTGGTGTAGTGTTCTATATATATCTATGAGGTCCAACTTCGTCAGTATGGCATTCAAAGCCTTTGATTCTTTGCTTAGTTTTTGCCAGGGTGTTCTGTCTATTTCTGATAGTGGAGTGTTGAGGTCCCCTACTATTAGTGTATTTTTATTTATATGTCTCTTTATTCTGGTTAAGAGTTGGCTTGTGTATCTTGCTGCTCCCCTGTTGGGGGCATATATATTTATAATTGTCATATCCACTTAATTAGACCTTCCCTTAAGAATAATATAGTGCCCTTCTGCATCTCTAACTATAGTCTGTAGTTTAAATCCAATTTATCTGATATGAGAATTGCTACCCCAGCTTTCTTTTGAGGTCCATTTGCGTGAAAGATGGTACTCCATCCCCTTACTCTCAGTCTGAATGCATCTTTGGTGAAATGAGTCTCTTGTAGACAGCAAATGGATGGGTCATTTCTTTTTATCCAATCTGCAACCCTGTGGCGTTTTATGGGATCGTTCAAACCATTTACATTAAGACTGATTACTGAGAGATATGATTTTAATGTTGCCATGTTGCCAGTAAAGTCTTTGTTTGTATTGGCTGTGACTTTCTGTTCTGTATCACTCTTGGGGCCTTTTTACTTTTATAGAACCCCCCCGTAATATCTCCTGTAGGGCTGGTTTCGGTTCGAAATTGGTTAGTGACTGGCGATTCTGAAATGTCTTTATTTCTCCATCAATTCTGAATGACAGCCTTGCTGGATGAGGATCCTTGGCTGCATGTTTTTCTCTGAAAGAGCTTTAAATATGCTCCCCAACCCTTTCTCTCATTCCAGGTCTGTGTAGACAGGTCTGCGTAATTCTGATGCTTTTGCCTTGAGTGCATTGAGAAATTTCTTTGCCCTTTGCTTTCAATACTGTATCCTTGCATTAATATTTGCGGGTAATTTCACTATGACATGACGTGGCGTAGGTTTGCATGTTGAGCTTGGAGGGTCCTCTCTCTCTGGACACGAATGTTTGTTTCCCTTGCTAGATTAGGGAAGTTTTCAGCTACAATTTGTTCAAATATCTCTTCTAGACCTCTGTTTTCTCACACCCCTCGGGGATACGCGATGATTCTAACATTGGATGTTTCATTGAGTCAGTAATCTCCGTAACCTACATTCGTGGCGTGATTTTTTTAAGACACTCTTCTATTTTCATTTTCCTCTATTAACCCATCCTCCAATTCACTAACCCGTTCCTCTGCTTCTGCGACCTGGCCGTCAGAGCCTCTAGTTTTGCCTGCATTTGGCTCATGAATTTTTAATTTCTGTTAGATTCGCTCTCATTTCTGTCCTTAGGGATTCTATATTCTCAGTAACCACCGTTAATAGTTTTTCAATTCTACTCATCATTTTGACCATCGTTACTCTGAATTCCATTTCTGATAATTTGGTTACATCCATATCCATTATTTCTGTGGCAGAGGCCACAGAATCACTGTCTTTCTTTGCTGGGGCTTCTCCTTCTTGTCATTCTGATGAAGAGAGTTCGGGTTCCAGAGCCCATATTGACTGGGTCCCAGGCCGTGCCCTTGTTTATAGGGATCTTAGGGATGTGGCTTCTTCTTTAAAGATTTTTATTTTTATGTGGCAGCCAACCAGCGAGAGGGAACAGAAGCAGGGGAGTGGGAGAGGAAGAAGCAGGGCTCCCAGCGGAGGAGCCCGATGAGGACTCCTTTCCGGGCGGGATCACGCCCTAAGCCGAAGGCAGGCGCTCAATGACTGCGCCACCCAGGCGTCCGGGTTGTGGGCTTCTTGATTTTCAGCACTCGCACTTCTGTGTTCTGTGCGGAGGGGCCTGCCTGCGCGCCGATACTCAGGCAGCCATGTTTGGGTAAGTCTCGGGCGTCCCCTACGGGGATGGGAGTTGGCACTCCCTGAGCCGGTATTTCCAGGCTTTTGTTCTCAGTAGCTTTCCCTGGCGGTTTGCTGTGCCTCTTCTGAGGTCAGAGCAGCAGCGCCAATTTCACATTCTGTCACAGAACAGAGGGATTGCTGCCGTTCTCTCTAATGTTCTGGCCACTTTAAGGCTCTGTCAAACTCCGTTGCGTTGGTGCTGCTCAGCCGCAGCGTCCGGGATGTGCGCCCACACCCGAGGTCCCTGCCCTCACTTCCAGCGGCGCGTCTCTGTCGCTTGTGTTTCTAATGCCGCACAGCCGCCCAGCTGCCGCGCAGCGCTCCGGATCTCCCGGTCTCAGTCTGGATCCAGTGCGCACCGGGATTCCGGTGTTCAGCGAGATGCCTGGTGGCGCGCGCACCAGGCTCCCAGGTCTCAGTCTGCTGTTTTGCGAGGTGCACGACCACGAGCCCGCCGCTCTCCCTGCAAGTGGCTGACTTCCGAGCGCCAAGCAGCGGTGGCTCCTCTCCCTTCGTTTATCTTCCGATATCTGTGCACAGTTTCATGGCTCGCTTGCATTACCTCCAATACTCAGCGCTGGAGATGTTCATTTGTAGAGATCCAGATGCGTCTTCCTGCATCTCAGGCTGGTTCCGTGGTTGTTTAGGCTGGTCTGGTACCTATCCAGCTCGACTCGGAGGACCGGCTGAAAACGGTGTCTCCTACTCCTCCGCCATCTTAACTCCCCCTCTCAATGGAGTCTTTCTGTTAACTTTTAAAGGAGTGAGGGTTTGGCTGCTGCATAGGCTTCTCTCCAAGGGAAAGGCCTTTAGAGTGACACTCAGTAATTTAGCCATTAAGGTTAATGTTCATTTTCTCTGTGTCTATTGAAACTTCTAAGGTAGGCAGAGCAAATAGCTTATCAGGTAGTTTTAAAGGTCATGTACAAAGGAAAAATATCCTGCACTGCTCATGGAAATGTCCTTAGTAATCAGTGCCTGCTTATGGGAGGAGGGGGCTGAGGGACTCTCTCAGCTCATCTATCTTGCCTTTTCCTCCAGGTCACTTTGTGACAAATTTTGAGTTGTTCACATCCCAGCCTGGAAGGTAGCTAGTTATGCACAACTCTGCTTTTTGTATTAGTGAAGTCAATAAGTTGTTTAAAACAATTTTAACTTTTTCTTTTCTTCTTCAGCCTCTGCACTGTACCTCTGAGGTGAGTCTGACAGAGATAGGAGCAAAGAGTAGACTTCTCTGTTGACAGTCTGCAGCATTAGTCAAAACGAGAAGCGCACTGGGTGTTATATGCAACTGATGAATCAATAAATTCTACCCCTGAAACTAATAATACACTATATGTTAACTAAATTGAGTTTAAACAAACAAACAAACAAACCCCACCTTTCAGAGAATGAGTCAGAATAAGGGTGGTGGGATGCTCAGCCTTTCCCCTGCTATTACTTTTTCATTTTAGCCTGTGACAAAGCTATGCCTCTGTCATCTCTCTGGCCTGCTACAACCCTCTATGGAATACACAAACCGTCCCTGCTTGGTCAGTGCTGACCACATCATGAATCCCTCATAAGTGGATCTTAAGCCGTCAAAGGAAATGAAAACTTAATCCACACTCCAGATCCCAGCTGAGACCACTGACTTAGCTTCCTTTGAGACTTCGTTGAATTATTAGTCTTTCTCTTTCTCCTCCTACTTTCTCCAAGCAGTAAAAAGTATGGGTTGCAGCTGCTTGGAGGATGAAGAAAAACCTAGAGTTTTTAAAAATGGTAGCTCTGAGGCAGACATTTAGGAGTGACTCTAATAGTTCTTTTGGAAGAGTGAACTGTACTTCCGGGCTTATTGACTCACAGAATGAGTCAGCAACAATGATGAAGAATGCATTTTTTCCCAGTGCACCGAATAGCTGCTTTACATATAGATTCAGTAGTAAGATAAGAGTCTGCTTTCTGTTTTATGATCTGCTTCTGAGAATATAGCTGCAGATTTGGGGGATTGTATTTTCAGGAAAAGTTATATTTTCAAAATCTTACTGATGACTACATCCACTCCTTGTCTCCCTGCCTTGCCCCTCCCTTCTTCCCTGAATCATAATGGGAAATTTTTTCAAATAAGGGAGAGTTTTTGTTGTTGTTCCCACATTCAGCTTATTTTTGTTTTCTAGAACACTGTAGTCTTCCATTTTTACTTTTAAATGGGAATTTGTTGGCAGACATTTGTAAGAAACAACAGAGAAGTGCTAAGGATGGCTTGAGCAGATTAAGTTCCAAGGATTCAGCTCAGAGAAAAATGTAGTTTCGTTTGAATTTTTATTTCATCTTGCAAAAACGAATTCCACGTCTCATGGCTATAGATTTGTTTTTGCGATGATGACCAACCTGCATGCACCAGAAACTTTTTCATGACATTTAATTTTGAACATCAGAGTAGAAAGACCTAAAGACTGAAAATAGAAAATAAGTAAAGAATTGAAGTTTTGATTAGACTTTTGAGTCCAAAGTTAGCTTTTATTAACAACATTAATTTTATGTTTGAAAATAGAAGAGAGTGAGACCGTTATCTCTGCAGAGTTTTGCAAATGACATTCTCAAGTATACTGGTCATAATTGTAATAATAGGTATGATGTTTTGGTTATTTGCTATATATGTGGTAGGCATTATATATACTATGTGTGTGTGTGTGTGTGTGTGTGTGTAACATATATATGTTCTAATTTTAATAATTACAATAGCACTGCAAGATATGTATTATCTCCATTTTGTAGACAAGGTGACTAAAACTTAGAAACGTTAGGTGACTCAAGTATTGGTGCCCAGTTAATAAGTGGTCAAATTGTTGTACTCCAAGTTCATAATTTTTCTACTCTACATTATCACCTTTCATATGTTCAAGTGAGAGGATTCAGAAGGTCAATTCGTCCTTCAATTGCCAATGTACTCTCTTCATATGCCATGCAGAGTTGGCTTCAGGACACTGAACATGGGTTTTTTTTTTTTTAAGAATTCTATATTCCTGGAAAAATAGATAATTTTCTAGGATATATCATCTTTTGGAATAAAAATTTAGTACTAAATTTGATCCTATACTGCAAAGATAATTCTGAGTATCTATGGAGCAAGCATAACCACAAGGTGGTGATTTAAAGACCAGCACTCTCAGGTTGCTTACTACAAGGAGAGTCTCCTAACATGCTCCAAAATATATGCTATGGGTCCCTGTATTTCTATCCAAGGAGTGGAACACATCAATCCTTCAGAATAAGTTATAAAAGAAAGCTAAAGACCACAAAACCCAAAGTTTCCTTCTGAAATAACTAATGTAACCAGTCTTAATATGAACATTGTTGGATCACCTGGCTGGTTCAGTCGGTAGAGGATGTGGCTGTTGATCTCAGGGGTAATGAGTTCAAGCCCCACATTGGCTGTAGAGATTACTTAAAAATATGAACATTATCTTAAGATCTGTGTAATAGAGGTAACTTTAAATGTTATTGGAAATATCAAATCAGTGTATACATAACTTTAAATTGAATATCTTTTTCCCTTTCTTTTTTTTTCTTTTTTGTTTATAAATTTGACATAAGAAGGTACATAGTTTAAGTCTCAAACAACTAGGAAGTAGCAGCCAGTTGATTTACTTTACCTCTGATACTTGGGGTATGATGTTGATCGTGAAATACAGTGAAGAAAAACAAATTAGGGAATACAGCCCGGTACATCAAGCCCCTATTAGAATCTCTGAGAATCTGAAATGATCTAGCTCATCTTTTTCTAGGTGTGTCCTTAAAATATCATGACTTCCTAAAGATGGTGCCCTTTACTGTGTGGCTAGAATATATAAAGAATAAGGTAAGTCGAATTGCATCAATTTCGATTAATCAGCTTTATTAAGGTATAATTTAGAGTAGTAAAATTCATCAATTTTAAGTATACAATTTGATGACTTTTGACAAATGTATACAGTCATGTAATTAACACCATGATCAAAATGTAGAAATTTTTATCAATCCAAAAAGTTTTCATACCATTTTGCAGGAAATCCCATAATTCCCAGCATGGGACACTGCTTTCTGTCACTATAAATTTGCTTTATTAATAATTGCATATAAGTATAATTATACAGTATATACATACAGTCTTTTGGGCTTGGTTTCTTTAATTTACATTGTTACATGTATCAATAATTTATTCCTCTCTTTGCTGAGTCATATTCCACTGAAAAAGTCTAATATTTTTATCTACTCACAGTTGATGGACATTTGAATTGTTTCTGCTTTTTGGCTGCTATAACTAATGCTGCTATAAATATGCCTGCATAATTTTTGGTGTATGCACATGTTTTCATTTCTCTTGATTATTAACTGAGAGTGGAATAGCTAAATCAAAAGTTAAGAATATGATTAACATTCTTTTTGGTTTTTTTAAAGATTTTATTTATGTATTTATTTTAGGGAGGGCAGAAGGAGAGGGAGAGAATCTCAAACAGACTCTGTGCTAAGCACAGAGCCCAATGTGGGGCTCAGTCTCCCCACCCAAGCCAAAACCTAGGCTCAGATGCTTAACTGACAGAGCCACCCAGGCACCCCTAATTAACATGCTAAGAAACTATCAAATTATTTCTGAAAGTTGTACAATTTTACATCAACACAGGTAATTTGAGAGTTCTAGTTGTGCCATACCCTAATCAACACTTGGTATTTTCAGTCTTATATTTTAGCTTTTCTAGTGGGTGTGTATATCGCAGTGATTTTAATTAGTACTTGTCTAATAACTAATAATGTTGAGCATCTTTTCATGTACTTCTTTTATCATTTTTATATATTCTTTGGGGATATGTTTATTCAGATACTTTGTGTCCATTTTCTTATCAGATTATCTTTTCTTATTTTTAAGAGTTATTTATAAATTTTCCATATCAGCCCTTTCCCAGATATATGTTTTACAAATATTTTCTTTCAGTCTGTAGCTTACCTTTTTATTTTCTTAAAACTGGCTATTGAAAAGTAGATATTTTTAACTTAAAGTACAGTTTATCATTTTTTTCTTTTGTGGTTTGTGCTTTTTGTATTTTGTTCAAGAAATCTTGGCCCAATTCACGCTCAAATATTTTATTCTATAGTTTCTTCTAGAAATTTTAGGTATAGTTTTAGGTTTTACATATAGGTATATTGGTCAATTNNNNAATTTTTATATGGTTTGTGGTATGTAAGGATCAAGAATAATTTTTGTATATAGGTATCTAATTGTTCCAATATAATTTGTTTTAAAGAGTATCTTTTACTCTTTGAATGACCTTGGCACTTTGTTAAAAACTAATTAACCATATATGTGTGGGATTCTTCCTTGACTCTGTATTCTGTTACTTTGATCTACTTGTCTATCTTTTCACCAATACTATACTATCTTGGCTACTACAGCTTTATAGCAAGCTTTGAAATAAAAAGTTTAAATCTTCTAATTTTGTTATTATTTAAAATTGCTTTGACTATTGTAATTCCTTTGTATTTCCATAAAATGGTATAATCTGCTTGTCATTTGCTTTTTATTCCAGCTTTACTGAGAAATAATTGACACATATCACTGTACAAATTTAAGGCATATAGCATGTGGTTTGATTTACATATAGTGTGAAATGATTACTAGATAGATTCAGCTAGCATTGATATTTTCATACAAGAAAAAGGGAAAGAAAGAAAAAAAGGGAAAAATACTTCTTGTGATGTGAATGCTCATGATTTATACTCTTAACAATTTGCCTATATATCCTACAGCAGTGTTAGCCATAGTCATCATGTTGTACATTACATCCCTGGTACTTGTTTGTCTTATAACATGTTTATACCTTTTGACCACTTTTCTTCAGTTCTCCTTCCCCCCACCCTCTACCTCTGATAAACACACATCTGATCTCTTTTTCTATGAGTTCGGTGGAGTTTTTGTTTTTGTTTTTTGATTATACATGTAAGTGAGATTGTACGGTATTTGTCTTTCTTTGACTTATTTCACTCAGCATATTGCCTTCAAGTTCCATCTATGTTTTTGCAAATGGTAGGATTTTCTCAGTTTTTACGCCTGAATAACATTCCATTGTAAATATATGCCACAACTTCTTTATCCATTTATCCATCAGTGGACACTTAAGTCGTTTCCATGTCTTGGCTATTATAAATAATGTTGTCCATGTCTTGGCTATTATAAATAATGTTGTGATAGATGTGGAGGTACAAATATCTTTTTTGAGTTAGTGTTTTTGTTTACTTTGGGTATATATCCAGATGTGGAATTGCTGGATCATATGGTAGTTCCATTTTTAATATTTTTAGGCTCCTCCATACTGTTTTCCATAGTGGTTGTACCAATTTACAGTCCCTCCCAACAGTGCACAAGTGTTCACTTTTCTCCACATACATGCCATTGTTTGTTATCTCTTGCCTTTTTGATGATGGTCATTCTAACATGTAGCAGAGAGAGGAACACATAGGGGAACCCACAAGGACAATGTTTCTCAAAACCATTTGCTTGGAAAACGAGAGGGAATACATTTCATTAGTTTTTGTAACCAGTAAGCCTTAGCCTGAAGTTTTAAAGGTCAACAGGTTTAGCTGGGATAAAGCTTATAGGGCACTGCCCTGCTCCTGGAGAGAAGGCAGGCAAACAACCGGGGTGGGGGGGGGAAGCAGACAGCATGGAAACAGTGATCTGAAGAATGCTGGGGCACACAGGGGGATTATTCACTCTTCTCCAAGCACATCCCTAAGAGGCAGCATTCACAGAGATGCCACTCCAGGAACAAAAGAGCTGGCTGGCACCATTTCCTCCTCTATCCATCAGCATAAACACAGATCTACCTGAGGGAAGCAGCTCAGCACTGTAGCTGGCTGTCTAACTTGCTTACACCAAGCCTCACCTCCCTGCTTTTTGGTAGGACTGCCCTTCTCAGTCAAGCTTGCCTTAGTCCCAGTGTGGTGCCCCTCCCCCACCTCCAAAGACCAGCATGGACCCCTGCCCATATGGCATCTCATGAGCAGAGAGTTCTTCAGGGCCTCAGTTCTAGTGGAGTTGGTGTCAGGTCTCACTTCAGAAGCAGACCAGAGTTCAGCTAGTTGAAACTTGCCACATTCAGGCCAGGGACCAGACACTGCAGAGAAGATCCTCTGCAGATGACTGGCCTGAATGATAGAGCAGCCAAAACACAACAGAAGAGCACATGCAGCACACAGTGGAGACATTCCCTGAAGCACCAGGCCCTGGACACTACATGACCTCTTCATAAGACTATTACTTTCAAGAGCAGGAGACAAATGGATTTTATAACACACAGAAGAAGGCAGAGACAGATAAAATGCCAACACAGGGGAATTTATACCAAATGAAAGAACGACATAAGGCCATGGCTAGAGATCACATTGAAACAGATATAAGTAACATGACTGATGGAGAATTTAAAGCAACGATCATGAGGATATTCACTGGGCTAGAGAAAAGAAAAAAAGACATCAGTGAGAATTTTACCACAGAGATAAAAGAATTAAAAAAGAATCAATCAGAGATGAAGAATGCAATAAATTAGATTGGAAACAGGCTTGATGCAATTAACAGCAGGCTGGGAGAAGGAGAGGAATGAATTAGTGATATAGAAGACAAAATAATGGAATATAATGAAGCTGAACAAGAGGGACAAAGATGAATTATGGAACACAAGAATAGACTTAAGGAACTCAGTGATTCCATCAAATATAATATTTGTATTATAGGAGTCCCAGAAGAAGAGAGAGAAAAGGGGGAAGAAAATTTATTTCAAGAACTAATAGCAGAAAACTCCCCTAATCTGGAGGAAAGAAACAGACATCCAGATCCAGGAGGCACAGAAAACTCCTATCAAAATCAACAAAAGCAGGCCAACACCAAGAAATTTTATAATTAAATTTGCAAAATATAGTGATAAAGAAAAAAATCTTAGAAGCTGCAAGACAAAAGAAGTCCTTAACTTTCAAGGGAAGACCCATAAGGCTAACCAGAGATTCCTCAACAGAAACATGGCAAGGGAGAAGGGAGTGGCATGATATATTCAATGTGATGAATGGGGAAACTCTGCAGCCAAGAATACTCTATCCAGCAAGGCTATCATTCAGGATCGAAGGAGAGATACAGAGTTTCCTAGACAAACAGAATCTAAAGGAGTTTGTGACCACTAAACCAGCACTGGAAGAAATATTAAAGGGGACTCTTTGGGTGCAAAGGAGAGATAAAAAGTGACAAAGACAAGAAAAGATCAGAGAAAATCCCCGGAAACAACAACAAAACAAATAATAAAATGACAATCTTTCAATACATATCTTTCTATTGTTAAGTTGAATGTAAATGGACTAAATGCTCCAATCAAAAAACAAAGGTTGTCAGAAAGGGTTAAGAAAACAAGATCCGTCTGTATGTTTTTCTACAAGAGAGTCAGTTTAGACCTAAAGACATCTGCAGATTGAAAGTGAGGGGGTGGAGAAACATTTCTCACATAAGAGGATGTCAAAAGAAAGCCAGAGTAGCAATACTTATATTGGTCAAACTAGACTTTAAAACTAAGACTGTAGAAAGAGACAAGGGTATTACATACTCATAAAGGGGACAATCCAACAAGAAGATCTAACAATAGTGTATATATATATATATCTCCAATATGGGAGCACCCAGATATATAAAACAATTAATAACAATCATAAAGGAAAGAGTTAATAACAACATAATAATATTAGGGTACTTTAATACCCCACTTACATCAATGGACAGATCACCTAAACAAAAAATAAACAAGTAAAGAGTAGTTTTGAATGACACACTGGTCCAGATGGACCTAACAGATATATTCAGAACATTCTATCCTAAAAGAGCAGAAAACACATTCTTTTCAAGTGCACAGGGAGCATTCTCCAGAGTAGATCACATATTAGGTCACAAAACAGGCCTCAACACATACAAAAAGGATTGAAATAATACCATGCACCTTTTTTGACCACAACACTATGAAACTAGAAGTCAGCCACAAGAAAAAAATTTGGAAAGAAGACAAATACATGGAGGTTAAAAAACATGCTACTAAACAATGAATATGTCAACCAGGAAATCAAACAGGAAGTACAAAAGATACATGGAAACAAAGAAAATGTAAACACAGTGGTCCAAAACCTTTGGGATGCAGCAAAAGTGGTCCTACCTCTAGAAGCCAGAAAAATCTCAAATAAACAACTTAACCTTACACCTAAAGGAGCTAGAAAAAGCACAATAAATGAGGCCTAAAGCCAGCAGAAGGAAGGGAATAATAAAGATTAGAGTAGAAATAAATGATATAGAAACTAAAAAAACCCAGTAGAAGAGATCAATGAAACCAGGAGCTGGTTCTTTGAAAAAAAATAATAAAATTCATTAACCCCTAGTCAGACTTATCAAAAAGAAAAAAGAAAGGATCCAAATAAATAAAATTATAAATGACAGAGGAATAATAACAACCAACACCACAGAAATACAATTATAAAATAATATTATGAAAAACACTCTGCCAATAAGTTGGAAAACCTGAAAAAATGGGTAAATTCCTACAAACATATAAAGTGCCAAAACTGAAGGAAGAAATAGAAAACTTGAACAGATTGATAACCAGCAAAGAAATTGAATCAGTAATCAAAAATCTCCCAACAAACAAAAGTCCAGGACCAGATGGCTTCACAGATGAATTCTACCAAACATTTAAAAAAGAGTTAATGCCTATTCTTCTCAACTTATTCTAAAAAACAGAAAAGGAAGAAAAACTTCCAAATCATTCTATGAAGCCAACATTACCTTGATATCAAAACCAGATAAAGACTCCACTAAAAAAAAAGAGAACCACAAGATTTCTGATGAACATAGATGAAAAAATTCTCAATAAAATACTAGCAAACTGAATCCAACACTACATTAAAAAGTCATTCCCCATGATCAGGTGAGATTTATTCCTGGTTTGCAAGGTTGATTTGATATTCACAAATAAATGTGATTTATCCCATTAATAAAAGAAAGGGTTAGAATCATATGATCCTTTCAACAGATGCAGAAAAAGCATTTGGCAAAGTACAATATCCATTCATGATAAAAACTCTCAACTAAGTAGGTTTAGTGGGAACATACGTCAACATAATAAAGGTCATATGGGAAAAATCCACAGCTAATATCATCCTCAATGGGGAAAAACTGAGAGCACCTCCCCTACGGTCAGAAACAAGACAGGGGGCTGGAGTTAAGATGGCGGAGGAGTAGGGGACCCCTTTTTCAGCCGGTCCCCTGAGTCGAGCTGGATAGGTACCAGACCAGCCTAAATAACCACGGAATCAGCCTGAGACGCAGGATGATGCATCTGGATCTCTACAAATGAACATCTCCAGCGCTGAGTATTGAGGTACGAAGAGGGGAGCTGTAAACCGTGCACGGATATCGGAAGATAAACGGAAGGGGGAGGGAGCCGCCGCGTTTGGGTGCCGGGAAGCGGCAGCCACCTGCACGGGGGAGCGGGCGGACTCACAGAGGGCACCCGCGAGAGAGCGGACTGAGACCTGTGAGCCGTGAACGCGCGCCACCAGGCATCTCCCGGAACACCGGAATGCCGGTGTGCTCACGGGATCCAGACTGAGACCGGGAACTCCCAGAGCGCGCGCGGGGCGGCTGGCGGCTGGCGGGCCACCTGCACGGGGGAGCGGGTGGACTCGCGGTCGGCACCCGCGAAACAGCAGACTGAGACCCTGAACCAGGTGCGCGCGCCACCAGGCTTCTCCCGAAACTCCGGAATCGCGGTGTGCTCACCGGGCATAGACTGAACCGGGAGACCCTGGGCTAGCGAGGCGGCACCCATTGGCTGGCGGCATTAGAAACACAAAGGACAGAGACGGGCGGCCGGTGGCTGGCGGCATTAGAAACACAAAGGACAGAGACGCGCCGGCCCTGGAAGTGAGGTCAGGGTCGCCGAGTTGAATGCGCACGATCAGTGCTGCAGGGTTGAGCAGCACCAACAGTAACAAGTTAAGTGGCCAGAACATCAGTGGAGAACGGGCCGCAATCCCTCTGTTCTGTGACAATGCAGCCTCTGCTGCTCTGACCACCTCAGAAGAGGCATAGCTGGCCGCCAGGAAAGCCGCCAGAGAACAAAAGCCTGGAAATACCGGCTCGAGACTGCCCATCCCCATCCTCCTCGCAGGGGACATGGAGACTCTACCCAAACAGCGCTGCCTGAGTATCGGCGCGGCAGGCCCCTCCCCAGAGGCAGGCTGAAAAATCAAGAAGCCCACAACCAGGCGCCTGGGTGGGCGCAGTCATTGGCGCCTGTCTCTGGCTTGGGCATGATCCCAGCGTTCAGAAAGGAGTCCTTCATCGGGCTCCTCTGCTGGAGCCTGCTTCTTCCTCTCTCCTCCCCTGCTTCTGTTCCGTTCTTGCTGACTGTCTGTCTCCCTCTCTCAGATAAGTAAATAAATAAAATCTTTAAAGAAGAAGCCCACATCTCTAAGATCCCTATAAAACAAAGGCACGGCCTGGGACCCAGTCAATAATTTTGGGCTCTGGACAACCCAGCAACCTCTCCTCATCAGAATGACAAGAAAGACCCAGCAAAGAAAAGACAGTGTGTCAGTGGCCTCTGCCACAGAAGTAGGATATGGATGTAACCAGAATTATCAGAAATGGAATTCAGAGTAACAATGGTCAAGATAATGAGTAGACTTGAAAAAAGTATTCAGGAAAATATTACTGAGAATATAGAATCTAAGGCGGAAATGAAGACGAATTTGACAGAAATTAAAAATTCTATGAGCCAAATGCAGGCAAGCCAGGTTCTGACGTCCAGAGGTCATGACGGATGAAAAGGAGTTAGTGAATTGGAGGATGGGTTAATAGAGGAAAAAATAAAAATAGAAGATGGTCTTAAAAATCCACACCGAATGTTGGCTACGAGGAGATTACTGACTCGAAGCGATCCAATGTTAGAATCATCGGCATCCCCAAGGGGGTGGAGAAAACAGAGTCTAGAAGAGATATTTGAACAAATTGTAGCTGAAAACTTCCCTAATCTAGCAAGAAACAAAAATTCGTGTCAAGAGGCAGAGAGGACCCCTCCCAAGCTCAACCATGACAGACCTACACCATGTCACGTCATGGAGTGCAGATTAGCAAATATGAGATCCAAGGATACAGTAGAGCGGCCAGGGCAAAGAAATTTCTCACGTACCAAGGCAAAGGCATCAGAATTACGTCAGACCTGTCTACACAGACCTGGAATGAGAGAAAGGGTTGGGGAGCATTTTTAAAAGCTCTTTCAGAGAGAAAAACATGCAGCCAAGGATCCTTTATCCAGCAAGGCTGTCATTCAGAATTGATGGAGAGAAATAAAGACATTTCAAAGTCGCCAGTCACTAGCCAATTTCATAACCACGAAACCAGCTACAGGAGGTATTACGGGGTTCTATAAAAGTAAAAAGGCCCCAGAGTGATACAAAACTATAGAAAGTCACAGCCAATACAAACAAAGACTTTACTGACAACATGGCAGAATTAAAAGCATATCTCTCAGTACTCAGCCTTAACATTAATGGTTTAAATTCTTGCTTTAGCGTCATAGGGTTGCAGATTGGATAAAAGAAATGACCCATCCATTTGCTGTCTACAAGAGACTCATTTGAGCCAAAAGATGCATTCAGACTGAGAGTAAGGGGATGGAGTACCATCTTTCACGCAAATGGACCTCAAAAGAAAGCTGGGTAGCAATTCTCATATCAGATAAATTGGATTTTAAACTACAGACTATAGTTAGAGATGCAGAAGGGCACTATATTATTCGTAAAGAGTATTCAACAAGTGGATATGACAATTATAAATATATATACCCCAACAGAACAACAAGATACACAAGCCAACTCTTAACCAGAATAAAGAGACATATAGATAAAAATACATTAATAGTAGGGGACCTCAACACTCCACTCTCCAGAAATAGACAAGAACACCCTGGCAAAACTAAGCAAAAGAATCAAAACTTTGAATGCCACTTTTCGACAAGTTGGACCTCTTAGATATATATAGAACACTACACACAGAACCAAGAATACTCATTCTATTCTAATGCCCATGGAACATTTTCAAGAATAGACCATGTTCTGGGACACAAACGAGTCTCAGCCGATACCAAAAAAGATTGAAATTATCCCCTGCATATTCTCAGACCACAAGCAGCTCTGAAATTGGAACTCAACCACAAGAGAAAAATTTGGAAGAAACTCAAACACTTGGAGACTAAGAACCATCCTGCTCAGGAATGACTCGATAAACCAGGAAATCAAAAATCAAATTAAACAATTTATGGAGACCAATGAGAATGAAAATACAACAGTCCAAAACCTATGGGATACTGCAAAGAGCAGTCCTAAGGGAAATACATAGCCATCCAAGCCTCACTCAAAAGAATAGAAAAATCTAAAATGCAGTTTTTATATTCTCACCTCAAGAAGGCTGGAACAGCAACAGAGGGGACAGGCCTAATCCACGCACAAGAAGCAGTTGACCAAAATTAAAGCTGAAATCAATCAAGCAGAAACCAGAAGTACAGTAGAGCAGATCAACAGGACTAGAAGCTGGTTCTTGGAAGAATCAATAAAATTGACAGACCACTGGCAAGACTTATCCAAAGAAAGAAAGGACCCAGATTATTAAAATTATGAATGAAAAAGGAGAGGTCTGACGAACACCATTGAAATTGGAAGGATTATTAGAAATTTTTATCAACAGCTATGCCAATAAACTAAGCAATCTGGAAGAGATGGAATCCTTCCTGAAACCTATAAACTACCAAGATTGAAAAAGGAAGAAATTGATTTCTCATAGGCCAATTAATTATATGAAGAAATTGAGTCAGTGATAAACAACCTTCAAATAACAAACTCAGGCCCGGACGGTTTCCTGGGAATTCTACCAAACATTCAAGAAATAATACCTATTCTCCTAAAGCTATTTCAAAAAATAGAAACAGAAGGAAAGCTACCAAACTCATTCTATGAAATTATGTACCTTGATCCCCAAACCAGGCAAAGACCCCCTCAAAAGGAGAATTACAGACCGATTCCTAATGAATATGAACGCCAAAATCCTCAACAAGATACTTGCTAATAGAATCAACAGTTCATTAAAAGGATTATCCTACGATCAAGTGGGATTCATACCTGGGATGCAAGCGTGGTTCAATATTACTTAAATCATTCAGCGTGATACATCATATCAACAAGAAAAGACTCAAGAACCATATGATCCTCTCAATCGATGCGGCTTATTTGACAAAATACAGCATCCTTTCACAGTTAAAACCGCTAGAGTGTAGGAATAGAAGGTACATTTCTCAATCTCATAAAAAGCCATCTATGAAAAGCCTACTGCAAATATTATTCTCAATGGGGAAAAGCTGGAAGCCTTTCCCTTAAGATCAGGAACACGACAAGGATGCCCACTCCTGCATGCCACTATTATTCAACATAGTCCTAGAAGTCCTTGCAAGCAACAATCAGACAACAAAAAGGGATCAAAGAGGTATTCAAATCGGCAAAGAAGAAGTCAAAATGTCTCTCTTCGCAGACGACATGATACTCTATATGGAAAACCCAAAGCCACTCCCAAACTATTAGAAGTTATAAGAGCAATTCAGTAGCATTAGGCGGGATACAAAATCAATGCTCAGAAATAAGAAGTTGCATTTCTGTACACGAATAACGAACGAAGAAAAGAGAAATCAGGGAATCCATCCCATTTACAATAGCACCAAAAACCATACGTTACCTTGGAATTAACTTAACCCAGAGGCGTAAAGGACCTTTACGTTTAGAAACTATAAATCACTCTTAAAGACATTGAGGAGAAGACATAAAAGATGGAAAGATATTCCATGCTCATGGATCGGAAGAATTAACATAGTTAAAATGTCCATGCCACCCAGAGCAATCTACACTTTCAATGCTATCCCGATCAAAATACGAGAAACGTTTCAAAGAACTGGAACAAATAGTCCTTAAATTTGTATGGAACCAGAAAAGGCCCCGAATCTCAGGAACTGCTGAAAAGGAAAAACAAAGCTGGGGCATCACAATGCGGTTTGAGAGCTGTACTACAAAGCTGTGATCACAAAGACAGCATGGTACTGGCACAAAGAAACAGACACATAGACCAATGGAACAGAATAGAGAGCCCAGAAATGGACCCTCAGCTCTTTGGGCAACTAATATTTGATAAAGCAGGAAAAAAACATCCGGTGGGAAAAGACAGTCTCTTCAATAAATGGTGTCTGGGAAAATTGGACAGCTACAGCAAAAGAATGAAACTTGACCACTATCTCACACCATACACAAAAATAAACTCCAAATGGATGAAAGACCTCGATGTGAGACAGGAATCCATCAAAATTCCTAGAGGAGAACATAGGCAGCAACCTCTACGACATCGGCCAAAGCAACCTTTTTCATGATACATCCCCAAAGGCAAGAGAAACAAAAGACAAAATGAATTTATGGGACTTCATCAAGATTAAAAGTTTCTGCACAGCCAAGGAAACAGTCAAGAAAAACTAGAGGCAGCCCACGGAATGGGAGAAGATATTTACCAAATGACACTACAGATAAAGGACTGGTATCCAAGATCTACAAAGAACTTCTCAAACTCAATACCGAGAAACAAATAAACAAATCAAAAAATGGGCAGAAGATATGAACAGACACTTTTCCAATGAAGACATACAAATGGCTAACAGACACGTGAAAAAAATGTTCAAAATCATTAGCCATCAAGAAATTCCAAATCAAAACCACACTGAGATGCCACCTTGCATGAGTAGAATGGCAAAAATAGACAAGGCAAGAAACAACAATTGTTGGAGAGGATGTGGAGAAAGGGGATCCCTCCTACATTGTTGGTGGGAATCTAAAGTTGGTACAGCCCTCTGGAAAACAGTGCTGGAGGTCCCTTAAAAAGTTAAAAAATTGAGCTACCCTATGATCCAGCATTGCACTACTGGGTGTTTACCCCAAAGATACAGACGTGGTGAGAAGAGAAGGGCCATATGCACCCCAATGTTCATAGCAGCAATGTCTAATAGCTAAATCATGGAAGGAGCCGAGATGCCCTGCAACAGATGACTGGATTAAGAAGTTGTAGTCCATATATACAATGGAATATTACTCAGCAATCAGAAAGAATGAGTTCTCAACATTTGCTACAACATGGACGGCACTGGAGGAGATAATGCTTAGTGAAATAAGTCAAACAGAGAAAGACAACTATCATATGATTTCTCTCATCTATGGAACATAAGAACTAGAATGATCAGTAGGGGAAGAAAGGGATAAAGAAAGGGGGGGTAATCAGAAGGGGGAATGAAACATGAGAGACTATGGACTATGAGAAACAAACTGAGGGATACAGAGGGGAGGGGGGTGGGGGAATGGGATAGACCGGTGATGGGTAGTAAGGAGGGCACGTATTGCATGGTGCACTGGGTGTTATACACAACTAATGAATCATCGAGCCTTACATCGAAAACCGGGGATGTACTGTATGGTGACTAACATAATATAATAAAAAAATCATTATTAAAAAAAAAAAAGAAACAAGACAGGGATGTCCACTCTCACCATTATTATTTATCATAGTACTGGAATTCTGAGCCACAGTAATCAGAAAACAGAAAGAAATAAAAGGTATCCAAATCTGCAAGGAAGAAGACAAATTTCTACCATTTGCAGATGACATGATGCTCTATATAGAAAACCCAAAAGACTCCACTGAAAAATTGGTAGAACTGATTTCAGTAAAGTCACAGGATACAAAATCAATATATATATATATATGTATATATATATTGCATTTCCAATGTGGGGCTTGAACTCAAGACCCTGAGATCAAGAGTTGCATGTTCTAACTGACTGTGCTGACCAGGTGCCCCCTTATTTATTTTTTTTAAATATCTGTGCATTTTGTAGTAATATCCTGTTTTCTATACCTGATATTGGTAATTTGTGTCTTCTATCGTTTTTTATTGTATTGCTAGAGGTTTATTGGTTTTATTGATCTTTTCTGAGAAATTGCTTTTCTGTTAATTGTAATATTCTATTGTTTTTCTGTTTTGATTTTATGGAGTTCAGCTCTTACCTTGATTATTTCCTTGTTCTTGCCTTTGGTTTATTTTGCTCTTCTTTTTCTAGTTTCTTTAGTGGAGACTTAGATTATTGATTTATGACTTTTCTTTTTTAATATAATCAATAATATAAATTTTTTTCTAAGCATTGCTTTATAGCTGTATCTCACAAATTTTGGTGTGTTGTTTTCAGCTTACCTTTACTTCAAATATTTTTAAATTTCTCCTGTGGTTTTTCTCTTTGAACCATGCATTATTTAGCAGCGTGTTAAATTTTGAACTGGATGGAGATTCTAACTTTGTATCTCTTTTTGAGATTTCTAGTTTAAATACACCATAGTCACATGACATAGTTTGCATGATTTCAGTTCTTATAATTGTGTTAAGGTTTGTTTTATGATCTAGAATATGGTCTATGTTGGTGAATGTTCCATGTGCCCATTACATGAATGTGAATTCTGCTATTGTTGATGGAGTGTTATATAACTGTCAATTAGATTCAGTTGTTTGGTTGCGTCACTCAGTTCTTTTTTATTCTTCCTGACTTTATGTCTACTAGTTCTATCACTAAGAGGAGTGTTGAAGTCTTTAGCTATAATTATGGATTTGTCTGTTTCTCTTTTTGGTTCTGTTCATTTTTGCTTCATGTTTTTCAATGTCTATAATTAGGTGCATATGTATTTAGGACTGTTATGACTTCTTGGGGAATTGACCTATTCATCAATATGTGATATGTTTTTATCTTTTAATTTTGTTTGCTCTAAAGTTTACTTTGATATTAATATAAGCACATCAATTCTCTTTGATTCGTGTTTGTACAGTATATCTTTTGCCTTTAACATACCTATATCGTTATATTTAAAATGACTTTCTTGTAGACAGTATGTAGTAAAGTATTGTAGTAAACCATTTTCATGTTTACAAATGATTTCTGCCTTTTAATTGCTGTATTTAGATCATTTACATTTGATGTAATTTTTGATATGTTTGCCTTTAAGTCCATACTGTTTATCATTTTCAGCCATTTTGATTATTTGTACTTTCAGTGTTCCATTTTAATTTTTATGTTGTGATTTTAACAATATCTTAGTATAATTATTTTATTGGTTAACCTAGGGATTATGAACTACAAACTTAACTTTGCACAGTCTATTTAAAGTGAATATTTTACCACTTTGATGAGCACTATGTAATGTATAAAATTGATGAATCACTATGTTGTACATCAGAAACTAATATAACATTGTATGTCCACTATACTACAGTTATAAAAATTAAAATAAAAAAGAAAGCCTGCTGATACTATTTCCTTTTCTCCTTCCCCCTCTATACTATATATTTTTAAACAAATTTATTGAGATATAATTGACATATAACATTGTATATGTTTATGGTGTACAACATTGATTTGATACACACATATTGTGAATGATAGCCAGTGTGGCTTTAGCTTACACTTCCATCATCTCACATAATTACCATTTCCTTTTTGTGTTGAGAACATTTAATATCTACTTTCTTAGCAACTTTCAAGTATATAATATAGTATTTCCATATATAATCACCACTAGATCACTCAGATTTATTCATTTTAAAACTGAAAGTTTTTACACTTTGGCCAATATCTCTCCATTTCCCCCATCACTTAGTCACTGGTAACCATCATTCTACTCTGTTTTTATGAGTTTGACTTTTTAAGATTCCACATATAGTGATTTTTTTCAGTATTTATCTTTCTCAGTCTGACTTATTCTATTAGCATAATGGCCTCAAGCTCCACCCATGTTGTTGCAAATGGCAGGATTTCCTTCTTTCATATATTCATATATACATATATGAATGAATGTGTATGTATGGTATATATAAAAATATACATCAAATCTTTTTGCTCCATTCATCTACTGATGGACACTTAGATTTTTCCCATATCTTGGTTATTGTGAATAATGCTGCAATTAGTATGTGAGTGCAGATATCTCTCAACATCTAATTATATTTCCTATGGTATGTACCCAGAAATGGGATTGCTGAATCATATGGTAGTTCTATTTTTAATATTTTGAGGAACCTTATGCCATTTTCTATAGTGGTGTACCAATTTACATTCCCAACAGCAGAAAACAGGGGTTTCCTTTTCTCTATATCCTCTTTAACACTTATGTCTTGTCTTTATCATAAAAGTCATTCTAATAGATGTGAGATGATATCTCATTGTGGTTTTGATTGGAATTTCCTGATGATTGGTGATGTTAAACATCTTTTTATGCACTTGTGACCATTTGTGTGTCTTTGGAAAAATGTCTATTTAGTTCCCCTATTTTTTGTCAAATCTTTTTCTTGCTACTGAGTGTATAAATTTTTTTAAATATATATTTTGAATATTACACACTTATCAGGTATACAATTTGGAAATATTTTCTCTTATTAGATATGTTGCCTTTTCATTTTGTTAGTTTCTCTTGCTGTGCAGAAGCTTTTTAGTTTAAGGTAGTGCCACTTGTTGATTTTTGCTTTTCTTATTTGTTCTTTTCGTGTCATATCCAAAAAGTATTACCAAGACTGATGTCAAGGAACTTTCCTCCCATGTTTTCTTCTAGTAGTTTTATGGTGTCAAGTCTTATGTTTAAGTCTTTAATCCATTTAGAATTAAGTTTTGTGAGTAGTGTAAAATAAGGGTCTAATTTCATTCTTCTACCTGTGCTTTTCTAGTTATCCCAATACTATTACTGAAGAGACCTTTTTTCCCCATTGAGTACTCTTGGCTCCTTTCTCAAATATTAGTTGATTGTGTATATGAGGGTTTATTCCTGGACTCTCGATTCTGTTTCATTAGTTCATGTGTCTATAAGCTAGTACTATATTATTTTGCTTACTATAGCTTCATGTTATAGCTTGAAATCAAGTGTGATACCTCTAACTTTGTTCTTTTTTTCTCATGATTGCTTTGATTATTTGGGGTCTTTTTCATCCCATACAAATTTTAGGATCTTTTTTTTTTTTTTTTGGTTTCTATGAAAATGCCACTGGAATTTTGATAAGAATTGCATTAGATTTGCAGATCATTTTGGGTAGAATGAACATTTTAACACTATTAATTCTTCTAATATGGTATATCTTTCCATTTATTTCTGTTTTCTTCAATTTCTTTAATTAAGACTTATAATTGTCAGTGTAGATTTTTCCCTTCTTATTTAAATTTATTCCTAAATATTTCATTTTTTGGACATTATTATGAATCGATTGTTTCCTTCTTTTTTTGGTATTTCATTGTTAGTGTATAGAAACTCATCTGATTTCTATATGTTGATTTTGTATCCTGCAATTTTACTGAATTCATTGACTAATTTTAACAGGGTTTTTTGGAGTCTTTAGATATCATTACAAGATCATATATCGGCAAACAAAGACAATTTTAATTCTTTAATGATTTGGATGCCTTTTATTTCTGTTTCTTGCCTAATTGCTCTCACTGGGAATCCCAGTACTATGGTAAGTAAAAATGTTGAGAGTGGGCACCTTTGCCTTGTTACATATCTTGTAAAATTTAAAAAGACTGAAATTATACCAAATGTCTTTTCCAACCACAATGGTATGAAACTAGAAATATATGACAGGAGTAAAGCTGGAAAATTTACAAATATGTAGACGTTAAACAACATACGTCTGAGCAGCCAATAAGTCAAAGAAGAAATCAAATAGGAACTCAAAAAATATCTTGAAATGAATGAAAATGGAAATACAATACATCAAAACTGAGGGAGGCAAGATGGGGGAAGAGTAGGGGACCTTGTTCATCTGGTCCCTCGAATTTAGCTGGATATCTATCAAACCATCTGAACACCCATGAAATCAGCCTGAGATGTAAGAAAGTATATCTGGAACTCTACAAGCAGAATAGACTGCTTTTTGCAAGGTAGGAGGTTCAGAGTCATGAATCTGTTGGGAAACATTGGAAGATAAGTGGAGCAGGGAGGGAGCCTCCATAAGCTGGCTACTGGAAAGTAATATAACACCAGAGTGTATAATTGGAACCCTTAGAAATCTTCTCCAATGAGAGACGTCCCTTTCTGAAAGGGGCTCAGGGGATGAAAAGGGCAGAATTATAGGTGGGCCATTGTGGTCTCAGGGTCCCAGGAGACACAGAATAAATGCAGGTGCCTGAACCAATAGAGTGCCCAAGCCGTGGAGCAGGGAAACTGGTTATGGCCAGTGAACCCAGGAGGGACTTTCAGCTCTGGTCACTATTAATCATGAACTGAGTCAGTCAGGAGACCACTCTTTGCCTGAGCACCCTAACAAGGACTGGACCATGTGGGCCATTTACCATCCCCTGGGATGGGTGAAACAGCTGCACCCACCACTGGGAAACAGCTCTCAGGGTGGTGGTGGCCCTAGAAAGAACAGTAAGCTGGCACCTAGCCATGGCCTAGGAGCAGCAGAGCAGGGTAAGTGTGGGAGCCCAGAACTGCTCACAGTCCCAAGGACAGAAGGGTAGTAACGCTCAGGGGTTCCTGAGACTCCCCCTGGGAGGATTTCAGAGGGCGTGCACAACAAGAGTCTGTGGAGTTTGGCACATACAAAAGTGAAAACTGTCCCAGAGGGTTTATTGAAGAAGGGTGACCACAAGGGTGACCTGAGAGCTCTGGGCCAGAGATCCAGGCAAGGCCATTTTTGCTCTGACCCTCTGAAGAGGCATGGAAAGCCTTCAGGGAACAAAAAGCCACACAGACGACCAGCTTACATTGAGCCCATCCCCCCTGACAAGGGGTGGGGCAACTCCACCCAAGCAAAGACACCTGAGAAGCAGCACAGCAGGCCCCTCCCCCAGAAGACAGATTGGAAGAACAGGTGAAGTACAACTGTATGGATCCCCACAAAACTGTAAAACTCCAGGACCAGAGAAAAATATTATATTGAACGCCAGGTATTTCTTCATGACTCGTTTATCTTTCAGTCTAAAATTTTCCATTTCTTTTTTTTTTTACATTTTTCCCATTTCAATTAGATTTTCATTTTACCAACCTATGTTTTTAAGTTACTTTTTAACTTTTATGATTTACATCTACATTTTATAGAAATACGTTTCACTTTAGTCATTTTTTCACTCTATTCAATTTTATTTTTATATATATGTAAGTTTTGCTTTCTTTGCAATTTTGGGATGTAGGTCCTCTAACACAGAGACCAAAATTCAGCCAGGAACAAGTGGATCTCCCTGCTTTGTCCACCGAGTAATATTATACTCTCATCCCCCACCCCTGCCTTTTGTTTTGTTTTGGTTTGGTTTGCTTTTTCTGTTATGGTTTCTGACAGCTTTGGATTTGTCTAGGGTGTACTTTGCTTGGGTCATGGTTGATACGTTGGACTCTGCTCATTTGCTCACTCATCCTTCTCTGGGCAAAATAGCTAGAAGGAGGAGTTCACAACAAAAGAAAGAACCAGAGGCAATGTTATCTGCCACAGAGCTAATTAATATGGATATAAGTAAGATGTCAGAGATGGAATTCAGGATAGCAATTAAAAAATTAATAGTTAGGCTTGAAAAAAGCATAAATGACAATACACAATCCCTTAGGGTGGAAATTAGATCCAATCAGGCTGAACTTAAAAATGCTATGAATAAGATACAATCTAAAATGGATGCTCTAACAGCAAGGGTATATGAGGCAGAAGAGAGAATAAGTGATCTAGAGGATAGGCTGATGGAAAGGAAGAAAGTTGGGGAAAAGAGAGAAAGACAACTAATAGCCCATGAAGAAAGGCTTTGAGAATTTAATGATGCCTTGAAACAAAGCAATATCAGAATTATTGGGGTGTCTAAGGGGTTGGAGAGAGATAACTAGAAGGTATATTTAAGCAAATCATAGGTGAGAACTTCCCTAATCTGGGGAAGGAAACAAACATTCATGTCCAAGAGGCAGAGAGAACCCTTCCCAAAATCAATTAAAATAGATCAACACCCCGACATATAATAATGAAGTTTGCAAATCTTAGAGAAAAAGAAGCTATCTTAAGAACAGCTAGGGAGAGGAGGTTCCTTACATACAGAGGGAGGAATATCAGAATAACATCAAACCAATCCACAGAAACATGGCAGGCTAGAAAGGGCTGGCAAGATATATTCAGGGTACTAAATGAGAAGAACATGCAGCCAAGAATACTTTATCCAGCAAGGCTATCATTCAGAATGGATGGACAGATAAAGAGCTTTCAGGACAGACAGAAACTGAAAGAATATATGACCACCAAGCCAGCCCTGCAAGAACTATTAAGGGATTAATACAGTAAGTGAAGAGATACCCCAAGAGTAACATACACCAGAAAGAAAGAGAGACAGTCTACAAAAACAGGGATTTTACAGGCAATACTATGGAACTAAATTAACATTTTTCAATGCTTACTCTGAATGTAAATGGGCTAAATGCTCCAACCAAAAGACACAGGGTATCACATTGGATAAAAAAGCAAAGACCATCCATATGCTGTCTATAAGAGACTCATTTTAGACCTAAAGACACCTCCAGATTGAAAGTGACAGGGTGGAGAATAATTTACCATGCTAATGGTCCTCAAAAGAAAGCTGGGGTAGCAATCCTATCAGACAAATTAGATTTTAAACCAAAGACTATAGTAAGAGATGTAGAGGGACTCTATACCATACTTAAAAGGTATATCCAACAAGAAGATCTAACAATTGTAAATATTTATGCCTCCAACATGGGAGCAGACAATAAAACCAATTAATAACAAAAGTAAAGAAACACATTAATAATAATATATTAATAGTAGGGGACTTCAATACCCCACTCACAGCAATGGAAAGATAATCTAAGCAGAAGATGAACAAAGAAATAAGGGCTTTGAATGACACACTGGACCAAATGAACTTCACAGATATATACAGAACATTCAATCCTAAAACAACACAATACTCATTCTTCTCGAGTTCACATAGAACTTTCTCCAGAATAGATCACATACTGGGCCACAAAGCAGGTCTCAACCAATACCAAAAGATTGAGATTATTCCCTGCATATTTTCAGACCACAATGTTTTGAAACTGGAACTCAATCACAAGAAGACATTTGGAAGTAACTGAAACAATTGGAGGTTAAAGAACATCTTGCTAAAGAATGACTGGGTCAACCCGGAAATTAGAGAAGAACTTAAAAAATTCATGGAAACTAATGAGAGTGAAAATATCAGTTCAAAACCTCTGGGATACAGCAAAGGCAGTCCTAAGAGGGAAGTACATAGCAATACAAGCCTCTGTCAAAAAATTAGAAAAATCCCAAATTCACAAGCTAACCTTACACCTAAGGACCTGGAGAAAACAGCAAATAAAGCCTAAACCAAGTAGAAGAAGAGAAATAATAAAGATTAGAGCAGAAATCAATGAAATGGAAACCAGAAGAACAGTAGAACAGATCAATGAAACTAGAAGCTGGTTCTTTGAAAGAATTTATAAGATCAATAAACCTCTAGCCAGACTTATCCAAAAGAAAAGAGGAAGGACCCAAATTAACAAAGTCATAAGTGAAAGGGATGAGATCATGACCAATACCAAGGAAATATAGACAATTGTAAGAACATATTATGAGCAACTATATGCCAACAATTTGGCATTCTGGAAGAAATGGATGCATTCCTGGAAACTTATAAACTACCAAGACTGAAACAGGAAGAGGTAGAAAAATCTGAAAAGACCAATAACCAGCAAGGAAATTGAAGCAGTAATCAAAAATCTCCCAACAATCAAGAGTTCAGGGCCAGATGGTTTCCCAGGGGAATTCTACCAAACATTCAAAGAAGAATTAATACCTATTCTACAGAAGCTGTTTCAAAAAATAGACATGGAAGGAAAACTTCCAAACTCATTCTATGAGGCCAGCATTACCTTGATCTCAAAAACAAAGACCCCGTCAAAAAGGAGAATTACAGACCAATATCCCTGATGAACATGGATGCCAAAATACTCACCAAAATGTTAGTCAATAGGTTCCAACAGTACATCAAAATGATTATTTACCATGACCAGGTGGTATTTATTCCTGGGATGTAAGGGTGGTTCAACATTCACAAATTAATCAACATGATAGAACACATTAATAAAAGAAAAGACAAGAAGCATCTGATCCTCTCAATTGATGCAGAAAAAGCATTTGACAAAATACAGCATCCTTTCTTGATTAAAACTCTTCAAAGTGTAGGGATAGAGGGAACATACATACCTCAATATCTATGAAAAGCCCACAGTCAATATCATTCTCAATGGGAAAAACAGATCTTTTCCCTTAAGGTCAGGAACACAACAGGATGGCCACTCTCACCACTATTGTTCAACATAGTACTAGAAGTCCTAGCCTCAGCAATCAGACAACAAAAATAAATAAAAGGCATTCAAATTGGCAAAGAAGAAGTGTAACTCTCTCTCTTCGCAGATGACATGATATTGTATATGGAAAATCCAAAGCACTCCACCCCCAAATTGCTAGAACTCATACATCAATTCAGCAATGTGGCAGGATACAATGCACAGAAATCAGTTGCATTTATGTACACTAACAATGTGACTGAAAAAAAAAAGGAATTAAGGAATCAATCCCATTTACAATAGCACCAAAACCCATAAGAACTTATCAAACTCAACACCCAAAAAACAAATAATCCACTCAAGAAATGGGCAGACGACATGAACAGACACTTCTTCAAAGAGGACATACAAATGGCTAACAGACACGTGAAAGAATGTTCTACATCACTAGCCCTCAGGGAAACACAAATCAAAATCACAATGAGATACCACCTTACACCAGTTAGAATGGCTAAAATTAACAAGGCAGGGAATAACAAGTGTTGGTAAGAATGTGGAGAAAGGGGAACCCTCTTACACTTTTGGTGGGAATTCAAGCTGGTGCAGACACTCTGGAAAACAGTATGGAGTTTCCTCAAGACGTTAAACATAGAGCTACTCTACAACCCAGCAACTGCGCTACTGGGTATTTACCCCAAAGATACAGATGTAGTGAAAAGAAGGGGCACATGCATCCTAATGTTCATAGCAGCAATGTGCACAATAGCCAAACTTTGGAAGGAACCAAGATATCCTTCAACAGATGAATGAATAAAGAAGATGTGGTTCATATATAAAATGGAATATTACTCAGCCATCAGAAAGGATGAATACATGCCATTTGCATTATCATGGATTAAACTGGAGGGTATTATGTTAAGTGAAATAAGTCGATCAGAGGAAGACAAATATTATATGGTTTCACTCATATGTGGAATATAAGAAATAGCACAGAGGACCATAGGGGGAGGGAGGGAAAACTGAATGGGAAGAAATCAGAGAGGGAGACAAACCATGACAGACTCTTGACTACAGATACAAACTGAGGGTTGAGGAAGGGAGGGTGTTGCGGGGTTGGGGTAACGGCGATGGGCATTAAGGAGGGCATGTGATATGAGAACTGGGTGTTATGCAACAAATGATTGATTGAACACTACATCAAAAAACTAATGATGTACTATATGTTGGCTAATTGAATTTAAATAAAAGAAAAAAAAAATCCCCAAAACGCACAATATGTCAAAACCTATGGTTTGCTGCAAAAGAAGTTCTAAAAGGGGAGTATGCGATAGCCTTTACTGCATAGGAAAGAGATCTCAAATAACAACCCAATTTTACATTTCAAGGAGCAAAAACAAAACAAAACTAAGATCAAAGTAACAAAAGGAAGGAAATAACAAGATCAGAGCAGAAACAAATGAAAATGAGACCTGGAAAACAATAGAAAAGATCAACAAGCTTGGAGTTGCTTTTTTGAAAATATAAACAAAATTGACAAATTTTTAGCTACATTAAGAAGACATAAATAAATAAAATGAGAAATGAAAGAAGAAATATTGCAAGTGATACTGATGAAGTTGTAGAATATAGGTGAGGTTCAGTGGGGTGGAGTCTGGAGCCAAAGACCAAGAAAGAATTCTTGAGGCATCTTTGGTGCAAAATCAGTGGTTTATTAAAACACGGGGGCAGGACCCGTGGGCAGAAAGAGCTGCTGCCCCGGGTTGTAAGAGGTGGCTGACTATATACCATGGGGTTGGGGGAGGTGAGGAAGAAGGGAGGCTGAGAAAGCACTTTCATATGTCAAAGAAGACTCGCAGGACACTGGAGGCCCCACCACCGTCAAGCCAAGGCTGTCCACACTATCACTGTGTCCTTATCAATGAGCTGCAGTTACTTTCCTATGTCAAAGAAGACTCACAGGATATTGGAGGCCCCACTATTGTCAAGCCAAGGCTGTTTACACTATCACTGTGTCCCTATCAATGAGCTGCAGGTCCTTTCCTTAGTTTTAGGGCAGCCAGGAGTGCCAAGGAATGTTGCATACATGGGGGGGGGGGTTTGCAGGGTGTTAGCTTCTGCTTTGTCTTCAGCCAGCCTTCTATTCCCTCATCAATACTACAGAAACACAAAGGATCATAAAAGACTAACCTGAGCAGTTATACGCAAATTGGATAACCTAGAAGAAATGGATAAATTTCTAGAAACATACAACTTACCAAGACTGAATCAGGAAGAAACAGAAAATGTAAACAAGTAACAAGTGAGGAGATTGAATCAGTAATCAAAAACCTCCCTAATAATCATTGACCACTACATCAAAAACTAATGATGTACTATATGTGGGCCAATTGAACATAATAATAATAAAAAAATAAACACAAATTCAAAACAAAGAAACAAACAAACAAACAAACAAAAAACCCTGTCCCAACAATGAAAAGCCCAGGACCAGATAGATGGTTTCCCCAGTGAATCTTATCAAAAATTTAAAGAAGAATTAACACCAATCCTTCCCAAACTCTTCCAAAATACTGAAGAAAAGGGAACACTCCTGATCTCACTTCATGAGGCCAATATTATCCTGATTCCAAGGCCATATAAAGACACTACAAAAAGAAAACTACAGGTCAATATTTCTAGATATGTCTCCTGAGACAAGGGAAATGAAAGCAAAAATAAATTATTGGGACTGCATCAAAATAAAAAAGCTTCTGTACAACAAGGAAACAACTAAACTAAAAGGCAGTCTACAGAATGGGAGAAGACACATCTGTAATGACATATCTTATAAAAGGTTAGTATCCAAAATATATAACGTACTGATACAACTCAGTATTCAAAAACAAATAATCTAAGAAATGGGCAGAAGATATGAACAGACATTTCTCCAAAGAAGACATCCAGATGGCCAACAGACACATGAATAGATGTTCAACATTGCTCATCAGCAAGGAAATGCAGATCAAAACTACAATAAGATTTAGCCTCATACCAATCAGAATGGCTAAAACCAAAAACTCAAGAGACAGCAAATGTTGGTGAGGATATGTAGAAAAAGGAACCGAGTCACACTGTTGGGAATGCAAACTGGTGCAGCCACTCTGGATAACAGTATGAAGATTCCTCAAAAAGTTAAAAATAGAACTACCCTATGATTCAGCAATTTCACTACTAGGTATCTGCCCAAAGGATACAAAAATACTGATTCAAAGGGACACATGTACCCGAATGTTTTGGCTGAATTATCTACAATAGCCTAATTATGGAAGAGGGCCCAAATGAATTGATAAAGAAGAAGTGGTATACACACACACACACACACACACACACACACACACACACACACTAGAATATTACTCAGCTGTAGAAAAATGAAATTTGCCATTTGCAGTTATATGGATGGAGCTAGAGAGTATAATAATATAGTATTAAAATGGTATAATATAGTATATTCAAATGGAGAGGAAGAATGACATGTGCTTATGCTATTACTTGGAGTGGGTTCCTTATTATCTCTTTAAATTTCTGTAGGATTCATTGTGATGTACCATTCTTTATTTCTGATATTGGTAATTTGTATCTTGCCTCTCCTTTTTCTTGCTGAGTCTGTGTAGAATTTTATCACTTTTATTGATCCTTTCAAATAATTGGCTTGCTGTATAATTGATTTTTCTCTTTTTTCTGCTTTTTTTCATTCATTTCCCCCTTCTTTTCATTATTTCTTCCCTCTGCATGTTTTGGGTTATCTACTCTTCCTTTTCTAGTTCCTTAGAAAGCTTAGATAACTTAGATTTGAGATTTTCCTTTCTAATGTAAGTATTTGATGGTATAAATTTTTGTTCTAAGCACTGCTTTAATAGCATCTGATAAATTTTGATCGATCATATTTTCAATTTCATTCAGTTCAAAATATGTTAGATTTTTCCTTGTGATTTCCTCTTTGCCCCATAGATTAATTACAAATGTTTAATTTTTGAAGATTTTTAGAAAATCTTTGCTATTGGTTTCTTATTTAATTCCATTATCATCAGAGAAAACATGTTGCATGATTTTAATCCTCTTAAATTTATTGAGACTTGTTTTATGACTCAGAATATAGTTTATTTTTGTGAATATTCCATGTGTATTTGAAAGGAATGTGTATTTTGCTATTGTTTGGTAGAATATTTTATAAATTTTCATTAGGTCAACTTGGTTAATAGTATTGTTCAAGCCACCTATGTCCTTACTGATTATCTGTCTACTTTTTGTGCTAATAATGGCGATTAGAGTGTTGAAATCTCCAGCTGAAATTATTTTTCTTTTCAATATATTGGTTTTTGCTTTATTTATTTTAAATCTATAATTAGGTACATACACTCTTAGGACTGTTATATCTTTTTAATGAATTGACACCTTTGTCATTATAAAATGTCCCTCTTTTATATCCTGGTGATATCCCTAGTGATATTTCTTTTTCTAAAATCTAATCCAGCTTTCTTTTGATTTGCATTTGCATGGTACATCATTGTCTGCTTGCTTTTAACACATCTGTCTCTATATTTGTATTAAGTTCCTCCATATAATTAGGTCTTGTCTAATCAATCTGTATATCTATCTTTCATTTGGAGTATTTAGACAATTTATATGTAATAATTATCAGTGCAGTTTCACTTAAACCTATCATCTTTTTTTATTTCCTTTCTATTTCTCTTTATTCCATTTTTCTTCCTTCTGACTTATTTGGATAATGCGTTTTTTTTTTAACAATTCCACTTTATTTATTCTTTTTTATTAGCTATACCTCTTTTCTATGTTTCTAGTAATGTCGTTGGTGTTTAAAATAGCATTTTATGCTATCACAGTCTATCTCAAATAACATATAATTTTATGTAAGGTATAAAAATCTATAAGGGTATACTTTTATTTCCCTTGCATCCTTTATGCTATTATTTCATACATTTTATTTTTATTTATGTTATCACCCCCACAATACATTGTTTTTTTTTTTACTTTATACAGTCAATTATCTAATAAGGAGATTTAAAATAATAATATATTTTTATTTACCCATATTAGCATTTTGGACTCTTCATTCTTTAGGTGGATATAGATTTCTATCTGATATAATTTTCTTCTGGCTGAAGAACTTCCTATAATATGTCTTGTACTGCAATTTAGTGGTGATGGATTTTCTAACTTTTGCCTAAAAAAGTCATCATTTGGTCTTTTTTTTAAAAAAGTGTTTTATCTTGGTATAGAATTCTAGGTTGACATTTTTTTCCTTGTTTGTTTTCTTCCAGTGCTTTGGAAATGTCTCTTCATTATTTTCTGGATTCCAGGGCTTTGGAATAGAAGTGTGATGTTATTCTTATTTTTGATATTTACGTACACATACATATGTATGTATCTTTTTTCTCTTTTTATGAGATTTTTTTTCATTATCTTTGGTTTTTAGCAATTTGATTATGACATGCCTTTATGTTTCTTCTGCTTGGGATTTTTTGAGCTTCTTGATCTTTGCATTTATGATTTTAATAAAATTTGGAAATACTTTGACCATTACTTTTTAAAATATTTTTTATCCCCCCAATTTTGGGGGGACTCCAATTATGCATATATTGGACTACTTGATATTATTATATAAGTCACTGAAGATATGTTTATCTTTTCATTCTTTTTGTTCTTTATTCTTTATTTTGTATAGTTTCTATTACTATGTCTTCAAGTTCACTTATTTTTTTTCTGCAGTGTAAATTTATCTGTATAATCCAGTGTGTTGCCTCTTTTATTACTAAAGAATATCATCTGGGTTTTTAAAAATATTTTTCCATTCTCTCCTTTGTATGTACATGGTTTCTTTTACCTTCTTGAAAATGTGGAGTATATGTACAGTACCATTTAAAAAGTCTTTGTCTGCTATTTCCATTAATTTCTGTAAATTTTTAGTGTCCTTTGATTTTTTTCTCTTTGTCATGGGTTATATTTCTCTCTTTTTTTTGTAAGCTTAGCAATTTTTGATTGTAACACAATGCTTGCCAGATTTTGTGAATTTTATATTGCTAAGTAGTAAGTATTGTATTTATTTAAAGAGCCTTGGGATATTTTTTCCACCATATGGTTATGTTACATGGAATCAGTTTGATCATTTTGCTTTTCAGCTTTGCTAGTTGGGTATAGAGCTAAGTAAGCCACAATACTAAGGCAATAGTTTTCTGAGGACCATCCTATGATCTATATGTCACAAGATCTTTCTATTCTTGCTGGTGGTAATATAAACTATTGGCAGCTCTACATGGGCTCCAACAATTTTTCAGTCTACTGATTTCCAATGAATCTTGGTAGTGAAATTGGAAATAAGTTTTTATATTCATATTCAAATGTTATGTGTTAAGCACTGACCTAAACATTTTTTTCATTCATCAATCATCTCTTACAGATATCCCTTATCATTATTATTTTGCAATGTGTCTTTATAACTGGTATTCCCATTTATCAGACCAATAAGAAAATGAGTGATGTTGGATTCCTGACTCTTATAGCCACCTTATTCTCTATGGTGTTTCTTGGACAGGATCAGAATTTTGGAAAATACAGTTATTTCTCATTATTTATGGGAGTTAAATTCTATGAAGTTACTGCATACTGAATTAGTGAATATTCAATTACTGCCTCTAGAGGAAATACAGAGCTAAATTCCTGTGAGCCTCTGGCCAGATTTTTGTCAATAGATCAACAAATAATCTTGTTTTATGCATGTTTCAATTTAAAAACACCTAATTTAATAAATGTTATTGATTCATTAATATTGGACCAAAGGTCAATAGCACTATAATTCATACCTGACTGAAGCTTATCTAACACGTGTTTTTTCTACATAAAGCATATCACAGCATTCTTAAGCTTAGTCACACTAGACAGTACCAGTACTGTATTTAGGGGCCATATAAAACTGTGAAATTACCAAAAAAAAACCATAAAAAATGCAAAAAAATGTGGCATTATATATAAAATGGACATTGTTTACAGAATGAAAGCTGAAACAAGAAGGCTGGGTGTCACCTTGTTTGACCTCAGAAGGGAACATGTGTGTGGGACACTCAAATTTTTCACTGCTCTATGCATGCATATGTCTGCAAATGACTGAAAAAGCTCTGTGAATATTGATTTTGGGTTACAAATAAATTTAAGTGAGGGCTCAAATTTGAAAATAGGGTATCTAGAGGCGCCTGGGTGACTCAGTTGTTAGGCGTCTGCCTCCAGCTCAGGGCATGATCCCGGCGTTCTGGGATCGAGCCCCACATCAGGCTCCTCCGCTGGGAGCCTGCTTCTTCCTCTCTCACTCCCCCTGCTTGTGTTCCCTCTCTTGCTGGCTGTCTCTCTGTCAAATAAATAAATAAATAAAATCCTTAAAAAAATAGGGAATCTATAAATGATGGGTATTGACTGTCCTGATATGTGACTCATTTCTTTCCACTTATCTATTCTGACCTAATAATACTTAAAGGATATGCTGCCTGGAAGTTGGCACATTCCCAATCATGTGACTCTTCATAAGATCTATGAAACTCAAGAACTATCTTTATCATAAAAACAATCAAAAGGCCAGGAGGTCATTCTAATCAAGATAAGATTTTGGGGCTTTTATCTCAGAGTTTTATGGTACTCTATTTTGTAGCACAGACTGCTGCTTCTGGTACTGACTAGTTGGACCCACCTTCCCTCAGTCTGTTTATTCTTGACAGAAGGAATATGGTATCCAAATATATTTCATATCCTTTTGGCCCAATTATGCATTTTATTGCCTGTAATCAACCTTTTTTAGTGTGTAAATACGGTGGGTTTTGTTTATGTGTATCATTAGGAAGTGTATGGTCTCATCAGGGCACTTTTTTTCCAATCAACTAGTCAGTTTTACCCTACCTATTAGCCTCTTTCATCTCATGCAATTTTTTAGGTTTACAGAAATTGTCATGTCAGTGATTAAGAAAGGTCACTTTGAAATTTTCTTTTTGGCTTTTTCTGGCTGTGCTGTCACATCACATTAGATTTTTTCATGGATCATGCCATGCATGGTATTGTGAGGATTCTTAGTCTATCATGAAAATAAAGTCCTGTATGTGAAAATAGGGGAAAAAGGGGTGCATTTTGTTGAAAAAATAGGTCAAAGACGTAAAAATCATTATTGGAAGACAAATCCTGAATCTGAGAAACAAAGGCCAGGAAGGGCAGCCTTGACACAGTTTTCAGCAGAAGCTTGTCTTGAGAGGCCAAGGAAGAGATTGTTTCTATAAAAAAGGGACATTTGGGTTTATCTTCTAGCCTTTCAGACAAGGAAAGGAAAATGTGGAGTGCTTCATTTAAACAGAGCTGGTTCCCTTCTGAGCTTAGAGTTCCTTATATCTGGAGCCAAAGCCTCTCAGTGAGCCAGACTCCAGAGGCCTGCACAGGGGCCAGTATCAAAGTGCCTTGGAGGAAGTAGAAGCAGTACAGTGTAAACATATCCAAAGGCTTGAAGAAAACTTTGTGGAAAGTTATTTTTGTGTGCACGTTTCACTTCAAAATATAAATAATTAATAATAATAATAATAATAATAATAATAAATTATATAGTTTGGAATCTACCCTGGTGCGCCATTGATTCTCCTCTAAATGAGGTGTCATTTGTAGATATACTTATTTCTCCCTTCCCCTTTATCTCCAAGATCAATGACATACTTTTGAGTTTCTGAACCTAGATTTCCTTTTTTCTGGTTTTCTCCTTGATCTCTTAGAGTTCACTTTTGACTTTTCTTCCTCATGAAACTTTTTCCTTACATTAAAAAAAAAAAAAGCAACCCTCTTTTGCCCATGTCAAGAGAGTGTTTTCCTGTGCTCATCCTATTTGGTAGTCTGCTGCCCCAGACATCAGCTGCCCTCCCAGGGGTATCCAAATTCATGCTCCTGCAGCATCCATCAAGAGGGAGATCCTGTCCATCAGTGCCTTCTTTTAGTTGCTCCCTTAGAACGCTTAAGGTTATTTTCTCCCCAATCTTGACTTTGTTTTGAATCTTTAAGGCTCTCTCCTTTACCATCTTCAGTATTTCCCTCTCCAGTTTTTCCCATTACTTATAAACAAGCTCAGCTCTACCTGCCCTTGAAAATCACAATAGAAAACCTGGCCTAAATGAGCCCCTAAATTATCTTTGTTATTCTTGCTAGCAACCATCCTGTTTCTTTCTCCTTTTATCTTCATATTTTTAAAAAGAATAACCTACTCTTGTTACTGTGATTTCCTTTATCTGCACTCTATCTTTTGTTCTCATCACTCTAGAGAAACTATTCTAGTCAGGGTCTCTAATGACTTTGAAATAATCAAATATAGTGACTTGTTCCAGTCTTTCACCTTTTCCTTACTCCTTCTTCAACTTTGTCATGGTTAAACCAAACTTCATTGGGTGATATTTTGCAAAGTGTAAAACAAAAAGCATAAACGTTTCCCAGCCCTGCTCTGGATTCCTCATTTCTACTTCCAGAAAGTAATAACTGTAACAGTTTATTATATGACCTTCCAGAAATTTTCTGTGTATAATCAAAACCTTTTAATATAAATAAGTTTGTATTATATACAATTTCTTATGTTGACTGCTTTCTTCACTTAAAAATATGTATTGTAGACCTTTCCATATTGGTATATACAGATTTGCTTCATTTAAAAATAACCGAGCAGTTTTCCCTTGTAAGGATGAATCATAGCTTATTTAACTGGTCTCCCACTGTTGGATGTTTTGGTTATATCCAAATCACAGTGTTGTAGTGAACATGCTTATAAAGCAAATGTATTTGCATTTGATTGCTTGTATAATATATCCGTAGGATAATTTCTGGATTTGGAAATGTTACTGAGCTCCCTCTCTTTTGAAATATGGACAGTTTACATAATAACATAACAAATACCAATGTAATCTCCAGATTAAGAAATGGAACATTTTCCCACCTTATATTCCTCTTCCCTACATTCTCCTCCATCCCCATCCCCCAGATAATAACTGATTTGAATTTTGTAGTAATCATTTTCTTGCTTTTTAAAAAAATAACTACCATATATATGGCATGCTTATACACACATCTTTATATATGTATTTCTAGGTTTTATCTGTTTTCTTTAATCTTTATATAAATTGAATCAGACTTATATGACTTGCTTTTACATTATGTTTGTCTAATTTATCCATGGTGATACACCCAACTCCATCATCTTAGCAGTCTTTCCTCCATTGGCTTTCTATCATCCTGGATATCTTCTTACTTTGTTCGCTTTTCCTCTTTTGTTTTCCTCCCTGATTTTTTTCAGTCATCTCTTCAGTCTGGCTGTTCTCTGAGTTTTAGTCCACTGTGCTCTGTTCTTCATCTCAATTTCCACTAAGTGACCTTTTTTTTTTTAAAGATTTTATTTATTTGTCAGAGAGAGAGAGACAGCCAGTGAGAGAGGGAACACAAGCAGGGGGAGTGGGAGAGGAAGAAGCAGGCTCCCAGCAGAGCAGGGAGCCTGATGCGGGGCTTGATCCCAGGACCCTGGGATCATGCCCTGGGTCTAAGGCAGATGCTTAATGACTGAGCCACCCAGGCGCCCCATTCCACTAAGTGACCTTAACCCTCTTTTATATCTTCTATTCTTATTCACGTGGATGACTCCCAGAACTATGTTTCTGCCTATAACCTTTTTGCTGAGCTCTAGCCTATCATCTTCAATATTTTTACGTGTGTATCTTGCTATAGTACCTTAAATTATATTGGAATCAAATAGCCTTTAGTAGATATGATTATATTTTAATTCCAGACCCCATGCTAGATGCTAAAGATTCAGGGAAGAATAAGACATGGTCCTGCATTTTGATACAAAAACACAGATGTACAAACTTGAATAAAAATTCACATGAGTTTATTGCATTTTCCTAGATTCCTTCTGCCTCTGTAACACCATCATTTTCCTCCTCACCCAGACTCATTCAATTACCTTAGCCTTTCTTTTCCCTAAGACTTCTTACTCTTTGGTTTTTGATCTTTTCCTCTTGCTCCACATAATGATTCAGTTACCACATTTATTCATTTCTTCCCTTTTGTGTATAACCTTCCTCTTTTTTTCCCTTAAAACCACTCTACAAAGATCTCCTCTCTTCACGCTGAGGCTCTTACAAATTTTTTTTCAACCTCAAATGCATTCTGCAAGTTGTACACTGTTTAAGCTTTCCAATATTCAGCTCTTAGTATTGTTGTTACTCATCCACTCAAAAAAGCTTCAATAGTTGTCTGGTGCTTATTAAATAAGGTCTAAATTCCATTGTACTACATTTAGTCTGACCCAAAGCTCTCTCTTCAAACTTCTCTCCTGTCACTGATTTCCTGTGGAGGATTTGCAAACTCAAATGACCATAAGCAGTAGGAAGGTAATGCAAATTAGTGAATCTGGCTAAGTGAGGACTGTGGTGAACTGGGGAGCAAATTTTCCACCTACGATGTACAGCTTGTGGTTAAACTTAAGCTGATTATTGCTATGTGGTAATTGCAATTACAGTGTTGCCACAGTTTTCATTTTTTCAAAAGAAGCCAGAAATTCAGATTTTTATGTAAAATCTTTGCATTTTTAGATGTTGGCCACTAATAAAACCCTGTTTTGTCAAAAGAACGTGTGGCTGAGGGCTGCCAATTTATGGCTTCTGCCCTAGGTAAACTCTAGCCAGGCTGATTCACCATTTGGATTCTAACCTCTATTTTGCCTGCCTAAAATGTCTTCAGCCATTCTCTCAGCTTATCAGAATCTATTATAACATTGCTCTTTTGGGAAACTTTCCCTGGCTAGAAAATCTGATTTCTTAGGGCACTTATTATGTCTTTTAATAATTTGGCATTTAAAAATGCCATTTATTGGTTGAGTTTTTCTTTCCTGTTCCTATGTTTCTTAGAACAATTTTATGATTATACAGATAATATAATTAATTACAAAATTTTTTAAATGCATAATAAATTATCCAATGTAACTAATGACTTTGTGCTACCACTAAACAAAAATATTGTAAACAGCATTATATACCCTTATTTCTTTCTAGGCACTGTGAAAGCTCTCTATTTATCTCTCCCGTTATCTCTATCTCTCTCCATCTATCTCCAAGTTACCTTTCCTAAGGCTTGTACCAGTTTACATTCCTATAAACAAATGTATGAGAATACTCTTTCCCCATCACTGTTTTTAAAAATATTTTTTAAATTTATTTTTTTAATTCCAGTATAATTAACCTACAATGTTATATAGTTTCAGGTGTATGATATAATGACTCAACAATTCTATATATTACCTGGTGCTCATCATGATAAGTGTACTATTTAAAAAAAAATTGTTTTAGAGAGAATGCACATGTGAGTGGAGGTGGGGAGAGGGGCAGAGGGAGAGGGAAAGAGAGAATCTTAAGCAGGCTCCATCTTTGACCCTGAGATCATGACCTGAGCCAAAATCAAGAGTTGGACACTTAACTGACTGAGCCACCCAGCTGCCAAATGATAAGTGTACTCTTAAACACCTTCACCTATTTCAGACATATCCCCACTTACCTCCCCTCTGGCAACAACTAGTTTGATCTCTATATCTAAGAATGTGCTTTTGTTTATCATTTTTTCTTTGTTTTGTTTCTTAAATTCCACATATCAGTGAAATCATATATTACTTGTCTTTCTTTGATCGACTTATTACACTTAACATTATACCCCCCAGATTCAGCCACATTGTTGCAAATGGCAAGATTTTATTCTTTTACATGGCTTAGTAATATTCCATTATAGTCATATATATATTCCATAATATATATTATAATATATATTCCATAATATATAATATTCCATTATATTCATATATATATATATATATCTCTCAAAGGACACATAGGTTGCTCCATATCTTGCCTATTGCCTCTATATAATATATATATATTCTAAATATAATATATATTATAATATATTATATAACATATAAATTAATACATTAAATAAAATATTATAGGTATTATATTAATATATTATATATAATATATTATACTATATAATATATATTCCATAATATATAATATTCCATTATAGTCATATATACATATGACATATATATATATATATATA
>NW_024423319.1:47110254-47183760 GCF_017311325.1 Ursus maritimus
GACCCAAAGCTCTCTCTTCAAACTTCTCTCCTGTCACTGATTTCCTGTGGAGGATTTGCAAACTCAAATGACCATAAGCAGTAGGAAGGTAATGCAAATTAGTGAATCTGGCTAAGTGAGGACTGTGGTGAACTGGGGAGCAAATTTTCCACCTACGATGTACAGCTTGTGGTTAAACTTAAGCTGATTATTGCTATGTGGTAATTGCAATTACAGTGTTGCCACAGTTTTCATTTTTTCAAAAGAAGCCAGAAATTCAGATTTTTATGTAAAATCTTTGCATTTTTAGATGTTGGCCACTAATAAAACCCTGTTTTGTCAAAAGAACGTGTGGCTGAGGGCTGCCAATTTATGGCTTCTGCCCTAGGTAAACTCTAGCCAGGCTGATTCACCATTTGGATTCTAACCTCTATTTTGCCTGCCTAAAATGTCTTCAGCCATTCTCTCAGCTTATCAGAATCTATTATAACATTGCTCTTTTGGGAAACTTTCCCTGGCTAGAAAATCTGATTTCTTAGGGCACTTATTATGTCTTTTAATAATTTGGCATTTAAAAATGCCATTTATTGGTTGAGTTTTTCTTTCCTGTTCCTATGTTTCTTAGAACAATTTTATGATTATACAGATAATATAATTAATTACAAAATTTTTTAAATGCATAATAAATTATCCAATGTAACTAATGACTTTGTGCTACCACTAAACAAAAATATTGTAAACAGCATTATATACCCTTATTTCTTTCTAGGCACTGTGAAAGCTCTCTATTTATCTCTCCCGTTATCTCTATCTCTCTCCATCTATCTCCAAGTTACCTTTCCTAAGGCTTGTACCAGTTTACATTCCTATAAACAAATGTATGAGAATACTCTTTCCCCATCACTGTTTTTAAAAATATTTTTTAAATTTATTTTTTTAATTCCAGTATAATTAACCTACAATGTTATATAGTTTCAGGTGTATGATATAATGACTCAACAATTCTATATATTACCTGGTGCTCATCATGATAAGTGTACTATTTAAAAAAAAATTGTTTTAGAGAGAATGCACATGTGAGTGGAGGTGGGGAGAGGGGCAGAGGGAGAGGGGGGCAGAGGGAGAGGGAAAGAGAGAATCTTAAGCAGGCTCCATCTTTGACCCTGAGATCATGACCTGAGCCAAAATCAAGAGTTGGACACTTAACTGACTGAGCCACCCAGCTGCCAAATGATAAGTGTACTCTTAAACACCTTCACCTATTTCAGACATATCCCCACTTACCTCCCCTCTGGCAACAACTAGTTTGATCTCTATATCTAAGAATGTGCTTTTGTTTATCATTTTTTCTTTGTTTTGTTTCTTAAATTCCACATATCAGTGAAATCATATATTACTTGTCTTTCTTTGATCGACTTATTACACTTAACATTATACCCCCCAGATTCAGCCACATTGTTGCAAATGGCAAGATTTTATTCTTTTACATGGCTTAGTAATATTCCATTATAGTCATATATATATTCCATCCATGTTGTTGCAAATGGCAAGAACTCATTCTTTTTTATAGCTGAGTAATATTCCATTGTATATAAATTCTATATCTTTTTTATCCATTCATCTAGAGAGAGAGACATAGGTTGCTCCATATCTTGCCTATTGTCAATAGTGCTACAGTAAACATAAGAGTGCATATATCTTTTTGAATTAGTGTTTTAGTATTCTTTGGGTAAATACCCAGTAGTTAGATTACTGGATCATATGGTAATTCTATTTGTAATTTTTTGAGAAGCCTCCATACTGTTTTCCACAGCAGGTGTACCGGGTGCATTTCAACCAACAGTGCATGAGGGTTCCTTTTACTTCAGATCCTCACTGATACTTGTTGTTTCTTGTGTTTTTTTTTTATTTTAGCCATTCTGACAGGTGTGAAATGATAGCTCATTGTGTTTTTGATTTGCATTTCCCTGATGATGAGTGATGTTGGGCATCTTTTCATGTATCTGTTGGCCATTTGTGTATCTTCTTTGGAAAAAAAAATGTCTATTCATGTCTTCTGCCTATTTTTAATTGGATTATTTGTTTTTCTGGTGTTAAGTTGTTTAAGTTTTTATATATTTTGGATACTACCCCTTATCAGATATATCATTTGGAAATATCTTCTCCCATTCAGTGTGTTGTCCTTTTGTTTTGTTGATGGTTTCCTTCACTGTATGAAAGATTTTTATTTTTGTGTCATCCCAATAGTTTAATTTTATTTTTGTTTCCCTTGCCTCAGGAGACATATCTAGAAAAATGTTTCTACAGCTGATACCAAAGAGATTACTGCTGATGTTTTCTTCTAGGAATTTTATGGTTTCAGGTCTCACATTTAAGTCTTTAATCCATTTGACTTTATTTTTGTGTATGGTATAAGAAAGTGGTCCAGTTTCATTCTTTTACATATAGCTGTCCAGTTTTCCTTAACTTTGTTGAAGAAATTTTTTTCCCATTGTATACTCTTGTCTCATTTGTCATAGATTACTTGACAATATAATCATGGTTTTATTTCTGGGGTCTCTATTCTGTTCCCTTGATCTATGTGCCTATTTTTGTGCCAGTACCATGCTGATTTGATTAATACAGCTGTGTAGTATATCTTGAAATGGGGGGTTGTGATAACTCTAGTTATGTCTTTGACAAAACTTTGAATGACTTTAGTTGTTCAGGGTTCCACACAAATTTTAGGATTATTTGTTCTAGTTCTGTGAAAAATGCTGTTGCTATTTTGATAAGGATTACGTTAAATTTGTAGATTGTTTTGTGTAGTATGGACATTTTAACAATATTTATTCTTCTAATCCATTATCATAGAATCTCTTTCTATTTGTGTCATCTTCAATTTTTTTTCATCAATTTTCTGTAGTTTTCAGAATACAGGTCTTTCACTACCTTGGTTAAGTTTATTCTTGGGTATTTTATTATAAAACAATGGGATTATTTTCTTAATTTCTCTTTCTACTACTTCATTATTAGTGTATAGAAAAGCAACAGATTTCTGTATACTGATTTTGTGTCCTGTGATGTTATTGGATTCATCTATCACTTCTAGGTTTTTTTGATGGAGTCTTTAAGGTTTTCTATTTATTGTATCATGTCATCTGCAACTAGTGAAAGTTTTATTTCTTCTGTACCTATTTGGATGCCTTGTATTCCTTTTCTTGTCTAATTGCTGTGGCTAGGGCTTCTAGTACTATGTTGAATAAAAGTGGTAACGGTAGACACACTTGTATCAATCCTGACCTTAGGGGGATAGCTCTCAGTATTTCATCATTGAGTATAATGTTTGTTGTGGGATTTTCGTATATGGCCTTTATTATGTTGAGGTATGTTTCTTCTAAACCTACTTTGTTGAGAGATTTTTTTTATCATAAATGGATGTTGTACTTTGTTAAATGCTTTTTATGCATCTATTGAAATGATCATATGGTTCTTATACTTTCTCTTATTGATATGCTGTATCACTAAGATTAGATAAGTCTAGTTGATTTGAGAATACTGAACAACCTAGGACAGCAAGAATGAATCCCACTTGATCAAGGTGAATGATTTTTTAATGTATTATTGGAATTGGTTTGCTAATATTTTGTTGAAGATTTTTGCATCTATATTCATCAGAGATATTAGCCTGTAGTTTTATTTTTCTTTTTTTTTTAAATAGTGTCTTTGTCTGTTTTTGGGATCAGGATAATGCTGGCCTTGTAGAATGAATTTGCAAGTTTTCCTTCTTTTTCTATTTTTGGAGTAGTTTGAGAAGAATGGGTATTAACTCTTCTTTAAATGTTTTGTAGAATTCTCTTATGAAGCCATCTGGTCTTGGCTTTCATTTGTTGGGAGGTTTTGATTACTAATGCAATATTCTTGCTAGTAGTTAACCTATTCATATTTTATATTTCTTCATAATTCAGTCTTGGAATATTGTTTGTTTTTAGGAAATTAACCATTTCTTCTAGGTTGTCCAATTTGTTGGCACATAAGTTTTCATAATATTCTCTTATAATCCTTTGTGTTTCAGTGGTGTTGGTTGTTAATTCTCCTCTTTCATTTCTGATTTTGTTGAGTCCTCTCTCTTTTTATTTTGATCAGTCTGGCTAAAGCTTTATTAATTTTGTTGATCTTTTCAAAGAACCAGCTCCTGGTTTAATTGACTTGTTCTATTGTGTTTTTAGTCTCTATTTCCTACATTCATGCTCTAATCTTTATTATTTCCTTTCTTCTATTGGCTTTGGTCTTTCTTTGTTCTTCACTTTCTTTAAGTGTAGGGTTCTTTCTTTCGGTGTAAAGTAGGTTGTTTGAGGTTTTTCTTGATTCGTGGGGTAGGCCTCTATTGCTATATTTTCCCCTCTTAGATCAGCTTTTTTTGAATCCCAAAGATTTTGGACCATTATGTTTTCATTTTTATTTGTCTCAAGATTTTTTTTGGCTATAGCATCAATATACTTCTTATTTTGTACTAAATGAAATGAAAAGAAAAATTTTTAATGGACAATGTTCTGTTTGTGCTGCTTTCAAATGGGTGATACATTTTATCTGGTGATCATATTATCATATTATCCATATTATCATATTATCTAGATCAGTCTTAGATAATACTTAGTAACCCAAAACTGAATAAAAGTTATTTATTCTAATGCCTGTGTGATTTAGAGATTATTTTTTTTCCGGACTAGACTTATCTAATCTTAGTGTGAGTAACTCAATTATTCAAATCCATTAGGCTGTTGGAATTTTGATAGTGCCTTTTTATTATACATTTGCCTGAATATCAGCAAATTTGGATACTTTTCTATATTTATCAGCCATTTGTGTCTCTTATTTTGTAAATTATCTGATGATATTCTCTGCCCATGAATCTATTAAGATTTTTATAATTGCTTTTATTTATTCAAATGAGCTATTTATATATTAAGATCATTTGTCCTTTAAAATATTTTTAAATATTGCAGCTTGTTTGAAAATTTTTCCATAATCCTTTTCAATGGAAAAATTAAAATATTTTTCATGTTGTTAAATCTATTCAATCTTTTCCAGTTTGGTTCCTTCTATTTTTCTTAAGCTCAGTAAGTTCTGTCTCATTCTGAGAATAGGTTAATATTGCCATATTTTCTTCTAGTTAAAAACATTTAATAATACTTGTCTTTAATCCATTCAGTTGGTGTATGAAGCAAAGTTTTAAAGGGATTTTTTTTCCTGACATAACATATTCTGTCTTTAGAAAATAAACCTTGCTTTTCCCACACATTTTTTATGTTATTTTGGTCATTTATTTAATTCTTATGTATCTTAGCTCTAGAGTTTAAATCTATTTGTATGCTTCTTTTTGTCGTTGATATGACTGTCTGCTTTTACATCAGGCCCAAATTATTTTCATTATTACAGTGTTGGAGTGTGTTTTACTAAACAGTAAAATAAATCTTCTGGCATTATTATTTTTTCTCCAAAATTTAGATATTTTTATATACATGCCTCAAAGAGATTTTTGGCTGTTTGGGGACAAAAGTATGCCCTATTCATCTATTTATTACCCCTGCTAACATTTTGGCCAGTATAGTGCCTTGCACAATTAATTTTGATTCAATTTTTTATACTGCACATTTTATAGGTCCTAAGGTTTTTTTTTTAAGATTTTATTTTATTTATTTACTTGACAGAGAGAGAGACAGCCAGCGAGAGAGGGAACACAAGCAGGGGGAGTAAGAGAGGAAGAAGCAGGCTCCCAGCGGAGGAGCCTGATGTGGGGCTCGATCCCAGGACTCTGGGATCACACCCTGAGCTGAAGGCAGATGCTTAACGACTGAGTCACCCAGGCTCCCCTAAGTTTTTGTTTTTATACTTGTGTTCTGAATACCCAAATCCATCTCTGCACCTTAGGATCTTTGATATTCAGCCTCATAATATAAAGGTGTTTCTTAAACACTTCTTATTTTTTAGTCTGAGTGCTCTTTTGGACTCTAGGAGCTCTGGTTTTCTGGAGTGCCTTTTTCTTCCAATGTCATGTCACACATTTAATAAGTATTAATTTTGTGCAGACTCTTCTAGTGGGGAACAGACTAATATCCTGGCAAAATGGAACCTATTATGTATTAACTGAGACTTGACATTTCTTTTTTTCTTTCTTCCTCTCTACTATCAACTGTTAACTTTACCTCCAGATATTCGGACTCTTCTTAAATGCTGCCTTTTTTTCCCTCTTCTTTTCTTATCTTAGTTACAGTACTTACTAAATCTAGACACTCATTTATTTATTTATAGGTTTACCCATCCATTTCACTTTAATCCCACTGCTAAACTCATGGGCTATCATTTCGTTGTCCCTGACCACGAGCCCCAGAGTTATTGCTTTTGGCCTTCTTGTAATGTACAGTTCATTTTATACAATGTGTAAATGGTAGTAGCTCAGATCACTACCTTCCTCTAAGAAATTCACTAAGCTTCTTTCTTAAATTATACTAGGGTTTGGTGTACCTTCTACTTGTAGGCTCTTTCAGTATCTGCCTATGAAAATCAGATAAAAGTTCATTTACCCGGGGCGCCTGGGTGGCACAGCGGTTAAAGCGTCTGCCTTCGGCTCAGGGCGTGATCCCGGCGTTCTGGGATCGAGCCCCACATCAGGCTCCTCTGCTATGAGCCTGCTTCTTCCTCTCCCACTCCCCCTGCTTGTGTTCCCTCTCTCGCTGGCTGTCTCTATCTCTGTCAAATAAATAAATAAAATCTTTAAAAAAAAAAAAAGTTCATTTACCAATAAGGCACAGTTGCGGAAAAGTATATGGGTACTGCCTTGGCCCTTCTATGTGTATCTGGGAAGGTTGTAGTAGGCTCACTAGCAGAGAATGATGCCTCCTTCTTCCATCTGTCAGAAGTAGAGTTACCCAAATACTGTTTCATGTACAGTCAGTTCCTGTATCTTTGGCACTACACAGAGACAGCCCCTATAGCCATAGGAATGGCAGAGGAATGGCTGATCTATACATTTCTAGGTTGCCTGTCACTATTTTGACAGATATCAGTGAGAAAAACTCAAAATGACCTTGATAAATTAGGAAAAAATATCTTACCACAATAATGAAAGATAAAAGGATGGACTATCACAGGGAGATGAAAACCCAAATTCACAAAAACAAAGTTTAAAAAGACTGGCTAGTCCCAAGCATCACAAAGATCTGAGAGTTATAGTTGATTTCAAACTAAATAAAAACAAGGGATATAGTGCCATGCTGAAAAAATCAAAATGTTAAATGTATGAAGTGATTTTTTTATTAGATTGAGGAATCCAACTTTAAGGAAAGTGCATATAAAATAATTATTACTTATAATCATCAGTAATTGTTTTACATTGAACAAAGCCCTTTTATGTACCTTATACATTTATTTCATCCTGAAAATGACCCTATGGATTATTTATTATTGTAATCCTCATTTAACGGAAGATAAAACAGACTCAGGAAAGTTAAATTAAATGCTTAAGGGAATACAGGAAGATCTGGGCTTAAACTCAGGTCTTTTGACTTCAAATGTGATGTGATTCCTCTACACCATGGTGCCTCCTAAGGAAAAATAACTAGAGGAAGATTACTTATACTAAACAAATTTAATTTTAAAATTATTTGGCTACTCTTCAAATAAATAATAATAATAATAATGATAATAATAATAATAAGATGCTCTGGTGAACTTTATATGGAAATGGATTTGTGAAAACTCAATTTACAACCAATTTTTTGGAAGGATAAATGGAAGTACATTTACACACAGTTATCAATGTGTATAAGATAAAGATTCTGATCTTGATTATATAAAGGGAAGTGTGTGTATTAGCATTGTGATTCTGACCTTGATCATCCCATTGAAATAGATATGGAGATAGTAGTAGTCAAAGAAACTGCGGCTTACAGATTGGAAAAATTGTTCATATGGATAGGAAAGAATTTGGGGTGGTTTAATTAGTAAGAGACAAAAAGAGCTAATTTTGGCCTTTGTAGGAAAGGTTTTATGAATAGAAAGCTACTAAGTTCTTTTCTCTACTCCCAGATGGAGAACTATGAAATCTGCTTCATTTATTCATTCATTCAAATTTTTCTTTTTTTTTAAGATTTTATTTTATTTATTTGACAGAGGAAGAGAGACAGCCAGTGAGAGAGGGAACACAAGCAGGGGGAGTGGGAGAGGAAGAAGCAGGTTCCCAGCGGAGGAGCCTGATGTGGGGCTCGATCCCAGAATGCCGGGATCACGCCCTGAGCCGAAGGCAGACGCTTAACGACTGAGCCACCCAGGCGCCCCTCAAATTTTTCTTTCAAATTTCTAATACGTGCTAGTCACTCTGCCAGGCTTAGGGGACACAAAAATAAGTAGAATATTGCCATTGCCCTCAAGGGCGCTCTGTTGGGGTAGTGGCAGATGTATAAACAACAGCATTACTATATATCATAATAAAAGTGTGTGCCCAGAATGCTTTAGGGTTAGGGGGCTAATTTAGTCTAGGTGTGTCAGGGAATGGTTCAGAGAAAGTTTTTTTTAGCTGATTTTGAAGCTTGAATAGAACCTTCCTTGCTTAAATTGAAGCAGGGAGGATTTCAGTTAGACTTTAGGAAGAACTTTAAAATATTAGATTAAGAACTATAATGTCCCATTAAAGGAGGTAAGAATTTTTTTTTTACCTCAGGAAGATTTAGAGGTAAAAGATAATCTTCCCCAAAGTAGGGGAATGTACCACATGATCCTTTAAGTAAGACCTCTTATAGCTCTGGTGTTTTTCTGATAAATTAGGGACTAATCCTGCATGCCCCAAAATTTACAAAATCAGGCAACAGACATGATGGGAATCATGCAGTCCACCTAAAAGTAATTCAATAAAAATGTTTCTATTCCCTTTATGCTCAATTTTTATGTGAATTTGTATTTGGAGAAAATTAAGTGTGTTTGTTGTAAGCAGATGTTCATGTGCTCTCATCTACGCAGTAGTAGGAAACAGTAAAAGGAGACAGTGCTGGATATGAGGCAGTGAGATTGAACAGTGTGGATGGTACCAATGCACTTTCTGGAAAAGAAAAATAAAATTGTTGCCTCCCGGTGAATTTCTTTTGAAAACAAATATGTGGTTGTTTTAGAAAAACCAAGATAATCAATCTGGATGAATGCATCAAAATAGAGGCTTATAAGGATCACTCTCATCTGAGGATCTTGAATCTCAGAATAAGTTGGTATCAAGGATCAGCTTGTTTTAGGAGTGGATTTTCTATACTTATTAAATCTACTAGAAGTAACACAGTATAATGATTAAGAGTATAGAACCAGACTGCCTGGGTTTAAATGCTTGTTCTTACTAACAATTGTGCAATCTTGGGTAAGATTTTTCACCTCCTTGTGTTTCATTTCTTTCATCTATAAAATGGAGATGATGATCAAGAAAACTATCTACTTTATAGGGTTGTTTGAGGATTAAATAAGTAAATACACATAGGAAAATTAGAGTACTACTTGGAAAATGGTAAGTGCCATATAATATGAGCCCAGCATTTTATAGTTTTCAAAATCTTCCCTGAGAACCTTGTGAGAAGCACTATGCAGATTATATCAACCCCATTTGATAGATGAGGTTAAAGGCTCAAAGGTGATGAGTAGCTTGCTCCAGGTCAAGCAGAGGCAGCTCTTGGATCAGGCCTTCATGCCTCATTCTGTACTCTTCCCATTTGGTCATACTTGTCATTGGGCCCACATTTCTTCCTAGAATTTCCTTAGGGAACTGAGAAAAATAATCATGTTTGCCTGCATATAAAAATTTCCAACTTAGCCCCTTAAAACATCACACATTTATTATCTCATTGTTTTAATGGGTTAGGAGACTGTGCACAACTTAGCTGGATCCTTACTCAGAGTCTCACAAAGCTGCAGTCAAGGTGTCAGCTAGGCTGCATTCTCATCTTGAGGATCAACTAAGGAAGGATCTGCTTCCAATCTCATTCAGGTTGTTGGTGGAATCTAGTACCTTGTGGCCACGGAACTCATGGCAGCTTCCTTCTTCAAAGGCTGCAATGGAGAGAGTTTCTGCTGCTTGGAGTCTCCCATTTCATATAAGGCCTAGTCCTGATTTTAAGGGGCTCACCTTATTAAGTCAGGTCCAACAAGGATAATCTCCCTTTGATCAATTAAAAGTCAATTAGGCACCTTAATTACTTCTGAGAAATTTTTTCACCTTTGCCCTATTATATAACAGAATCATAGAAAGGAGTGACATCCCATCACCTCTGACATATTTTATTGATTAGAAGCAGTTTGCAGGTTTTGCCCCCCACCCACTCAATGGGAGGGTATTGCACAAGGGATTACACATTGGGGGTTACCCTAGGTGTGTCTACCACACAGTCCATTATTTTCAAGCTGCTGATAAGAGAGGACAATAATGTACTTTTAAGCCAGTCAAGTGATTTTAAAAGTCGAAGTCACGACTTGAATCAGAGTATGTATGAATCAATAGCTATCTGTTTGGAAGAACAGATAAAAGTGCCCCCCCCCATTTTACTAGCTTGTCTTTCTCAACAGTTTGCTTTTCTTTTCCATCTAGGTATACTCTCACTAAAGATACCTCACTCCCTGAGCTGCCATTATATACAGACATCCATTCTTTTCACTTTATAAGCAGTGCTAGAGCAGTTAAAAATATGAGCAAATATATTAAGGCCTCCTTCAGTACATACTAATAGAAGATGTAATTTTTTTGGTGAGTTTCCTTCCAATTATGACTAAAAGATAAAAAGCTGAAATTTTCATAGGGTGAAGCCTCAAATATTCCTTTTCATTCTACCACTTTAGTAAAGCCTTACAACATAGAATGTCATGATGGAGATGCCCCTTTTGCTATCTCATCTGTTTGAGTCATTTTTCTGTGTTTTGCATTTGTTTTTTTTTTTTAAGATTTTATTTATTTGAGAGAGAGCAAGCACACACAAGCGGGGGAAGGGCAGAAGGAGTGGGAGAAGAAGACTTCCCACTGAGCAGGGAGCCCAACTCAGGGGTCTATCCCAGGACCCTGGGATCATGACCTGAGCCTGAGCAGAAGGCAGACACTTAACCAACTGAACCACTCAAGTACCCCTGTTTTGCATGTGTTTGAAAGCTCTTTACTGTGTTTGTAAAATGAGCACATATGTTGATTAATAAATAATAAATAAAGAATGGTTGGCCTAGAAGCATTATGATGCCTGAAAATAACTTTCAAGAACCACCAGACTATGCTGTTGTGGTTATTACCTTTCTTCTCGTAGTCTGCCTGTGGATTTCTCTGGCCTATGGGCAAACACCCATGTCCCAAATGCTTGTAGTCTACTACAGTTCTTCTGGAAGTCCACTGTAGGAAATCATGGTAAAACTGGTGCTAGACAATGCAACAATAAGAATGAAAGGTGGGTTGCTTACATCCCCAGATGCGCTTTAGAGAAAAAGCTAAGCCCCCAATTGCTTTCCCCAGTACCTTCTTCTCAGGAGTATAAAGGGAGTGTGCAGTGGCAGCTGCATGAATTAAACAAGATGATCTTGTAAATGCTAGATTGTTTTTTATAAGGATGCCACCAGATATAGTCTGAGTTATAATAGGGAAATTGTTAAAAAGTGCACTTTATATTGTCATGAAAGGCATAGAGGCTCAACAGAAGCTTTAGTCAGGAAAAGTGACAATGGTTCTCTAGTGTTTGGCTTGTGCCATATTTAGTACTCATCGATGGTGAATAAATATTATTTTGCTTTTTATTTAAATGAGGCCTATACAACATATGAAAGAAAAAAGTAAAGAGTGCTGCTAGGCCTAGGGATACTGTCTCCTAGATGTGGGTATGTGGCTCCCTGGAGATTGCCTTACAATTGTTTTTTGCCTGGGCCTTTACACAATATACTCTAAATAAGTGGTTCTTGACTATCTTCCTTTTGACTAAGGGTGGCATAGAATTATAGCAAGGGATATAAGAATATATGTCCAGCAAACATTGCTTATAGAGTGAATAAATAATGTACTTTGGATATCCATGTACTACTGTTTCATAAAAATATATAGATATTGCTATGATGAATAAATGTTTATCCATTTTATTTATGTTTATAAGTGCTGATGAATTTATTGTAGGTTTTTGTTATTGAGCATTTTTTCAATCAAATATCCCAAATATATGCTTCCTGTGTGTGTGTTTGTGTATGAGTGAAAGAGAGAGAAATATATATTTTTTAAGTTTAAAAGAGATCCACAAAGCTTAAAAAATTGGGATCCATTCCTCTAAGTAGTTTATTCTAGTAAGAAGAAATCTTGTCTTCATCTAAATCTCACCTTTTCTAAGCAGCTTCAAAGGGATTGCATACAATAATCCTTCCCCTCCTTTTGGTGACTAAAGCTTATTTCTCTTTAGGCATTGATGCTGGGAAAGACACAATAGTGGCTCCAATAGTAATAATAACTTCCCCTTAAATAACATCTTTTATCTGATGCTCTCTAAATGCTGTATGATGTGATCTCACTGTCACAGGGCAGGGAAATGCACAACCAAGAGATGCTGTAGCTGGGAATAGAATCCAGGTGGGGTAATCCCTCCAACATATGTTCTTCCATTGAGGCCTGCCTATTTCTGAGAGGGTGGGGCTTGTGTATTTCTGAATTAACCCTCCAACTCTACAGGATGTCTTGGAAGCAAAAACTCCAACCATTTGGGTGATTCATCAGGCTGCCACCCATTCACTGTACTTAGAGACTTAAGTAAATTCTTCTGTATCCAGCACAGCTGAAGAAATAGAAAATTAGTAGTCAGTTTATAAAAATCATGCTTCATTTTCCAATGAATTATGATGTGATAAAATACATCCAACAAGAAGATTAGGCTGAAGAAAATTTCTTTCTGTGGAGATTCAGAAGGCATTTTCTAACTGGGACAGGGCCATGAAATCAGCATTATGAATGCCAGTGAACATATTGCTGCAGGTGATCGGTTGTGCAGAGGCCTTCAAGTAAAGAAAGCACGGGCTAACTGAGTAGGTGGCAGGTTTTTTGTATCTATATCTTAGGGGCTTCTGGGCCCAGGGTTATCCCTAGGGAACATGGGGCTTGGGGAAAAATCAGAATGTGTATCTTTTTTAAAAATCATTTGATGGTGGACAAAATCAGGTTGAAATTAACATTTATGTTGCCTTTAGGGAGGTGAGTTGTGGTGGGAAGGAAATGAAATAAGGGCAGTCAGAAGCAGGATCTTGAGAGAGGTCAAGACCACTTTTATGTTTTGAGCTTTTTGGCATAGAAAAAGTGTATAGAAGTCAAAAGAAGAGGGTTATAAAAATAAGCATAGGTTGTCAACAGCTTTTCTAAAAAATATCTAATTTATTAGAATAGTGCCCATCACTGGTCTGTCTGTCCCTCTCTCCCTGTCTCTTTCTCTTTCTTCTGTCTCATAGCACAGGGTCCTCTCTGTTTGCAAATCTCAATACACATCATTCAGCAAAGGGCAAGCCCCTTCTCTACTGTGTTATTTCATCTCTATCAGAATTGGAATTAGACCTACTAAAGGTCACAGAGGGAAAAAAAATCTGTTGAATTTAAATAGACATAGAGCAATTTAGGCCACAAATGTAATACTTAAAGTAATTTGGTCCAGACAGAAAACACTTGTCCATGTTGTGAATCCAGATGGGGGAAGTTGACAGTCTCAGGAGAGCCATAGCAGTGTCCCACAATAAGGATTAAGAAGACCAATTATCTCAGAAGCCAAATCTTCTGAAGTAAATTGTCTGAGGAATCGACCTTTGAAATGCTCAAGATCTAGTGCAGTTTGCTTGAAAACGTTTCACCCTGGATACTTCAGAATCTCATTTCCACTTTTGTTATTCTCTCCTCTCTCTCTAGCTTTAATGATTATAAAGGAGACATATTTATCACATCAAATATATTAAATTTTAACACCCAAAAAGTCAGTTCATTTCAAGTGTGTTTTTTCGAATGACTATAGCTGCTTGAAAGACAAACCAAGTGGGGTCTGGGGAGGTGGCTGGGGGAGGGGAGGTTGAGTCATTGGCAGGGAAACTGGGAAAGGAAATGCAAAAAGCCTGTTAGATATTAAGGAAGGCACGTACTGCATGGAGCACTGGATGTTATAGGCACACGATGAATCATGGAACGCTACATCAAAAACTAAGGATGTACTCTAAGGTGACTAACATGTACTGTAAGGTGACTAACACAACATAATAAAAAATATATTAAAAAAAAAAGCCTGTCAGAGCTGGGCCTGATCTTTCTAAGCAGCCAGACTTTCCAGAGGTGACCTCTGTACTCCAACAAGTTGTCTGGAGTCCACATGACAATTTCAGGTATGATCAGAAATCAGGTGCCTGCTAAACTGATGAAAAAAGTGGAGAGTAGAAGAGTATTTTTAAAGTTTTTGTCAGTGCACAAACGATATAATGAAAACAAAAACATAGGAATAAAAAATCACTCACAGTATCACTACATAATGTATCAACTTTAAATGTGACCTTTATGTATATACTTAAATTTACAAAGTTGTAGAAATAATGGAGATACTTTTATCTGCTCTGTTCTTTATGTAATATTATAAATGGTTTGTCATGTAGTTATATGTTTCTCATAATATGGGTCATAGTGGCTGAACAATATTCTTTTAGGGCAATATATCATGATTTAGCTAGTCTATCATGGGTCACTTAGGTCGTTACTAAATTTTTGCTATTATAAAGAATGTTGTAATGAATATCTTGTTGCGTATAGTTTTTGTAACTTCTTGAATTCTTTCTTCACTTAAATTCCTGGCAGTTTAACCACTGGGTGAAAGTTTCTAAACATTTAAATTTTTCACAAAAAATATTGCCAAACTGATTTCCAAAAACATAAATAATTTACTAATTTCATCACAACCTTGCCAGGAAACTGGAAAAAACTAAATTAAATTGGTAAAAATGTTACCTCATTATAGTTTTAAGTTAAACTTTTCTGATTGTTTTGAAGATTGGACATATTCCCGTATATTTGTTACATTTTCTCTTGTGAGTACTGCCTCATTTTTTTTATGTTAGCCATTTATCTATTGGGGACTTGTAATTTTTCTAATTAAAATCCTGAGTAATTTAAGTAATGTAGAAATTATATCCCTGTCATATTTTTTAATCAGGTTTTGTTCTTACATTTGAGATACTTTCTTAAACAGAAGAGAAAATGTGTGAAATGAACATGATTTTATCTTGAATCGTCATTCAGAGTGACTCTTCATTGGTAGCATCTGTATTTTAGTGTAAAGGCTGCAGGACTCAACATCGAAAAGAATATAATGGAAAAAAGGATTTTAATTTGGGAATCAAAGAGAAAATAAAATTCAAATCAGGGGCAATATGTGGTTGATTTTCTTAGTTTGGTTTAAAATCCTAAAAATTTTATATCAGTCCTTTTTGTGTCATAGTAATGTTAATTTAATGGGGCCACAATTTGGTGAACAGTAAAGCTGAATTGCAGGGAGTAGAGGTGTTCTAATCATAGCATCTTCCACAGCATGTGAAAAACTACTACAATTGCCCTAAAGCCAGTCTCTAACTCTTTAAGCCTGTGACCTTGAATCTGACTTACTGTGTAAGGGGAATCATGCAAGATGATTCTCTGGTTTGTTTTTTTCAGGCAAATCCTAAAATAGGCCCTGTCTTTACAAATTTTTTATTGCATTTCCAACACTTTTATATTTGTATCAGGACTTGGTCAATCTCCAAAAAAGGAGAAAAGAAAAAGCCCTAGTTGGAGAATGCTGGACTCGTTCCTGCCAGCCTTAGGAGTATGTAGTTGCTGAAGGAGTTTGTCAAAATTTGTTTCCATTTTTGGGCCTTGTCACTCATTTTAATAGCTCATAGCAGCTATGCTCCACCCTCTTTCACATATTCTGCAATTTTTGAGCATAAGAAAAATAAATTAAGAAAGATTTATAAGGGGAGCGACTGCTGCTGGCAGATGGTGAAATAACTGTCAGGAGAGGGAATAGGTGAATTTAAGAGCAGTTGATTAGAAAAACCTTAGCAGTTGGTATTTGGCATTGCAAAAACATGTTCGCATCTTTTTTTATAATAGAATTTGATTTTAATTGTCTGGTGCAGACTCTTTGATATACTTAGACAACAAATAGACAACATTTTGGTGGGAAAAACAAAACAAAACAAAACAAAGCCATGAGGTTTGGAGCCAGATATCCATGATTTAAATGATGTCAGTTTAGTGGTTATGTGGCCTCAGATAATTAACTTATATGTTGGCATCTTTTATTTCATTTTATTGTCAAAGCTTCTTTTAAAATAAGAAGGACTCCTGAACTGTATATATTTGCTCTTCCTTTGATATTCTGTGGTGACTAACATAATATAATAAAAAAATATTGTTATAAAAATTTTTTTTGTTTAAATTCAATTAGCTAACATATAGTATATCATTAGTTTCAGATGTAGTGTTCAATAATTTATCAGTTGCGTATAACCCCCAGTGCTCATCACATCATGTGCATTAACCCATCACCCAATTACCCCATTCCCCCACCCACCACCCACCTCCCTTTCCACAACCCTCAGTTTGTTTCTTATAGTTAAGAGTCTCTCATGGTTTTTTTTTTTCTCTCTCTCTCTGATGACTTCCCATTCAGTTTTCCCTCCCTTCCCTTATGATCCTCTGAACTGTTTCTTATATTCCACGTATGAGTGAAACCGTGTGATAATTGTCTTTCTCTGTTTGACTTATTTCGCTTGGCACAATACCCTCCAGTTCTATCCACATCAATGTAAATGGTAAGTATTCATCCTTTCTGATGGTTGAGTAATATTCCATTGCATATATACCACATCTTTATCCATTCATCTGCTGATGGACATCCCAGCTCTTTCCACAGTTTGGCTGTTGTGGACATTGCTGCTATTTTCATTGTTTTCTTGAAACATTTATTTTACTGTCCTCTTTCCTGTAATTCACAGATCTTGTCACCTGTATCTCTTAACATGCTTGAATTCCACCCACATTTCTCCTTTTGTACTTCTAGTCCTAAATTTATCTCTCCAGTTCAGGGCTCTCTACTGAGCTTGGAGTGTATGCATCTAGCTCTTTCTATATTTCCACTGAATATTTCAGAGGTCCTTTAAATTAATCCTACCCCTACCCAAGCTCACAATCTTCTGTAAACCTGGTCCTTTTCCAGTGTACCCAATCTCTTACATCTAGTGCAAGCCGGAAACCTTAACATCATTTCTGAATCTTTCCACTCTGACATTTCATAGCCAATTACCAAGTCTTGCTAATTATACTTTTTAAAATATCTCAAATCCAATATTTTTTTTCTTATTCTTTTTATTGTATCTATATGAGATGATGGATGTTAACTAAACCTACTATGGAATCCTTTTACAACATATGTAAATCAAACCATCATGCTGTACACCTTAAGCTTATACAGTAATGTATGCCAATTCTTTCTCAATAAAACTGGGGAAAAACATACACGAATATCCCCTATTTTTATTTTGTGGGCACTGCAAGTATCCAATATTTTTAATCCATTTCTGCTATCACTTTCTTATTCCATGTCTCCCTCATGTCTTACATTGGCTATAGTAAATAGCTAATATAATTCCCTACCTCTAGTCTTTCCTCCTTCCAACCAAAACCAGCATGGCTTTTCAAAAAGGTAAATATTATCATTTCACTCTCCTGCTTAAGAATCTTTGATGGCTCCCCATTGTCTTTGGCATGGTTTTAAAAACCTGCTTCCTGATTTTCTTTTTGGCCTCATTTTCTACAAAATTCTTTATGCATCCTATGATACAGCCACACTCAATTGCTGTCTGTACTCCAAGTATACTGTACATCCTCATACCTCCATGCCTTCTTTCTTCTTTGGACTAACTGACCAAATTCTAAGTAGCCTTTAAGATTCAGCTCAAAGGTCACCTCCTTTATAAAATAGTCTCAATTACCCTACCCTCCTGAACTCCTTCCTCACCCCTAACCCCCACGAGGTTAGACATTTCCTTTTCATTACTTCTATAGCAGATTGTACATAATTGAATATAGCATATATCCCACAACATTTGAATGTTATACCATTCTATTTTCTACACTAGATGGGACATCTTTGAGGACAGAGATAATATTTATTTTATATTCTCTCCACACGGTAAGGTCTGTATATATGTTTGTTGAATGAAGAATGAATAATATACTTTATCCTTTTTAGCCACATTTTCTCTTCATTCTTTTAATTAATTTTTAGGCTTTGGAATTTCCATTTTTCCCCCAGTGGAACTTAGTCCTCAAGACCATGATTATCGTACCCTTTTAATTCCCCTTCCTTTAAAAAAGACTCTATGATACATTTTATAGCTATAGCTTAACTACTTTTTATGTATAAAGCTTAGCCAATAGACTCTAAAAATGTTTCATGATGACAGTTTAACACATTCAAAGATCAGGTAATGCTGTGTTTCCTCACCTATTTGCTATTCTTTTGGGTAGAGATCTTTTCTGCTGCACCAGAATTATAAATCCCTGTTTGTTTTTAAAACATTCTGCAAGACTCTTCCTCAGTCTTGTCTTACTCTATTTCTTGTTGCTTCTTAATTTTTTAATGTCTTCATAAATCCATCAAGTTTTACTTTATGAGTATGATATCTGATGATTCTTTGTACAAAACTTTCCTGATTGTACTTTTTTTTTATCTTGACCTTTAGCTTCCATCACTTTCTTTACCACATTCTTTTTGCTTTCTTTTTTATTTTTTTATCATGGGAAAGGTTTTAATAAGCATATTGCACATTTATTTTTTATTTTTTATAGTTTTTATTTTGTTATATTAGTCACCATACAGTACATCCCCAGTTTTTTGTTTGTTTGTTTGTTTGTTTGTTTGTTTTGGTAGAAATTTATCTTTCATGTTTTTATTCAATGTACCCGTAGAGAGCAAAAGAAGTCATGTTCCTATTTAACAGCCTCACTTGTCTACTTTTCCAGCATTTTCTTTTTTTAAATGTTTTTTTATTATATTATGTTTGTCACCATACAGTACATCCCTGGTTTCTGATGTAAAGTTCGATGATTCATTAGTTGCGTATAACACCCAGTGCACCATGCAATAACATCCCCAGTTTTTGAAGCAATGGTCCATGATTCATTATTTGCATATAAGAGCATTTATGGAACATAAGAAATAGGAAGATCGGTAGGAGAAGGAAGGGAAGAATGAAGGGGGGGGTAAACAGAAGGGGGAATGAACCATGAGAGACTGTGGACTCTGGGAAGCAAACTGAGGGCTTCAGAGGGGAAGGGGGTGGGGGATTGGGATAGGCCAGTGATGGGTATTAAAGAGGGCACATATTGCATGATGCACTGGGTGTTATACGCAAATAATGATTCATGGAACATTGCATCTTTTTGCTTTCTTATATATCCTTTCTGTATCTTTTTTAAATGATTTTATTTATTTAATTGAGAGAGAGAGAGAGAGAGAGAGCAAGTGAGCAGGGGGGAGGGGCGGAGGGAGAAGCAGGGTCTGACAAGGGGCTGGATACCAGGACTCTGGGATCATGACCTGAGCCCAAGGCAGATGCTTAACCAATTGAGCCACCCAGGTGCCCCTTCTTTCTGTATCTTTGACCTGCTACGAATTCTGTACTTCTTTCCTTCTGAGAGCTATTTCCTTTCCTACCTATTTTTTCTTATGGGCTGGTTCCACATAAAGCTGGTCCCCAACTTAAGATTGTTTGATGTATGATTTTTTGACTTTATGATGGTGCAAGAGAAATACGTATTCAGTAGAAACCATACTTGGAATTTCAATCTTTTCCCAGGCTAGTGATATGTGGTACAATCCTCTCTTATGATGCTGGGAAGCAGCAGTGAGCCACAGCTCCCAGTCAGCCATGTGATCATAAGGGTAAATGACCAATACTCTTATCATTCTGGACCCGTACAACCATTCTGTTTTTCACTTTCGGTAAAGTATTTAATAAATTACATAAGATATTTAATACTTTATTATAAAATAGGCTTTGTGTTAAATGATTTACCCAACTGTAGACTAATCTAAGTGTTCTGGGAACCTTTAAAGTAAACTAGGCTAAGCTATGATGTTTGGTAGGTTATGTATATTAAATGCATTTTTGACTTATAATTTTAACTTATGATGGGTTTATCAGGATCTAACCCTGTTTTAAGTCGAGGAAGATTTGTGTGGTGAGGTCCATCTATCTCTTTCATTTGGTATTCCTTTGTGCCCCTCCTACCCAGCCCCACACATATAAATTTCTTCATGTGCTTTCTTCCTTTTTTCCTTTGTGTAATTTTAGTCTCTTATAAAGCAATGGAAACCCATCACATTTCATCAGATGTTCTGCTTGCTCATCTGTAGTCATTGTGTTTCCTTGTCTTTGCTTGTTCCATTGTCCTTATTTCTCTCTCTATTTCTTGCAGAAGTCCCCTTCTTTATCTTGCATTCACTGGCTGTTCAGTGTTAGTTTATCTTTCATTCCCAAACTCTTGCAATAGACCCAATTTATTAAACCACTTGATATATGATACAGGATCATAACAAACCAATAGAATAAGGAATAGATTATTTTGTGATGTTGAGAAAACTGGCTATTTGAAAAAAAGCCTCACCTCCCATCATGCACTAAAATAAACTCTAGATTAATTCATTAGCTAAGTGAAAAAAATGAAATCATAAATGGCTAGAATAAAATATAAACAAAAATGTAACTGATAACTAGATGGGGATAACTTCCAATCCATAAAAGCAATGAAGAAATCACCAAGTAAAAGTTTACTATATTTATGTGTATGTTGTATTTCCTATACAACAAAAAGAGTAAAAATAATAGCACAGTCATAAAACAAGTTAAAAATATTTCCAATAAATATGACCAAAATTAATGTTCTTGATATAGTTAACTAACAAGAATGTAACAAGAACGACACTTTGTTGGCAAAACATGCAAACAAAACAGTTTACAAAAGAAATTAACATCAAATATAGTAATTAAAGAAATGTAACCTCAGTAATATTTCTCATGTAGTACTGGTATAGATAAAGTGAGATGGATATTTTCATATTTTGGGAGGTGTGCAAGCATCCTTTCTGAAAAGCAATCTCTGTGTGTGTGCATACACATATGTATATGTAACACACAACATTTATGAAACCGTAAAATGTTCACATTACAACCTTTTGAGAATGTATCCTAGAAAAATCAAACTATATATAGACAAGAAAAGCCCACAGCAGCATTATTTATAATGATACAAAGTTGGATAACTAAATATCTACCAACAGGGAGATGTTTATTTACATCCAAAAATGGAATATAATGCAGCTATTAATAGCCATGTTTTCAAAAAACATTCACTTCCTGGGAAGATATTAATATAATAGGTAATAAAATGCAGATATGCAACTACACGTGCAAACTTATACTAATTTAAAAAAGATACACCTTGTGAAAGGAGTCCAGTACATACATCAAAGTGTTGGTGATGGTGAGGTTATAGGTAATTTTAATTATAGAAGTATTTCCCAATAACTTTCAAATTTTCTTATGGCCATAATTTACTTCTAAAATCAGATAAATGACAAGCATGATTTATGAAGGAAAATTTATGACTCTGCCTGCTTTCCCTTTGTGGACATGTTCCTGGATAATTTACATTGCTTTGGAATTTTTAATTTTTAATTAAAAATTGCTAGTGTTTTTTTCCCCACTCTCTTAGTTCTGATTTTACCCCCAAATTTCTTAAGAGACACTGGTCCTTTTTTGAAATATGTTCTCTAAAATCAAATTTCTTTACTGATCTGAAGATCATATTTGACTATGAATCTGAATTATTGCAAGTATATCTCTTGGAAACATTCCAATTAAAATATTAATTGGGACACTCACCACCAATTTTCTGCATAACTCCTTTGTGAAGTGAATTCATAAGACAAATTTCTTTGAAGACATTCTCCTGTTGTCCTCCTTCATCCCCCTTTTTAAAAAAAGATTTTATTTATTTATTTGAGAAAGAGAGAGATAACAAAAGAGAGCAGAGCAGGAGGGAAGGGCAGAGAGAGAAACAGTCTCCCTGCTGAGCAGGGAGCCCAATGTGGGACTTGATCCCAGGACCCTGGAATCATGACCTGGGCTGAAGGTAGCCACTTAACTGACTGAGCCACCCAGGCGCCCTCTTTCATCCCTTTTAAAAGTCTTTCCTCCCTTTTTCCTTGTCTCACTTTCTCTTCCCTCTCCATTCTCTTTTTCTGGTTTCTCTTCCCCTCCTTTATCTTTTCCTGCCTGTCCCTTTCTTTCACTTCTGCTCTGACCAACTATATCTACTTAACTTTCTTTGCTTACTCTTCTCCATTTATCTTTGTTTTATGTTAGTCTTACTTTTTCCTACATGAATTCTTTTGATTTTCCAGTCAATTCTCTGTACCCTACTTATCTATCAGTCCTAAAGATTGATGCCTTGGACATACTGTTTATAGACTGGCATAACCTTTCTTCTTTTTTTCCTATTAAGAAAAAATCATTTTTGTAACTTGATCAGCATTGGCCACTGGAGTTTGATGGTTATGTTGCTGATACACGTTCATTTTACTTTCCACTATAACTCTTAGACTCTCTTGTGATTTCATTTTACGTTGGTGCATTTGATTCTTCTTTCCTTTGTGAATCACATTACATTTATGAATGCTTTATCGAATCTTTTTTTATTGATTTCTGCCCATTTAAGAATTTTATCCTGCTTGTACTCTATTTTTATGCCTATCCTGCAATGTGCAGGAACACCTGCAAATTTTATTAGGCATCCTCCATCTTCTACTCTCCAAGTAGTAAATAAAAATATTGAATTGTATTGAACTCAGAGTGGACCCCTAAGGGACCTATCTGACACCTTCACCCAATGCAGTATTGAACTGTCAGTAACAACTTCTTGTGCTCGATTTGTTTTAACTAGTTCTGTTAAACTGTTCTAAACTATTCATCTTATGACACTTCCATCTAATTCATCCTTTTAAAACATTTTTGCTAGCCCAAGTCTCCACCAACTTTTTCTTTTTTAAAGTACTAAGCCTATCCTCTTGAAGGAAGGATTGAATTATAATTTCACATGATTTGTTTTTGACAAACTCATGCTACCTGTTACTTGTCTTTTTATTTCTTTCAGGTTTACATTGATCACTATCAACAGCTTCACATATTGTGTTAGCTGTTCATTGCAATGATTCAGTGGCGAATTTATTGATTTATTGCCTTCTGGAGTCATGTTATTCTCTCCACACAGCCCTCCTACACTTTCTGAAGATCTTGGTTGTTCAACAGGCTACTAAAATAGCTGCCTTTTTATCTATACAATTTATCTTGGTTTCAAAGGATAATCTCATGGTCCATAATACAGGCTATGGCCATAAAGTATTTTCTGTTCTTCATAGTGAGTGTTCAGTTCTAAAACATTCCATTTGTAAATTTATTGAATAGAGTTGGTTCTCTATTTTTGCTTTATATTTGTTTCTCAAGATCAGATATTTATTTTGGAGGCATCTCTATAATTCCTATTCCAACCCCTACTGCCCCACAGACAAATAAAGCTCTTAAAATTATTTGTATGATAGAAAAGGATTTTTTTTATAACCAAGGGGTGACAAAGACATTTCTGACTATAGTGTAAAATAAAGAAGCCATAGAAGAAAATATTGATAATATTGGTTTCTTAAAAATAATAGTAATAAAAAAATAAACTCCAAATGGATGAAAGACCTCGATGTGAGACAGGAATCCATCAAAATCCTAGAGGAGAACATAGGCAGCAATCTCTACGACATTGGCCAAAACAACCTTTTTCATGACACATCTCCAAAGGCAAAAGAAACAAAAGATAAAATGAACTTGTGGGACTTCATCAAGATAAAAAGCTTCTGCAGAGCCAAGGAAACAGTCAAAAAAAACTAAGAGGCAGCCCACGGAATGGGAGAATATATTTGCAAATGACACTACAGATAAAGGACTGGTATCCAAGATCTACAAAGAACTTCTCAAACTCAGTACACGAGAAACAAATAAACAAATCAAAAAATGGGCAGAAGATATGAACAGACACTTTTCCAATGAAGACATACAAATGGCTAACAGACACATGAAAAAATGTTCAAAATCATTAGCCATCAGGGAAATTCAAATCAAAACCACACTGAGATACCACCTTATGCCAGTTAGAATGGCAAAAATAGACAAGGCAGGAAACAACAAATGTTGGAGAGGATGTGGAGAAAGGGGATCCCTCCTACATTGTTGGTGGGAGTGCCAGTTGGTACAGCCACTCTGGAAAACAGTGTAGAGGTCCCTTAAAAAGTTAAAAATTGAGCTACCCTATGATCCAGCCATTGCACTACTGGGTGTTTACCCCAAAGATATAGACGTAGTGAAAAGAAGGGCCATATGCACCCCAATGTTCATAGCAGCATTGTCTACAATAGCTAAATCGTGGAAGGAGCTGAGATGCCCTTCAACAGATGACTGGATTAAGAAGTTGTGGTCCATATATACAATGGAATATTACTCAGGTATCAGAAAGAACAAATTCTCAACATTTGCTGCAACATGGACGGCACTGGAGGAGATAATGCTAAGTGAAATAAGTCAAGCAGAGAAAGACAACTATCATATGGTTTCTCTCATCTGTGGAACATAAGAACTAGGATGATCGGTAGGGGAAGAAAGGGATAAAGAAAGGGGGTAATCAGAAGGGGGAATGAAGCATGAGAGACTATGGACTATGAGAAACAAACTGAGGGCCTCAGAGGGGAGGGGGGTGGGGGAATGTGATAGACCAGTGATGGGTAATAAGGAGGGCACGTATTGCATGGTCCACTGAGTGTTATATGCAACTAATGAATCATCGAACTTTACATTGGAAACCGGGGATGTACTGTATGGTGACTAACATAATATAATTAAAAAATCATTTAAAAAAAATCATGACGAGAAGTGGTGGGGCTGACTGGCCATGCAGGGCAGCTGGCTCAGGAACTGCCTCACGTAGCCTGATGGGTGTCCCTGTTGTGGTACTGCTCAGGCTCGGGCTGGCCTGGAGGCCAGTGATGGTCCATGGATGCCCCTGCAGAGCCGCTGCTGCTGGTGACCTACACCATGGAAAACAAACCCATTGTCACCTGTGCTGGAGATCAGATTTGATTTACCTCTATTTATCCAATGCTTCCCCAGCAGCTTCCAAAAGAACAGATGGAATGGAGAAGGTACTATGGCTGGGCTTCAACGATGATTTACCTAGAATCTAACTTTGTTCAATTCAAAGGGGAACTGCTGCTCAAAAAAGGAAACAAAGTCCCTCTTACTTTACCCTTTCTTCATATTTATTGGATGAAATGCTGTGATATTGGTGTATAAAGTTACAGTAAAAGATGACCTTACCAAGTGGAAGAATGTTCTGAAAGGTCATAGCCCTGTGGACTGGCTAATAGTGGTGGTTAAAAACTGAATGAGAAGAAATCAGAGAGGGAGACAAATCATGAGAGACTCTTGACTCCAGGAAACAAAGTGAGGGTTGTGTAAAGGGAGGTGGGTGGGGGGCTAGGGCAAATGGGTGTTGGGCATTAAGGAGGGCACATGATGTGATGAGCACTGGGTGTTGTATGCAGCTGATGAATCATTGAACACTACATAAAACCTGGAGATGTACTATATGTTGGCTATTTGAATTTAAATAAAATAAAGTTAAAAAAATAAAATGATGCCAAGAAAAAAAAAAAAAAACAAAGCCAACATCCTTCCCCAAACTTCTATTGTGGACAAAATAAGAAATGTTTTTTTGTATTAAACAGAGTGGCAGGTGTTTCANTCTCTAACCCCTTAAAGGACTCTTCTTGAACTCAGGAATCCTTGGAATATCTTCCTTACCAAATTCAGGACATTGCTTCTTATGTCTTTTACCAAAAATCTAGGCAAGTTTGAGGATGACCTGAGAACCTTGAGGGAGAGGACTGAGCCAGGCTGGAGCTTTTGTATTTCATGGTTCAGGAGGAACTTGCCTTTATATTCAATATGCTGTAGCAATTTGAAGATGCCCTGGTACAATATAATGTACTGGATGCCCTGTTTTCTCAGTATGTTGTCAGCTTTGGTTCTGGGGATGGTGCCAACTGTCTGACTTTTTTCTGCCAGCCAGTGAAAAGCTTGAATGGATTGATCTTCCAAAAGTCCATAGACAAAAATAGTCCTTAAATTTTTAGGGAACCAGAAAAGGCCCCGAATCGCCAAGGAACTGTTGAAAAGGAAAACCAATGCTGGGGGCATCACAATGCCGGATTTTGAGCTGTACTACAAAGCTGTGATCACAAAGACAGCATGGTACTGGCACAAAAACAGACACATAGACCAATGGAACAGAATAGAGAACCCAGAAATGGACTCTCGGCTCTTTGGGTAACTAATCTTTGATAAAGCAGGAAAAAACATCCGGTGGAAAAAAGACAGTCTCTTCAATAAATGGTGCTGGGAAAATTGGACAGCTACATGCAAAAGAATGAAACTTGACCACTCTCTCACACCATACACAAAAATAAACTCCAAATGGATGAAAGACCTCGATGTGAGACAGGAATCCATCAAAATCCTAGAGGAGAACATAGGCAGCAACCTCTACGACATCGGCCAAAACAACCTTTTTCATGACACATCTCCAAAGGCAAGAGAAACAAAAGAAAAAATGAACTTGTGGGACTTCATCAAGATAAAAAGCTTCTGCACAGCCAAGGAAACAGTCAAAAAAATGAAGAGGCAGCCCACGGAATGGGAGAAGATATTTGCAACTGACACTACAGATAAAAGACTGGTATCCAAGATCTACAAAGAACTTCTCAAACTCAATACACAAGAAACAAATAAACAAATCATAAAATGGGCAGAAGATATGAACAGACACTTTTCCAATGAAGACATACAAATGGCTAACAGACACATGAAAAAATGTTCAAAATCATTAGCCATCAGGGAAATTCAAATCAAAACCACACTGAGATACCACCTTATGCCAGTTAGAATGGCAAAAATTGACAAGGCAGGAAACAACAATTGTTGGAGAGGATGTGGAGAAAGGGGATCCCTCTTACACTGTTGGTGGGAATGCAAGTTGGTACAGCCACTCTGGAAAACAGTGTGGAGGTCCCTTAAAAAGTTAAAAATTGAGCTACCCTATGACCCAGCCATTGCACTACTGGGTATTTACCCCAAAGATACAGATGTAGTGAAGAGAAGGGCCATATGCACCCCAATGTTCATAGCAGCATTGTCCACAATAGCTAAATCGTGGAAGGAACTGAGATGCCCTTCAACAGATGACTGGATTAAGAAGTTGTGCTGAGGGCTTCAGAGGGGAGGGGGATGGGGGTTGGGATAGACTGGTGATGGGCAATAAGGAGGGCACGTATTGCATGGTGCACTGTGTGTTATACACAACTAATGAATCATCAAACTTTACATCAGAAACCAGGGATGTACTGTGTGGTGACTAACATAATATAATAAAGAAACATTAAAATAAAATAAAAGTCCATAGACATGGAGAAGTGTGAATTGATACAGAGGCAAGAAGCCACTCGGTTAGATCTGTGCATTTACCTGTTTTCTCACTGGTGCACCTGTGGGAGGTCGCTCAGTATGACCTTGTGTAGCTGCACTACTGTATGCAGGAACTGATGCTCTTAGAAGTCTGTTCCACACAGTGCTCTGGACTGCTGACTTGGAGGCACTGCAGAGGATAGAAGGTTGTTGTGACTGAGTGGAGATAGACTCAAACATTGCCTACACTGTGGGTTAATGGAGTTGTGCTACAGAAATGCTTAAGTCCTTGGGCTATCTGTGTGGACTGTGTCAGAAAAAGGACCTAACTCAGAGGATCTCAATGGGATAGTTGATCCTTTGGCAGGTTTGGGAGCTGAGTGACCTGAAACATCCAACACAGCTCAGAGTCCTTGTAAGAAATTCAAAGAAGCATTTTCATCAATAGAAGCTTTTGAAAAACACTACTTAGATCTGTCCCATGCTGCCATCAAAATGCACACTAGCATTGGAAAGATCCTGCCTGCTAATTTCATTGGAAAGCATCCTGCAGTTTTACATGTAATTGATTTTGAACTTTTCCTTGAGTTTCAAACATTTCACACCTGTAGTAAAAGAAGGTTTGTTATGTATGGGATTAATAAGAAGTATAAATAAATTTGTAGAATGAAAAATGTAGAATCTGTCAACCAATTATCACCAGTTTTTTTTTTTTCAATTGCTTCTGAAAACTAGATGGGGAGATTTTCAGCTTGCTACTTTAATCCTTACTGTTGATATTTGTTTCTTTTATTTAATTAAATTAATGTAATGTACTTCTATTATATATGCAGGTGGCATATATATGTAGGTGGTATATATAACATATATGATATATAGTATTATAATTGTATTTAATTGAAGAATTAAAATAAATGGAATTATGAGGAATTATGAGGAAATAAAGAATCTATATCCAGTGGCATAAACTGGGATCCAGATTCTTTTTTTGGGAGGAGGATCCAGATTCTTAAATATTTTGTTACATAATATTTTCTCTAGTTTGTATCAGTTGCCTCTTGTGAGGACTGAAAGCCTCAAGGTCAGTGATGTAAAATACTCTCTGTGATTTAAAATACCTGTTACATCCATGAGAGAGGGGTGCTCTATGACTGACTGAGAGACAATGTGCCCAAATACTGAAAATGTTGCCCGTCTAGCTCCAGTTTTGGAGTTGGGTTCCAGAGAAAAAACCCAGAACTTACGTAATTATCATGTGTTTGATAAAATCAGCTTCTCAAAGAGAAGAAACCCCAGCCGGCAGTGTAATTGCTGTTTCAAAGCCCTGGAAAGGGATATAAATTATAAGGGAAAATATGTTTACATTTCTCAAATGTGTGTTTGAAATGTTAACTTGAAATCTGTAATTAAAAGTAATTTTATTAGATAAAACAAAAAATTCATGGCAAAACCACTAAAACAAAAATTAAAAGATAAGTGGCAAACTCAAAAATTTACTTTAAATTTATATCCATGATAAACTACTCTTCCTAATATACAAAGAATTTCCACAATTGGGTCAGAAAATATCAAAAAAATCAATTGAAAAATATGGAAAGAATATTGATAGACATTTCATAGAAAAGGCTCTTAAACATAGGAAAAGATAATGATCTCATTCATAATTACAGAATTGCAATGAGATACCATTTTCACCTCTTTGGCAGATATAAAAAAAAAGTTTGATAACATTCTGTTAGTATGCCTGTGAAAAACAGACAATCTTACTTATTGGTGGAATGTAATTGGTTCAATACTTATGGAAGACAATCTGTCAAAATCGCAATGTATATATCCTTTAACCTAACAACATCTTTTCTATGAACTTATTGTACAAATACACTATAACATTTGTAAAATGAGACATATGCTGCATTAGCCATTGTGGAAATGTTTGTAATAGGAAATGATTGGGCCAAACCTAAATTTCCATTGGTAGAGGACTAAACAAAATATGGTATGCTGATACAATGAAATACCATGAAACATTTCTTAAAGCACTTGATTGAGGTGTGATTGATATAGAAAAAGCTACATGTATTTGTAATGTACACAACTTAATAAGTTTGGAGATAAGCATACACCCGTGAAACCATCACCATTAACTATACCATAAACATATCCATATCATTCAAAAGTTTCCTCCTATCCCCTTTTGTTTGTTTGTTTATTTATTTATTTATTTATTTATGACAGTTTTTTTCAGAGCACTGTTAGTTTTATAACAAAATTAAGAGAAAATTATGAGATTTCCCATACATCCCCTGCCTCTACACATGCATAGCCTCCCTCATTATCAGTATCTGTCACCAGAGTGATACATTTGTTACAATTGATTAACCTATATTGATACATCATGATCACTCCCATTCCATAGTCTACATCAGAGTTCACTCTTGATGTTGTACATTTTATGGGCTTGAACAAATGTATGATGACATGCATCTGTTATTATAGTGTCACATATAGTATTTTCAATGTCTTAGAACTCCTCTGTGTTCCACTTATTCCCCCACCCTTTGTCTCCCACAACCCCTGGAAGCCACTGATCGTTTTACTCTCTTCATAGTTTTGCCTTTAGATTATCATATAATTGGAATCATATAGTAGGTAGCCTTTTTTTTTACATTGGCTTCTTTCACTTAATAATGTGCAATAAAGGTCCTCCATGTCTTTTCATGGCTTGATTGCCCATTTCTTTTCAGCATTGAATAATATTCCATTGTCTGGATGTGCCACAATTTATTTATCTGTTCACCTAGTAAAGGACATCTGAGTTGCTTCCAAGTTTGGAAATTATGAATAAATCTGCTATAAACATTCATATGCAGGTTTTTCTAATCATAGGTTTCCCACTCCTTTGAGTAAATACCAAAGGGAACAATTATTGGATTGTATGGTAAGAGTACGTTTAGTTTTGTAAGAAAAAGACAAACTGTCTCCCAAAGTGGCTGTACCATGTTGCATTCCCACCAGCAGTTAATGAGGGTACCTATGTCCCTATTGCTCCACATTGTCACCATCATTTGGTGGTGTCAATGTTCTGGTTTTAACCATTTAATAGGTACGTAGTGGTATCTTATTGTTGTTTAAATTTGCATTTCCTTGATGATACATGATGTGAGCATGTTTTCATATGCTTATTTGTCATCTGTATAACATGTTTGATGAGGTGTCTATTAAGGCCTTTGGCCCATTTTTAATTTGATGAGATGCCTGTTTAGGCCTTTGGCCCATTTTTAATTTGATGAGATGCCTGTTTAGGCCTTTGGCCCATTTTTAATTGTTTATTTTCTTACTGTTGAATTTTGAGAATTCTTTGTATATTTTGGATTAATAGTTCTTTATCAGATGTGGTTTTTGCAAATATTTCCTCCAAGTCTGCAGCTTTTCTTCTCATTCTTTGACAGTGTATTTTGCAATGCAGAAATTTTTATACTTACTTTTGTGGTAAGAACACTTAACATAAAGTCTACCTTCATAAGAAAATTAAAAGTATACAGTACAGTATTGTCAACTATTGTCTTTAAGATGTAAAGTAGATCTCTAGAACTTATTTATCTTATATAACAAAATTTATACTCTTTGCTATTACCTCCTATTTCTCCCTCCCTTAGTCCCCATTCAACCACTATTCTTTTTTTTTTTTTAAAGATTTTTTTTATTATTTATTTATTCGACAGAGATAGAGACAGCCAGCGAGAGAGGGAACACAAGCAGGGGGAGTGGGAGAGGAAGAAGGCAGGCTCCCAGCAGAGGAGCCTGATGTGGGGCTCGATCCCATAATGCCGGGATCACGCCCTGAGCCGAAGGCAGACGCTTAACCGCTGTGCCACCCAGGCGCCCCTCAACCACTATTCTACTTTCTGTTTCTATGAGTTCGAGTATTTAAGATTAATTATGTGTTATCATGTAATTTTTGTTCTTCTGTGTCTGACTTATTTCATTTAGCATAATGTGCTCTAGGTTCATCTGTGTTGTTGCAAATGTTATGGTTTACTTCTTTTTTTAAGGTACAATGATAGTCCATTGTATGTATATACCACATTTTCCTTATCTATTCATTTGTCAGTGGACATGTAGGTTGTTTTTGCCTCTTGACTAGTGTAGATAATGCTGCAATAGACAGTGGAGTGCAAATATCTTTTTGAGATCCTGCTTTCAATTACTTTGGAATATATACCCAAAGGTAAGATTGCTGGATTGTATGGTAGTTTTATTTTTAATTTCAGGAGCCACCATATTGTTTTTCATAGCGGCAGCATCAATTTACATCCTTACCAACAATGTAGAAGGGTCCCCTTTTCTCCACATCATTGTCAACACTTCTTATCTTTTATCTATAATTTATTTTATTTTTGATAATAGTCATCCTAAAGGGTATGAGATGATACCTCATTGTGGTTTTGATTTGCATTTCCTTGATGATTAGTGATATTAAGCACCTTTTCATATACCTGTTTGCTATTTGTATGTCTTCTTTTGAGAAACATCTATTTGAGTCTTTGTCCATTTTTTGCCTTTTCACTTTGTTGATAATTTTCTTTGCTGCTAGAAGCTTTTTAGCTTGATGTAATGCCACTTGCTTGTTTTTGCTTTTGTTGCCTTTGCTTTTGGAGTCAGATCTATAAAATCATTTCTAAGACTGACGCCAAAAATCTTATCATCTATGTTTTCTAGGAGCTTTACGGTTTCAGGTTCTTTTAGGTCTTTAATCCATTTTTGTTAATTTTTATGTATGGTTTAAGAAAGTGGCCCATTTTCTTTCTTTTGCATGTGGCTGTCTAATTTTCCCAACACTGTTTATTGGAGATACTGTCCTTTCTCCACTATATATTCTTGGGTCTTTGTCATAAATTAATTGACCATACATCTGTGAGTTTATCTCTGGTTCTCCATTCTGTTCCATTGATTTATATGTCTGCTTTTTATACCAATACTGTCCTGTTTTGATTACTGTAGCTTTGTAATATAGTTTGAAATCAGGGAGCATGATGCCTTCAGCTTTTTCTTCTTTCTCAAGATTACTTTGGCCATTTGGGGACTTTTGTGGTTCTATGCAAATTTTAGGATTATTTGTTCTATTTCTGTGAAAAATGACATTGGAATTTCATAGGAATTGCATTGTGTCTGTAGACTACTTTGAGTAGTATGGCTATTTTAACAATATTAATTCTCCCAATCCATGAGCATGGAATATTTTTTCATTTGCTTGTGTCATCTTTAATTTCTTTCATCAGTGTCTTTATAGTTTTGAGTATGCAAGTCTTTCATCACCTTGGTTAAATTTATTCCTAGGTATTTTACTCTTTGATACAATTGTAAATAGGATTGTTTTCTTAATTTTCTTTGTGATAATTTATTAGTATATAGAAATGCAAAAAAAAATTTTGTATATTGATTTTATATCCTGCAATTTTACTGAATTCATGTATTTGTTCTAACAGTTTTTTGGCTGTGTCTTTAGGGTTTTAAAAATATAATATTATGTCATCTATAAATAGTGATAATTCTACTACTTTCTTTCTAATTAGGTTGCCTTTTATTTCTTTTTCTTGCCTAATTGCTCTGGCTAGAACTTCCAGTACTGTGTTGAATAAAAAGAGTGAGAGTGGGAATTCTTGTTTTATTACTGATCTTAGAGGAAAATCTTTCAGCTTTTTACCATTTTTTTCATATAAGTACATATTTCTATAAATTTCCCTCTTAAAACTGCTTTTGTTGCACTCTACAGATTTTGGTATGTTGTGTTTTCATTTTTATTTATCCCAAGATATTTTTTGATTTCCTTTTTTGATTTATTTTTTGATGCAACTCTTGTTCAAGGGTTTATTGTTAAACATCCTGTATTTGTGATTTTTTTCTGTTTTCTTTTAGTTATTGAATTCAGTTTCATTCGTTGTGGCTGGAAAGATACTTGGAGTGATTTTACTGATTTAAAATTGTTGAAGGGGGAATGAACCACGAGAGACTGTGGACTCTGGGAAACAAACTGAGGGCTTCAGAGGGGAGGGGGGTGGGGGATTTGGATAGGCCAGTGATGGGATATAAAGGAGGGCACATATTGCATGGTGCACTGGGTGTTATATGCAAAAAATCATGGAACATTGCATCAAAAACTGGGGATGTACTGTATGGTGACTAATATAACAAAATAAAAATTATTATAAAAAAATAAAATAAAATTGTTGACTTATTTTGTGGCCTAGTATGTAATCTACTCTATAAAATATTCTGTGTGTGCTTAAGAAAAATGCATATACTGCTGCTGTTGGGTAGAATGTTCCATATATGTCTATTAGGCTCATTAGGTCTATAGTGTTGTTTAAGCCTAGAGTTTCCTTATTGATTTTCTGCCCATATGATCTATTCATTATTGAAATGGGTATTAAAGTCTCCTATTACTGTATTGCACTCTCTCTCTCTCTCTCAGTTCTTTCAGTTTTTCCTTTATATTTTTAGGTGTTCTGATGTTGGGTGCATATGGGTTTGCAATTGCTATATCTTACTTTTGAATTATTAAAATTTTATCATTATGTAATATCCTTCTTTGTCTTTTTTGACAGTTTTCGACTGAGTGTCTATTTATTCTGATATAAGTATAGCAATGCCTGCTCTTTTTTGATTATCATTTTCATGGTATGTCTTTTTCCATCCCTTCACTTCCAGCCTATGTGTGTCCTTAAATCTCAACTGAATACTTATAGATAGCTTATACTTAAATATGGGTTTTTATCCGTTTAGCCACTCTGTATCTTTTGATTGGTGAAATTAATCCATTTACATTCAAAGTAAATATTGATAGGTGACGGTTTACTATTGTCATTTTGTTAATTGTATTCTGTCTGTTTTATAGTTCTTTTTTTCCTCTCTCTTTTGCTGTCTTCCTTTGTTATTTGATAATATTTTTGTAGTGGTATACTTTGGTTCTTTTCTTTTTACATTTTTGTATTGATCGTATTTTTTTTGTGTGGGTACCATAACATATAGATAATGCATTTTGTAATTATAACAGTCAATTTTAAGCTGATAACAAGCAAACTTCAATATTATACAAAAACTTTTAGTTTTTACTCTTTCCCCCTACACATTGTTATTGATGTCAGAATTTACTCTTTCTGATATGTATCCACTAACATATTTTTGTGGTTATAGTTATTCTTAATAATTTTGTCTCTTAACTTTTATGCTAAGGCTAAAAGTAACTTATGTATTATCATAACATTATTGCATTATTATGTATTTTTCTATATATTTAACTTTACCATAGAGATTTATACTTTTTATTTTTTTGTTTTTCATTATTTTTTACTTTTGTTTTCATTCAAGATTTTATTTAAGTTCAAGTTAGTTTACGTATAGTGTAGTAGTAGTTCTAGGGGCAGAATGCAATGATTCATCAGTTGCATGTAACACCCAGTGCTCATTACATCAAGTGCCCTCCTTAATGCCCATCACCAAATTATCTCATCCCCCTACTCAACTTCCCTCCAGTAACCTTCAGTTTGTTCTCTATCTTTAAGAGTCTCATGGCTTTTCTCCCTCTCTGTCTTTATTTTATGTTATTTTTCCTTCTTTTCCTTTCTGTTAATTTGTTTTGTTTCTTAAATTCCACATATAAGTGAAATCCTATGGTATTTGTCTTTCTCTGACTGACTTATTTCACTTCTTTCCATCCACGGTGTTGCAAATGGCTAGATTTCATTCTTTTTGATGGCTGAGTAATATTTCATTGTACATATATACCACATCTTCTTTATCCATTCATCAGTTGATGGACAGGTGGACTCTTTCCATGTTTTGGACATTGTGGACACTGCTTCTATAAATATTGGGGGGGCATGTGCTCCTTTTAATCACTTTGTTGCAATTGCTAGGTTGTAGGGTAGCTCTATTTTTAACTTTTTGAGGAACTTCCATACAGTTTTCCAGAGTGGCTGCACCAGTTTGCAGTCCCATCAACAGTGTAAGAGGGTTCCACTTTTTCTACATCCTCGCCAACATGTGTTCTTTCCTGAGTTGTTAATTTTAGCCATTCTGACTGGTGTGAGGTGGTATCTTCATTGTGGTTTTGATTTGTATTTCCCTGATGGCTAGTGATGTTGAGCATTTTTTTATGTGTCCGTTGGCTATTTGTATGTCTTATTTGGAGAAATGTCTGTTCATGTCTTCTGCCCATTTCTTTTTTTTTATTTTAATTTTTTTTATTATATTATGTTAGTCACCATACAGTACATCCCTGGTTTCTGATGTAAAGTTCGATGATTCATTAGTTGCGTATAACACCCCGTGCACCATGCAATACGTGCCCTCCTTACTACCCATCACCGGTCTATCCCATTCCCCCACCCCCTCCCCTCTGAAGCCCTCAGTTTGTTTCTCATAGTCCATAGTCTCTCATGCTTCATTCCCCCTTCTGATTACCCCCCTTTCTTTATCCCTCTCTTCCCTTACCGATCTTCCTAGTTCTTAGGTTCCATAGATGAGAGAAATCATGATAATTGTCTTTCTCTGCTTGACTTATTTCACTTAGCATTATCTCCTCCAGTGCCGTCCATGTTTCTTAACTGGATTTTTTTATTTTGGGGGTTTGAGTTTGATAAGTTCTTTATAGATTTTGGATACTAGCCCTTTATCTGATATGTTATTTGCCAACATTTTCTCCCATTCTGTGGGTTGCCTTTTAGTTTTGTTGATTGTTTCCTTTGCTGTGCAGAAATTTTTTATCTTGATGAAGTTCCAATAGTTCATTTTTGCTTTGGTTTCTGCTGCCTCCAGAGACATTTCTAGGAAGAAGTTGCTGCAGCTGAGGTCAAGAAGGTTGCTGCCTGGTTCTCCTCTAGAATTTTGATGGATTCCAGTCTCAGATTTAGATCTTTCATCCATTTTGAATTTATTTTTGTGTTTTATTCTTCTGCATGTTGGTATCCAATTTTCCCAGCACCATTTGTTGAAAAGACTGTCTTTTTTTCCATTGGATATTCTTTCCTGCTTTGTCAAAGATTTATTGACCATATAGTTATGTGTCCATTTCTGGGTTATCTATTCTGTTCCATTGAACCTATGTGTTGATTTTTGTGCCAGTACCATACTGTCTTGAATATTATAGCTTTGTAGTACAGCTTCAAGTCCGGAATTGTGATGCCTCTTGCTTTGCTTTTCTGTTTCAAGTTTTCTGTGCCTATTTGGGCTCTTTTCTGGTTTCCTACAAATTTTAGAATTGTTTGCTTCAGCTCTGTAAAAAATGCTGGTTGTATTTTGATAAGGATTACATAAATGCGTAGATTGCTTTGGGAAGTATAGAGATTTTTTTTTTAAGATTTTATTTATTTATTTGACAGAGATAGAGACAGCCAGCGAGAGAGGGAACACAAGCAGGGGGAGTGGGAGAGGAAGAAGCAGGCTCCTAGCGGAGGAGCCTGATGTGGGGCTCGATCCCAGAACGCCGGGATCATGCCCTGAGCCGAAGGCAGATGCTTAACCGCTGTGCCACCCAGGCGCCCCAAGTATAGAGATTTTAACAATATTTGTTCTTCCAATATGTGAGCATGGAATGTTTTTCCATTTCTTTGTGTCTTCCTCAATTTCTTTCATAAGTGTTGTATAGTTCTCAGAGTACAGATCTTTTACCTGTTTGGTTAGGTTTATTCCTGGGTATCTTATGGTTTTTGTTGCAATTGTAAATGGGATCAATTCCTTGATTTCTCTTTCTGTTGCTAAATTATTGGTGTATAGCAATGCAATAAGACTTCTGTTGCATTGATTTCATATCCTGTTATTTTGTGGAATTCTTCTATCAGCTCTATCAGATTTTTGGTGGGTTCTTTGGGTCTTTTTCTTCATAGAGTACCACATTGTCTGTGATGAGTGAAAGTTTGACTTGTTCCTTGCTTTTATTTCTTTTTGTTGTCTGATTGCTGAGGCTAGGACTTCCAGTACTATGTTGAACAACATAGTAGTGAGAGTGGACATCCCTGTGGTATTCCTGACCTTAGGGGGAAAAGCTCTCAGTTTTTTCTCATTGAGGATATTAGCTGTGGATCTTTCACATATGGCCTTTATGATGTTGAGGTATGTTCCTTCTATCCCTATTTTGTTGAAGGATTTTATCAAGAAAGGATGCTGTATTTTGTCAAATGCTTTTTCTGCATCTATTGAGAGGATCATATGGTTCTTATCCTTTCTCGTATTGATGTGATGTACCATGTTGATTGATTTACAGGTATGAACCACCCCTGCAACCCAAGAATAAATTCCACTTGGTTGTGCTGAATAATCCTATTAATATACTGTTGGATTCAATTTGCTAGTATCTTGTTGAGAATTTTTACAACCATGTTCATCGGGGATATTGGTTTGTAATTCTCCTTTTTAGTGGGGTCTTTGTCTGGTTTTGGAATCAAGGTAATGCTGGCCTCATAGAATGCATTTGGAAGTTTGCCTTCCATTTCTGTTTTTTGGAACAGGTTGAGAAGAATAGGTATTAACTCTTCTTTGAATGTTTGGTAGAATTTCCTTGGAAAAGCATCTGGCCCTGGACTCTTGTTTGTCGGGAGATTTTTGATTACTGATTCAATTTCTTTGCTGGTTATGTGTCTATTCAGACTTTTGATTTCTTCCTGCTTTGGTTTTGGTATTTTTTATGTTTCTAAATATTTATCCATTTCTTCCAGACTGCTTAATTTGTTGGCATATAATTTTTCATAATATTCTCTGATAATTTCTTGTATTCAATATTGGTTGTGATCTCTCCCCTTTCATTCATGATTTTATTTATTTTGGTCCTTTCTCTTTTTTTCTTGATTAGTCTGGCTAGGGGTTTATTGTTCTTATTTTTTTTCAAAGAACCAGCTCCTACTTTTGTTGATCTGTTCTGCTGGTTTTTGATTTCTATATCATATCATGGTAGATATGAATTTCATGTCATTGTATTACCTGCAAAGTCACTGTTCCTGTAGATTGTCTCTGTTCCTTTCTAGTCTTTGTTGCTTTTAGTCTCTTTCCTGCTCAGAGGGTCCCCTTTAATATTTCTTGTAGAGCTGATTAATGTTCACAGACTCCTTTAGTTTTTGCTTGTCTTGGAAATTCTTTATCTCTCCTATTATTCTGAAAGACAGCCTTCCTGGTAAAGTATTTTGGGCTGCATATTTTTCCCATTTAGCATGTTTAATATTTCCTTCCACTCATTTCTGGCCTGCCAAGTTTCAGTGGACAGGTCTGCTGCTAACCTTATGTGTCTACCCTTGCTGGTTAAGACTTTTTGTCCTTAACTGCTTTCAGAATTCTGTCTTTATCTTTGTATTTTGCAAGTTTCACTATGATATGTCATGGGGTTGGCCTGTTTTTGTTGGTTTTGAGGGGCGTTCTCTGTGCCTCTTGGACTGGAATGTCTGCTTCTTCAATTCTCATTGTGATTATATCCAGTCAGTTTTTCATCTCAGTTATAGCATTTTAAAATTTCTGCCTGACTAGTTTTTAGGTTCTTTATCTCTGTAGTGGGGGTTTCTCTGGTGTCTTCTATGTTTTTTTCTTTTTTTAAGATTTATTTATTTATTTGGGAGAGAGAGAGAGAGAGTGGGGGGGGAGAGCAGAGGGAGAGGGAGAGATAATCTCAAGCAGAGTAAGCAGAGTCCCCACTGAGCACAGAGCCTGATGTGGAGCTTGATTTCACAACCCTGAGAGCATGACCTGAGCCAAAACTAAGAGTTGGACGCTCAACTGACTGAGCCACCTAGGTGCCCCTATGCTTTTTTTCAAGCCAAGCTAGTAGTCTTATGACTGCTGTTCTAAATTCTTGTTCAGATATATTGCTTATATATGTTTTGAGTGAGTCCCTGGCTGTGATTGCTTCTTGAAGTTTCTTTTGGGGGAGAATTCCACAGTCTTGTCATTTTGGCTAAGTTTCTGTATTTTGTGTGTTTTGAAAGCTTGTTATGTTTCCTGTACTTGAGAGTAATGCTATTTTAAAAGGGTAATACACTGTCCAGGGCCTGGCACTTCAGGATGTATTTCTGGTGTGTGCTGTGTGCACTCCGCTGTTGTGTTTTGGCTACTNNTTCCCACTGGCCAGTGTCTGCAGAGTTCCTCCTTGCTTGCAGTGGGGGTGTTTGGACCTTTAAATAGATGTTCTTTAATTTGTTTGTTAAAATAAGCTTGAGGGGAAAAAAGAAATAGAAAAAAAGAAAAAAAGAAAAAGAAAGCCCAATCCAAAAAAATTAAAAAAAGGAAAAAAGGAAATGGAACAAAAAAAAGTTTTTTAATCTGTAAGTCTGATTCCAATGAAAAAGAAAGGAAAAAAAAGGAACAGGTAAAAAAGAAGCCTGATCCAAAAAAAGAGAAAAGGAAATGAAAAAACAAATAAACAAACAAAAAACTATAAGCCTGGTTCAAAAGGGGAAAAACAACAACAACAACAACCTGGTCCTATTTCCACCAGAACTGAAGGTGATGCTTTGAAACGCTGTATGATCAGTAGAATTGGTTCATGTGGGATGCTGCCTGTATTGGTCTTCTGGGGGAGACGTCCACTGTGCTGGCTCAGAGTCAGTCCTGCCCCAGTAAATATGCGTTTCTCAGGTATAGGGGGGCAGGGTTTGGTGTGAGTGGTACCCATCTCCACTGGGGCCACTGTGTTGCTCTCTGAAGCCTGACTATGTTGGTGGCAAGGGGAAAGTAGCGTGACTGCACTCTTTTGTCCTTGCACAGGGGATCTAACACCCCCTACCCGCCCAGCTGTTCAGAAGCCCTCACAGAAAAGTGAGGGCCAACAGTGCACCACAGTTTTGCATTTTATCTTTGGTGTGCAGCTGGGATTCCAAACTCCAAATCTTAAAGGACCCTGCACCAGGTGGATCTGCTCCCTCTTCTCCCTGCTACACTGTGTCTAAGTGTCCTTTGTCCCAGAAAAACAGCCCCATACCTGGGTGGTGCATGGAATCTATGGTGTAGCACCCGGAAAAGCAGCAACTAGGTTATCCACATATTATCTGTCCCCTGCCAATGAAAGGCCATTTGCTGGTGCCTGCAGGCTCTTTTGTCCTTGGAGAGGCATTATACCATCTTCCAGGAAAGGGAATGTTCTCTCCCAGTGTAACTTAGAAGATCCTTATACCACTTTGTGCACTCTCTAGCCAGAGCCCTCCTTCTCCCCAGGAGTGAGCACAAGAGCCCGCTCAGGGATAGTAAAGTCTGCACACTTCCCAAAACCTCAGAGGTTGAGCTCCACATACTGTTTGCAAAAAACCTGTGACCCTCATTCTACCCTCAACCCCCGCCCCCAACTTCCCAGTCCCTGGTCTGGAGAGGTTTTCTTCTTGTGTGGACTCAATTCCACACTCTCTCAACCCTCTCATTCTCTCCCTTTTCTCGGCCTATGGAAAGGGCTCCCTCCCCTCTGCAGCATGGCAGTTTTTCTCTCCCCCAATTCACTTACATACACCTGACACCTGCCATGCTATCTCCCTCCAACCATGGAGATCCTTCTTCCAATACTCAGATTGATTTCCTGGGTGTTTCACCTGATCTGACCTCAATACAGCTGTGTTTGAGGGATGAGGAAAGCCCAGGGTTCTCCTACTTCTCTGCTATCTTAACTCCTCCAAGATTTATATTTTCTATGCTTTTGTGTTTCCACTTATCATTCTTTAATTTTCAACTTAAAGATCTTTCAGCAATTTTGTAAGGCAAGACTAGTGGTTTAAACTTCTGCAGGTTTTTCTTTTGTGTGTGTGTGTGTGGGGGGGGAATTATCTCTCTTTCATCTTTAAATTTCTGCCTAGTTTAGGATTCTTGGTTTGCAGTTTTCTTTTTTTCTTTCAATAGTTTGGGTATATCATACCACCCCCTCTGGCTTGCAAGATTTTGGCTGAGAAATCCACTAATAGTCTTATGGTCATTTTCTTGTATATGACAAGTCACCTTTCTCTTGCTCCTTAAAAAATTCCCTTTTTGAATGTACCAGGTTACTTATAATGCATTTCAGTGTAGACCTCTTTAGATTCATATTATTTGAAATATTCAGGACTTCATAAATCTAGATATTTGTCTCACTCCCTAGAGTTGAGTAATTTTCACCATTCTTTCTTTTTTCTTTAAGTTTTTAATTCCACTTAGTGAACATATAGTGTTAAATTACTTTCAGGTGTACAGTATAGTATTTTAACACTTCCATACATCACCCTGTGCTCATCACAAGTGCACTCCTTAATTACCATCATTTATTTAACCCATCTCACCACCCACCTCCCCTTTGTTAACCATCAATTTGTTCTCTATAGTTAAAAATCTGTTTCTTGGTTTGCCTCTCTCTTTTTTCTCCCTTTTTCTTGTTTGTTTCTTAAATTGCACATATGAGTAAAATCATATAGTATTTCTCTTTCTTTGACTGACTTATTTCTCTTACCATAATACTCTCTAGCTCCATCAATGTCATTGCAAGTGACAAGATTTTATTCTTTTTATGGCTAAGTAATATTCCATTGTATAAATATAAAACAACATCTTTATCCATTCATCAATGGATACTTAGGCCTGTTTCCATAGTCTTTTCATTGTAAATAATGCTGCTATAAACATTGGGGTGCATGTGTCCCTTTGAATTAGAATTTTTGTATTCATTGGGTAAATACCCAGTAATTCAATTGCTGGATAGTAGGGTAGTTCTATTTTTAACTTTTCCGGAGCCTCCATACTTTTTTTTCTGCACCAGTCTGCATTCCCACTAACAGTGTAAAAGTCTTCCACTTTCTCCACATCCTCATCATTACCTGTTGTTTTTTGTGTTGTTGATTTGAGCCATTCTGACAGGTGTAAGGTGATACTGTAGTTTTAGTTTGCATTTCCCTGATGAGTGATGTTGCGCACCTTTGCATGTGTCTGTTGGCCATCTCGTGTCTTCTTTGGAAAAATGTCTACTCATGTCTTCTGCCCATTTCTTAACTGGATTATTTGTTTTTTTGGGTGTTGAATTTAATAAGTTCTTTATATATTTTGGATATTAACCCTTTATCAAGATATGTCATTTGCAAATATCTTCTCTGATTCCAAAGGTTGCCTTTTAATTTTGTTGTTTTGCTGTGCAGATTTTATTTTGATGAAGTCCCAATAATTATATTTTTTATTTCCCTTGTCTCAAGAGATATATCTAGCAAAAAAATTGCTACAGCTAATGTCAAAGAAGTTACTGCCTTGTTGTCTTTGAGGATTTTTATGGTTTCAGCTCTCACATTTAGGTCTTTAATGCATTTTGGATTTATTTTTGTGTAAGAAAGTCATTTCTTACAAACTTTTGCATGTTGCTGTCCAGTTTCCAAACACCATTTGCTAAAGAGATTGTCTTTTTCCCATTGCATAGTCTTCCCCGCTTTGTCAAAGTTTAATTGACCATATAATTGTGGGCTCATTTCAGAGTTTTTTATTCTGTTCATTGACCTATGAATCGATTTTTGTGCCAGTACCACACTGTTTTGATCACTAGAGTTTTGTAATATGAGATCCAGAATTGTGATGCCTCCAAATTTGCTTTTCTGTTTCAACATTGCTTTGGCTATTTGGAGTCTTTTTTTGTTTTAGAACTGTTCTAGTTTTGTGAAAAATGCTCGTGGTATTTTGATAGGGATTGCATTAAATGTGTAGACTGCTTTGGGTAGTAGAGACATTTTACCATATTTCTTCTTCCAATCCATAAGCATGGAATGTCTTTCCATTTCTTTATGTCATCTTCAGTTCTTTTTTTTTTTAATGATTTTGTTTATGTATTTTTGTGCCTGTGTGCATGTGTGCACACACAAAGGGGAGAGAGGGGGAGAGAGAGTGAATGAGCAGGGTTATGGGCATGACCATAAGAAATTTCTAGTTCTATGAAAAATGCTGTTCATGTTTTGACAGGGATTACATTACATGCATAGATTGCTTTGGGTAGCATAGACATTTAAACAATATTTGTTCTTCCAATCTATGAGCATGGAATCTCGTTCTATTTCTTTGTGTCATCTGCAATTTCTTTCATCAGTATTTTATCATTTTCAGAGTACAGGTCTTTCACCTCTTTGATTAAGTTTATTCCTAGGTATCTTATTGTTTTTGGTGCAATTTTAAATGGGATTGATTCCTTAATTTCTAGAAATGCAACAGATTTCTGTATGTTGAGTTTGTATCTTGCAACCTTACTGAATTCTTATATCACTTCTAGCAATTATTTGGTGTAGTCTTTTGGATTTTCTATATAGAATATCATGTCACCTGCAAATAGTGAAAGTTTGACTTGTTTCCTCACTGATTTGGATAACTTTTATTTCTTTTTGTTTTTTGATTGCTGTGGATAGGACTTCCAGTACTATGTTAAATAACAGTGGTGAGAGTGGGCATCCCTGTCTTATTCCTGACCATCGGGGAAAACCTCTCAGTCTTTCCCCATTGAAGATGATATTAGCTGTGAGTTTTTGTATATGGCTTTTATTATGTTGAGGTATGTTCCCTCTATCTACACTTTGTTGAGGGTTTTAAACATGAATTGATGTCGTACTTTATCAAGTGCTTTTTCTGCATCTATTGAGAGGATCATATGGTTCTTACCATTTCTCCTATTGATGTGATGTATCACACTGATTGATTTGAGAGTATTGAGCCACCCTTGTAACAGAGGAATAAATCCCACTTAATCATGGTGAATGATTCTTTTAATGTATTGTTGGATTCAATTTGCTAGTATTTTGTTGAGAATTTTTACATCTATGTTGATCAGAGATAGTGGCCTGTGGTTCTCTTTTTTAGTAGAGTCTGTATCTGGTTTTGGTTTCAGGGTAATGCTGGCCTCATAGAATGAATTTGGAAGTTTTCCTTCCTTTTCTATTTTTTAGAAAAGTTTGAGAAGAATAGGTATTAACTCTTCTTTAAATGTATGGTAGAATTTGCCTGTGATGTCGTCTAACCCTGGACTTTTGTTTGTTGGGAGTTGTTTCATTACTGATTCAGTTTCTTTGTTGGTTATTGGTCTGTTCAAGTTTTGTATTTCTTCCTGTTTCAGTTTCGGTAGTTTATATGTTTGTAGGAATTTATCTATGTCTTCCAGGTTGTCCAATTTGTTGGCATTGTAGTTTTTCATAATATTCCTTTATAATTGTATTTCTTTGGTATTGGTTGTTATTTCTCTCTTATTTGTTTTTTTTTTTCTTGATAAGTCTAGCTAGAGGTTTATCAATTTTATTAATTCTTTTGAAGAACGAGCTCCTCATTTCATTTATCTCTTCTATTGTTTTTTTGAATTTCCATATAATTTATTTCTGTTCTAGTCTTCATTTTTCCCTTCCTTCTGCTGGTTTTAGCCTTTGTTCTTTTTCTAGCTCCTTTAGGTATTTATTTGAGATTTTTCTTGCTTTTGAGTTAGGACTATATACTGTTCACTTACGTCTTATGACCACTTTTGCTGCATCTCAAAGATTTTGGACCATTGTGTTTTTACTTTTACTTGCGTCCATGTATTTATTGATTTCTTTGATTTCCTGGTTGACCTATTCATTGTTTAGTAGCATGTTGTTTGTCTCCATGTATTTGTGGTCTTTCCAAATTTTTTCTTGTGGTTGATTTCTAGTTTCATGGCATTGTGGTCAGGAAAGGTGCATGATATGTTTCAATGTTTTTGTATTCGTTGAGCTTGTTTCATGGACTAATATGTAATCTATTTTGGAAAATGTTCATGTGCACTTGAAAAGAATTTGTGTTTGGCTCTTTCAGGATGGAATGTTCTGGATATATCTATTAAGTCCATCTGGCCCAGTATGTCATTCAAAGCCATTGTTTCCTTGTTTATTTTTGTTTAGATGATCTGTCTATTAATATAAGTGAAGTATTAAGTCCCCTGCTATTATTGTGTTGTTTTTGATGAGTTCTTTGTTATTAATTGTTTTATATATTTGTGTGTTCCCGTGTTGGATGAATAAATATATGCAATTGTTAGATCATCTTATTGGGTTATCCCCTTTATGATTATATGAAATTTGTCTTCTTTTATAGTCTTAGTTTTAAAGTCCAGTTTTTCCAATGTAAGTATTGATACTCTGGCTTTCTTTTGACATCCATTTTCATGGTAAATATTTCTCCACCCCCTCACTTTCAACTTGCAGCCTTCTTTCCTGAATGATAGCCTTCCTGGATAGAGTATTCTTGGCTCCAGAATTTCCCCATTCAGCACTTTGAATATATCATGAGACTCCCTTCTGGTTTGCCACATTTCTGTTGAGAATTCTCTCGCAAGCCTTATGGGTCGTCCCTTGAAAGTTAAGGACTTCTTTTTTCTTGCTGCTTTTAAGATTTTTCTTTATTACTATATTTTGCAAATTTAACTACAACATGTCTTGGTGTTTGGCCTGCTTTTTTTTTATTTTGATGGGAGCTCTCTGTGTCTCTTGGATCTGTTTCCTTCCTCAGATTAGGGAAGTTTTCTGCTATTATTTCTTGAAATAAATTTTTTGCCCTCTTTTCTCGCTCTTATTCTCTGGGACTCCTATGATACTAATGTGATTACATTTGGTAGAGTCACTGAGTATCTTAAGACTATTCACATGTTGCATAATTCTTTTTCTCTTTTGTTCAGCTTCTTTATTTTCCATTACTTTGCTTTCTATATCACTAATTCTTTCCTCTCCTTCTTCTATCCTGCTCTTCATTGCATCACTCCTGTTTCCAATCTCATTTCCTGCATTCTTCATCTCTGATTGATTCCTTTTTAACACTTTTATCTTTGTGGTAAGGGTCTCACTGATGTCTTCTATTATTTCCTCAATCCCAGTGAGTATTCTTATGGTTGTTGCTTTAATTTCTCCATCAGGCATGTTACTTATATCTATTTTGCTTAGATGTCTGGATATGTGGATATCTCCACATCACTTTTCTTGTTCTTTCATTTGGAATAAATTCTTCCATCTCTGCATTGTATTTAAGCCTCTGCCTTCTTTTCTGTGTTAGAAAACCAGTTATGTCTCCTGCTCTTGAAAGTAATGGCCTTATGAAGAAGAGGCCAAGTATTGTCCAAAGCCTGTTGCTTCAGGGAATGTCTCTAGTCTGTGCTGTGTGTGCTGTACTGTTGTGTTTTAGCTGTTCTATCATTTAGGCCACTCATCTGCAGAGTCTCTCTTTGCCTGCTTTGGGCAGTGTTTGATCTCTAGACTGAATGTGGTGAGTTTTAAGTAGGTGTGCTCTGGTCTGCTTCTGAAATAAGATCTGACACCACCCCCCCTAGAACTGAGGCCCTGAAGAACTCTGGTTGGGAAATGCAATGTGGTGAGTAGTTTGTGTTGGACACCTGGGGGAGGGGCCCACTTCACTGGGACTGAGGCAAGTGTGACTGAGAAAGGCAGTCCTATGAGAGCCCATGAGTGTGTGGTTTGGTGTAAGCAAGTTAGGCAGCCAGTGACAGAACTGTTCTGCCTCCTGCTGGTGGCTCTGTGTTCATGCTGATGGCAGAGGGAAATGGCACCAACTAGCTCCTTTGTTCCTGGAGAAGCATCTCTGTGAATGCTGCCTCTCAAGGACATACTTCAAGAAGATCAAACAGTCTCCCCCTTGTGGTTCCCAAGGTCCTCATTTCCATGGTATTAGCCTCCCAGGTTGTTTGTTTTCCCTTTCTCCAGGAGCAATGCCCTGCCCTCTGGGCTCTATCCCAGCAAAGCTTGCTGACCTTCAGAACTCCAGGCTTTAAGACCTGCTGGTTGCAAGAACTCACGTAATTCAGGCCTCTCATTTTCCAAGCCAATTCCTTTGGGGAAACACTCTCCTCGTGCATTCTCCTATGTGCTCCTCTCTCTTTTGCCCTTCTCTGTGCCCATGGCTCCCTCTTCTTTGCAGTGCCCACAATCCATTTGTCCCCTGAACCCCACTTCTATACTTCCTACTTTCTTTGATATGGTCTCTTCTCTCCCTTTAGTTGTGGAATTTGTTCTGTCAGTCTTCTGGTCAATTTCTGGGGGCATTTAGGATGATTTGATAGTTACCTAGTTGTATTTATGGGATGAAATTAGTTTAGGGTGCTCCTACTCCTCTGTCATCTTTCTCTCTTCTAGAAAGCTGAACAAAAACATGTGTTGCTCGCCCATGTAAACTCAGAGGGACCTCTGGTGACACTTCAAGGCTGTTTTCTTCCTAGGACCAACTCTTGGACCTAGGGTGTGTTTCATCTATGGCTCTGCAATTTCTACACGTGGTTTTGAGAAATATATGGTTATAGAGGGTGACATGTCCCAGTGATATAAAAATGTTGATATTTGGGAGTGAATGGTCAAGAAAGAATTCTTGAGGCATCTTTGGTGCAAAAAGGGTGGTTTTATTAAAGCATGGGGACAGGATCCATGAGCAGAAAGAGCTGTACTGGGATTGTGAGGAGTGGCTGATTATATACTTTCAAGTTGGGAGAGGGTTAGGGATACCAAAAGTCTGTAAGGAATTTGGAATCAAGGTTTCCAGAACCTCAAGGGGTTAACTGTTGTTAGGAAAAGGTCATTTACTACTGTCTAGTAAAACCTTTGTCTTGAGACTTTCAGATGTATATCAGTCAGCCATATGCTTAAAAGATTATTGCTAGCATATATCTTGGTGAGGGGGTAGAGATAAAGGACGTTTCCAAAGGGATTTTTACAGGATCCTGGAGGTTGGGCCAATGTCAAGATAAGGTTTCCTTTTGTCTCTAGCAAAATATTAACATTGAGGCAGCTAACTAAGCTCCTTGAGGAAGGTCACCCGGCCTGTCTCAAGGACTTGTCAATGGTCTGTAAGTTGTAGGAAAATTTAATATTTTTTTCTTTTGTCTTTGTTCTCCACATCACCAAGATCTGCAGTTAAAATCTGGAGACCCAGGATAGCAGATGGTGTAGTTCCAGTCTGAGTCTTAAGGCCTAAGAACCAGGAAAGCACATGATAGTATTTTAGTCCAAATTCCAGCAAGCTCAAGACTTAGGAGGCTTGTCTTGCACAGCAGCATGATGAGTAGATCTCTGAACTGCTCCACCGAAACCTTAGTCATTTATATAGAGTCCTAAGGGTTTCATCAGATATACCACCCTCATGGTTACAGCAACACATTGCTCTTTTAAAGCTGCATCCTTGAAAACTGCTCCTAGTGTGATCAGCCATTCTTTCTTTCTTCTTGTTCTTTTCTTTTCTTTTCTTTTTTTTTTATTCTATTTGACACAGAGAGAGCGTGCACGTGAGAGACAGCACACAACCAGGGGGAGCGGCAGGCAGAGGGAGAGGCAGGTTTCCCACGGAGCAGGGAGCTTGACACAGGGCTTGATCCCCGGACCCCAGGATCATGACCTGAGCCAAAGACAGACACTTAACTGACTGAACCACCCAGGCACTCCACCCATTATGTCTTTAAATGGACTTTCTTCCCCCTTCCCTTCCTCTTCTTCTGAGACTACCTTCTTGTGTGATTGGTTTTCTTGATGGTGTCATATAAATCGTATAAGCTTTCTTTTCTTTTCCTTTCTTTCTTTTCTTTCTTTCTTTCTTTCTTTCTTTCTTTCTTTCTTTCTTTCGTTCTTCTGACTAGATAGATTTGAATGACGGACCTTCAAGTTTGCTGGTTCTTTCTTTGCTTGATCAACTCTGATGTTGAAATTATTCAATTTTTATTTCAGGTATTGTATTTTTTTTTTAGCTCTGGAATGCGTGTTTGGTCCTTTTTAAATAGTTTTTAATCTCTTTGTTGAGCCTCTTGGTTTGTTCATGTATTCTTTTCTTGACTCAATTTAGTTGTCTGTGTTCTCTTGTAGCTCACTGAGCTCCTTTAAGATGAATATTTTGAATTCTTTGACAGTTTATATATCTTCATTCCTTTAGAGTTGGTTACTGGAGTTTTATCATGTTTCCCTGATTTTTTGTGATCCCTGTAGCCTGTTGTTGATATTTGTACATTTGAAAAATAAGTCACCCATTCCAGACTTTACAGACTGGCTTTGGGAAAAAGGCCTTTCACTAGTCAACTCAGTCAGAGACTCTGGGTGTTTTGGCTGCCAGGATTTGTGGGCCAATGGGTGCACAGTTGGGGACTGTGGGCTAACTGTTGAATCTGTGCACTGGTTGTCGAGGGCCCCTGCCCCATTTCTTTGTTCTTAGCTACCCCCAGGTGATCTAGCCATGCCAATTTCCTCAGTGTTCTTTGTGGGGTGTGGCAGAGGTAGGCCTCTCATGTAGTAGCCTGAAAAGTTGAGGAAGTCAGATGCTTATTTTGCTCTCTCTTTCCACCATGGGAGAACTTGAAGGATGATAGGATCTCTCTTGGTGCTGTGCTATGCTAGCTTGAGATGACTGGTAACTTGGGTCAAGTGAAATTATTCTTTTACCCTTTTCAATATATATATATTTTCTTTTCTATGATTTACTGCACTGCTATGAACTCTCATTTGGAACCTGGAATCCTCATGAAGGTGTTTTAATCTATGGATGGTTGTTAAATTGGTTTCCTGTGGGGGAATAAGTCTTAGAATCTATTCTGCTATCTTTCTGACATTCCTCTGTAACATTTTCTTTTAAGATGAAGAAGCACTTTAGGTGCTAATATGAAAACATTTCCAATACACATTACTAATTAAAAAGTCAAAGTGCAAAACAGTAATCTGCCATGAGGGTGGAAAACTGATAGGGAAAAATCATATGGATTTCTATTGGCCTATGAATGTATAACAAAATCTTAAAAGGAAGACAAAACAAAATAAAATGGCAATTGTGATTCCTGTTTAGGGGCTGTGAACTGGAGATAGCACAGAAGGGGTTAGCATCTATATGCTGCCTACAAGAGAGTTATTTTAGGCCTAAAGGTAACTGCATATTGAAAGTAGGGGGCATGGAGAACAATCTACCATGTTAATGGACATCAAAAGAAAGCCAGAGTAGCAATACTTATGATGGACAAACTAGATTTTAAACCAAAGACTGTAAAAAGAGATAAAGAAGGGCACTATATCATAATAAATAGGTCTATCCAACAAGAAGATCTAACAATTGTAAATATTTATGCTTCCAACTTGGGAACACCCAAATCTAAAATATAATAACAAACATAAAGAAACTCATTGATAATAATACAATAATAGTAGGGGAATTTAACACCCTATTTACATCAACGGACAGATCATCTCAGCAGAAAATCAACAAGGAAACCATTGCTTTGAATGATACATTGGACCAGATGGCCTTAACAGATATATTCAGAACATTTCATTCTAAAGCAGTAGAATGCACATCTTTTTCTGGTGCACATGGGATATTCTCCAGAACAGATCACATACTAGGTCACATATCAGGCCTCAACAAGTACAAAAAGATTGAGATCATACTGTATCTTTTCCAACCAAGATGCTATGAAACTTGAAGTCTACCCCAAGAAAAAAATTTGGAAAGACCACATATACGTGGAGGTTAAAGAACATCCTACTAAAGAATGAATGGGTTAACCAGGAAATTAAAGAAGAAATTTAAAAAAAACCATGGAAACAAATGATAATGAAAATATGATGGATATCATGGTCTAAAACCTTTGGGATGCAGCAAAAGCAGTCATAAGAGAGAAGTGTATAGCAATACGCCTACCTCAAGAAGCAAGAAAAATCTCAAATATGCAGCCTAACCTTACATCTAAAGGAGCTGGAAAAAGAACAAGAGATGAAGCCTAAAGCCAGCAGAAGAAGGGAAATAATAAAGATTAGAGCAGAAATAAATGTTATAGAAACAAAAAACCCCAATAGAACAGATTGATGAAACCAGGACTGGTTCTTTGAAAGAATTAATAAAATTGGTAAACCCTTACCCAGACTTACAAAAAAGAAAAGAGGAATAATGCAAATAAATACAAATCATGAAGGAGAGAGAAGAGATCACAAACAACACCACAGAAATACAGTTACAAGAGAATATTATGAAAAATTATATGCCAAGAAAATGAACAATCTGAAAGAAATGGATAAATTCCTATAAACATATAAACTACCAAAACTGAAATAAGAAGAAATAGAAAACTTTAACAGGTTGATAACCAGCAAAGAAATTGAATCAATAATCAAAAATCTCCCAACAAACTAAAGTCCAGGACCGGATGTCTTCACAGGCAAGTGTTACCAAACACTTAAAGAAGAGTTAATACCTGCTCTTCTCAAACTGTTCCAAAAAATAGAAATGCAAGAAAAAGTTCAAAACTCATTCTACAAGGTCACCATTACCTTGATTCCAAAACCAGACAAAGACCTGACTTAAAAAAGACCAATATCCCTGTTGAGCATGAATGTAAAAATTCTCCACAAGATACTAGCAAATTGAATTCAATAGTAAATTAAAAGAATCATTCACCATGATCAAGTGGGATTTATTCCTAGACTGAAAGAGTGGTTCAGTATTAGCAAATCAATCAATGTGACACCACATTAATAAAAGGGTTAAAAATATATAACTACCTATGATCCAGCAATTGCACTACTAGGTATTTATCTAAAGGATACAAAAACACTGATTTGAAGGGATACATGCACCCCGATGTTTATAGCAGCATTATCAACAGTAGCCAAATTAATGAAAGAGCCCAAATGTCTGAATGTCCATTGACCGATGAATAGATAAAGATAATGTGGTGTGTGTGTGTGTGTGTATTATATATGTGTATGTGTATAAAATAATGATGGAATATTAGTCATAAAAAAGAATGAAATCTTGCCATTTACAATGACATGGATCGAGCTAAAACATATTATGCTAAATGAAATAAGTCAGTTAGAGAAAGACAGATACCATATTACTTCACTTACATGTGGAATTTAAGAAAACAACAGATGAACATAGGGGACAAAAATAGAGAGAGGCAAACCATAAAACAAACTCTTCACTATAGAGGAAAAACTGTGGTTTGCTGGAGGGGAGGTGGGCAGGGGGATGGTTTTAATGGGTGATGGGTATTAAGGAGGGCAGTTGTAATGAGCACTGGGTGTCATATATAAATGATGAATCACTAAATTTTACTCCCGAAACTAATATTACACTGTATGTTATCTAACTGGAATTTAAATAAAAACTTGAAACAAACAAACAAAACCCCAAAAAAACCAAAGAACAAGAAACAAACAAAAGATTGTGATTAGAATTATGAAACTCTGCAAATAGAATAATAAGTTGGAATTTTATGCTTGAAAAAAGATAGAAATGGTTAAGAGGAAAATATTTTTACCTTCTGTTGTTTGAACAATACGTATCTAATACCAATCTAACCAATTAATTTTATGATTATATAATTTATGAAATAATACCTTAAAATAACTTCTTGATATAGTTATAACTGAATGAGATTAAATATGTTATGATTTAAGAATGAAGTCAGTGCTTATAATTTGAATAATTATAACATTACCATAGATAGAATTTTCTTGCTTTGCAAGTCAGATTCTGTTGGACTTAGTCTTCTTGACAGCAAAATAGAGAAAAGCTTAACAACCATCCTAATATATTCAAAGTAGTTTGAGAGGATTAATTGATTAAGAGCTATTGATTATTTCAGAACCAACACTTTCATGTTATTAAATAATATAGAGTGTACCACATGGAATGTTACATTTTAACATACAGATTATAGAACAAAGATATTTCCAATTATGGTTTACAGTTTTCTTTTTTTTTTAATTTGGAAAATGTTGGTTTATTTAGTTATTTGAATTTTCTAAATATTGACAGATTTTATTATAAAAGGAAAAAAATCATATTAATACCACTACCGATTTTATCAGAATGGCCTTTAAGTATTGGAAAGCTATCAGGCTTAAGGAGCTACATCAAGTTTTATAAAATTCTAAATTTCCCTTGAAAGCTTGAGTTTTATCATTGGCAGCAAATACCGTTACTTGTGTTCCTTAAGTAATTGTTTTACTTTGTTCATTTTTGAGAAAATGTCTGTCAAATTCTCCTCTCTGACAACCATACTTTTTTTTTTTCATCATGATGAGTGTACTCTTTAATCCCTATCACCAATTTCACCCATCCTCCAGCCCACCTCCCATCTGGTAACCATCAATTTGTTCCCTATAGTTAAGAGTCTGTTTCGGTGTTTCTCTCTTTTTAACTTTGCTCGTTTGTTTTTTTTTCTTAAATTCTACATGAGTGAAATCATATAATATTTGTCTTTCTCTGACTGACTTATTTCACTTAGCATTAAACTCTCTAGCTCCATCCATGTTTTTGCAAATGGAAAATTTGCATTCTTTTTTATGGATGAATAATATTCCATTGCATATATGTACCACATATTCTTTATCCATTCATCTATTAATGGACACTTGGGCTGCTTCCATACTTTGGCTATTATAAGTAATTTATTTTTGATTCAATTAATTATAGTAGAATTAATTCCCAGCATGAGCTACTGAAAATTTTCCATTTGTATATAATTTTTTCAAGAAAATAAAAGTTTGATGATCTTTGTTCTAGTTATTATTTTCCCAGATTCTGCTCTCTCCCACTATTAGCTTTATTAATGTGAATTAATTTTTCCATTCTCCATAGAAGCACCAAAAATGGCAAGAACAACTAAAACTCACTTTTGCTCTTATCCTTTTAGCTCATGAGCTGGTGAGGTGTGGAAAAACTGTCCCCTGTTTTAAGGTATTCAGGTTAGGAGCAGATGCAGGTAAAAAGATCTCCTCTGGTGGGGCACCTGGGTGGCACAGCGGTTAAGCGTCTGCCTTCGGCTCAGGGCGTGATCCAGGTGTTATGGGATCGAGCCCCACATCAGGTTCCTCTGCCATGAGCCTGCTTCTTCCTCTCCCACTCCCCCTGCTTGTGTTCCCTCTCTCACTGGCTGTCTCTATCTCTGTCGAATAAATAAATAAAATCTTTAAAAAAAAAAAAAGATCTCCTCTGGTGAAATATCTGTTGGGAAAATGTTGATATTTTGTAACCTGTGGAGAGGATGTTCAAAGTTGTGTGATGAGAGTCCAACATTATACAGCAAGGCATTTGGGGCTCTGTTTGTTAAGCATATAAAACAGTTTATTAACATCTCCTTCTGCTTCTTTGTGAAATGAGAATTTTTACCTCTCATACTAAGCATAAAATTATAGCATTGAACACTTATAAATCTATGTTTCATACTTGTTTTGCCTGTTGTTTCCACAAGGTATCTCCCAGTTATATTGATTATATTACCAGATTATCTGATGATTAAAGCCATTAACAATCCACTCTTGAGTAGTCAACATAACAATGTTTAGTTTCCTTGCAGTAACAATTAGAGAATGAAGCAATTTACCATAATTAGGTACTATCTGAAAAAAAAATTATCCACATTAAGGGAAGTTAAAAAGACTTTTTTTCTTATGGTTAGAGACAACTGTTAACAGAGTGATTTTTTTTTCTGAATTACAAAGAAAATTATTGCAGTTTTAATTTGCTCATTATTACAAACCTAGGAACAACAAATGGTTCTTGTTCAGAGTTTGCCCCATGTGGCTTTGGGCAAATTTCTTAGCCTTTCTCTGTTTTTGTTTCATCATCTAGGAGGCAATGATAATGGTCATACCATAAACAGATACTGATAGATAATTTTTGCAAAGTTCTTTGAGATCCTGGGAAAGAAAAGGCTCTACAAATAAAAATGCACAATATACATGAGACATTTCAATTTATTGTAATAGGCCTATTCATACTGGAGATTCAGTAGTTAAAGCCCTTTGTTTCCTATTCCTAATTTCTCTTCATCGAATAAGAACGTTTTATTTATTTTTCATATTTGTTAAATTTTTTCAAGTCTTTGAGTGGTACTTTCTACTTTTGTAGTCTGTATAGAATAAGATTACCATTTGCTTTTTGGCATTGTTCAATCATGAAGGAGCGATACCCAAATAAGGTTTTCTCCTGTTTGGTTTTAGAAAGGCTACCATAATGGGGTGCCTAGGTGGCTCAGTCAGTTGAGCCTCTGACTCTTAGTTTTGACTCAGGTCTCATGGGTTATGGGACTGAGCCCTGTGTGGGGCTCCACACTCGGTGGGGAGTCTGCTTGAAGATTTCTGTCTCTGTCCCTCCCCCCACTCGGGTGTGTGTGCTCTCTCTCTAAAATAATATTTTTTTAAAAGTAAGGCTACCATAAGGAGGGCAGGATTTCTATTTTATCTAGACACTGCTTTGTATCCCCAGATTTGGCAACTTGTCTGGTCCTGCCATCCAGGGGCAACTAAGGGACGAAGAGGTAGTGGGTTCCTGAGGTTCAACTAGATGGATTGGACAGTGGGTTCCCAAGATAGACATTCTATCTTAGTCACAATTTGGAAAACTTGTAGGTATTGGGGGATGTGGTTAGTCTGGTAGAGCATAGCTATGGAAGGGTCAGATGTTAGGTAGCTCAGTGGTCATCATTTCGTATTTCTGTCCAGGTATGCCCAAACCTGAAACAGGACTGAGGTCCTAGATTGGGTAACAGAGTAGAGATTCAGATTGGTGACTGAGGTAGTAGCTTAGACAGAAGCTTAGTGAATGAGATCAACATGAGTGTGAGGTTTGAAGGGAAAGATTTAAAGAAGAACTACATATCAAAAAAGAGAAGGGAAAACATTTTCCTGATGAAATGGGTTTTGGGCTTTTTAAAAACATTAACATGAACTTGGAGTGCTCATTATGTGCCAAGAACTAAGAACTTTATAAGCTTTTTTCTCACCTTTAATTCTCTCAAGAGGTTAATGAGTTAGATACTATCATTACTCCCATTTTATAGACAATGAAACTGAAAACTACAAGTGAAATAATTTACCCAAAGCTACACAGCAGTAATTGACGGGGCTAGCGTTTGCACTCTTTTTAAAAAAAATTTAATTTACTTATTTGAGAGAAAGAGCACGAGCAGGGGAGAGGCAGAGGGAGAGGGTGAGGCAGGCTCCCTGCTGAGTGGAAGAGCCTGCTGTAGGGCTTGATCCCAGGACCCTGGAATCTGAGCTGAAGGCAGTCACTTAACCAACTGAGCCACCCAGGTACCCCTAGCATTTGGACTCCTGCAGTCTAGCTTAAGAATCCATGCATATAACTTCTATACCACTGATTTTTATTGTTGGTTGGTAGCAAAGGGACTTAGGAGAAAATGCAGAAGCCTTGGTGATCTTTACTGAGCTACTAAATCTCAGGGAGGTGGATCTAAAACCAAACTAAACTGAACAGTGAGACTGAATCTGCTGATACTCTTCAATTTGAATTGGCTCAGAAGCTGGGAAGAGCTTGGATTTGCAATTTGAGTCACTACTGAACTTAACTATGAGGAACTAAGAAAGGGAAAAAGCAGAGAAGCAGAAGTGGGAGCAATAATTACCTCCTACTAGAATATTGAATTAATGTTTTTAATTGTAATATTTTACTGTCTTCCAGTGTTATCTTCATTGAGTCAAATGGTTGTAAAACTTGTAGGTGAGCTCTAGCCTATAATACCATCCGTAGAAACATGCTGGAATGTTAGCTTAGTTCACATTCTCAAATGGAATTAGAAAGTTGCTGCCTTCTAACTCAATGAATCTTTATGTTTACTGTGATCTTCAAGCACTGGCTAATCCTAAATCTCTTCAGCTAATGGGGCCAGGTACAATCGCAACCCAATTTTGCCTGGGAGAATTATATATATAACTTTTTAAAAACTTACCTTTCACCTCTAGCATTCTTGATGATTGAGCTAGATTTGTATGATCTTCCTGAAATATAATTTATCAATTTGAACCTTCTGAAATTGTCAACCCAATGGAATGAAGGACATATATGTATATATATGGTCTATGTAAGACCATGTATACATAGTGTATATAAACTTCTCGATTGACTATATAAAGTGAAACCTTTAATGCTGAAATTTCTAATATCACTATAATATCTGGAGGTGATAAGGGAAAAGGAGAGTGGAAAAGACTTGACAGTGCTGGTGATATAGTGTAGGGAATTGTAGGGAAATAACATTTACAGCATGCCTATGCTATACTGGGCTTTATGCCAAATGGCTTACATATACAGTATTATCTTACAAACTATGTGAAGGAATATTATTACTCTCACTGTATAAGTGAGAAAACTGAGGCTCAGCAAAGTTAAATAATTTGCTCAAGGTCATACTGGTTAATAAGTGGTCAAGCCAGGATGTGAATTCAGATCAGTTGACTGTGAAGTGTAATGCTACAATAGTTTGTCCCATTCCTTTTCTTTGTTAATTATTCTTTTCTATGGCCTAGTCTCAACTGAAAATGACAACTCACATGGATCTTGCTTATTTTATTTAATTTGTGCTACAAAATAGCTTGAGTCTATTTTTGAATCTGGTTAAATAATGAAAATGATGATTCTAATCACTGAAATGTTAGTAGTAAACAAACAAACAAACAAACAAACACATTTAGTGAGCAATAGTAGATGCCCAACAGCATGCCTCATACTTTACATGGATTATTTTATTTTTCTTTACAACAAACATCATGAGATAGGTAACAGCGATTATCCTTATTGAGGAAACAAACTCAGGCTAACTGACTTGTCTATGATTACACAGCTGGGAAGTGTCAAAGCCAGGGGAAAAACATTCAGGTCTGTCTCATTATAAAGCTCAAGTTCTTTGCTACTACCTCTTCAGGCTCTTCTAAATTATTTTTGAATGAACTTCATAGTAAGTTAAAGTCTGGGCTTCAAGTATTTCCATGTAGCACTGTCTTCTCTGAGGGCTTTTGACCTGTACTCTGTTAGAATGAGAAATGATGCCTCAGCATGTAAGTTTGGCCTGTTTTAGGATCCATAATGAAGCACTATGAGCCCAGTGGGTAGTTCTTTTTCTTTCTTAATCCTTAAGCATACCTCACTTCTACTTGAAAGTTTTGGTATCCCTAGCACTGAGCTCAGCGTCTTACATATCTGGGTCACTTGATGCCTATTTGCTGGTTATGTGAGCTTTAGACGGGCATATCCAGGAATTGAATTGAGATGGGAGGGTGGTCATGATGACTTTTTAAAATACAAACCTTAGTGTGAAAAGTGGAAAAAATTAATAAGGGACTCTGAAGTAGGACAGAAACAGCAAGAGGAATCTGTCAAAGTTTATTAAAATTAGTGGAGAAGGGGCCCTTATTCAAATCCGCAAAGCTTCTTGCTGTCTTGCATAAATGAAGTTTAATGGTTTCTGTTTCATGTGGCAATTCAAACTGCTTTTCTTTAAGTAGGCACAGCAATGCCTCTCCATGCAAAAGGCAGAAATTCTAAACGTTGGGCTGCTCTCTGACCTCTTAAAAATGGAGGAGACTGAAAATCCATTACTTTGGAAATTAAGAGCTTATACCTGGTATTCTTGCTAAGGAGATCAGAGGTCAAGAGGAAGCCAGTGGGAAAACATTTCAGTCACCCACAAAGCTGCAGGCAAACTGAGGCTTTGGGAATGGTTTATTGAAGGTTTGGTCACTAGTTAATAAGTTCCTTAGACAAGAATAATTAATGTTGTCTTGGCTGTTACTTATGTAAGAATTTCCTGTTCAAAAGACCTGTGCCATCAAAGACATGGGCTACATTAAAGGTTGCAATCTGACTTAACAAAACAAGCTGGTAATGGAACTGTCAATAACAGGCGCAGGCAAATATGCTACAGCTTGCGTCAGGCTGGAGCCAGGCTGCCTGCATGCTGTTCCCTTCTACAGATGGGGCAGCGCTTGGCAAAGCTAACATGGATTTGGAACTTAAAGCTACATGGTTATTTCAGTATTTCATTTTCCTGCAAATCAATAAGGATGATTCAAAACCAAACCAGATGGCCACGCAGCTACTGTGGAATATCAGCTACAGGCCAACCTTTTATTTTTCTTCAGAGCATTACCTATTACAACAACTTTAATTTCCTAAGTGTCTTAAATGAAACAAAACACACTTCATTGGGAGAGTCCACAATATACCTCTTTTTTTGATTATGATATGTTATTCACCATACAGTACATCAATAGTTTTTGATGTAGTGTTCCATGATTCATTGTTTGCCTATAACACCCAGTGCTCCATGCAATATGTACCCTCCTTAATACCCTTCACCAGGCTAGCCCATTCCCCCACCCCTCCCATCTAAAACCGTCAGTTTGTTTCCTGGAGTCCACAGTCTCTTGTGGTTCATTTCCCCCTCTGTTCCCCCCCCCCATATACCTCTTTTTCTTACAACCGACTTTAGGATCCTCAGGAAGATCTAATGCCTCTCAGAACTCAGAAAGCCAGTATGCACATTCAAAGTCTAAAAGAATGCGGAGCAGCTTGATAGTCATCAGGAGTGTGTAGGGAGGGGGATGTTGTTGGGATTGCACTTTGTTGTCTGCTTTTTCATTTGATTTGCTCTTTGACTAAAATACTACAGGAAGAAGCATGATGATGATAGTTATAGAACTGGGAAAAGAGAGTCTAGCAGGCCTAACAGCATCTAAAAGTCCATTTCAGAAGTTTGTAGAACAGAAACTTCATAACTCCAGAAAGACCTATGATGTCTGTGTGTGTGTGTGTGTGTGTGTGTGTGTGTGTTTATACATTCTTTCATCTCTCTTAGAGATCTTTATGTTTCTCACCTGAATCTCTAAGTGCTAGTAAAGTGGTCCTTTTTTTGCCTGTTCCCTTCCTTATTTTACTTTTTTTATTTTGAAATAATTTTACATTTATGAGAGAATAGCAAAAACAGTAGAGAAATTTCTTGTATACCTTCACCCAGCTTACCCTCATATTAACACCTTATATAACCATGGTGAACTTATTAAAACTAAAAAGTTAACGTTGGTACATTACTATTAACCAAACTGTAGACTTCATTTGGATTTCACCAGTCTTCCCGCCAATGTCTTTTTTCCATTCAGGATGCATTCCAAGATTTCATATTTTATTTAGTCATCATGTCTCCTTTTTTTTCTTCTTTTTGAAGATTTTATTTATTTATTTGACAGAGAGAGAGACAGCCAGCAAGAGAGGGAACATAAGCAGGGGGAGTGGGAGAGGTAGAAGCAGGCTCCCAGCAGAGCAAGGAGCCCAATGCGGGGCTCGATTCCAGTACCCTGGGATCATGCCCTGAGCCAAAGGCAGACGTTTAACAACTGAGCCACCCAGGCGTCCCATCATCATATCTCCTTAGTTTCCTACAGTCGTGACTTTTTTGTCTCTTCTTGTTTTTTTACAACAGACACTTTTGAAGAGTACTGACTGAGCAGGGTAATTTGTAATTTGGCGGATGAGTTCCATGATTGAACTGCAGTTATGGATTTGGGGGAAGAATACTACAGAGGTGATATGCCCTTTTTTTATTCACATCATGTCAGGTTATAAATGATATAAACTTATCACTCATGTTGATCTTGATCAGGTCTCCTTCTTTTTAAATATGTACCTGTGTAGTGAGTTGCTTAGGAATGTGGCTGAGACTGGACAAAGTACAAAAAGTTTCTATCTCAATGCCTGACACTCAGTAAATGTTCATTCATCCATTCATTCAGTCAGTAGCAATTATTTATTGAGCCAGCCAATGAAACCAATGTATCAAGGCTGTTCATACATTTATCTATTCAGGAAACAAATATTTATTAAAAGGTAATTATATCTAAGGATGAGACTACAGCAAGGCAAGTGAGGGATTTGCCTTGCATGCAAAATTTAAATGTAGCAGTAAACATGTGCTAGTCAAAATGAAAGTAGTCATTATTTGAACATCTTACTTATTATTAATGACTAGTAATAAGTTACGTCAACCTTGATAAAGTTGACATTTGTCAGATCTTTGTCACTTAGAATTTGTATGACCTTGGGCTAGTCATTTAATTAAGTCTCAGTTTCCACAAGCTTAAAATGGGAACAATGATAGTACCTACCTCATGAGGTTTCTGTGAAGATCAAACAAGATCTTATATAAAAATATATAATATATAATATGATCAGTGCAGAACCTGACACTTAGTAATTATTCAACTATAGGTGATTGTTATTTTATCAAAACTCCCCCAAATAGTTTATTTGACCTCTCTTCTATTGTTTATAAGATTTTATCTTCTTTTGTTCACTAGTGAAATTAATCAGATTTTTCGCTAGTGAAATTAATCAGATAAATCACCTTACCAACTGAGAATATCCATGCAACAACAACCACTGCCAAAAATACAGCCACCAATCTGTCATAAAATAAGTGTTTAAAATGTAGTAGCTTCTTTTATTATTATTATTATTGTTGTTATTATTATTATTATTGCCTAGGAGGGTGAAGTGGATCCTAACTACAGGCATGTCTAGAGACTTCCCTTAGGAATTATCAAGAATTGTGTGTCTGCGATTTTACCTTACTTGCAAGGTGCTACAGTTTCATATATGCTGTTAAAAGATACAAAATTCCTGGGTCAGAGACAAAGGATTTTATTACTCACAGCAATAGTTTGGTACCAACATTTCTTTGCACCAGTTTCCTAAGCCCCGATTCCCACAGGGCAATATAAAGAGGGTTGGGTAGTAACTGCACATATAGTGGATTAGTTACAGGAGAGGAATCCTGAGTTTAGGGAACCCAAATTTTTTTAAATTGGCAGTAAGTGTATATTACCTTTATTTCAGAGGGAGACACTAGCTCTGTCTTTTAACACTGTTAACTATACAAGCATCAATGTAAAGATAATATAGAACAATGGCAGTTTGTGCTTCTGCTCCCTAGATGTGCAGAAATGCAAGATACCTACGAAGAATTTTGCACAACAGAAAGTAGCATACATTTGCCCAATCTTATCAGTTCTACCTAGAAAGATGATTTCGTTAGGGAAAAAAGCCAAAAAGGCAGACATTTCCTAATTCATTATTTTCTCCCTTGATCTTCCTTTAAAGTCTACTTATTTTGTTAAGTAGATCTCACTAGATTCTTAAGATGATAGTCTGACCTCTCACTCTGGAATGTATTCCAGAACAGAAACACCTGTGCGCTGTACTGATGCTAATCTTGCCTGTATACTGAGACTTTTAGTTTCTTCTTGGACACTCTTATCCAGTCTAGCTCCATGTATTTCTACTCTAGCTTCATTACTGGCTTCTGCATTTGGTCTCTTTTTCCAGTGTAAGCCAATGTCTTGAATTTGACCTCAGATTTTTCTCTAGATTGATTAATGGTTTTATTTTCAAACTGTTGATTTTGGGTTGATTTAAAGGCCTCAAATCATATAAGGCCGAAGATTGACCTAGTATTGTTCCCAAGGGAACTTGACCTTCCCATCTTGTGTGTGGAACAGCTGGGAGCTGCTAATGGTCAGAGAGATCCAGACTCAGTACTACTTCTTTAGCTTCACCCTGATGATGCTGTGGCAATTTTCCACTCTTAGTGGGGTCAACCTAAGGGCCAGGTATATCGAGTACCTCCTCCCCATGGACTACAATGTCAATGACTGCCTTATACTACTACACCTTCTCTTACAGTGCTATTCTATGTAAGCAGTTTACTATTTTCTCTATGTGGAAGTCTGGCGCTACAGACCTGTAGAAGTCTCCTCTTTAATTGAACTACTGTTTTGAATGTATAAAGCATGCTCTTGTGCTTGATCTGGCTGCAGATGCATATCATGAGATACAGGATCACAAGTGAGAATACTAGAACTGTCATTTATAAAGGCAGTTTCATTTTTCTCACTGGTTTAATTCATAGACCAATAACACATTTTTTTTTTATTTTGGACTAAACTTAATAGCTCTTGGTCTTAACCAAGAGGCTAAATCGCATTGAAAGTTAAAATTAAATCCATTTGCTTGTTTCTTAGTTACACAAAGGGGAAAGCATAACATATTTTGAGTGTATTCTTTCCAGTGAGCATATATATCTTTGAAGACTCACTGACTATCTGCAGTATGGAAACAGTGACAAGCCTGAACCAGAGATTCTCAGGATAAAAAGCAGCACAGATAGTTGGCCAATTTTTTGGAAAGAAGAACAAAGACACAGGAAATGACTTTTTTCTATTCCCTTGAAGAAGGGCAAAGAGCAGAGTGTTTTTGTAGTGGTGGACAGGAACACCTTCAGCCTGTGGCTAATGATACAATAAAACTACCATTACAGATTTTTTTTTAAAGAGAGGGAGTGTGTGTGCACACAAGTAGAGGGGAGGGGTGAGGGAGAGGGAGAGAATCTTAAGCAGGCTCCACACCCAGCATGGAGACCCATGCAGGGCTCCATCTTCTGACCCTGAGATCATGACCTGAGTTAAACATCAAGAGTTGATGTTCAACTGACTGAACAACCCAGGGCCCCCAGATTTTTGATCATATTACTTACTTGCAGCATCTTAAAATGGGAGGAGACTCTAGAACTCATTAGGCACAATCTACTTCTTTTTACAGAAGATAAAGTTCAGAGAACTTACTTGCAAAGGTCACAAAAATAAAACTGCCTGAACCAGTATTTATACTTCTTAATGCTATAGTGCTAATTGGTTATAAAAGGTACTCCAAAAATAATTATTGAAGGGTAAGAGTGATTGAAATGCCCCACCATATATCACCCTTCCTATGTGAATGATTCTTGCTTTAATAAGCTTCGTATTAAAGTGTAATATACGTACTGAAAAATTCATGAATCATTAGTGTATAGCTAGGGTGTGAATTTTTGGCAAAATTAACATACAAAACCACTGCTGAAATAAAAATAGTTCATTACTAATATCTTAGCTGATGTCCCCTCTCAGTCACTACTCTTTCTCCCCAAATCACTATTCTGACATATTTCAATTGATTAGTTTGCCTGTTTTTTGAAATTCATTGAAATAAATCATATATACTCTTTTCTATCTGGCTTTTTTAGCCAAATATTATCTGAGAGATTTAACTATATTATTGGGTGTAGCTATAATTTGTTTTCTTCACTGTATAGTATTTTACCATATGACTATGCCACAATTCACTTATCTACTCTAGTATTTATAGATATTTGGGTTGATTCCAGAGTTTATCTCATGAATATTCTTGCTCATGTCTTTGCTACACATATGGATTTCTTTGGTACACACATGGGTATATGTAATAAAAAGTGGACTTGCTAACATACCAAATGTTGTTGATGCTGTTTCATAAACCCTAGACCCATCTCTGAGGTCACCTACAGTTTCAGTGGACCATTCTTAGAAATACTAATAGTTTTCCATATTAAGCATCCGTATTTCTCCACTATTCTTTTATTGGAGTATCTAGTCCTATGACAATTAATGTAATTACTGATTTATTTGGGTTTAAATATTAATCTTGTAATTTGCTTGTACATTTATTTATTCAGTGTTTCCTGTAATATTTTCCTTCCACTTTGCCTTATTTTGAATCAGTTACTTTTTATTATTCCATTTCACCCTCTAATTGGCTGCTATTTATATAGCCTTTTACTCTTCTTTTAGTGCATATACTAAGATTACATCATTCACCATATAGACTCTGATATAACTTAGTATTTGGCTACTTCTCAGCAATCATAGGACCTTATAATACTTTTAATATTTATAATAATATAATTCTAATTGCCTCTCCTACATTTGCATTATTGTCATTTATTTTGATTGTGTATAGATTTTAAACTCCACAAAGTACTATTATTGTTTCATATATCCAATATGATTTATAATTATCCACACATTTAACCTTTTAATTTCTTTTTATTCTTTTCTTGAATTTTTGTGTATCCTTCTGAAACCCTCTTTGGGATTTTTTTGGTGTGAGTATATTGGTTACCAAACCTGTTTTATTTGTCTTTAAATGCCTTAATTTTGTTTCCAGTTTTGAAGGCTATTTTTTTTAATATAGAATTCTAGGTTGGCTCATAACATCTTAAAATGGGAATTTCATTTAGTACTGAAAGATATCATTCCATTATCTTCTGGCTTCCATCATTCTATGGAGAAGTTGACTGTCAGACTTACTGTTCATTTAGAAATGATGGCTTTGTTTTTCTTCTCTAGATGCTTTTAAGATTTTCTTTTCCTTTAATTTTAAATAGTCTTACTCCAGTATGCCTAGATGTGCATCCTTTGTATTTTTTCTGCTTAATTTGAAGCACTTCTTAACCCTTTGGTTTGATGTTTTCCACCAATCCTTTAGAAAATTCCTGATCATTACTTCTTCAAAAATTGCTTCTGCCCAATTCTTTTTCTCCTCTCTCTCTGAGATGACAATTAGATATATGTTAGGTCTTTTCATCATATTCCATGTTTCTTATAAACTTCTGTATTTTTCATTCTTTATTCTTACCATAATTCAGCCTGGATATTTCTTACTAATTTATCTCCTGGTGCACTAATCTTCTATTCAACTGCATCCATTCTTCCATTAAATCCATTTTTGATTGAATGCTAGAGATTATGTATGAAAATCTATAGAGGTTCTGTATAATGTGACATTCTTCAAGAGAGGATAAACTTTATCTTTTGACAAGTAGCCAGAGTGGGAGCTGATTACTTAATCTGGTCATGAACTAAGCTAAATCAAGGCTGGATTTCAAATATTATAAAGTTTGATATACTTCTGGTTTGCTTTCATTCCTAGGGTCATTCTCTCAAGGGGTCCCAATTGAGCCTGGTGAGTTTCTTAGAGCTCCTCCTCTCTTGAAGGTATTGAATTCCAAATTTGTCTGCCTAGATCTGTTAAACAGATGATAAATTTACTGAGTGCTTTGACTGCTTTCTGATCAGCTTAGTTTCTAGCTCTGTGCAATTTAAGAATCAGCAAATAATCCAAGGCATGTAGAATACTGGTCCCACCTCAGTGAGTTTCTCTTCTGTCTGGGATCTTGGCCGCCTCATATCCTGACTACACTGGAATTCGTTTAAAACTTTCAGACAGATTCTTTTTTGTATTTTATCTAGATTTTTTTTTTTTTAGTGGGGAAGTTAGTTCATTACATGCACCTTTGTCTTGGTTAGGAGCAGAAATCACAATTTATTCTTAAGTAACCACATTCTAAATGCTTAAAATATATAAGATTTCAAAATTTTGTGAGAAATATCTACTGAATAAATGTACAGTGAGTAGTTGGAAATGATCTGGCTTGTTTCAAGGTATGTATGTATGTATGTATTTATAGTTTTTTATTTATGATGGAGTTTTGCCAAATACATGTTATGCAAATGACAGATGCATCTTTCTGCGACATCCAGGGTAATGTAACCAAAGAGTTGCAATTAATTAAAATTTACATAACTTACAAAACTCCATAACTCTCTAACATTATCTCACTTGATTTACAATGGAAAATCCCTGGTTTAACAGTAATGGGAATAGGGTTCCTATATATTGACTTTGAGGCATGTGCAATAATCATTCTTGCTGAACGCTGAGTATTCTATGTATTTGCTATCATCACTTTATTTTACTACTTAAGATTTTAAATTTTAACCTGTTGATACATTTATGTAAGTAAACTTGCTCAATGAGAGGAGCCTCCCTCTCAGCTCATCCAGACACAGCTGGTATCAAGATCCTTTTAGGGGCGCCTGGGTGGCTCAGTCGTTAAGTGTCTGCCTTCTGCCCAGGTCATGATTCCAAGGTCCTGGGATCGAGCCCCACATCAGGCTTCCCACCGAGCTTGTGTTCCCTCTCTTGCTGTCTCTCTGTCAAATAAAATGTTTTTTTAAAAAAAGACCTTTTTAGAGTAATTGCCTACTATCAACTATCACTATCCTTTTCTCTTAGGTCCCCTTAAGAGAGGTGCTCCCACTTATCTTTATTTACACTCTCTAGATTATTCATGCTTGGGATTGGCTATTATTCAAATGGGCAGTGTATAAAAATTCATTACTTATGTTGTCAGTGTTTGTTTTTCCTGTGTACTTCTGTTATGAATATTTTTCTTTGATCTTTTAATATCTACAAAATTCCAAGTTTCTGATGGTGTTTCTGATGGTGTACCTTTGTTGGGGCGCCTGGGTGGCACAGTTGTTAAGTGTCTGCCTTCGGCTCAGGGCATGATCCCAGCGTTCTGGGATCGAGCCCCACATCAGGCTTCTCCACTAGGAGCCTGCTTCTTCCTCTCCCACTCCCCCTGCTTGTGTTCCCTCTCTCGCTGGCTGTCTCTCTCTGTCAAATAAAAAATAAAATCTTAAAAAAAAGAATTATACCTTTGTTAACTGTGGGTGCGATAGAGGGGTCGTGCACCAAAGGGCTGAATCTTAAAGGCTGCATGCACTCCAGAGGTGGGGCTGATACTATAGGATTAGCTCAGAGAAGAACACTAATATTTATTGATTGCCTATAATATACCAGATGCTTTGCAAATAGTTAAACTGTCATATGATCTTGATAAGATGGAATCACCTCCACATTTTACAGAACCCAAGGCTCAGAGAGATGAAGTAACTTGTCTAAGACCATGTAGTTATTCAAAGGTGGAACTACTATTTAAATTTTCAGGTAACTTTGACTCCAAAACCCAAGTTCTTTTCAAGGAAGCGAGTGACGAGAAGAAGTTTAGACATGGAGTCAAGAGAGTACAGTGACAGATGTATCTATAACTCCTGCTTTTCAGAGGAACTGAACTATCTGAGGAACTGAGGGTTGTGGTGCTAATCAAAAGATGAGAATTATTTTCAGGGTTTTTAGGATTAAATCTGTGAAGGGGGCATCAGCTGAAGATAGCACAGGCAACCAGAAGGGAAACCAGGGAAACGTGAGGTTATAATGCCCAAACTATCAAGTCTAAATGCCAAATTTAGAGACCAAAGGCATGTTAAAGTAAGGTTCAAAGCTTAACAGAAACAAGGCAGAGGTTCAGAATGAGTATGGGGGGGAATGACTTCCAAAAATTATTTCCATCAATTAAATAGGTATTTGTGACTCATCATTAAGGAACATTGTTTTTTAGGCGGATACTTTAGGTTCAAAGGGCCAGAATTAGATCACACAATATCTAAAAGAGGCAAGAGTTCCCAGTCTATTCAGCAAGGTAAAGGTCCAAAAAAAGGAACAGGTGAATGTCCTGGAAAGTGGTGATTAGGGTTGTGTGGCACTAGCACTTGCAGAGTTGCAGAGCATTAATTAAAAGCTGCCAAGTATTCTATCCCCCAGGTCAAACCCTTTGAATGAGAGATAGGAAAGCAGCTCAGCCAAAGCTTTGAACTGGCTAAGAATCCAAGACAAAGAGTAACAAATAAGTCTAGTTCTCAATATAGCAGTTGCTGCCACTAGTCAATGAACGGTTTTTCAGCTCACCCAATGTAAAAGGGATTGTTAATCTCCCTATTATCTTTTTAGCCACACCCACAGATCAGCATTGCCATCAGTCTCACACATCAAGCTCTGGCAACTCCTGAAAGGAATTTTCCAAGCGCTTTGGCTCAGTGCTTTAAGGCTCACAGCTCACAAGTCATGCCCTGATTTTTTCTGCACCTGGAAACTATGGGTGGGGGCTGATTTTCTGCTAGACCTCAAAGACCAACACACACCTGCACATTCTTTTGTTCCCGTTGGAAGAAAAATATTTCACAAAACAGATTGAAAAGAGTGTTGTTAAGAATTTTGTGCAATAATTCCTACATGGGCCTTGATTTTCTCAAGACCGAAATTGGGTGATATTTTACAGGATATTAGAATTAGTATCTTTTTTCATAGTGTATTTCTTCTTGCATTTAATTTAGTAGATTTTACTGGGAAGAGAAGATTAAGAATCACTTTCTTTTGGTATGAATGGATCCAAAAAATTATATCTCCTCTCTTTAGCTATCATGATAACTAATTTTGGGAATTTCAGTTTGACTTCTACATTATATTGCTGTTTCTAGGAAGTGACTTGGAGAAAGTACCACCTTAATTAGTCTCCCCTACTAATTCGCTCAAACCAACATTCACCAATTGTCATGTCTTCAAAAGGGAGAGAAATCTGCTATAGCTAAAAGGTAATTTAAGGGTCAGAAAAGAGGGCACATATTGCATGGTGCACTGGGTGTTATACGCAACTAATGAATCATGGAACTTTACATCAGAAACCAGGGATGTACTGTATGGTGACTAACATAATATAATAAAAAAAAACATTAAAAAATAAAGGTCAGAAAAATGCCAGTTTTTATAGTGGAGTGAGTAGGAGAAAAAACCTAGGCTTTGGAAGAGTATGTTCACAATTTGAATGCAAACAATTCTCACTGTGGTCAATCTTGGCACACAGTAGGTATCCAACAAATGTTCCATCATATTGCTGCAGCAAATTATGGGTGCCAGTCAAGAAGCTAGAACTGGAAAAGTTCAGTTTTAAGCAAAGTTTTAGGAAATAGACTATAGTAAGTGATCAGAAAATGACTGAATCAGATTCAAAGCAGTAAATCAGGATATGTAGAAAACCAATGGTCAGGATAGAAGTTTGGTCAGATACCAGATGAATAGGAAAGAACTAGGCTATAAATTAATGGAGAAACAATGCAGGATGTGAAAGCTCATGTTGTTTCTAAGGCAATGGGTAATACAAGAAGTCTAGAGGCGTGTGGCCCAAATATAGTCTCTGGAGATTATGGGGGCAAATAAGCTGAAACTGAAAAGATAAAATAGGGCAGAGGGACCAGGCTACATGTACCAGGTCAGTAGTTGTAAACTGATGGTATTGTTCTAGCTATGGACAGGTTTTGCTTGGTCTTCAGAGTATTTTGAAAGGTGGTGTAAGTAGAAAGGTGTTATACTTGGTTGTAGTACAAGATTCTTAGCACTTACTGTCCTGTATTGAATCAGTTCATTCATTATTCTTGCTTGGCTTATGTTACACATTTCAGTTTGCTACTTCTGGTGGAGGCCATCTGCTTGGTACTTTACTTCCACATCCTTTCAGTTCCTATGATTATTTAGTTCCAACAATCAGGAATGGCTTTGCCATAGTCTGGAACCACTAAGTCTGTTTCTATTCAGAAGGGAGTAAGGAGGTCTGGTTTAGTTCTTCTATATTTCAGGAACACATTGTGCTTCTCTTCTAGTGCCTAATTTTGTCCCAGTTGGGCCCTTTACTTATGTCTTGTAACTAAGCTCAATGCTCATACTTCAGTGTCAGTACCTGGATCCTTGGTTCATTCAATGGTATTGAAATCCTGTGTTGGCATCTTGTCTAGTATCTTATTTCTGTTCATTGATATGTGGCAGCAGCCCTTACTTATGGAGTGAGTTTATTTGTGACTATGTAGGATTTCTAGCCATTTTAAAGCTTTTGCTCAGCCACCTACCAATCTTTCACTCAAATGATCTAACCTAATACAGCATGAAACACAGCATGGCAGTTTTAAATTAGAGTTATTCCCAAAGTTATTACTGCACAATAGCAATATATGTTGAAAGACTAAATTATCAAATAGGCAAGCTGAAAAGGATGAAGAAAAAGTAGAAAAATAAAATTAAGGATGGGGAGAATGATGTTTCATATGCACAAACATCTTCTCACATTCATATGCATACTCAAACAAAAACAGTTTGACAAATGGAAATTGAAATAATTGAAAAAGAAAAGTTGGTATGGTAGTCATTGGTGGTTTATTTTGTGTTTTTTTTTAATTTTTTTTTACAAATCATTCTTGCTCCCCTCCTTTTCTGAGCCCATTGTAGGATTGTGCTTCCTGACTCCTCATGGTTTGGTGGAAACATGTGATTAGTTTTGGAGAGTGGGTTGTGAGCAAAAGTGACATACCTTATTTCAGGGCCAGAGAGCCAGAACATTTAATTGCCTGAGTGAGATGCTTTCTCTCCTTCTGCCTCTGTGATTGGAGATGTTCAAGATGGTGGTTGCTCTGCCAGCCTGAAGTTCTGAGAGATCCCTGTGTAACTACAATGAGAAGAGCACCCTTTCTCCACCACAACACCTCCAGCAACCCATGGTAGAAATGTAGCATGAGCAGGAAATAACACATTTGTTCTTTTAAGCCACTGACATTTATGGGTTTTGTTACTATCATATTAGTATAACCTAATCTATCTTGACAGATAGCTTGGATTCTAGCCTGGATATCAGGCTCTTCTCTGTAAGTTCCTCAAAGAATGAGTTATATATGTATTGGTTCTTGATAGCAGTATGATTTTAAAAGGAAAACTTATTTTTAATTGAAATGGGGATTGCTGATTCACAAGGATGATCTCTACTAGCTTATTCTCAAATACTTGTGCTTAGAAATCTTTAAGCCATATTGACCAGGATGATAAAGCTTAGCTTGAAACCTCTATGAGAACAAGGGTATCAATAAAAAAGGCTGTTTGCTGACCAAGCTTATACATTCCAGAGGGAAACTGACAGTTTGAATTATTTTACCAAAATGGGCTTTAGGATTCAGTTTTGGGTCAAAATGAAAAATGCTAGGGGACAGTAGAAAAATTTATGATAATGTATTATTTGACTGTGAATAAGAAATATTTGAGATTAGATAAGAAGTGTAGCCCAAGAAGACAGGTAAAAAGCTTTTATGTCATCCTACTCTCAACCTTTGCCCAAATCCTAAGTAATATCTTCCTTTTACTTCATACTTATTATTTGTTTCATTTAAAGTCAACTAGCAATATTATATAACCCATATGCTGTTAAATACTGATGTTTTCAGAATTAAGTAATGTCATGTTGGAATAATTTCAAACTGCTAAAAATTAAAATATTTTATGGCTGTGATTTATTGGTTGATTGAAAATTTGTGTGCAGAATTCTAGTCAACTTCTTATTATGTTCTTTCATCTTGCTAACATTTCTAGAAAATGACCAGGAAGTCTAATTAAAAATACTTTTTATTTTCTTTCTGTGAGCCAGTCCTTGAGCAAAATTTCAGGCCTCTCTTTTTTAAATAACATTTTCCTCTCATTTGAAAAGAATAATTATAAAAAGTACAAACAAGAAAAAAGTAAATAAAAGTCACTCTTAATTTCATCACCAAGAGGCACTACTGCCAACATTTTAACATACTTTTATAAAAGTGAGATCATATTCTTTATTAACTTGCCTTTTTTTCATTTAATATATTATGGGAATTTTTCATCTCTCATCTCCTTAGATAAACTTTTACAATGTATTTTGTGGCTTTATTTGATCATATGGATTGACAATACTTAATTTAACTGATTCCCTATAATTACACAAATAGGTTGTTTCTAATTTTTTTTATATTATCAAATACTATAATTAGCAGTTTTGTGGTTAATACTTTCCCATTTTTTCACTACTGTAGTGTTTATTACACATTTCTAAGAGAAATTGCTGGGGCAGAGTATATACATTACTAGGGCATTTTTTAGGAGTATAGTTTTCCTTTCTGGGAGCTATTTTTTTATTTTGCTCACATTTTATTATATTATTTAGCTTTATTTTTTTATTATGTTCAGTTAGCCACCATACAGTACATCATTAGTTTTTGATGTAGTGTTCCATGATTCATTAGTTGCATATAATAAATACCCAGTGCTCAGAAAGTGAGACAAATCATGAGAAACTATGGACTCCGGGAAACAAACTGAGGGTTTCAGAGGGGAGGAGGGTGGGGGGATGGGGTGTTAGGGCTTTTGATACATGTTGTAAAATTATAAAATTTTCTCCTTGTAGTTTACAATCTCTTTCAGTGATGGGTAAGAGTGCCTATTTCTCAGCACCTTTACAGATACTAGATATTGCCATTTAAAAATATTTGCCAATTCAAAGGTCAAAATATACTGATTTACATTTTAAAGATAAGCCTCCTTGATAAAGAGTAAGACTAGTTGTCCAGTGTTTTCTTAAATAGGGCTATAATTTAGAACCTAGAAGTAATTTCTTTCCTAACTCTCCATTTAAAATTTCCCAGAGTTTTGTTTTATGCAATGCCATCCATCATAACTAGAGATGTGCTGCATACAGTAACTCACCAATCATTCAAGTCCTGGTAAACCTTTGATATT
>NW_024423319.1:47183770-47186758 GCF_017311325.1 Ursus maritimus
AGGATTGTGCTTCCTGACTCCTCATGGTTTGGTGGAAACATGTGATTAGTTTTGGAGAGTGGGTTGTGAGCAAAAGTGACATACCTTATTTCAGGGCCAGAGAGCCAGAACATTTAATTGCCTGAGTGAGATGCTTTCTCTCCTTCTGCCTCTGTGATTGGAGATGTTCAAGATGGTGGTTGCTCTGCCAGCCTGAAGTTCTGAGAGATCCCTGTGTAACTACAATGAGAAGAGCACCCTTTCTCCACCACAACACCTCCAGCAACCCATGGTAGAAATGTAGCATGAGCAGGAAATAACACATTTGTTCTTTTAAGCCACTGACATTTATGGGTTTTGTTACTATCATATTAGTATAACCTAATCTATCTTGACAGATAGCTTGGATTCTAGCCTGGATATCAGGCTCTTCTCTGTAAGTTCCTCAAAGAATGAGTTATATATGTATTGGTTCTTGATAGCAGTATGATTTTAAAAGGAAAACTTATTTTTAATTGAAATGGGGATTGCTGATTCACAAGGATGATCTCTACTAGCTTATTCTCAAATACTTGTGCTTAGAAATCTTTAAGCCATATTGACCAGGATGATAAAGCTTAGCTTGAAACCTCTATGAGAACAAGGGTATCAATAAAAAAGGCTGTTTGCTGACCAAGCTTATACATTCCAGAGGGAAACTGACAGTTTGAATTATTTTACCAAAATGGGCTTTAGGATTCAGTTTTGGGTCAAAATGAAAAATGCTAGGGGACAGTAGAAAAATTTATGATAATGTATTATTTGACTGTGAATAAGAAATATTTGAGATTAGATAAGAAGTGTAGCCCAAGAAGACAGGTAAAAAGCTTTTATGTCATCCTACTCTCAACCTTTGCCCAAATCCTAAGTAATATCTTCCTTTTACTTCATACTTATTATTTGTTTCATTTAAAGTCAACTAGCAATATTATATAACCCATATGCTGTTAAATACTGATGTTTTCAGAATTAAGTAATGTCATGTTGGAATAATTTCAAACTGCTAAAAATTAAAATATTTTATGGCTGTGATTTATTGGTTGATTGAAAATTTGTGTGCAGAATTCTAGTCAACTTCTTATTATGTTCTTTCATCTTGCTAACATTTCTAGAAAATGACCAGGAAGTCTAATTAAAAATACTTTTTATTTTCTTTCTGTGAGCCAGTCCTTGAGCAAAATTTCAGGCCTCTCTTTTTTAAATAACATTTTCCTCTCATTTGAAAAGAATAATTATAAAAAGTACAAACAAGAAAAAAGTAAATAAAAGTCACTCTTAATTTCATCACCAAGAGGCACTACTGCCAACATTTTAACATACTTTTATAAAAGTGAGATCATATTCTTTATTAACTTGCCTTTTTTTCATTTAATATATTATGGGAATTTTTCATCTCTCATCTCCTTAGATAAACTTTTACAATGTATTTTGTGGCTTTATTTGATCATATGGATTGACAATACTTAATTTAACTGATTCCCTATAATTACACAAATAGGTTGTTTCTAATTTTTTTTATATTATCAAATACTATAATTAGCAGTTTTGTGGTTAATACTTTCCCATTTTTTCACTACTGTAGTGTTTATTACACATTTCTAAGAGAAATTGCTGGGGCAGAGTATATACATTACTAGGGCATTTTTTAGGAGTATAGTTTTCCTTTCTGGGAGCTATTTTTTTATTTTGCTCACATTTTATTATATTATTTAGCTTTATTTTTTTATTATGTTCAGTTAGCCACCATACAGTACATCATTAGTTTTTGATGTAGTGTTCCATGATTCATTAGTTGCATATAATAAATACCCAGTGCTCAGAAAGTGAGACAAATCATGAGAAACTATGGACTCCGGGAAACAAACTGAGGGTTTCAGAGGGGAGGAGGGTGGGGGGATGGGGTGTTAGGGCTTTTGATACATGTTGTAAAATTATAAAATTTTCTCCTTGTAGTTTACAATCTCTTTCAGTGATGGGTAAGAGTGCCTATTTCTCAGCACCTTTACAGATACTAGATATTGCCATTTAAAAATATTTGCCAATTCAAAGGTCAAAATATACTGATTTACATTTTAAAGATAAGCCTCCTTGATAAAGAGTAAGACTAGTTGTCCAGTGTTTTCTTAAATAGGGCTATAATTTAGAACCTAGAAGTAATTTCTTTCCTAACTCTCCATTTAAAATTTCCCAGAGTTTTGTTTTATGCAATGCCATCCATCATAACTAGAGATGTGCTGCATACAGTAACTCACCAATCATTCAAGTCCTGGTAAACCTTTGATATTTGCAATTCGAGTCTATTGCACACATTTATCTATTTATTCCACTTTCATCATCTGTAGGAAAACAGCTATATTTGCCTCAGTAGCATCGTTAGGGAGAGAAATAAGTTAGCAGGTTTCACCTGTTTGTATTCCTTTACCTGATTTACTGTGGAATATGATCTTTTGATTTGTGAAATAACAATACCAAATAAAGAATCAGAATAGTGACAAAGAAGAATTTTTTATCTAAAGCCTCTTTTTTTTTAATTGTTTCACTAGTCGGAAAGGTAAAGTATTCAGAAGGGAAGAGTATGTCATCATATAACTGAGTTAGATAATGGGCATAAGGCATAACAGCATTTCCTAAACTCTGGATAAATCTTCAAGAACCAATTACATAGAACAATATATAACTAGGGTGTGCATTCTCTTTAGCTGTTTTGTGATTTTCTATAAATGATAAGCATATTGCTTGGTGGAATTAGAAATATACAGGGAGCTCTTTCTAGCTTGGCATTCTCTGGTTTACATTGACTCAGCTCAGTGATGGTTCTTGGCTTCATTTTTTTTTTTCCAGATCATTTCACTGGAAGAAGAAAAGGAAAAAGAAATTCAACTTGCGTTCATGCCCCGCCTCTAATAAAAACCAGTAGGAAAATATTGGGGTCCAAGTCTTCCTTCTCTATTTCTGCAGTGAAGCAAGGTC
>NW_024423319.1:47186768-47268605 GCF_017311325.1 Ursus maritimus
TGGTTCTTGATAGCAGTATGATTTTAAAAGGAAAACTTATTTTTAATTGAAATGGGGATTGCTGATTCACAAGGATGATCTCTACTAGCTTATTCTCAAATACTTGTGCTTAGAAATCTTTAAGCCATATTGACCAGGATGATAAAGCTTAGCTTGAAACCTCTATGAGAACAAGGGTATCAATAAAAAAGGCTGTTTGCTGACCAAGCTTATACATTCCAGAGGGAAACTGACAGTTTGAATTATTTTACCAAAATGGGCTTTAGGATTCAGTTTTGGGTCAAAATGAAAAATGCTAGGGGACAGTAGAAAAATTTATGATAATGTATTATTTGACTGTGAATAAGAAATATTTGAGATTAGATAAGAAGTGTAGCCCAAGAAGACAGGTAAAAAGCTTTTATGTCATCCTACTCTCAACCTTTGCCCAAATCCTAAGTAATATCTTCCTTTTACTTCATACTTATTATTTGTTTCATTTAAAGTCAACTAGCAATATTATATAACCCATATGCTGTTAAATACTGATGTTTTCAGAATTAAGTAATGTCATGTTGGAATAATTTCAAACTGCTAAAAATTAAAATATTTTATGGCTGTGATTTATTGGTTGATTGAAAATTTGTGTGCAGAATTCTAGTCAACTTCTTATTATGTTCTTTCATCTTGCTAACATTTCTAGAAAATGACCAGGAAGTCTAATTAAAAATACTTTTTATTTTCTTTCTGTGAGCCAGTCCTTGAGCAAAATTTCAGGCCTCTCTTTTTTAAATAACATTTTCCTCTCATTTGAAAAGAATAATTATAAAAAGTACAAACAAGAAAAAAGTAAATAAAAGTCACTCTTAATTTCATCACCAAGAGGCACTACTGCCAACATTTTAACATACTTTTATAAAAGTGAGATCATATTCTTTATTAACTTGCCTTTTTTTCATTTAATATATTATGGGAATTTTTCATCTCTCATCTCCTTAGATAAACTTTTACAATGTATTTTGTGGCTTTATTTGATCATATGGATTGACAATACTTAATTTAACTGATTCCCTATAATTACACAAATAGGTTGTTTCTAATTTTTTTTATATTATCAAATACTATAATTAGCAGTTTTGTGGTTAATACTTTCCCATTTTTTCACTACTGTAGTGTTTATTACACATTTCTAAGAGAAATTGCTGGGGCAGAGTATATACATTACTAGGGCATTTTTTAGGAGTATAGTTTTCCTTTCTGGGAGCTATTTTTTTATTTTGCTCACATTTTATTATATTATTTAGCTTTATTTTTTTATTATGTTCAGTTAGCCACCATACAGTACATCATTAGTTTTTGATGTAGTGTTCCATGATTCATTAGTTGCATATAATAAATACCCAGTGCTCAGAAAGTGAGACAAATCATGAGAAACTATGGACTCCGGGAAACAAACTGAGGGTTTCAGAGGGGAGGAGGGTGGGGGGATGGGGTGTTAGGGCTTTTGATACATGTTGTAAAATTATAAAATTTTCTCCTTGTAGTTTACAATCTCTTTCAGTGATGGGTAAGAGTGCCTATTTCTCAGCACCTTTACAGATACTAGATATTGCCATTTAAAAATATTTGCCAATTCAAAGGTCAAAATATACTGATTTACATTTTAAAGATAAGCCTCCTTGATAAAGAGTAAGACTAGTTGTCCAGTGTTTTCTTAAATAGGGCTATAATTTAGAACCTAGAAGTAATTTCTTTCCTAACTCTCCATTTAAAATTTCCCAGAGTTTTGTTTTATGCAATGCCATCCATCATAACTAGAGATGTGCTGCATACAGTAACTCACCAATCATTCAAGTCCTGGTAAACCTTTGATATTTGCAATTCGAGTCTATTGCACACATTTATCTATTTATTCCACTTTCATCATCTGTAGGAAAACAGCTATATTTGCCTCAGTAGCATCGTTAGGGAGAGAAATAAGTTAGCAGGTTTCACCTGTTTGTATTCCTTTACCTGATTTACTGTGGAATATGATCTTTTGATTTGTGAAATAACAATACCAAATAAAGAATCAGAATAGTGACAAAGAAGAATTTTTTATCTAAAGCCTCTTTTTTTTTAATTGTTTCACTAGTCGGAAAGGTAAAGTATTCAGAAGGGAAGAGTATGTCATCATATAACTGAGTTAGATAATGGGCATAAGGCATAACAGCATTTCCTAAACTCTGGATAAATCTTCAAGAACCAATTACATAGAACAATATATAACTAGGGTGTGCATTCTCTTTAGCTGTTTTGTGATTTTCTATAAATGATAAGCATATTGCTTGGTGGAATTAGAAATATACAGGGAGCTCTTTCTAGCTTGGCATTCTCTGGTTTACATTGACTCAGCTCAGTGATGGTTCTTGGCTTCATTTTTTTTTTTCCAGATCATTTCACTGGAAGAAGAAAAGGAAAAAGAAATTCAACTTGCGTTCNNNNCCCGCCTCTAATAAAAACCAGTAGGAAAATATTGGGGTCCAAGTCTTCCTTCTCTATTTCTGCAGTGAAGCAAGGTCACAGATTTCTGAAGAATGGCTAATTCTAATAGTAGTATGTTGGGGATTTTGTTCTCCCCTGGACAGTCACATGAAATAGCTAATTTTTTGGATGTTGATTTTCCCCATGCATTATTTAATACACCCATCTCTACCCCTACTTGTAGTTCACTAATTATTTAATAAGGGGAAAAAACTTATTTTTCAAGGATAGAATGGATCAAAGAACATATGATCCACCATGCCGGCTCATTGTGCCCACTCACTGAAATAAGATCAGGAATCATGTCCTTAGTGACAGATCTAACCACCTTTGATTTAGGATTTTATTGACATTCTAAAACTCTGTAACATGTGAAACAATAGAATCCTCAACAGTGATTGGAATAATCATTCTTGGTGATCTTCATTTTCTTCTTTAAGTAATATTTTGTGTAAGTTTTGTTAACAATCAATATAAAATCATTAGGGGGCACCTAATGGTGCAGTTGGTTAAGCCGGGACTCTTGTTTTTGGCTCAGGTCATGATCTCAGGGCTGTGAGATCTCCCGGGAGTCAGACTCCATGCTCAGCAGGGAGTCTCCTTGAGATTATCTCTCTCCCTCTCCCTCTGCCCCTACCCCCCCCACCTCTCTCTCTTTCTCAAACAAATAAATAAATCTTTAAAAAATATAAGATCATTAGGTCATTCCAAATCTGAACTAACTTTGAGTGATATTTTTGTCTTTTATTAGTGTGATAGGTAGTTTTATGCGTGAAGTTAACTAAGCCACAGGGTGCCCAGATATTTGCCTTAATATTTTTCTGGCTGTGTCGATGAGGGTGTTTTTGGATGAGATTAACATTTGAATTAGTAGATTGAGTAAAATAGATTGCCCTCCCTAACGTAGGTGGGCCTTATTCCATCAATTGAAGACCTGAATAAAACAAAAAAAGGTTAAGTAAGAGGGACCTCCTTCTGCCTTACTGACTTGAAACATTGGTCTTTGCTGTCTTTGGACATGCACTGAAACATTGTCTCTTCTTGGGTCTTGAGACTGCTAGATTCTAGACTGGAACTTACACCATTGGCTATCTTGGATCTCCAGATTTGGCCACAGATGTTGACACTTCTCAGCCTCCATGATCACATTAGCCAGTTCCTAAAATAAATCTCTCTCTCTCTCACCTCCCCTCCATCTCTCTCTCTCTCTCTCTCTTTCTCTCTCTAGCTAGGTAGGTAGGTAGATAGTTACTCTTGTCTCCTTTCCCCCCTATATTTATGTTATTGAAAACCGACATAAACAAACAAAACCTGTACAAAAAATATCCCAAATCATGTATTACTTTGAAAATTAATCTTGAGAGATATTATCACCTAGGACCACCTCTTTCTCTGCGTTGACCATGATTTTTTTCTCTTTCTCAGCCTTGGCCTCTTCCTGCAATAGCTTCCCTTATCTATATTTCATCTTAGGTTAAACATCCATGAGTAGTGTATCCAAAGGTAAGCTATCTGGCAAATAAAATATCAAATGTTATTTCCCTGAATATTCAGCATTTCCAGTTGTACAGTTTCTCTATTCTTCAGGGTAATTTTCATAGCTGTAAGATGCGTTTTCATGCTGACCTCCACACCTGTGATTGTTCCATGGACCTGTGTTCCATTCTTTAATTTGATGAGATAATTACAGTTTCATGACTGGGGACAAAATATCTCTTCTTGAGGTCACTTCAGCATCTCCATACATGGCATTGCACTCTTACCATCAGTGGTGTACAGATGTTGTGATAAGGCTGACTTGTAGAGTGATGATTAAAATAAAAGTCTTTTTATACCTTTTTTGTAGAGACTAGGAAAACTATAGAAACTTTTATAGTTTTAGAGGGATTTGGACATTCACTGGGTTTTTTCTTCTTGTACATTAATATTTCTAGGACACAGATTTTATATTATCCATTTTGCATTTTCCATGACTTACACATATTATGTAATGAAGAAATGTTTATTAACTGAATAGACATCCTCAACTATATAATATTTGTATAAGCCTTGCATCTCAGTGAGCACTGATTAGAGACTTTGCTAGTTGGGAGACACAACATGGCCTTTTGGGTGCAAGTCATTTTTCACTTGGGCCATCTGCTGGCAGTTAAGGAGCACTAGTAGCTGTCATGTGATCCTAGAAGAAGCACTCTCTCAAAGGCTTATGCATCTTTAAGAATGTATCAGCTACTTATTGACATATTTTTTGACTTTTTAAGTTTTTATTTTAATTCCAGTTTAACATGCAGTGTTATATTAGTTTCAGGTATACAATATAGTGATTCAACAATTCCATATATCACCCAGTGCTCATCACCACAAGTGCACTCCTTAATCTCCATCACCTATTTAGCCCATACCCCCACCCCCACTCCCCTCTGGTAAACATCAGTTTCTTCTCTAAAATTAAGAGTCTATTTCTTGATTTCTCTCTCCCTCTCTTTGTTTCCATTTTCTTATTTGTTTTGTTCCTTAAATTCCACATGACTGAAATCATATGGTATTTGTCTTTCTCTGACTTATTTTGCCTAGCATTGTACTCTCTAGCTCCATCCATGTCACTGCAAATGGCAAGATTTCATTATTTTTTATGGCTGAATAATATGCCATTGTGTGTGTATGTTTATATATGTATGTACGTATATATCACATCTTCTTTATCCATTCATTTACTGATGAACACTTGGGTTGCTTCCATATCTCAGCTATTGTAAATAATGCTGCTATAAACATAGTGGTGCATGTATCCCTTTGAATTAGTGTTTTTGTTTTTTTTGGCTAAATACCTAGTAGTGCAATTGCTGGATCATAGGGTAATTCTATTTTTAAGTTTTTGAAGAATCTCCATACTGTTTTCCACAGTGGCTATGCCAGTTTGCATTCCCACCAATGGTGTAAGAGGGTTCCTTTTTTCTCCATATCCCTGCCAATACCTCTTGTTTCTTGTGTTGTTGATTTTAGCCATTCTGACAAGTGTGAGGTGATGTCTCATTGCAGTTTTGATTTTCTTTTCCCTGATGGTAAGTGATGATGAACATCTTTTGATGTGTCTATTGGCCATCTGGATGTCTTCTTTAGAGAAATTTCAGTTTGTGTCTTCTGCTTATTTCTTAATTGAGTTATTTGGTTTTTTAGTATTGAGTTTTATAAGCTCCTTATATATTTTGGATACTAACCCTTTATCTGATATGTCATTTGCAAATATCTTCTTCCATTCCATAGGTTGCCTTTTAGTTTTGTTGATTGTTTCCTTTGCTGTCCAGAAGCTTTTTATTTATAGTCCAAATAGTTTATTTTTGCTTTTGTTTTCCTTGCCTCAGGAGATATATCTAGAAAAAAAGTTGCTACAGCTGATGTAAAGAAATTACTATCTGTGTTCTCTTCTAGGATTTTTATTGGTTCAGGTTTCACATTAAGGTCTTTAATCCATTTTGAATTTATTTTTGTGTATGGTGTAAGAAAGTGGTCCAGTTTCATTCTTTTGCATGTTGCTGTCCAGTTTTCCCAACACCATTTGTTGAAGAGACTCTTTTTTTCCATTGGATATTCTTTTCTGTTTTGTCGAAGTTTAATTGACCATATAGTTGTGGATACATTTCTGGGTTTTGTTTTCTGTTCCATTGATCTATGTGTCTGTTTTTCTACCAGTACCATACTATTTTGATTACTACAGTTTTGTAATATAACTTGAAGTCCAGGACTGTGATGTGTCCAGTTTGCTTTTCTTTTTCAACATTGTTTTGGCTATTTGGGGTCTTCCGTGATTCCATACAAAATTTAGAATTGTTTTTTCTAGTTCTATGAAAAATGCTGTTCATGTTTTGATAGGGATTACACTACATGCATAGATTGCTTTGGGTAGCATAGACATTTAAACAATATTTGTTCTTCCAATCTATGAGCATGGAATCTCGTTCTATTTCTTTGTGTCATCTTCAATTTCTTTCATCAGTATTTTATCATTTTCAGAGTATAGGTCTTTCACTTCTTTGGTTAAGTTTATTCCTAGATATTTCATTGTTTTGGTGCAATTATAAATGGAATTCTTTTCTTAATTTCTTTCTGCTGCTTCATTATTGTATATAAATACAACAGATTTGTATACATTAGTTATGTATCCTATGGCTTTACTGAATTTGTTTATCGGTTCTAGCAGTTTTTTTGGTGGAGTCTTTTGGGGTTTCTATATATACCATCATGTATTCTGCAAATAGTGTGTTTTACTTCTTCCTTGCCATTTCGAATGCCTTTTTTGTTGTTGTTGTCTGATTGCTGTGGTTAGGATTTACAGTAATATGTTGAATAAAAGTCAAGATTGGACATTCTTGTCTTGTTCCTGACATTAGGGGAAGTGCTCTCAGTGTTTACCCATTAAGAACGGTGTTAGCCGTGAGTTTTTCATATATGGCCTGTATTACGTTGAGGTATGCTCCCTCTGAACCTACTTTGTTGAGGGTTTTTATCATGAATGAAAGTTGTACTTTGTCAAATGATTTTTCTGCATCTATTGAAATGATCAATCGTTCTTATCCTTTCTCCTGCTGATGTGATGTATCACATTGATCAGTTTGAGAATATTAAACCACCCTTACAACCCAGGAATAAATCCCACTTGATCATGGTGAATGATTTTTTTTAAGTATTGTTGAATTTGGTTTACTAGTATTTTGTTGAGGATTTTTCCATCTATGTTCATCAGGATATCAGCCTGTAGTTTTGCTGTTACTAGTGTCTTCATCTGGTTGTCATATCAGGGTAATGTTTGCCTCATAGAATGAACTTAGAAGTTTTCCTTCCTTTTTTATTTCTTGGAATAGTTGGAGAAGAATACATATTAACTCTTCTTTAAATGTTTGGTAGAATTTGCCTGTGAAGCCATCTGGTCCTGGACTTCTGTTTGTTTGGAGTTTTTTGATTACTGATTCAATTTCTTTGCTGGTTATTGGTCTGTTCAAATTTTCTGTTTCTTCCTGTTTCTGTTTTGGTAGTTTATATGATGCCAGGAATTTACCCATTTCTCCCAGGTTTTCCACTTTGTTGGACTATAGTTTTTCATAATATGCTCTTACAATTATTTGTGTTTATGTGCTGTTGGTTGTTATATCTCCTCTCTCATTTGTGATTTTATATGAGCCCTTTGTCTTTTCTTTTTCTTTTTAGAGTGGAAAGGAAGGAGCAAAACTGTCTTTCCTTTCTTTTCTTTTTCTTTTCATATTCGAGCCCTTTCTCTTTTTTTCTTGATAATTTGGCTAGAGGTTTATCAATTGTATTGATTTTTTAAAAGAACCACCTCCTGGTTTCAATAACCTGCTCTATTGTTTATTTTTTAAGGTTCTGTAACATTTATTTCTGCTCAATCTTTGTTAGTTCCTTCCATCTGTTGGTTTTAGGTTTTGTTATTCTTTTCCTAGCTTCTTTAGGAGTAATCTTATGTTGTTTGTTTGAGACTTTTCTTGCTTCTCGAGGTAGGCCTGTATTGCCTTAAACTTCACTCTGAGGACCACTTTTGCTGAATTCCAATGTTTTGGAGCATTTTGTTTTTATTTTCATTTGTTTCCATGTACTTTTTTTATTTCTTCTTTGATTTCCTGGGTGACCCATTGATTGTTTAGTAACATTTTATTTAACCTTCATGTATTTGTGGTCTTTTCAGATTTGTTGTTGTTGGCTTCTAGTTCATGTGTTGTGGTCAGAAAAGCTGCTGTATGCCTTCAATCTTTTTTTATTTTTTGAAGGTGTTTTATGGCCTAATATATGATCTATGCTGGAGAATGTTCCATGTGCACTTGAAAAGAATGTGTATTCTGCTGTTTTAGGATAGAATGTTCTGAATATACCCTTTAAATCCACCTGGCCTAGCGTGTCATTCAAAGCCATTGTTTCCTTTATGATTTTCTGTTTAGATGATCTTTCCATTGTTGTAATGGAGTATTAAAGTCCCCTTATATTATTGTATTGTATAATATTGTATAATGTTGTATACAATATTGTACATTATAGTATAATACATTATTGTATTATTATCAATTACTTCTTCTATGTTTGTTATTAACTGTTTTATGTATTTGGATCCTCCTATGCTGGATACATAAATATTTTCTATTGTTATATCTTCTTGTTGGGTTGTCTCCTTTATTGTTATATAGTTTCCTTTTTATCTCCTGTTACAGTTTTTATTTTAAAGTCTAGTTTGTTCAATATAAGTATTACTACTTAGTCTTTCTTTTGACATCCATTGGCATGAGAGATGTTTCTCCATCCTCTCAGTTTCAATCTGTAGGTGTGTTTAGGTCTCAAATGAATCTCTTGTGGGCAGCGTATAAATGGGTCTTGTTTTTAAATCCATTCTGTCACCCTATGCCATTAATTGGAGCATTTAGTCCATTTATGTTCAAAGTAATTATTGATAGATATGTATTTATTGCCATTTCATTACCCATTTTGTGGTTGTTTCTGAAGATTTTCTCTGACCTTTTCTTTTCTTTCTCACTTTCATGATTTGCTGATTTTCCTTAGTGATATATTTGGATTTATTTCTCTTTACTCTTTGCATATTTATTAGTGGTTTTGATATACAGTTATCATTAGATGTGTATATAATCTCTTCTGCATATAGCAGTCTATATTAGGTTCATGTCTGCTTAAGTTTGAACCCATTCTTTACTCCTCTCCTTCCCACATTTTAGGTATATCTTGTCATATTTTACTCCCTTTTATTTTATGAGCTCCTTGACTGACTTTTTTACATAAATATTCATTTTTACTGCTTTTGTGTTTTTTACCTTATATTGTTACTTTTAGTCTCTCCTCCGCATTCAAAGAGTTCCCTTTAATATTTTTTGCAGGGCTGGTTTAGTGATCATGAACTCCTTTAGCTTTTGTTTGTCTGGGAAGCTCTTTGTTCTTTCACTTGGGACATATCCCTCTCTCTTCTCATTTTGTCTAAGTCTCTGTGCCTGTTTCTATGTGTAAGGGAAGTCAGCTATGTCTCCTTTTCTTGAGGGTAATGGCCTTATGAAGAAGAGGTCCTGTAGTGCCCTACTGTGTAGGGTTCATTGTTTCCCATAGCCTGGCACTTCTGGGAGTGTTTCTAATATGGGCTGCATGTGCTCTGCTGTTTTGTCCTGGCTGCTTTGTCCATCAGGAAAATCATCTGCAGAGGCTCTCTTTGCCTACTATGGGCAGTGTTTGGTCCCTGGCCTGAATGTGGCACATTTTAACTAGGTGTGATCTTTTCTATTTGTGTAATGGAGCTCTGTTGCTACTGCCATTAGAACTGAGGCTGTGCAAACTCTCATATTGGGAGACAGATGTGAGCAAGGGTTTGGGCTCATCTTCTTGGGGAGGGGGCTCCTTAGGCTGTGTTAGGGCCAGCATGACTGAAAGGGGTGGTTCCACCAGAGTGTAGGGGTGCAGGGCATGGTGTAAGCAAGTTAGGTAGCAAGTGTTGGTGCTGTGCTGGTTCCCACAGGTGGCTGAGGGGTGGGTGAGGGAAATGGCACTGGCCAGTTCTTTTGTTCCTGGAGGGCTCTGTGAATGCTGCCTTTCTGGAATGTGCTCTGAGAGGAGCAAATAACCTCCCCACTGTGTGCCTCAGGGGCTCTTCAGTTTGCTGTTTTCTCACTGTATGTCTGGGTTTTTTGCCTACCTTCTCTCTAAAAGCAGCACAATGTCCTCAGGAATCTATTCCAACCACACCTGCTGACCTTTAGACATCCATAGGTTTTAAGCCCCTCTGGTTGCAAGAACTAAGGAAATTTGAGCCATCTTGCTTTCCAAGACAATTACTATAGGGCTTTGTCTTCCCCATGTGGGATTTTCTGTGTGCTAGTCTGTCTCTCACTCTTCTCAAGGACCATGACTTCCTCCCCACTGAAGCAGCCATGTTCCATTTTTCTCCCAAACTGCATCTCGGTACTCTACCTTCTTCAGTATGGCATTTTCTCTACCTTTAATTGTGGAGTTTGTTCTGCCAGTCTTCAGGTCAATTTCTGAAGTATTCAGTATGATTTGATAGTTATCTAGTTGTATTTGTGGGAGGAAGCAAGCTTGGGGTCCTCCTACTCTACTACCATATTCCCAAGATCTATTTATTGACATTTTTAATAATCTCTGCCTCTCAGTACTAGTTTCATAAAAGAAGATCATGTGATCATTTTTTTGTTTCTAAAAACTTATTATAAAATATAGGAATTGAGAATATTAGCAATATAGGAAATGTATTGGTTTTTGGATGAAGTGAGGTAAGGTAAAGTACCAAATTGCAGGAATGTAAAGTATAAAATGTATTCATGATTATTTTTCTTTCATTTGAATATCCTATCTTCTTAACCCTCTCAGATTCCTGCAGCAAAATTATGTTAAGAATAGAAATAAAATCCCTTAGAGAATGACCATAAGGGGGAGTGAACTGGGTCAGGGGATTTTAGCTCTAGCCTGATAATATCAATCTGACCGAAGTCAGTAATGAAAGTTGTTTGATGCACTATGGGAAGTTTGATGGTAGTCTAGGGCCAAACTTAATGGGCAAGTTTATCTATCAACACAACATACCATCACTGAGCAATCACATTTATGATCTCTAAAGAATTAAGGGGGCGACGAAGGCAAAATGCTTCCTAGGAAAAACAGGTGGGTTCTTCTCTGTCAAAGCTGAAATTAAAATCCTCTTAGCCAAAATTCTATTTGCTACTCTTAGTGCTAGTGCTGCAGAAGTCAAGTTATGGACTTATAATTTGATTAAAAACTTAAGTGCCCTGAATTCTAATGCTTTAAGTTTACACCATGCATCATTGAGTCATAAGATGGGAAACATCTGTTTGAATTTGAAAGAAAGTATCAAACAGAGGCTTCTTGGCATAGCTCATCAAGACCCAGAAAAGCAGAACAACGAGCAAGTCAAAGGGGTGATAATATTACGACCATCTCCAGATTCAGAAGTTGCCAGGAATGTCTTGTAATCAGGAAGGTCATGAGGCTGCTTGTCACTATAGTGCAGGTAATAAGGTAGTAACTGAAGTATATATCAAACAAAGGTCTGTATTTCAGAGATTGGATTGGATATTAATTATAAATACGGCATAGTAAAGATGGTGGCCAAAATATAATGGCGAGGATACCATAGGACTCTTGGTTCGCAAATCAATATGGGAGCAAATATTATAATGTTTCTATTGTGGAATGCAATACAGCAGGCAAGGAAGAATTGATGTCTTTCCAAAAATTCTAATAAAGGAAGACCTGAGTTTTCCATTTTTACTTTATTAATCAGGAAGTGTGTAAAGAGTGTCTGCTTGCCCAAACTCTCAAATGCTCAGTGGTTCTCAACCTTGACTGCATATTAAAATCACTTGGTGAGTTTTAAAAACAGAATCCACTCCCTGGGCCACCCCAACCCCAACAATTTTGATTTAATGATTCTAGGGTGAGGTCAAAGTACCCATAAATTAAAAAAAAAAAATCTTCAGGTGTTTTTCAAAGCCAGCTGTTTAAGAGTGAGATATAATACTATCAGGCCCAAATATAAGCTCTATTTACAGGCCAACTAGAGAACAGTCAAATGGTGAGATTTCAAGTGTCCTAAAATCTCCTCAGTTTTTTTTTTTTTTTTGGTATAATTCTGGCATCAGCCCTGCTACACTGCCTAAAATAACTATGTTAGGATTTGTATAGTTAGCTAAAATGCAGATGTTATCTGGGAAAGTTGACAAATTTATACCTTAGTTTGAATTTGTTATCAGATTAACTAGCAAAGGGAGCATACATTTTAATAGGGGAGCAGAAGCTCTAAAACATGGAATGCTATCTGAGAAGGCAAGTTCTGCCTAGGGTGACCAAACTTCCCTGTTTGTCTACGACTGAAGAATCTCCTAGGATACAGAAATTTGATTTTCAAAAGCATAATTGTTCTGGGCAAACCAGTGTGAATTGGTAACCATAGGCATGGATTGGTGGAGGATCAAGAACCATGAGGGCTTGGAGCACCTGGGTAGAAGAAAGGGACTCTAAAGATTGAGCAGAAAGCAGAATTAAGGACCCATTTCACTTACTTTACCATTTTGCCTGAAGATGATATATCAATAGTGGGGCAAGATCATTTATTGGAACATTAACTATTGTAGATTATTTATCTCTCTGAATTACTAGAAGAAACACAAATAATAAGTTATACCTGTGTTCTCTCCTTTTTCTAGAAGGTAGTTAGGCCATTTTATGCCTGGGGTGGGGAATAGTTTATGTTGACAAAGTTACTACAAACAAAAGACTTCCGACTTTTGGAAAGCCTCAACTTATTAGAGTTTAACTGGATTTAGAGGTCCTGAGGTAAGATCTTTGAAAATGAATAGGAGGAGGCAGCAAGAGAATAAACCTTTAAACTAGGTAGTGGATGGTGGATTGGGATACCAAGAAAACTGGGGTGCTTGGAATGTGTGAGTTTGTGTGCATGTATGTATGTAGAAGGCTGGGTGGTGTACCTAGGGATGCCAAATCTGAGGCCCATTATTTGCTAAGATTTTTATGGCCAGTATTGTATAGAAGTTAGGAGCTTCCCAACTTCAAAGGACCAATGCGAACTTATCAGTGGCGACTGGTGTAAATCTACAATCAAAGTCCTTCTCCAATGTTCGGTACTATATAAGACTGTTGGGATGCCCAATTATGGAGGAGATTTAATTTACTGTTGCCCAGTAGGATGGGGGCTCAGTAAAACTTAATTAAATTTCAACAAAAGTGACATTTCTAATACACCAAAAGTGTAGAGAAAAATTCATACCCACTACAATATTTGCAAATTGAAAACCTATATGGTGGATACTTTATTATGTATATTATTAATATTTACAATCTGTAAGGCATATGTGTGTATATATGTTGTATATTATATGTTGTATATTATATGTTGTATATTATATAATATATACAATATACAACTTGAGATATATATAATACACACATGCCTCATAGGTTGCACATAGCACATATAAACACAAGTATATATACATAAACATATACTTTATAATATATATTGGTATATAATAGACACATTTAAAAAATGAGGATCCTAGTGGGGTGCCAGAGTGGCTCAGTTGGTTAATCATCTGACTCTTGGTTTCAGCTCAGGTCATGATCTCAGGGTCCTCAGTGTGGAGTTTACTTGAGAAGCTTTCCCCTCCTCCCTCCCCTCTTCCCTCTGCTCCTTCCCCTGTTTGTACTCGTTCTCTAAAATAAATAGAATAAATAAAATCTTTAAAAAAATGAGGATCATAGAGGTAAAGTTAACTTATCATACAACTTGTAAAAAGTGGCAAAGCTAGGAATTTTAATCCATGACTTTCCAATTCCAAAGCCTGTCCTTTCACCATTCATCATGTTACTTTTGTATTGGTTAGATAGAATAAAAGGAAAACAAAATATTGAAATACTTCTGTGACTATTCATTTCCTTTCTCTAAAGGAAAATGTGTAGGTACAGATTGAAGGAGCAAATGTGTTGTGTGTTCTGTGGGGTTGGCCTCATTTCCATGGATGAGATTTTGATGGCTTTCAAACCTAAGGATTGAATTTAGTCTCTGGAATTGGCAGTTCTGTTATGAAGTCTTTTGGCAGAGCTATTTTGAGGTGTGTCACCTGGAATATGCTCAACTTTATTTCCAGACACTTTTAAATGTGTTTCTTATTGCTCTTGACCATAATTCATCACCAAGTGATTTTTCTCTTGGCCAGTTTTCATTCATCATTCATCTTCAGCAAAAGAAAGTAGGGCAAATCCAGAAAGTGGCATATAGCCTAGTAATTATTTTGCTTTCATAGTAACTGGGAGCAATTTTTAGATAAGTGGTACCTCTTTTGCCTTCCTAAGGTCATCACATATAATTCTGACATGGTCTGAATGAGAAAAATTTATGGAGACAATCCAGCTTTAGGCAAAGGTGAAACCATTGAAGATTTGAACATCAAAACAAAGATGAAAGTGGATCTGGTCATTAGTCATGTTCTTAAGGATTCTTGCTATGGTATCATGTTTATTTTACAGGAAAATGTATTGACAATAATGTCTTCAAAGGTATCATTAACACATGTTAAGGGTCAGATAGACCTAGGTTTGATTCCAGCTCCAGTACTTGCGCTGAGACTTCAGGTAAGTTACATAAGCTCTTTAAGCTGCATTTTCTTCATCTTAAATAAGATGATAATATGTAACTCATGAGGTGTAAATGAATTAATGTAGGTAAAAATTAGCACAGTATCTGGCATATAGCAAGTGGTTAATAAATGTGAGCTATCATCATCATCATCATCATCATATTTATTTTGTACTGAGCTCATCACATTTGCTTTTTAAAGGAATTGTACTATTTCCTCTTAGGTTTTAGAAAAATGCTTAAAAGCTGTGTTTACACAGCTCTACAATTCAGTGGAAGAATTTAGTCCAACTGGTTTTTAGACACCGTGTAAACACAGAGAAAGTGAAAATCATGTGAAAGTCTGATATTACTAGAATTAAAATATTTCCCTTAATTTGTGGATAGGTTGGAGGTAACAGGACAATCTTTCCTTCTAGGTCCTTGGTTTAGCTAATCTTGCATTCTTCTCAAAACATGTCTTTGATCTTCAATTTTACCTTTTTTGGCTCAACAAGAAATATTTGTTCCTCATCTGATATGTGCCAGGGACACAATAATGAATTAGACAGTCTTTTCCTGAAGGGAGTTTTAAGTTTAATAACCATGCTCCTACAGTAGCAGAAGGTAGCTTTCATGTGGACTTGACTGTTTATCATCTGAACAATGTGTGAATGGTCAAGGTAAGTTTTGATTTCTCTCTCTCTATCTCTATCTCACTCTCCCTCCTATTTTACTTTTTTTCTCTATGTGAACCCAATGTATGAAAGCTTTGAGTCATTACCAGCTGGAAAGGCAATGTCAGTGGCTTTTCCTGAATTTTCAAATCATCAGTAACTATTAAATGATGGAAGGATTATATTTTTGGTGGCTCCAAAGAGCCAAACTGGGATAGATAAATCTGTATCAGGGAGGCATATTTTGGCTGGAATGCAAAAAAAATGCATGGACTCCTCAGCTTTGGAAATATGTGGATAAACACTGAATTACCAGAGATCTGGGTGATTATAGAGTTAATTCCTGTATTTAGCAGGACATTGACCTAGGTCTTTCTGGTTCCTCTTAGCTCTGAAGTTCTATGCAACCTGGATAACTCTCTAGTAGGTTAGATTTCCATGCTACTAACAAGAATTGTTTTTTCAAAATTTCTCTGTTGACATTGTTGGGCAGTTTAATCCCTTAAATTTATGATTTTAATCTTGCTGAATATAACTTGGATGGTTTCTTATATAAAGGGTACACATGAGTCTTTGAGAATCTACTATTTTCTTATTGTCAAAAGGAAATGTATACAATGAGGTGCAGCTCACAGTAAAAAGCAGGATAGAAATCATCTGCTATGTGCAAAGCACTTTCTCTTACCAGGGAACATATCCTCATCTTAGTTATTGCCAAGGAACGATATTAGCCCCCACTTCATTTCTCCTGCTTCTGCTTTCTTGAGTTATCCATTTGGCCTAGTGAATTACCCACCTACAGGCTCAGCTTTGTTCCAGTTCTTAGACCCATTTGAAGTTTGTAATCTTGTGGCTCTTCCTGCTGGTCTGACTCAGGACACAACATCCTAGAATATCTGGGGTCCTACATTGTTCTTAAGTACTCTGTATTAATCCATACTGCGTAGATTAGAGGCCTATATGACCTATGATTTGCCATTGTAGGCCTGACAACTGGTTTTTTTGTATTGACTTTTGAGTTCCAGCTTTTCCTTTCTGGGTATCCCAATTTGTAGATTTAAGATTTGCTTTGGATTATGCTCTGACATTATGTTCCAATAAATGATGTAGTATATCTTCCTTTTTTATGATATAATAATAGTAATAATAATAGTTATATATCTTGGTGCTTACAATGGGGCAGGCTTACCATACTTTAAAATTTGAGATGGAAAACTGGAATTTTCAGAGAAAAGTAGTAAAAAAGTTTTTTTTTTTCTTTCATATGAGAACAAACTGCTGTAATGGAGATTTTTTTTTTAAGACAAAAGTAAATGGAATCCCATTTTCAATGAGTGTTATAAGGAGAAATATTTAATAGTGTTTTTATCATTCAGAGATTAGAAAAATAGGAAAGTAGTTAAAACAGAAGAAGTAGAAATTTCTATTGAACATAATGAAAGTCTTTATTGTTATCAAAGTGTAGCAAACCCACTAAGGGCAACCAGATGCTGCTAATTAGTCTGTCCCTAATTTAAAAATTGCTTTAAAGCTGTATATAGAAGCCTGTTCAATTAAAAAAATAATCTTATACAACTAGTTTTTAGGTACTGTGTAGACATAAAGAAAATGAAAATTGTGTGAAAGATTAATATTTTTAGAACTAAAATGCTTGGGGCGCCTGGGTGGCTCGGTTGTTAAGTGTCTGCCTTCTACTCAGGGCGTGATCCCAGAGTTCTGGGATCAAGCCCCACATCAGGCTCCTCCACTGGGAGCCTGCTTCTTCCTCTCCCACTCTGCCTGCCTGTGTTCCCTCTCTCGCTGGCTGTCTCTCTCTCAGTCAAATAAATAAATAAATAAAATCTTAAAAAAAAAAAAAGAACTAAAATGCTTTGCTGATTGGCTCCAAGAAGAGACTAAATAACTGGTCCTGAAATGTTTTGCTATCCAGCTGCCCGAAGGCTGGTAAATAGAACCTCTAAAGTACATTCTAATTTTCAGATTCTCATCATTCTCTGAAGTTGCAATTGAGAATGAAACTCTTTTGGATCAGGTAGGAAACATTTAGTTGTTTCTCTCTCCACCAGAATTTTAAAATGCACATTTTTCATGATTTTTTGTGATGAACAGGTAATTGTGTATTTTGATTTATCTCTTTTAATGATCATAATTAAATAAGAATCATCACTGTAATTTCATCAATAAATCCAAGTAGAACACAAGGCAAAGTTCCCTGTCCTAAACAACCATCCATGCATTGCTTTTAATGGGAAAAAAATTATTTAAGGAAGAGGGAAAAGACTCCATTTAGATTTCAGTGTCACAACATCTTACTCTTTAAGACTATTGTAGCCATTTTCTCAATATCCCTGTATTAAAAAGGCATGAATTTAAACAGGCCTACCACCTCAGAATAAATACTTTCTGAGATACTTTATGTTAACATTCTAACCTTATCAATGCAATAATATTGTTTGCTCATAGTAAAGACTGGTGGATCCAATCTCATGAAGGTTGCACAAGTATCTATCTGAAGGAGCAGACCCAGTTGCTGGAGCTCAGAGTTCAGCCAGGAAGACAAAGCATGCTGACCAAGGGGTGGGGCAATCTGCAGGCTTAGTAAAATAAACTGTGAATGTGATAAGGGAATGGTCAGTACACCATAATGTAGCTGCATGATATCTCAATTGATAGAGTGAAAAAAACAGGAAATATGGGAGAATATAGTTTAAGAAAGAGTTGAGGGAAGTCTGAGACCTCCATTTTCTCACCTACAAAATGGAGCTAAATATTACCTATGGGATAGAATATTGGGAAGATTGGATGAGATGTGTATAAAACATTTAGCACATTGCCTGGCACTTGAAAAGACTCAATAGATGTTAGTTCTTATAAGACTATGACTGGTAAAGAGTGTGAATCTCTTGCTTAGTGTATAGTTTTTCTGTATATTTCTGGGTCATCTTTGCAATAGTATTGCAATACTGGATCTTACTTAGCTTGTAGTCAGTTATGAATTCCAAGCGTCTTAAGCCATACTTATTTTTAGTAAGGTCTCCCTTGTATTTGTGGTTGTCTTTTTTTTTTTTTCATTTTTAAGCTTGTTCCTAATATTTTGTGCTTTCTCTTGTTGACAATATTCCTGCTTCATAGGACCATTTATAAGTATATAAACATTCATTTTGCATGTTATTTCTGTGCCATAACCCTGCCAGTTTTGACATCATGTGAACACTTGATTAACACATTTTAAGTTTTAGTCCAAAAGCCCTGTTCCCTTGCCTTTGTCCAACAAAGATGCTGGCTCTGCTCAAAGGTCCACAGACACCAAATAAAGAACTGTCAAAGAAGGTGGAACATTATTAAATTGTTTTGTAACTCAAATTTTTATTTGAACTGCTTTTGGACTCTGGGGTGCCCAGTTCCAGTCTTACCTCTATGGCTGAATTAGACTGTTTATAGATGGCATCTGTTTCCCAGCCACCCAAGATTTATTAAGGGAAATTTTACTCCCAGACCACGGGGACAACAGCATTCCTTGGAATGTGACTGTTATCACAACTCAATGAAACCCTCTCATTAATGTATAATAAAATACAAAATCAAATGGGATAAAATTTAGCAGTTCAGTTTTAATATTCTCATTGAAGAATTCAAGGAAATCAATTTGGGATTTTTTCTAGTTTCTGTGAAAGGTAAACTTTTTAAATAAATATTTTTCATTGTAGATTGCTTGTGTTTAACATATCTTCTGAAATACAAATTGTTTTTATAGAGACAATGGAAAAAAATCAAGAATAAATCATTGAATTTAGCTATAGCATGAGGCTGTCCAAAAGTTTATCAATTCATATTACATGAAAAAATTGGGAAACTGAATGGCTATCAATTGGTTTAGCCTTCAGAGTAATTATTCTTCAGTTGATTTAGCACACTAGATAAAAATGAAAGTTAATGCCTATGCTAATTAGGAAAATATTTTGTTAGCTTTTTTATTGAGTATTGAAATGCACGTGGATTAATTCTAAGCTTTATTATATTGCATTCAGATCACTATCACATATAAAATACAAAGAACAGAATATGTCAAAATTTAGCAAGACACATTTGATTTCTCTTACAGAAAAAAATTTCACTGGAGAATAATAAATAATGAAGGAGATTGTTTCTGAAATATTGTTTAGGATTATCAGGGGCCACAGGCAAAAAAGAGGTGGTGGCAGTTCCACTCCTCCCTTTGTTAATGAGAAAATAATTGTTTGAGGATGTCTTTGTTCCAAGCAAAATCCCAGCTGGGAGGGCTTTGAAGATTTGTTCTTCATACCCTTTGAGAGAAGAGAGTGCTAAAAAGACACTAGAAAGATGTTAATCAAAACTGTTAAATTTCCAGTATTCTAAATCTCCTTCACTGGAGTAAAGAAAAAAAAATCAAATAAACTTCCTTCTCCATACAGATCCCTATGTTGCTTATTGAATTTGTCACTGTGGGTGTTTTGTAATATATTTAACGTAGGTCCATCTTGAATTTCCCAAGAACCTTGATCTTACTTCGTCAGACAGCCAATTGACTTCTGCCTCAGCATACCAGGGTAGCTCTAGTGTTGTCCTCATAACAGTATGAGGACCTCAGTCCTCTCCATATTAGAGTTGATGACTATGCAGAAGTTTCAAGAAATTAGACATTTCTATAATTTTCTTCTCCAGAATAAATGAAAACTTTACCTACTTCCTCCAGGATCCATAGAAGATTCCAACAAATGGGAGTAATTTTCATCTGACCCATGATTTTCAAATCATTTACAATTTTGTTTAGTCTGGTGACTCTTGGCTTTCTGTCTAGATGTGTTGAAAGAGAGACCAATTTACACTGAAAGATATTTATAAATTACAGTAAAGATTAAATTCAAGATCTCGAACAGATTTGTTTGTTTGATTTCTTGAACTTGACTTCAGGGGAAAAGAAACAAATAAGACAATAAGCTCTCATCAGTGATTTATTCTAATAACTTCCTTGGTATGTCTTGAAGTCAGTAGAAATTTGGTTTAGAACCCTATACTTTTACTTACACTCGTGAACAACTAATTATAACCAGAATGCTGGCTTTGAGACTCTGCAGGTTGTCAATCAACAAATATTTGTTCCACTTACTATAAAACCACAAAGATTCAAAGCTTTTTCCATATTCTTTATTTACTATGCTATAAAAATGGTTAAGTATACATTATAATGATGTTCAAGAAAAAAATGTTGAAACAAAAAAGGATTTTAATAACCAAAAAGCTCCATTTCCTGAGCATTTCAGTCCAGCCTCCTTGAATCCAGAACTCTCACTGATCCAATTACTCAGCTTGCTGATCCATAACTAGTTTAGATGAAGACTAATTTTTCCTGAACAAAATTTTATAATCAACTTGATAACTGAGGCATAGGAACTAGACCTGGAACCATAAGAATTAAATTCAAATACAAATTTTGCTATTAATCAGCCATGTGACCTGGTTAATGAATGTCCCCAAGCCTCAGTTTTCTCATCTGTAAAATGGAGTTGACAGTACTCAAGGTACAAGGCCACTTTGTAAACTATAGAATATCAGATATCATTTTATTACTCATACAACTTGTAGTTTAAAGGCTGGGGAATTGTCATATTGATTTTATACTCTCTAGAGTATCAAATCACTCTCATGCTTAATCATCATTTTTTAAGCATGTGAGTGCTCTCTTTCTACTCAATCTGCCTTTGACTATTATACCGATTTCTATGTGATTGATAAAGATAAGGGGTAAAGAAAGATACAAACATACTTTGGCATTTGGTACCAATTAACAAAAAGCCCAAAAGATAATGTATTTGTATGTGGCACAGCCTCATGCTTCATAAAACTACCCTTTTGGCCAGATATCCAGATACCACATATGATGGTTTAGTTCCCAAACTCAGATTTCCTATATAATTTCTTTTCTTGCTTACTCCAGATTGTCAGGCCAGTCAGACTTCCTTTAATTTATAATCCTTAAATATATGGGCAAATGACATATAGACATTCTGTTTCTTTTTAATTTGGGCTTTTTATTTGTTCATTTAGGCTTTCCTAGGGGAAACTGATTAGTTTTCTGAGGAGCACAGAAACTCCCATTGCTCCCACCTACTCCTTCTGCCCAAGAGCTAGGCATTTCCATCTGAGCACCACTAGACCATTGTACTGCATTCCAAAAGAAATAGTTGACATTCATTGTCCAAATAATTTTAAGCTGGAGAATGTCTTGAAGGGAATGCTATAACATTGTTTTCACACCAAGAAGTAAAATTGGTCTTTATTATGTTTTTTAAGCATTTTTAAAATATTTTATTTATTTATTGACAGAGAGGGAGCAAGAGAGCACAAGCAGGGGGAGTGAGAGAGGGAGAAGCAGGCTCCCTGTGGAGCAGGGTTCCTGAAGTGGGGCTTGATCCCAGGACCCCAAGATCATGACCTGAATTGAAGACAGAGGCTTAAGGGACAGAGCCACCAAGGTGCCCCTTTACTATGTTTTTTAAAGATTTACTTAAGAAAGGGGAGGTTCCTGGGGGCTCAGTCCATTATACCTCTGCCTTAGGCTCAGGTCATAATCCCTAGGTTCTGGGATCGAGCTGAATGGGGCTCCCTGCTCCACGGGGAGTCTGCTTCTCCCTATCCCTCTGCTCCTCCCCCACACCCTCTCATGCTCTCTCTCTCTCTCTCTCTCACACACACACACACACACACACACACACACACACACAAGTAAATAAATAAATAACATCTTTAAAGAGAGAGAGCACACACGCTACTGCAGGGGAAAGGGAATCTCAAGAAGGCTCCCTGCTGAGCAGAGAGATCACATGGGCTCAATCCCATAACCTGTGAGATCACCTGAGCAGAAAACAAGAGTTGGAGGCTTCATCTACTGAGCCACCCAGGCACCCCGGTAAAATGGATCTCTAAATGAGCTTTTATTTTGCTTTCTACCTGCTATGATTTTAAAGTTCAGTTTCACACTGTTTTCATTCCTTACAAGTAACTTATGATATTAAATTGTCAGTTATCTGCTGGAATAGGGCTAACCTGTATAATTGAAATCCACTGGTAATCACAAAGTCTTGTTTTCAGTTTATATCTCCAATCTTCTTCCTTTTAAATCCACCTGAAATAAAACAGACAAAATTGCAAATAAGCAGCAAAATGCAGTGCTTGTGGTTTCCTTTTTCCTTTCTCACTCTACACTGGAGATGTTAATGAACAAAGACATGCCTAAAAGCCAGGCAGTCAAGAAAAAGAGAAGTGGAGGTCACGAATAATCTGGAAAATGAATAATCAGTGCCTTAATAATGAGAGGTGACTACACTCATGTTTATGTATGATTCTTTTTTTTAAGATTTTATTTATTTATTTGAGAGAGAGCGAGAGAGCGCACGCACATACGAGCAAGGGGGAAGGGTGGTGGGAGAGGGAGAAGCAGGCTTCTCCCTGAGCAAGGAGCCTGACATTGGACTTAATTCGAGGACCCTGAGATCATGACCTGAGCCGGAGGCAGACATTAACTCACTGAGACACCCAGGTGCTCCTCTATGATTCTTCTTAAGTGACACAAATATCTTCCATTTCACCTGCTACTCCAGGGATTTGATTTCTTCCTCTCCTTAGGTAAGGGAGTTACCTAAGGAACTAGGGAGTTATCTAAGTTATAAAATGCCTCCCTTCTTGTCTCAAAATCATTCATAGAGCCAGAGAATGACAGAGATAGAAGGGATGTCACCGGTCATAAAACAACTCCTTACATTTTGCAGATGAGCAATTAGGATCCAGAGAGAGAGAGAGAGAAACAACTCCTTCAAGGCACCATAAATGGTTAATAGGAGACCTGGGACTAAAAGCCTGGTTTTCTGACTCTTAATTGTAGAGTTAATTCCATCACATCACACCTGTCAATCTCAATATTTAATTGCTCTGAAGTAGTCACTGGGAAGTTAGTTGTGTTGATGTTACCTCTTCATTTTCTCCCTGGGATGGATGATGCTGGACATTCTCTCCTCTGACTTTCTTTGGTGCTCAATTATCTTTTCTCCGTCCTCAATGCCACTGCTTCAGTTCAGGCTGTCATCATCCCTTGCACAAACTCTTGGGTTTGTCTCACAATGTGTCTACCTGACTCCAATCTTCTTCTCCTCCATTAATGACATTTCTATTAGAGTGGGTGCAGGTTTATAAATAGATCTAATTATGGTCTTATTAAAATCATACAAAGACTCACTATTGCTGATTTCACTTATTACAGCATGAAGTCTAAACAGGCCTCATCATGCTCTAATCCTTAAATACATCTCTAGCTACATCTTTATTGCTTTTTTACCTGGCCTTTTTTTTCCCCCTAGAAATAAGTGACTTTAGATGTGAAATAATGAATGGATGAACAAATGAATTAACAAATGATGGGAATGATAAACCTTTTATCCAGTGCCCAGGAGATTAGATAGCACAGAATGTGGGGCTATTTAGCATTAAAGAGGATGAAAAATAAAGGTAATTAGATCCTTTTTGGGGAAAGAAAAGTAGCACCTAGCTGTATTCAAGGCAAGCTCTGAACATGATAGGGAAGGTAGTACTGTTTGACTTGAATCCCCTTTGACCATTTTTATGCACTATTTCCATATTTTTCTATTTCTTTTGTATCTGTCCTTGGGAAGGCTTCTGGCTCCCTGAAAGTTATGTGTGTTGACATTCTCCAGCACACATCACTTAAATGATCTAGACATTTCCAGATCACTTTTCATTACCTACATGCCCTGGGATTCAACTTTTTGCAGTCTTGCTCTGTGATGGGGCAACTGGGATGCTTTAACCAGTTTATAGCTAAATTACTTTTGAATATCTTCAAAAGTAATATTTTCACTTAAAGATGATTATATGAATGATTATAATGGCAGATATTTCAACAAACATGTAGTAAATTTCTGTGTCTTGCCACAAATCTGAATATAAACAGATGCAGAAGGCATGGTCCCTACACTCCAAGTAAAATGAAGAGATGGATATAGTGTATCATGTTGATTGAATTCTGAATATTGAACCATTCTTGCATCCCTGGAATAAATCTCATTTGAACATGGTGAATAGTCTTTTAAATGTATTGCTGAATATGGATTGCTAATATTTTGTTGAAGATTTTTGTATATGTGTTTATCAGGAATATTGGTCTGCAATTGTTTTTATTTTGTTTTGTTTTGTTTTAGTGTCTGTCTGGTTTTTGTATCATGATAGTGCTGGCCTCGTAGGATGTATTTGGAACCTTTCCATCCTCTTCTATTTTTTGGAATAGTTTCAGGAAAACAGGCATCAACTCTTCTTTAAATGTTTGATAGGGTTCACCTGTGAATCCTTCTGTTCCTGGAGTTTTATTTATATTTATTTATTTATTTTTTGATTACAGATGCAATTTTGTTGCTGGTAATTGGCCTGTTCAGATTTTCTACTTCTTCCTGATTCAGTTTGGAAACAAAAATATTAATTCAAAAGGATACATGAAGCCCTATGTTTATTGTAACATAGCCAAGATATGAGAGCAACCTAAGTGTCCATTGATAGATAAATGGATAAAGAAGATGTGATATATATGAATATTAGAATATGAATTCATATATGAATATTATGCAGCCATAAAAAGGATGAGATCTGCAACAACATTGGTGGACTACAGGGTATTATGCTAAGGGAAATAAGTCAGACTGGGAAAGCAAATATCACGTGATTTTACTCATATGTGAAAACAAAACAAACGAATATACAAACAAACAACAGAATCAGACCTATAAATACAGAGAATAAACTGGTGGTTGCCAGAGGGAAGGTAAGCAGGAGTGAGGGGAGGGTGGGCAAAATGGGTGAAAGGGAGTGGGAGATAGAGGCTTCCAGATATGGAATGAATAAATCAAGGAATAAAAGGTACAGAATAGGGAATATAGCCAATGATATTGTAATAGTGTTATATGGTGATAGTAGATACACTTGTGATAGAGCATAATGTATAGAGAGGTTGAATTACTATGTTCTACACCTAAAACTAATGTAACATTGTGTGTCAACTATATTCAGATAAATGTTGAAATACAAAAAAAAAAAAAAAGAAACATATGTAAGTAGATGTATAACAGTGTGATATATTGCTACAATAGAGAAATGGGCATAGCAGAAGGAAAGGCTAACTGCCTGGAGAATTGGGATAAAGTTCATAAAGAAGTGAAGTCTGAACTGTTATAAAAAGTTATTAGTAATTTGCAGATTCAAGTTTAAAAATTACTTTGGCAACAGACGAGCAATTGGAAGTGGCAAATACTACCAACTACTTCAGTTTTCTGGGGTGGAGGAGGTGATAACAGTATGAACTAAGACAGTGAAAAGGAAACAAACGAAAGCTGACAATTTTCATTTTTAATTTTTTTGGATACAATCAACAAAACCTGATTGGTGATTTTTTTTTTTTTTTGTATATGAACTATAAGAAAAAGGAAGTGCCTAAGACAAATCCTAGATTTCTGATTTAGGCATCTGTATGTATGGTAGTGCTATTGAGATTAAAATTATAGGAGAAGGAGTAGGTTTGGGGAGTGGGGTAGTAAGACACTAACTTTTCCCTTCCTGTCCAAAGGATGACTAATTCAGGATGGCCATGGTTGGTGGGCACATATGAGTTTTCCAGCTCTTTTCTAATTAGGAATTGCTAGCCAAACTGCTTAATCTGGATATGATTATCCATATTGTTCAGAGCCCTGCATTTGCATTATTGACTGTTATAATCATGCTATATGTTTGAAGACAGTATACTCAAGACTAATCTTCAATAGTGTGGACTTGGGAAAAAACAAAATGAAACAAAACTTCTTTACCAAAAAAGACTGTTCACTGTTCTATCACAGTACATGAAATCCTCTGTCATTTATTGTAACAGTTTAGGCTTAAGATTCTGTAGTATTTGGTAACAAGGTAGGCAAAATTTGTTTATTTTTGTAAATCAATACTACTATCCTGAGGGGTTAGATTTTGAGATGTGAGAAAAGGATATTTGAGAGCAAGGATGGTTACCTTCTAGGTCTAGGAAGAGGATCTGTGGTAGGAAGACATGGGCAATATAGGAGTAGCTTGTAAGCTATTTGTGCCTGACAGAGGAGGGACGCATTGAAGAAAATCTTTGTCCATTTTTCAGTTTTGCCTGGGACCAGGCCTCTATGAATGTTTCTTTTTATTAGAAAGCTAACTACAAGAACATTATGAGATTTAGTTAATGGTTGCCAAATGTTTTGCAAAGATAATGTCATGTGTAAATGATTTATAATTGCAGCAGAAAGCAGCTAAGACTCTGTTAAGGAATGTACCCTGAATTATTATTTTCTGCTAGAACATGGGAGCAGATATTATGAATATAATGGAGGACCAAAGGTGTAGATATGATTTGATAAAAAACTTACACACACATTATATGCAACGGATAAATTGGTGAACATTATATCTGAAACTAGTGATGTACTGTAAGTTGGCTAATTGAATTTAAAAAAATAATAAACTTACACATTCTGGTTGGAGGGTAAATTCTTTGTTAAGAAAAGGTTGAGAGTAATAAAGGAAGGCTTGTTCCTATTTCCTAACCTCACATTGGCTCATTCTCTCAGACAAATTAGAAGCATTTTATTTCATTTTCTTTCTTTTTTAATGTCTTTATTTTATGTAATCAATTCCTGTAAGTCATGCATTCAACATCCAGATTGTCCCTATTACCTGTTCCTGTTTTCCAATTCTTCTCCATCCTTTCTTAGGACCTCAGAATGTTTTGTCCGTAAATATTTTTTTCCTTGAAGTATAGCTAACACACAGTTTCTTTAGTTTCAGGTATACAACATAGTGATTCAACAAATTTATACGTTTTAGTGTGCTTACCTCAGAATATTTTGATGGATATATTGTAACATTCTAACTGATTTCTCCACTATTCCTTTTTCCATTCTTTTAAATAATTAATCAATAATCAAGTAATTAATTTCATATTTTTATTTAGATTTTAGTCAGTTAACATACAGTGTAATATTAGTTTCAAGTGTATAATATAGTGATTCAACACTTCCATACAATACCCGGTGCTCATCACAAGTGTTCTCCTTAATCCCCATCTCTATTCAACCCATACCCCATTCACCTCCTCTTATCACTTTGTGGAGAATCCTATTAAGTATTACATAAAATGAAGTGGGGTAAAGGGAATATACCCTGACATAGTAAAGGCCATATATGAAAAACCACAGATAACATCATGGTGAAATGGTGAAAAACTGAGAGCTTTTCCCCTAAAATCAGGAACAAGACAAGGATGTTCACTCTCATGACTTTTATTCAACATAGTATTGGAAGTCCTAGCCACAACAATTGGGTAAGAAAAATAAATAAGAGGCATCCATACTGGTAAAGAAGAAGTTAAACTGTCACTATTTGCAGATGACATGATACTATACATAGAAAATCCTAAAGACCTGACCAGAAGGGTACCAGAAATAATAAATGAATTCAGTACAGTTGCAAAATATAAAATTAATACCCAGAAATTGGTAGCATTTCTATACACTAATAACAAAACAGCAGAAAGAGAAACTTTTAAAATAGCACTATTTTAGATTGCTCCAAAAATAATAAAGTACCTAGGAGTAAACTGAACCTAAGAGGTGAAAGACCTGTACTCTCAAAACTATAAAACTTGATGAAAGAAATAGAAGATGACACAATCAAATGGAAAAGTATTCCATGCTCATGGATTGGAAGAATTAGTATTGTTAAAATGTCCATATTGCCCAAAACAATCTATAGATTCAATGCAATCTCTATCAAAATACCAACAGCATTTTTCACAGAACTAGAAAAAATAATCCTAAAATTTCTTTGGAACTACAAAGGCCCTAAATAGCTAAAGCAATCTTGAGAAAGAAAAACAAAGCTGGAGCCATCACAATTCCACATTTAAAATATATTACAAAGCTGTAGTAATCAAAACAGTATGGCAATGGCACAAAAATAGACACAGATCAGTACAACAGAATAAAAACCTCAGAAAGAAACCAATGACTTTATGGTTAGCTACATGTAAAAGAATGAATCTGGACAACTTTTTAAAGCATGAGAGACTATGGACTCTGAGAAACAAACTGAGGGCTTCAGAGGGGAGGGGGATGGGAGAATGGGATAGGCTGGTGATGGGTAGTAAGGAGGGCATGTATTGCATGGTGCACTGGCTGTTATATGCAAGTAATGAATCATGGAACTTTACATGAAAAACCAGGGATGTACTGTATGGTGACTAACATAATATAATAAAAAATATTATTATAAAAAAATAAATATCATACACAAAATAAACTTAAAATGGATTAAATATTTAAATGCAAGGCATGGAACCATAAAATTCCTAGGAGAGAATACAGGTAGCAATTTTGACATCGGCTATAGCAACATTTTTCTAGACGTCTTCCAACGTAAGGGAAACAAAAGCAAAAGTAAATGATTGGGACTACATCAAAATAAAAGCTTTTGCACAGCAAAGAAAACCACCAACAAAACACAAAGGCAATCTACTAAATGGGAGAAGATATTTGCAAATTATATCTGATAAGGGGTTTATAGCCAAAATATATAAAGAACTTATATAACTCAACACAAAAAAACCAGACAATCCAATTAAACAATGGGCAGAAGACCTAAATATACATTTTTCAAAAGAAGACATACAGATGGCCAACAGACACATGCAAAAATGCTCAACATCACTAATTCTCAGCAAAATGCAAATTAAAACCACAATGAAATATCACCTTACACTTTCAGAATGATTAAAATTAAAAAGACAGGAAATAAGTGTTGGCAAAGATGTGAAGAGAAAGGAACCTTAATATACTGTTGGTGGGAATGCAAATTGGCATAGCCACTGTGGAGAACAGTATGAAGTTTTCTCAAAAAATTAAAAATAGAAATACCACATGATCCAATACTTTTACTATTGGGTATTTACCCAAAGAATACAAAAGCAAAATTAAAAAAGATACATGCATCCTTATGTTTCTTGCATCATTATTTACAATAGCCAAGATATGGAAGGAATCTATGTCCATTGATAGATGAATGGATAAAGGATAAGCTTTAAAGGGGCACTGGGTGGCTCAGTCAGTTAAGGGTCTGCCTTTGTCTCAGGTCATGGTCCCAGGGTCCTGGGATTGAGTCCTGTGTTGGGATCCCTGATCAGTGGAGTGTCTGCCTCCCCTCTGCCCCTCCCCTTGCTCATGCTCTCTCTCTCTCTCTCTCACTTGCTCTGTCTCTCAAATAAATAAATATTTAAAAAGAATAAGTATTAAATATACAATGAAATATTACTCCGTCATAAAAAAGGATGAGATTGTGTCATTTGAGACAACATGGATGGACCTAGGGGTATTATACTAAGTGAAATAAGTCTGATTGAGAAAAACAAATACCATATGATTTTGCTCATATGTGGAATATAAAGAAATGAATAACAAAAAGCAGAATCAGACCTATAAATACAGGAAACAACCTGATGGTTGCCAGAGGGAAGGGAGTAAGGGGAATGGGCAAAATGAGTAAAGGGGAGTGGGAAATAAAAGCTTCCAGTTATTCAATAAATAAGTCACAGGAATAAAAGGCACAGCATAAGGAATGTAGACAATGATATTGTAATAGCACTGTATGGAAACAGATGGTAGCTATACTTGTGGTGAACATAGCACAATGTATAAATTTGTCAAATCCCTAGTTGTACACTGAAACTAATGTAACATCGTATGTTAACTATACACAAATATAAAAAAAATTAAAAAGTATTACATAGAATTGACTTTTCACTGAGGAATAGGTTATGGGTTAAAAGCATGAGCTCAATATAAACTTTTAATATTGGTATTTATGCAGAACCTTACATTAATACTACCTTGGGAGTTGATAGAAATAGCATTTTGATTATTATGATAATATCCAGTAGGGATAAAATAAAGCCTCATAAAATGGTTTAATATCACTTTATACTATTCTTCCCCTATAAGGGATAAAAAGATAAAATTATCCGATATGAAGATGCCTTAACTTTGAGTGATTATCCTGGATATACTCCATTTCTCCCTGTAGTTGCATCTTCCTCCCATCTACATCCTCTATTGTGTCTTAGATGTTGGGTCTCTTTGGACCATAAAACCAGTCTCCTTTCTGTTCTGGCTTTTTGTCCAATATAGCCAATGAGATGTACGTTCAGAAGATCAGAAGGCTAGAGAAAAGAGAGATCAGGTAACAAACCATTTGTAGTTTTCTTTCTTTCAAAAAGGGTAGAGCTCTAGCTCTATCTGGATTCTGGGAACCCCTTTATCCATTTAGCTCTAGGAATGGTGATATTTCTATACTCTTGCTAGCATGGGATATTAATGCAAACTTGTTGGTTTTCCTTACCCAATTATTTTACTTTAACCCCGTTAACACTTTTTAAAAAGTCCCTTTATTAAATTATCTTTAATTTTCCCATTTGAATATATGCTGTTTTTTGCCAGGACTCTGACTGATAGAGTGACTTTACTAGACACTGGCCTATTTACTGCCAGAAAGAAGGAATTTGCAGAATACTCCAAAACCAAAAGTATGTGTTTTTATGATAGATGTTACCCAACATTTACTGACATGCGTAAGGATCCTACATAGTAGGTCAACAGCTTCAGTGATTTCAGAATACATTTTTTTAAAGATTTTATTTATTTATGTGATAGAGAGACAGCCAGCGAGAGAGGGAACACAGCAGGGGAGGGGGAGAGGAAGAAGCAGGCTCCCAGTGGAGGAGCCCAATGTGGGATTAGATCCCGGAACGCCGGGATCACGCCCTGAGCCGAAGGCAGACGCTTAACGACTGTGCTACCCAGGCTCCCCCAGAATACATTTTGTAACCAGTTTATCTGAGAGTTCATGAGGGAGATATACTTTATATGGATTCTCAGGGGATTAGTGCAATAAAATCTATTTTTTACTTAGCTTAAGTCTGCTGAGGGTCTGGATAATTCCTCGGGGGTGGCTGCCTTCCATGAAGTGACTCAACAATTCAGTGATCTTGTAATTCCATGATTCCAACCCAAGATCTTCTCCCTAGCATTGTAATAGGAGAAGAGGGTGATGGAAAAATTGTCCAGGGACTTTTCACTACCTCAGTCCATAAAGGACACAATCACATTTCATTGATTAGTGCCAATCATATACAGTCCTATCAAACTTCAAGGGACTGGGAAGAGATTTTCTATACCCAGGTTGGAGTGTAATATGCCTAAGAAATGAGTTTTGGTAAACGCATCTGCTGCAGGTACTTAAGATTAGTTTTATAGTTGAAGCGGGCATTTGGTTACACATAGTTAATTTTTTTCCAGTTTAAAATTATTATAGCTTTGATCTCCCATTTGTCTCTTATGGTAAACTCAATTTTCTTTTTATGAGGCAAAGCCTTTGTCTTGCCCTGAGTACCCTCTTATCATGCTCCCAGACTAAGCTTGTTTTCTTCTATTAAGGTAGGTGTCCTTGTAGGATATCTACCATGTGCCACTGAAGTTAAAACAAGCAGAATAGTTCCATAGTTCAATTCTAGCTAATCATCAGAAGGTATAGCTTTGAAGTCTTTGCAAAAGGGATCTTACAAGAAACTATCCTTTGAAACTGGCTGTTGTATTCATGTAAGGTTGCTGTTAAGTTATTGTTTAAGATATTTCACAGCATCTTCCCTATGAGGACCCATATGTAAATTCTTCTTTTGATAACAGGAAAAGTGCTTTTTCTGAATAGCTTACAATAATCTCAAAGACTATGAAAATTGTGTATATGGCCATGTTTCTGTTTGTTGTTGTCTGCTAATTCATTAGAAACCAAATTTGTTGTTTCTTTCTAATAAGCATACCTTGCTTCACAATATGCATTTGGATTTGGCTCTCATTTCATCTTATTTTTCCAGCAATTACTTTCCTTTGTACTTATTTTAACACAGTTTTATTTCCATTTTATTGTGCTATATTTTTTACATGTCTTTATGCTGTCTTATGAAATAGACATATAACTACATATAAAACCCAATTCTGGTACATGTATGAGCACTTAAGTACCAAACTTTGCCACTAGCTGGTGTGGTTTCAGCCTCTGGAAGATTTCTTTCTGTAGTGGAAATATAGTATTTTGTGACAAGAGTACAACATAGAGTTTCCAGATTTTTTTTAAGCCTAAATAAGCAAACTCACTGTAAAACTCAAGGCAGTATTTCATGCAAGGTTGTCAGAAATAACATCTCCAAATTTACCCCATTGTCTAACATATAATGATTAAATAGACCAATTATTAATTAAGATGAAAATGTTGCAAAATACATGAAAACATGCTCTTATTTACTTTGGGCTTGAGAAAGATCTCAATAGTGAATCATTTTACTCAGGTGTTAAAACCTGAGGTACAAACAGCAATCAGTGTTTTGATGCTCATGGCTGGCTAGATAATTTATCTGGCTCTTAAATATCTGATTTAGAGCCTGGGCAAATATTTGTAGTGGTTTTGGACATTCAGTAGACATTGAAAGAAGCCTACTTTTCTTTGCTGCTATTACTCTGAGGAAAATAAAAGATATAAAAACTATATATATAAATATCTCTGTACATATGCATGTATGTATGTATCTTCTATATGTCATCATGTATCTATTATCTATCTCCAGCTTTATTTTCCTTTGTTATTTCCTTCCTTTTCTTTTAGCTTGGTGTCTCCCCCTCCCCACATTCTGTCTCACTGATATCTTTTCCCATCTCCTCTGTTCAAAATCTCTTTCATTTTATCTTGTTTCTTTCCTTGTCTGATAATTATTTCATTATTTTCCCGTTTAGTTCATTGGCCTTGCTTCTATCTTGTCTCCCAAACTTCAGAGAATGGGCTTCAAGTAGCTTGGCTTCTACCCTCCTCCTGTTTCTCTTTGCCTTCTCACTCTGCTTGCTGCCCAGCTGAACGGGTTGCTGCAAAAGTGTTTTCAAAGGCAGAGCTATTTGATGCATAGAGCTAGTAGATTGTGTGAAAGGAAAGGAAATAGTGTCACTGTTCTTATTTCATTTTTTTAAGGGAATGTCCTATTTGCTATTAGCTTTCCTATGCTGGGTAACATTTACCTTATGTATTTTTCTTCTAAGAACAATTTAAAAGAGGTTATTAGCATTTTTTTTCTTTTTACCATGGAAACACATAGACCAATTAAGAGAATTCATGCTCCCCTTCCCCATGTAGCAGATGCTTTTTACAATCATCTGACCTCCTTCTACCTCCTGCTATTCTCTTCATCTGAAAGGCTCCACATTTACAATAGTCTTCTAATTTTTGGCTTTGAGAGAAATAGTCTGCCTATCACGAATGACAAATGTATTCTTTTGTTGGATTAAGTATCTTGGGAAACTGTCCAAATTTCAGTTTGCTGCCTAAAAATGACTGAGTCAGTTGTATTCTTCCTCACCTCTTGTTAAAACTGCAGAACCATGTGACAGCCTGGTGGTCTGCCTACCATATCACTTTTTAAACATGGCTGAATTCCTGGGGAGAAGTGAAAGTGAAAGTAGGGGAAGTTGATTCATGTTACAAAATACTTAGTTACCCAATTCAATGGAATAGTGGATTGCCCCCATCAAATCTTGAGTTCTATTTATAATTTTATTCCCCTGCAAAAACATTAATTCACTTATGAATCATTTACTTTTTCACTAACAATATGCCAGGTACTTGTCTAAGGTGGAGAGACTATCTTCCCAGAGTTTAGAGGGTAAGAGTTCTCAGTCTAAGCCATATACTGGAATCACCTGGAAAGTTAAATATACTTAAATCTGATTTTCACCCTTAGCAATTATGATTTGTCTAGTTGTGAGCTGGACTTATCAATTTTTTTGTTATGTTATGTTAGTCACCATACAGTACTTCATTAGTTTTTGATGTAGTGTTCTGTGATTCATTGTTTATGTGTAACACCCAGTGCTCATTGCAATACATGCCCTCCTTAATACCCACCGCCAGGATGTATCAATTTTTAAAAGCTCTGCAGATCATTCTAAAGTTTAGCCAAGATTGAAATCTACTGATCTAAGACAGTGGTTCCTAGTGTGTGGTCCTAGATCAGCAGCATCAAAATTAGTATCAACTGAGAACTTACTAGAAATGCATATTATGGAGCCCTACTCTTGGCTTACTAAATCAAAAACTGTAGGAGTGAGGCCCAGCAAGTTTTAAAAAGCCCTATAGGTCAGTGACATGCAAACTTTTTTCTGTTAAAGGCCATATAGTACATATTTTAGGCTTTGTGAACCATAGGTCCCTGTCATACCAACTCAGCTCTGCTGTTGTAGCACTGAAATTGCCATAGACAATATAGAAAAAGATGACTGTGGCTATGCTTCAATAAAACTTTATTTGTCGAACAAGGATCTGAGATGGATTTGGTTCTTGAACAGTGATTTGTTGACCTCTACTCTAGGTGATTCAGATATATGCTAATATTTGAGAACTGCTAGTCCGGGGGGGAAGACAAATGAATAGTCAGAAAAAAACTGCTATCAGGTATGATAAATTATTTGCTAGAGAAGAAAAAGGTGTCATGACAGTACATTAAAAGTCACCTAAAACAGATTTATTGGGTGATAGAATTCTAACAGAAAGTATCAGCTAGTAAGAGAAAGACAAGGAAGAACATTTTTGGCAGGAGGAGTTTTTATGCCACTTTTCCTAATATGTACCTTCTATTCCATTCAAACCTGCTTCCATGATTTTGTTTATACTACTTCCCCTTCTTGGAATGTCCTTTCTCTTCTTCCTTATCTCTCTTAGTTCTACCTATTCTTTAAGGCCCAGTTCAGATTGCAAAGGGAGTTTAGACTGACCTTTCTGTCACAGTACATGTAAGATGCCAGTATGTCAGAAAGATTCTAGCTGTTCATGACAAGGCAGATACATAAGCTTTGAGTTAAGGAGCCAAAGATCTTCCAAAATCAACTGCAAATTTGCATGTCAAATTGGAAGGAGGCACAGACTTTGGGTGAAATTGGTGGATAAATATTAAGTATTTGAAGATTGTAAGCAAATGACAAGAAATTTCCATCATTTGTAATTAGAATTTGGAGCAAAAAGGGACTATTCTAAACAAATTATATGGGATGAGATTAATGTTGGACACACAAAGAGAACCAGGGTAGACTAAACTAGTCTAATAACCAATTTAAACTCTTCCTTAGTAAGGAGCACTGAAAGCTAATATCTAATCCCACTCTCCATCCTTTATGGATGTTGGTATTTGTTCATTTAAAGTAAATCATTTTTGCTTTTTATTATAGACAGTGAATTGACATTCACAGTAAATACTATCATTACCCAAATAAAGTTCTATGCTGAAATATCTTTCTAGGTACTTTGAAATCAATATGCTTACACTAGGCAGACTCTACCTGACTATTAAGGACTTGGTTTCTTGGATTGGACAAAATCAGATAAGCAACCTCTCTTAGAGAATTCTGTCTTAATGTAGCTTACTTTACTTTGGGTTTGCTACAAGTTATACAAAGGCCTGAAAAGGACAGAGAAAGAGAGTTAAGTGTCAAAAAGAAAGACAGGAGTGTGAAGAAGGTTAATTCAACATAACTTTAATATGGGGCATAGGAAAATGATGGGAGTAATGTTGTGGCTAGAGAGGTAGGCAGGAACTAGAAAATGTAGGACTTCAAATCCTATGCTAAATTGTTTGGACTTTATTATGACAGACATGGTGAGCATTTATATACAAACGTGTAAGGAAAGTGACAAAATTTATTTTGTTTTAAACAAAGACACTCTAAAAATTATGTGGAGGAATAAACTGGAGAGAGATAATCCTGGGCAGGAAGAAAACAGTGAATTAATTCCGTTTGGAGTATGTCATATTGAGGTAATTCTGGAACTTACCTAACTTTTCCCTCACCATCCCACAACTTCCTACATCATTTTATTGACTGAAGCTCTCTGTTCAAACCTAAGTTCTTCCTGGATCCAATAACTTACCTAATGATAATCACATGTGCATATAGAAAAAATAACAGATGTTAAAACAAAATTAGAGAAATCAAATAGTCCAGCCTCCTTATTTTACAAATAAGGTTTATAACTATAAAAATTTTATGTGATCCTCATGGTAATCACAGAGAAAAAAACTGAAGTACATGTACAAAAGCTAAAGAGAAGGAATTAAAGCATGCCACTTAAAAAATCATTAAATCACAAAGGAGGACAGCAAGAGAGAAAGAAAAGAACAGAAAACTACAAAATGGTCAGAAAACAATTAACAAAATGGTAGTAGTAAATCCTCACCTACAGGTAATTATTTTAAATGTAAATGGGCTGAATTCTCCAATCAAAAGACATAGAATGGCTGAATGAATACAAAAAAAAAAAAAAGATCTAATTTCTGCCCACAAAAGACCTACATTAGCATTAAGGAAACACATAGACTGAAAGTGAAGGGATGGAAAAAGATATTCCATGCAATGATAATCAAAACAGAGCAGGGGTAGCTATATCTAAATCAGACAAAATAAACATTAAATAAAAAATTATCACAAGAGACAAAGAAGGTCATATATAATAGTAAAGGAATCAATTCATAAAGAGGATATAACAATTGTAAATATATATATAGATAGATAGATAGATAGATATAGATAGATAGGTATATTTGTATCTATCTATCTATCTACATATATATAGAGAGAGAGCTCCAATGTCAGAAAACCTAAATATATAAAGCAAATATTAACAGAACTGAAAGGAGAAATAGCAATATAGTAATAGTTGGGGACTTCAATACACCACTTTTATCAATGGATAGATCATCTGGAGATAAAATCAATAAGGAAACAGCAGACTTGAGCAACATTGTAGACAAAATGGATATAAAAAACATACAGGACATTATTTTCAACAGCAGCAGAATACAAACTTTTCTCAAGTGCACAAGGAACACTCTCCAGGACAGATCACTTATTAGGTCACAAAATAAGCCTTACAAATTTAAGAAGATTGAAATAGTGTCAAATATATTTTCAGACCACAATAAAATGAAACTAGAAATTAATAACTGGAAGAAAATTAGAAAATGAACAAATGTGTGGAAATTAAACAATGAACTCCTGAACACCAATGAGTCAAAGAAGAAATTTAAAAAAGGGAGAGGGTGAGTAAGATGATGGCATAGTAGGAGGACCCTAGGCTTGTGTCATACCTCAAACACAGCTAGATAACTACCAAATCATTTTGAATACTCAAGAAATTGACCTCAGGACTGATAGAATAAACTGAACAACTACAAGGAGACAAGAGGCCACTTCAAGGAAAATAGGAATGGCAAAAACATGGTTTGGAGGAGAAACAGATCGTAGGTGCTGCAGAGAGGAGGGAGCCCTGGTCATGGAGAGAGACAAGAGAGAGGAGTGCAGAGGGGATCCCACAAGGAGAACATTTCCACAAAGCCATTGGCTGGGAAAACTAAAGGGACTGATTTTCATAAGTTTTTGCAACTAGTGGGGCTCAAAGACTGGAGTTTTAGAGCTCCATAGTGTGGCCGATATAGAGCCATGAGGGTGCTGCCCTACTCCTTGGACCTTTACCACAGAGTTAAAGAGCTAAAAACCAATCAGACTGAAATGAAAGATGCAATAACAGATTTGAAACCAACTGCATGAAATGACCACAAGAATGGAGAGGCAAGCAGGTAAGGGGGGGGAGGTGGGGGCAGAAGGCGTGATCTAAGGATTACCTAAGATGCAGGGGAGAGACTGTTCCCTCTTCTTGGAGCACATCTGTGAGAGATGGCTTGCCTCTCCAGAGACAAAAGAGCTGGTGGGTACCATTTAACATACGTGCCCCTCAGCGTAGGTACAGAGACACCAGCTGAGGGCAGCTAACCTGGACACTGGCTGTTTAGCCTTCTTTGCTCCAAATCCCATGCCCCTGTGCTCTGGCACAACTGCCCTTCTGGGTCAAACCTGCATCAGTCCCAGCACAGAGAGACCATTTCCCAGAGGAAGAGTGCAGGTCCTTGCCATACCAGGTCCCTGAGGTTTGGAATTTTAAAAGTCAGCAAGCCTGGTTAGTGTAGAGCCCAAGGTGTACTGCTATGTTCCAAGCAAGCAAGTGACCCAGAGACAGAATGTGAAATCAGTGATTTGAAAAATGCCTGTGGCACATGAGGAGAAGTTATTTTGTCCTCTGAAAGTGCTTCCCTGACAGCAGCAAGCTTGGACTCCCCTCCCCAGGAAAAAAAGGGGCAGGCTAGTGCCATTTCCCTCCCCTGTCCCTCAGCATAAACCTACTTCAGGAAAGAGCACAGCGCTAACACTGGCTGCCTAAACTGAGTACACCAAGTCTTGTCCCCTTGTGCTCTGCTGGTACGGCTTTTGTCAGGCAAACTTGCCTTAGGAACAGCTCAGTGGGCTCCTCCCACAGAAGACCAGCACAGACCCCCCACAAGAACTACATATACTATCCATAGACTTCTGCAAAGCTTCAGTTCTGATGGAAATAGTATCAGGTCTCTTCTAATAAGCAGATCAGAGCACACATAGGTAAAACTTGCCCAAACACTCGGCACTACAGGTGCAAACACTCTGCACAAGATCCCAAACACTCTACACTACAGGCAAGGAAAAACTCTGCAGAGGACTGACCTGAGGGATAGAGCAGCCAAAACACAGCAGCAGAGTGCATGCAGCACACACAGAGATACTTCCTGAAGTGCCAGTCCCTGGACAATGTATAACCTCTTCTTCATAAAGCCATTACTTTTAGGAGCAGGAAACATAACAGACTTTCCCAACACAGAGAAGAAGACAGAGACCTAGACAAAATGCCAAGATGGAGGAATTCATCCCAAAAGAAAAAACAAGAAAAGGTCATGGCTAGGGATCTAATCAAAACAGATATAAGTAATATGCCCAATCCAGAATTTTAAGCAACAATCCTAAGGATACTAGCTGGGCTTGAGAAAAACATAGAAGACATCAGGGAGACCTTTACCACAGAGATAAAAGAGCTAAAAACCAATCAGACTGAAATGAAAGATGCAATAACAGATTTGAAACCAACTGCATGGAATGACCACAAGAATGGAAGAAAAAGAGGAACAAATAAGTGATATAGAAGATAGAATTATGGAAAATAATGAAGCTGAACAAAAGAAGGAAAGAAAAATTTTGGATCATGAAAGTAGATTTAGGGAAATCAGTGACTCCATGAAATGTAATAATATTTGTATAATAGGAATCCCGGAAGGAGAAGAGAGATAAGGGGAAGAAAATTTATTTCAAGAAATAGTAGCAGAAACTTCCCTAATCTGGGAATGGTAACAGACATCCATATCCAGTAGGCAAAGAGAACCCCCATCAAAATCAACAAAAGTAGGCCAATGCCAAGATATGTTGTAGTTAACATTGCAAAATATAGTAATAGAGAAAAAAAATGTAAAAGCACCAAGACAAAAGAAGTCCATAACATACAAGGGAAGAGCAATATGGTTAGCAGCAGATCTCTCCACAGAAATCTGACAAGCCAGAAAAAGGTGGCACGATATGTTCAATGTGCTGAATGAGAAAAATATGTAGCCAGGAATATTCTATCCAGCAAGACTAACATTCAGAATAGGAGAGATAAAATTTCCCAAGGAAAAACTAAAGGAATTTGTAACCAGTAAATGAGCCCTGCAAGAAATATTCAAAGGGACACTTTGAGTGGGAAAGACCAAAAGTGACAAAGACTAGAAAGGAACAGAGGAAATCTACAGAAAAAAATGATAGAACAAGTAATAAAATACATATCTACAATAATGACTGTCAATGTAAATGGACTAAATGCTTCAAACAAAAGACATATGTTGTCAGAATGAATAAAAAAATAAGGCCAACTATATCCTGCCATAAGAGACTCATTTTCTATCTAAAGACACCTGCATGTTGAAAGTGAGGGCATGGAGAAACATTTATCATGCAAATGGACATCAAAACAAAGCCAGAGTAGCAACACTTACATCAGACAAACTAGATTTTAAAACAAAGACTGTAGCAACAGAGAAAGAAAGGCACTATATTAAATTAAAGGGGACTATCCAACAAGAAGATCTAACAATTGTAAATATTTATCCCTTCAACTTGGGAGCTCCCAAATCTAAAGAACATTTAATAACAAACATAATGAAACTCATTGATAATAATACAATAATAATAGGGGACTTTAACACCACACCTACATCAATGGACAGATAATCTAAGCAGAAAATCAACAAGGAAATGTTGGCTTTGAATGACACGCTGGACCAGATGGCCATAACAGAACACTTCATCCTAAAGCAGCAGAATACACATTCTTTTTGAGTGCACATGGAACATTCTCCATAGATCACACAGTAGGTCCCAAATCAGGCCTCAACAAGTACAAAAAGATAAAGATGTTACCATGCATATTTTCTGACCAGAACACAATGAAACTCAAAGTCAACCACAAGAAAAAAAAATTGGAAAGACAAAAAAATATGTGGAGGTTAAAGAACATCCTACTAAAGAATGAATGGGTGAACCAGGAAATTTAAGAAGAAATTTTTAAAAATGCATGAAAACAAACGAAAATGAAAACAAGATGGTCCAAAAACTTTGGGATGCAGCAAAAGCAGTCCTAAGAGGGCAGTATATTGCAATACAGGCCTATCTGAAGAAGGAAGAAAACTCTCAGATAAACAACCTATCCTTACACTTTAAAGGAGCTAGAAAAACAACAACAAATGAAGCCTTAAGCCAGCAGAAAAAGAGGAAATAATAAAGATTAGAGCAGAAATAAATGATATAGAAACAAAAGAAATAGTAGAACAGATGAATGAAATCAGGAGCTGGTTCTTACAAAATATTAATAAAATTGATAAACCCCTAGCCAAACTTATTGAAAAGAAAAGAGAAAGAACCCGAATAAATAATATAAAAAATGAAAGAGGAGAGATCACAACCAGCACCACAGAAATACAATTATAAAATGATATTATGAAAAATTATATGTGAACAAATTGGACAATCTGGAAGACGTGGATAAATTCCTAGAAACATATAAGCCACCAGACTGAAACAGGAAGAAATAGAAACCTTGAACAGACTGATAACCAGCAAAGAAATTGAACTAGTAATCAGAATTCTTCCAACAAACAAAGGTCCAGGGCCAGATAGTTTCACAGGTGAATTCTATCAAACATTTAATGAAGTGTTAGTACCTGTTCTTCTCAAACTATAAAAAAATAAATAAAAATGGGTGGAAAACTTCCATACTTATTCTATGAGGCCAGCATTACCCTGATTTAAAAAACAAAAAACAGAAACAAAGACTCCACTAAAAAAGAGAAATACAGGGACAATATTGCTGATAAACATGAATGCAAAAATTCTCAACAAATACTAGCAAATAAAATCCAACAACACATTAAAAGAATAATTTGCTACAATCGAGACAGATTTGTTCCTGTGCTACAAAGGTGGTTCAATATTCACAAATCAATCAACGTGATACACCATATTAATAAAGGAAAGAACCATATGATCCTCTCAAAATTTGGCAAAGTACAACATCCATTTATGATAAAAACCCTCAACGAAGTAGGTTCAGAAGGAACATACCTTAACATCATAGAAGACATTTATGAAAAACCCACAGCTAAGGTAATCCTCCATGGGAAAAAAAAATAGTACTTTTCCTCTATGGTCAGGAAGAAGACATAGATGTCCACTCGCACTGTTATTTAACACAGTACTGGAAGTCCTAGCCTCAGCAATAAGACAACAAAAAGAAATAAAAAGTATCTAAATCAGCAAGGAAGAAGCCCAACTTTCACTATTTGCAGATGACATGATACTCTATGTAGAAAACCCAATAGACTCTACCAAAAAATTGCTAGAACTGAGACACAAATTCAGTAAAGTTACAGGATACAAAATTGATGTACAGAAATCTGTTGCATTTCTTTTTTTAATTTAAATTCAATTAGCCAACATATAGAACATCATTAGTTTCAGATGTAGAGTTCAGTAATTTCATCAGTTGCATATAACACCCAGTGCTCATCATATCACCTGCCTTCCTTAATGCCCATCACCCAGTTATCCCATCACCCCACCCACCGCTCCTTCAGTAACCCTCAGTTTCTTTTCCATAGTTAAGAGTCTCATGGTTTGTCTCCCTCTCTGATTTCTTCCCATTCTGTTTTCCCCTTCCTTCCCCTATGACCCTCTGCACTCTTATATTCCTCATGTGAGTGAAACCATACGATAATTTTTTCTTTTATTGACTTATTTTGTTCAGCATAATACCCTCCAGTTCTATCCACTTCTATACATCAATAATGAAGCAGCAGAAAGAAAATCAAAGAACTGATACAATTTCCAGTTGTACCAAAAATCTTAAGATACCTAGAAAGAAACCTAACCAAAGATCTGTATTCTGAAAACTATATTCTTTCTTATGAAAGAAATTGAAGAGAACACAAAGAAATAGAAAGATATATTCCATGCTCATGGAGTGGAAGAACAAATATTGTTAAACTGTCTAAGCTACCCAAAGCAATCTACACATTTAAAGCAATTTCTATCAAAATACCACCAGCTTTTTTCACAGAGCTAGAACAAACAGTCCTAAAATTTATATGGAACCACAAAGAACTCCAAATAGCCAAAGCAATCTTAAAATAGAAAAGCAATGCTGGCAGCATCACAATTCTGGACTTCAAGCTCTATTACAAAGCTGTAGTAATCAAGAGAGGATGGTGGTACTGACACAAAAACAGACACATAGAAATGGAATGGAAGAGACAACCCAGAAATGGACCCACAACTATATGGTCAACTAATCTTTGACAAAGCAAGAAAGAATATCCAATGAGAAAAAGGTAATCTCTTCAACAGGTGGTGTTGGGGAAACTGGACAGCAACATGCAAAAGAATGAAACTGGACCACTGTCTTACACCATACACAAAATTCAATTCAAGATGGCTGAAATAACTAAATGTGAGACAGGAAACCTTGAAAATCCAAGATTAGAAAACAGGCTGCAATCCATTTGACATTGGCTGTACAACTTCTTACTGGACACATCTCAAGAGGCAAGGGAAACAAAAGGAAAAATAAACTATTTGGACTTCAACAAGATAAAATACATCCTTACAGCAAAATAAACAGTCAATAAAATTAAAAGGCAACCCTCAGAATGGGAGAAGTTATTTGCAAATGACATATCTGATAAAGGGTTAGTATCCAAAATCTATAAAGAACACATAAAACTCAACACCCAAAAAATAAATAATCCAGTTTAAAAATGGGCAGAAGACATGAATAGACACATTTCCAAAGAAGCCATACAGATGGCTAACAGACACATGAAAAAATACTCAACATCACTCATCATTGGGAAATGCAAATCAAAACTACACATCTGCGATGGAGAGAAAGGTGAACCCTCTTATGCTGTTGTTGGTGCAGTCACTCTGGCAACAATATGGAGGTTCCTCAACAACTGAAAAATAGAACTGTATGATCCAGCAATTGCACTACTGGGTAATTACCCAAAAGATACAAAAATATTGTTGTGAACCTTGACAATTATAGTAGCATTATCAACAATAGTCAAATTAAGGAAAGAACCCAATGTCTATTGACCAATGAGTGGGTAAAGAAGAGGCATTATATATATTTACAATGGAATATTCCTCAGCCATAAAAAAGGAATGAATTCTTGCCATTTGCAATGATGTGGATGGAGCTAGAGAGTATTGTGATAAATGAAATAAGTCAGAGAGAAATACCAGATGATTTCACTCATATGTGAAATTTAAGAAACAAAACTGATGAACATAGGGGGGAAAAGAGTGGTAAAACAGAAAACAGGCTCTTAACTATAGAGAACAAACCGATGGTTATGCAAGGGGATGTGAACCAGGGGACAGTTTAAATGGGTGGTGGGTATTAAGGGGGCACTTGTGATGAGCACTAGGTGTTGTATGTAAGTGATGAGTGGATAGATTCAACTTGAATGTAATGTTGCACTGTATGTTAACCAAGTGGATTTAAAGACAGATTTGAAAAATAATTTAAAAAATAAACAATGAATAAAAATGGAAATCAATAGTATCTTGAGACAAATGCAAATGGAAGCACAGCATAACAAAACATGGGATGCAGCAAAAGTAGTTCTAAGGAAATTTTATAGCAATAAACACCTATATGAAGAAGAAAAGAAAGATCTTACATAAAAAACCTAACTTTATATCTCAAGGAACTAGAGAAAGAATAAAGTAAGCACAAATTTAACAGAAGGAAAGAAATAATAAAAATCAGAGCATAAATAAATGAAATAGAAACTAGAAAAAACAATAAAAGATCAACAAAACTAAAAGTTGGTCTTTTAAAAAGATTAACAAAATTGACAAACTGTTAGCTGGACTAACAAAAAATAAGAGAGACGTCTCAAGAAAATAAAATTATAAGTGAAAGAGGAGACATCACAACAGAAATAAAAAGAATTGTAAGAGACTACTACGAACAATTATATGCCAGCAAAGAAATCAATAAATTCCTAGAAATAAACAACCTACCAAGACTGAATCACAAAGAAATAGAAACTCTGAATAGACCAATAATGAGAAAAGTGATTGAGTCAGTGATCAAAAACCTCTGATTAAAGAAAGCACTAATTGAAAGGGATACATGCACCCCAATGTTTATAGCAGCATTATTTACAATAACCAAGTTATGGAAGCAGTCCAAGTGTCCATGGATTGATGAATGGATAAAGAAGATGTGGTATATATATATATACAATGGAACATTATTCAGCCATAAAAGATGAAATTTTGTCATTTGCAGCCATATGGATGGAGCTAGAGAGTATAATGCTAAGCAAAATAAGTCAGAGAAAGATAAATACCATATGATTTCAAGCATATGTGGAATTTAAGACACAACAAAACAAAACAAAACAAAACCAAGCCAAAGGGAAAAGAATAAGATGCACAAATCAAGAAACAGACTCTTAATTATAGAGCACAAATGAATGGTTACCAGAGAGGAGAGGGGTGGAGGATGGGTTAAATAAGTGATAGGGATTAAGGAATACACCTGTGATGAACACAGGGTAATGTATGGAAGTTTTAAATTGCTACATTGTATACCTGAAACTTTATAACACTGCTTGTTAACAAACTGGATTTAAAATAAAAACTGAAAATAAAAAAATAACTAAAATAATTTAAAAATTAAAAATTTAAAAAGCATAAGAATGGATGGTTTCACTGGAAAATTCTACCAAACCCTTAAAGAATTAATACCAATCCCTCCTAAAATCTTCCAAAAAATTGAAAAGTGGGGAATATTCCCAACTTATTTTATAAAGCCAGAATTGCCCTGATATCAAATCTACCCTGATATCTTACAGAACACTGTAAGAAAATAAAATAACAGGCCTATATCCCACATGAACATAGATGTAAAAATTCTCGACAAAATACTAGCAAACCAGATTCAATAGCAAATTGAAAGAATGATAGAATATGATCAAATAGGATTAATCCCTAGGACTCAAGGATGGCTCAACATATGCAATCAATTAATGTGATACATCATATTAACAGAATGAAGGATAAAAATCACATGGTTATCTTAGTAGATGCAGAAAAATCATCTGACAAAATTCAACATCTGTGCATGATAAAAACTCTAACAAACTGATTACAGAAAAAATGTACCTCAACATAATAAAGTGCATATATGACAAGACCATGCCTAACATCATACTCAGCAGCAAAAAAAAATGAAAGCTTTTACTTTAAGAACAGGAAAAAGACAAAGATACCCACTCTCACTACTTCTATTCAACATTGCACTGGACATTCTAGCATGAGCAATTAGGCAAGAAAAGGAAATAAAAGACACTTAAACCTGAAGGAAAGAAGTAAAATTGTCTTTGTTTGCAGTCGACATGATCTTTACATACAGAAAACCCTAAAGACTTTGAACTAATAAATGATTCAACAATGTTGCAGAATACAAAATCAACATAAAAAAATAAGTTGCATTTTTATACACTAACAACAAACGATCTGAAAAAATTAAGAAAACAATTCCATGTACAATAAAATAAAAAATAATAATACACTTAGGGATAAATTTAACCAAGGAGGTGAAAGACCTGTACACTGAAAACTATAAAACATTGGTGAAAGAAATTAAGAAGATACAAATAAATGGAAAGATATCCTATATTCATGGATTGGAAGAATTATTATTGTTAAAATGTCCATACAATGCAAAGTGATCTACAGATTCAATACATCTCTACCAAAATTCCAATGGCATTTTTCACAGAAATAGAAAAATAAATCTTGAAAATTCATATGGAAGCACAAAGACCCCAAATAGCAAAGCAAACTGGAGCAAAAAGAACAAAGCTGGAAGCATTACACTTACTGATTTCAAATTATATTACAAAGCTATAGTAATCAAACTTTATGGTATTGCCAAAAACAAACAAACAAAAAGGCGTGTAAACCAATGGAACAGAATAAGGAATCTAGAAACAAACCCATAAATATGGTCAACTAATCTTCCACCATGCCCATCTACAACTTGGGTCAGGGTAATGTTATTTCTACAAAAGATAGGAGAATGGTTACTGGAGAACCACTCTTCCACAAGGGAATACTGTTTAATGGATTTATGGGGGGGGGAGATTAAACAACAGGGTGCCAAGAATACAAAATGAGGAAAGGATAGTCTTTTTAATAAATGATGCTGAAAAATCGTTCTATCCATATGCAAAAGAATAAAATTTGACCCATATTTTATATTATACACAAAATCAATTTAAAATGGATTAAATACTTAAATGTAAAGTCCGCAGCTGTAGAACTCCCAGAAAAAAAAAAAGCTCCTTTACATTGGTCTTGTCAGTGATCCTTTTTGATATAACACCAAAAGCAAATACAATGCAAACAAAAATAAACAAGTTGATTTACATCAAACTGAAAACTTCTGCACAGCAAAAAAAAAAGTCAGAGAAATGAAAATGGAAGAAAATATTTGCACACTATATATCTGATAAGTGGATAATATCCAAAATATATAAGAAACCCCTAATACTCAATAGAACCCCCCCAAATAACCCTATTAAAAATGGGTAGAGGACCTGAATAGACATTTCTAAAAAGAGAGCAGACAAGTGGCTAAGAGATATATAAAAAGGTGCTCAACATTACTAATCATCAGGTAAACGCAACTCCAGATTATGATGAGGTACACATCACACCCATTAGGGTATTATCAAAAAGGCCAAAGATAACAAGTATTGACAAGGATGTAGAAAAGGAAACCCTTGCCCACTGTTTGTGGGAATGTAAATTGGTATAGCTATTGTGGAAAACAGTATGGAGGTTCTCCAAAAATTAAAAATAAAAGTACCATATTATCCACTTATCTTACTTCTGGATATTTATCCAAAGGAACTGAAATCAAGATCTCAAAGAAATACTTGAATTGCCATGTTTGTTGCAGCACTAGTCATAGTAGCCAAGCTATGGGGTAAACTAAAGGTCCATCAGTGGATGAATTGATAAAGAAAATATGGTATATATAAAAAAATATGGTATATACATGCAATGGAATATTATTCAGACTTAAGAAAATTCTGCCTTTTGTGACAGCATGGATGGACCTAGAGGACATTATGCTAGGTGAAATAAACCAGACACAGAAAGACAAATACTGTATGATTCCATGATTTATATGTGGAATCCAAAATACTCAAACTCAAAAAAGCAGAAAGTAGAATAGTGGTTGCCAGAAAGTGGTAAGAGGGGGAAATGGGCAGTGTCGGGCATAAGGTACAAAGTCGCAGCTATAGGAAATCTATACAGAATAGTATCCATAACTAACAATAATGTATACTTAAATACTGCTAAGGTTGTAGATTTCATGTGAATCATTCTAACAAAAAATTAATAATAATAAACAAATAATATAGGTGGTAGGAATAAGATTTGGGAACTGAGGGATATGTCTATGCCCTTGATGGTAGTGATGGTTTCAAAGATGTATACTTATTTCAAACTCATTGAGTTCTATACATTAAATATGTACTGCTTTTTTACATATCAATAATTCTTCAATAAAGTGGTTTTCAAAAAAATGAAGAATCTGAGTTTTAGGGAGATTACATGATTTCTCTAAGATTGCATAACTAATGGGGTGAAATTTGATTTGAGAAATCATATTTATCCTTCTATTTGAGTGTATCTTTTTAATTATATCACCTTTCTTTTTAATTTTTTATTACTTATTGGTTTGTTTTTTTATTATCTTAATTCCAGTATAGTCAAAATATGGTGTTATATTAGTTTCAGGTGTACAATACAGTGATTCAACAATTCCATATATCACCCGGTGCTCATCACGACCAGTACACTCCTTAATCCCTATCACCTATTTACCTATTTAACCCAGTCCCCCATTCTTCTCCCCTCTGGTAACCATCAGTTTATTTCTTGGTTTGTTTTTCTCTCTCTTTTTTCCTTTGCTCATTTTCTTTTCTTTTTAAAATTCCACATATGAGTGAAGTCATAGTGTATTTGTTTTTCTCTGATGTTTTGTTAGCATTATACATTCTAGTTTCATCCATGTGATTGCAAATGGCAACAGTTCATTCTTTATTATGGCCGAATAATATTCTATTATGCATATATACCACATCTTCTCTATCCATACATCTATCAGTGGACACTTGGGCTGCTTCCATATCTTTGCTTAGATAAATAATGCTGCTATAAGCATTGTGGTGTGTGTATCTATTTGAATTAGTGTTTTTGTATTTTGGGGGTAAATACCCAGAAATAAGATTACTGGATGGTAGGGTAGTTCTATTTTTAATTTTTTGAGCAACTTTCATACTGTGTTCCACAGTGGCTGCACCAGCTTACATTCTTATCAAATACGCAAGAGGGTTCCCTCTGTCCACACACATCCTCACCAACATTTGTTGTTTCTTGTGTTGTTGATTTTAGTCATTCTGACAGGTTTCAGGTGATATTTCATTGTGGTTTTGATTTGCATTTCCCTGATGGTAAGTGATGATGAACATATTTTCATGTGTTTGTTGGCCATCTGCACATCTTCTTTGGAGAAATGTCTGTTCGTGTCTTCTGCCCATTTTTATAATTGGATTATTTGTTTTTTGAATGTTGAGTTGTATAAGCTTCTTGTATATTTTGGATAGTAAACTTTTATTATATATGTCATTTGTAAATATCTTCTCCCATTCTAGAGGTTGCCTTTCAGCTTCTTTGTTTCCTTTGTTGTGCAGAAGCTTTTTATTCTGAAGTAGTCAAATAGTTTACTTCTGTTTTTGTTTCCCTTGCCTCAGGAGACATATCTAGAAAGAAGTTGTTACTGCTCATGTTAAATACATAACTTACTGTGCTCTTTTCTAGGATTTTTATGGTTTCAGGTCTCAAGTTTATTTTTTCCAGGTCTTACATTTAGGTCATTAATCTATTTTGAATTGATGTTTATGTATGGTATAAGAGAGTGGTCCAGTTTCATTCTTTTTCATGTTATTGTCCAGTTTTCCCAACATCATTTGTTGAACACACTATTCCTTTTACAGTGGATATTCTTTCCTGCTTTGTTGAAGATTAATTGAGCATATTGGGTGTTTTACTCTGTTCTATTGATCTATTTTTGTTCCAGTAACATACTGTTTTGATTCCTATAGCTTTGTAATATAACTTGAAGTCCAGAATTGTGATTCCTCCAGCTTTGAGTTTTTTCAACATTCCTCTGGCTATTCAGGGTCTTTTGTGGTTCCATAAAGGTTTACAATTGTTTGTTCCAGTCCTGTGAAAAAATGCTGTTGATATCTTCATGGGGATTGCATTAAATGTGTAGAGTACCTTGGGTAGTATAAACATTTTAACAATATTTTTCTTCCAATCCATGAGCATGGAATGTCTTTCTATTATTTTAGGTCATCTTCAATTTCTTTCATCATTGTTTTATAGTTTTCAGAGTGTAGGTTTTACACCTCTTTGGTTAAGTTTATTCCTAGGTATCCTATTATTTTTGGTTCAATTTTAAATGTGATTGTTCTCCTAATTTTTCTTTCTGCTGCTTCATTATTAGTGTATAGAAATGCGATAGAGCTCTGCACATTGATTTTGTATCCTGTGAGTTTTGTGAATTTATTTATTTGTTCTAGTATTTTGGTGGAGTCTTTAGGGTTTTCTATATATAGTATCATGTCATCTTCAAATAGTGGAAGTTTTATTTCCTCCTTACCAATTTGGATGCTTTTTATTTCTTTTTGTTGTCTGATTACTGTGGCCAGGACTTCCAGTACTATGTTGAAAAAAAGTGGTGAAAGTGGACATCCTTGTCTTGTTCCTGACCTTAGGGGAAAAGCTCTTAGTTTTTACCTATTTAGTATGATGTCAGCTGTTGGTTTTTCATATATGGCCCCTATTACATTGAGGTATGTTCCCTCTAAACCTACTTTGTTGAGGGTTTTTATCATGAATTAATTTGTATTTTGTCAAAAGCTTTTTCTGCATCTATTGAGATGATCATATGGTTTTTATCCTTTTTCTTATTGATGTGATATATCAAATTGATTGATTTGAGAACATTGAACCACATTTGCATCCCAGGAATAAATCCCACTTGATTGTGGTAAATGACTTTTTAAATGTATTGTTGGATTCAGTTTGCTAATATTTTGTTGAGGATTATTGCATCTATGTTCATCAGCTATACTGGTCTGTAATTCTCCTTTTTTAATGGTGTCTTTATCTGGTTTTGTTATCAGGGCTATATTCACCTCATACAAAAAAATTTGAAACTTCTCCTTCCTTTTCTCCTTTTTGGGAATAATTTGAGTGGAATAGGTATTAACACTTAGCTATTTGGTAGAATTTGCCTTTGAAGTAATCTGGTCCTGAACTTTTGTTTTTTGGAGGTCTTTTTGCGTCTGTTTTTATTTTTTTTTTAAGATTTTATGTATTTATTTGAGAGAGAGGGAGTGAGCAAGAGAGAGAGTGGGGAGGTGCGGAGGAGGAGCAGAGGGAGAAGCAGTCTCAATGCCAGGCTCAATCCCAGGACCCAGGCTCAATCCCAGGACCCAGGGATCATGACCTGAGCTGAAGGCAGCCGCTTAACCAATTGAGCCACCCAGGTGCCCCAAGACAGCTTAACTCTTACACTAAATCCCATTGTGCTTATTTCTTATGCATTTTCTGGAGGCATTGATAAAGGTATTTTGCAATAACCAGAACATTTTTTAAAAAAATTACTGGTTCAGTCTCCTTGCTGGTAATTGGCCTGTTCAAATTTTCTATTTATTCCTGCTTCAGTTTTGGTAGTTTATGTTTCTAGGAATTTATCCATTTCTTCTATGTTGTCTAATTTGTTGGCATATCGTTTTTCATAATATTCTCTTCTGTTTGTATTTCTGTGGTGTTGGTTATTTCTCCTTTTTCATTGGTGATTTTGTTTATTTGATTCCATTCTCTATCTATCATCTATCTATCTATCATCTATCTATCTATCATCTATCTATCTATCTATCTATCTATCTATCTATCTATCTATCATCTATCTATATCTATCTATCTATCTATCTATCTATCATCTATCTATCTATCATCTATCTATCTATCATCATCTGTCTATCTATCTTTGTAAGTCTGGCTAGAAGCTCATCAGTTTTGTTGATCTTTTCAAAGAAGGAGCTCCTGGTTTCATTAATCTTTTCTATTTTTTTTTTAGTATCTATATAATTTATTTCCACTCTAATCTTTATTATTTATTATTTTATGGGTTTTTTTTGGTTCTTTTTCTACCTCCTTTAGATGTAAGGTTGGGTTGTTTATTTGAAAATTTTCTTGCTTCTTGATGTAGGCTTGTATTGCCTTAAACTGCCCTCTTAGAACTGCTTTTGCAGTTTGGGTTTGGACTGTTGTGTTTTTATTTTCATTTGTTTTTCACATAATTTTTTATTTCTTCTTTGACTTCTTGGTTGACCCATTCATTGTTTAATAGCATGTTATTTAACTTCCATGTATTTGTGGTATTTCCAGATTTTTTTCTTGTGGTTGATTTCTAATTTCATAGCATTGTTGTCAGAAAAGATGCATGATATGACTTTGATCTTCTTTAATTTATTGAGGCTTGTTTTGTGGGCTAATATGTGATGTATTTTGGAGAATGTTCCATGTACACTTGAAAATAATATATATTCTGCTCTTTTAGAATGGAATGTTCTGAATATCTCTGTTAAATACATCTGTTCCTGTGTGTCATTCACAGTCACTGTTTTCTTGTTGATTTTCTGTTTGCATGATCTGTCCATCGATGTAAGCAGTGTGTTAAAGTCCCCTACTATAATTGTATACTATCAATTTGTTCCTTCATGTTTGTTATTAACTGTTTTATGTATTTGGGTTCTCCCATGTTGGGTGCATATATATTTACAATTGTTTTACCTACTTGTTGGATTGTCCCCTTTATTATCATACAGTGTCTTCTTTATCTCTTTTTTTACAGACTTTGAAAACCTATTTTGTCTGATAGAAGTATTTCTACTTTGTCTTTCTTTTGATATTCATTTGTATTATAAATTTTCATCCATCCCCTTACTTTCAATCTACAGGTGTCTTTAGGTCTAAAATGAGTCTCTTATAAGCAGCATATAGAGGGACCTAGTATTTTTTTATCCATTCTGTTACCCTATGTGTTTTGACTGCAGCATTTAGTTCCCTTACATTCAAGGTAATTATTGATAGAAATGTATTTATTGTCATTTTGTTACTTGTTTTGTGGTTGTTTTGTAGTTTTCTCTGATCCTTTCTTCTTTTTTTTTCACATTTTGCTGGTTTTCTTTACTGATATACTTGAATTCCTTACTCTTATCTTTTGCATATTTATTACTGATTTTTGGATTTGTGGTTACCACTCAGCTTATATATAATATCTTTTGCATAAAGCAGTCTAATTTTAAACTCATTCTTTATTCCTCTCTCCTCCACATTTCAGATATTTGGTATCATATTTTACATCCTTTTATTTTGTGCTTTTCTTGACTGATTTTTACAGATATACTTTATTTTTTTTATGCTTTTGTGCTCCCTATTTTTCTTACTTTTACTTATGGTCTTGTTTTCCACTGAAAGTCCCATTAACATTTCTTGTAGGGCTGGTTTAGTGGCCATAAATTCTTTTAACTTTTGTTAGTCTGGGAAACTCTATCTCTCCTCTTATTCTGAATGATTATCTTGCTGGATAAAGTATTCTTGGCTGCAGATTCTTCCCTTTTAGCACTTTGAACACATCATGCCACTCTCTTCGGGTCTGCAAATTTCTGCTGAAAAATCAGCTGATAACCTTATGAGGTTTCCTTTGTATGTAACGCTCTTCTTTTGTCTCAAAATCTTTAAAATTCTTAATCACTTTTTTTTTTTTTGCCATTCTTTGATTACTATGTTCCTTGGTGTGGACCTCTTAGAGTTGAATTTGTTGGGAGATCCCTATGTCTTCTGAATCTGAATCTCTGTTTTCTTTCCCAGATTTGGGAGGTTTTCTGCTATTATTTATTCAAATACATTTTCTACCATCTTTCCTCTCTTTTCTCCTTCTGGAATCCCTATAATGTGAATGTTATCATGTTTGACAAAATCACTGGGTTCTCTAAGTCTAGCCTCATTATGCAGTATTTGTTTGCCTCTCACCTGTTCAGCTTGATTGTTTTCTATTATTCTATCCTCCAGGTCAGTGATACATTCCTCTTCTTCCTATAGCTTAGTATTTATCCCATGTATTATACTTTTCATTTCATTTTTTGAGTTCTTCATCTCTTGTATGTTATTTTTTATCTCTTTGTCAAGGGTCTCACTGATGTTCTCCCCCTTTTCTGAAGTCCACTGAGTATCTTTATGATCATTACTTTAAATTCTATATCAGGTGTGTTACTTATTTCTCTTTTGCTTTTGTTTCCTGCTGTGATTTTTTCCAGTTTTTTGCATTTGAGACACATTTCTGTGTCTCCTCATTTTGTCTACCTCTCCATGTCTGTTTCTGTGTGTTTGGGCATCTTTTGCTTTTGAAAGTAGTGGCTATATGAAGAAAAGGTCCTGTAGTACCCTGCAGTGCAGTGTTCCCTGTTCACCAGAAACTGGCACTTTAATGGAATCTCCTATGTGTGTTGCCTATGTCCTGCTGTTGTGTCTGAGTCACTTTTCCTTTCAGTCCAGATGTCTGCACTAACTCTTTGCTGTTTTGGGCTGTGCTTGCTCTCTGTGATGTTAGTGAGACCCAGGCAGGAAGACTCTGAGGGGGCTTGACCACAGAAGGACTGAGGGGCAGGATGGTGGTGTTAGCAAAATTTGCACCGAGCTGCTAGTCCTAGGCAGGATCCCCCATTGCCCAGTGGTTCCATGGGGTGGGCACGAGGCAGTGTCAGTAGCGGCTGGGGGTGAGTAGCATTCATGTACATGGTGGCTCGGCAGGGTATGTGTGTGTGGCTTTATCAAAATTTACACTGAGCCACTAGTTCTAGGCCTGATTCCCTGAAGCATGGTGGCCACCAGGGGACAGGGTGTGTGGGGCAGCAGCTCGGCAGGATACATGGGGCATTCACAGAATTTTTGTTGAGCCCAATGCCAAGACCAGCAGGCTTGGAGTGGGTGTGTCTTCAGGAGAACTCATGGGTCGGGTGCACTGCTAGCAGGTTAGGTAGCAAGTATCTGTGTGGAGCCACTTCCTGCTGGTGGCTTTTTGGTTATGGTGGGGAATGGGGGAAGGAAATGGTGACTGCTAGCTCCTTTGTTCCCAAAGAAGTCCCCCAACATGCTCCAAAATCAGTATAAACAGATTTCCCTCCTGTTGTGCAAACTGTTGCTTCTATGTTGCCTCTCCTTAGGCTGTTTAAAGGGGGAGACCCTCTATTGCTTCTCCTTTAGGTCTTTAAAGGTAGGAACCCAGCTCTCACTTGCCCTCCCAGCTAGCCCAGTGCTGAGTCAACTGACTTTTAAAGCTCTAGGCCCCAGGTCCTGCTAGTTAAACAAACTCATGGAATTTAGCCACTCTCATTTTCAAGGCTAGATGTTATGGGGATTTGTTTTCCCCATGTGGGAACCCTGGTGTTTCCCCCCCTCCATTACCCCGGCTCCCTACCTCCTGTAGGCAGCTCCTTACCACTGTTTCTGTCCTTTCTAACCTCTCAGATATGACTTCTTCTCTAAATTCAGTTATGGAGTTTGTTCTGCCAGTCTTCAGATTGCTCTCCAGCTTATTTACTTGGATGTGAGTGATATCTAGTTGTAAAATGGGACAAGATGAGCTCAGAGTCTTCCTACTCTGCCATCTTCCAAGCCTTCTCTATCACCCTATTTTAATGTGTGTGTATGTGTTGAAAAAATGTTCAACATCATCATCCATCAGGGAAATTCAAGTCAAAACCACATTGAGATACCACCTTACACCAGTTAGAATGGCAAAAATTGACAAGGCAAGAAACAACAAATGTTGGAGAGGATGTGGAGAAAGGGGAACCCTCTTACGCTTTTGGTGGGAACACAAGTTGGTACAGCCACTTTGGAAAACAGTATGGAGGTTCTTCAAAAAGTTAAAAATAGAGCTACCCTATGACCCAGCAATTGCCCTACTGCGCATTTACCCCAAAGATACAGATGTAGTAAGGACACATACACACCAATGTTCATAGCAGCAATGTCCACAATAGCCAAATGTGGCTGGGAGCCAAGATGCCCTTCAACAGATGAATGGATAAAGATGTTGTCCATATATACAATGGAATATTACTCAGCTATCAGAAAGGATGAATACCCACTATTTGCATCGATATGGATAGAACTGGAGGGGATTATGCTAAGTGAAGTAAGTCAATCAGAGAAAGACAATTATCATATGTTTTCACTCATTTGTGGAACATAAGGAATAGCAGGGAGATCGGTAGGAGAAGGAAGGCGAAAACAAAGGGGGGGTAAGCAGAGGGGGGAATGAACCACAAGAGACTATGGACTCTGGGAAACAAACAGAGTTTTAGAGGGGAGGCGGGTGGGGGGATGGGCTAGCCTGGTGATGGGTGTTAAGGAGGGCATGTATTGCATGGAGCACTGGATGTTATATGCAAACAATGAATCATGGAACACCACATCAAAAACTAATGATGTACTCTATGGTGAATAACATATCATAATAAAATATAAAAAAAATTGCCACCTACCAAAAAAAATTTGTGTGTATGTGACTGTGTATCAAAAAATATGCAGATATACATACAAATACACTATTTTTTTTTTTACAAATACACTATTATATACAGAAAACATCATGGGAAATATGCAGCCAAGGTTAAATTTAACAAGAGCTGGATGGCTCGCTTATATTTAATAGAAACTGAACCAGTGAGGCCCTCTCTGAGTATTTTTATTTTTATTTTTTATTTTTTTTAAAGATTTTATTTATTTATTTGACAGAGATAGAGACAGCCAGCGAGAGAGGGAACACAAGCAGGGGGAGTGGGAGAGGAAGAAGCAGGCTCATAGCGGAGGAGCCTGATGTGGGGCTCGATCCCATAACACCGGGACCACGCCCTGAGCCGAAGGCAGACGCTTAACTGCTGTGCCACCCAGGCACGCATCTGAGTATTTTTATGATTATCCTTTTCATGAGTGATCCAATAAGTTTTTACATCAAAGGGAAATATTTATTACATGAGTTTCAGATTACACTGAATATTAGCCAGTGTCTGAGTAATTTAACTGTTAATCGTTGAATATTGGATGAAATAAAATACATGTTTATACATGTTTATTACATAGATAAATTTCTAAACATTGTGGAACATCCGAAAATTTATGATTATATGTGTTTCCCAATTTAGATCAAACATTTAAAAAATTTTTGTCAAAATTAACCTTACCTCATATAGACAAGTAAGTCTACAGAATTAGAGAACTTAGTTTGAAATTGCTCATTATTTTTAGATGGGTACGTGTCTACAACTGAACACATTTTTGTCATTGGACATAATATATATGATTTGTCTACTCAAAAATCATCATTTGGAGAAAGAGCTTTTGTATTCATTGTGAAAAGAATGAAGTCCCAAACACTTATGATATGTGTAAGGGAGGGAATTGAGAAAAGCAATAGAAGAAAATTAAGACATTTGTGTAGGTGTTCCTGAAATGAGTAAACATTGCCCATAGTGACGTTTTCTGAGTACTTATTTAACTTACAGTTTTTCCATTCTTTTCAGGGGAGCTTCGAATATTTGAACTGTGTGGATATTAATTCTGGGGAAGTGACATGTTATTTCTATACTTATTCTTTTCTTCAAGGTTTATTTTAAAAAGCACTTTTTAAAGCCATATTAAGAATTCTAAATGACACCAACAAAATTTTAAAAAAATATTAGTATACAATTGGAATATCAATACCAGTGGAATTTATAATATGCTACAGATTATTTGATATTTATCTGGATATGAATAATGTGAGCAGTTATGTATGCAGATTAATTTTTATCCTTGAAATTGCCAGATATTTTTCTTTTCAATTTTTGTAGCCATAACAAAGATGTCCAGCTATTCAAGTTAAAGATAAGCCATATTACTATTACTTGGATTCTCTTCCCAGTTTATCTGTCAGTGTGTAGAGTTGCAAGTACTTTTGCTTTTCACTGTCATTTCTCTTAATTCTTAAAACCACTATTTCTTTGTATTAATTCTTCATCTTATGGCAGAAGATATCTTCCCTGAGGCTCAGTTTGTTCCTCTCTTTTTGCTTGCTTTCCTGCCTCACTAGGTTCAATTCTTCTCCCTCGAATGTGGCTATTTTCTTAATGTTACATCCTCTTTTGCAATTTCAGTTAGTCACTATAAGTACCTAAGCACAAAAATCCTTTTTTCCTTAAGACAAAACACTATTCATAATTTTGGTCTGTCTTCCAGAAAGAAGGTTTCAATGAAAGCATGATTATTCTTTTTGTCTCAATCTTTCTGGCTTGAATTAGTTTACAGCATGCCATTTGAAACACATGTTGTGTTTTATGCATCTCTTGTTCATCATGTAGTTTCAAAGAGGGAATGAGAAACTCATCTTAAACTTAACCTTATTTAGTTTAAGAAAAGTATATTAAAAAGACAGATAAAATTTTCAGAAGTTTCCTTCCCTTTGTCCTTAAAAAAGTCTCTAGTTTTTTTCTATGGTTCCTAGCAGGGGAATACCTTGTCAGCTTTATTTCTTAGCCTGGAATACAAGGTGTTAAGTAAAAATCCCTTTTTGATTCAAGTCTGTTTTATCTATAGGAAGACTGAAGGGGGGGAAATCTATTTTCTTTTAAATAACTTTAAAATGTGCCTTCATGGCTTCTTTTACCAAGAAATACTGATTGTGTCAATCTGAAACTGAGCTAAGAACAGGTCTGACTTCCTTTTTGTTTTTACTTTTTATGATTAAGACAAGTAAAATTAAACTGATAGCATTTATCAAGATACTTGGCATAAATCAAAGCTCATTTTGGCTTATATACAACTGTGGAAATTAGTCATATTTGTTAACACCCATACAGGAATTGTCTTAAAAAATATTTTTAAAATGGAGAACATTTTCTCCCCTAAAAAGTCTTCCTTTGTTTCATAATCATGGATGTTAATTGCACCAAGAAAGCTTGAATTTTCCAGAGATTTAACTTTCACAGTAAAAACAGTCTTTTTAAAGAAAGCTATCTTTAAGAAAGTATACTGATGAGTTTTTGGTTCTCTTCTATTAATCTATAGTGATTACACCTTGATAGGCTTGTTCAATAGGCACGCCTCTTGAAGGAAGTCCGGATAACTAGTAATCCATGACTCAGCGTTTATGGCAATAAAACCTAGGTTACACCATTTTTTAAAACCACACATTATTGATCATCTGGTCTTTCAAAAATATCTATACTTTTAGGAGGTTAAAAAAAAGGTTTGACAAAGATACTCTGAAAATATTGTTACCAATATGTGAAAATCTAAGTTTTTTCTGCTTATCAGTTTTCACATTTATATCACTTGAATACTTCAGCTGATAAGAGTCTGTATTAGTTGCCTGCTCAGGTTCGACTTGTTTCTGCTGCATTTGTCTTGTGAGAGATGATGTTTTATGAAGGAATCAAAATTCTCCCATAAAGGATTTTTTAAAAAGATTTTATTTATTTACTTGACAGAGAGAGACACAGCAAGAGAGGGAACACAAGCAGGGGGAGTGGGAGAGGGAGAAGCAGGCTTCCCGCTTAGCAGGGAGCGCAACGCAGAGCTCTATCCCAGGACCCTGGGATCAGGACCTGAGCTGAAGGCAGATGCTTAAGGACTGAGCCACCCAGGCACCCCTCTAAAGGATTTTTAAAATTTTACCTCTGATCCTTTTCTTTGGTTATAAATTGTGCTTTAGGCCAAGAGTGTCTTATTTTGTATTTCTAGTCTTTCTTGCTTTCCCTTCAAGGCCTTTTCTTACTACTTTCAGGCAAAGCAGTGCTCCAATTGATTATGTTAAGGCTAATAGTGGGAGTGGCACACTTTTAAAATGGAGTTGACAGATATGGAGATAAGGTGGAAGCAACATGAAGGTACTGGTCTTATGAGGAGTTGGATAGGTCTAGGACAGGGGTTATTGGAGGAAAGGGAAAAATGGTAGGCAAGATCTTGGTTTTCAATACTATTCTCTAATAAAAGGAGTTAGGGTTCTTTGGAGAAATGGCTAATCTTAGGGCTGGGGTATGTGATATATAAGGTGAGCCCAGCACATTTTGTAGTGCCATAAATTAAGGAAGTGCTCAAAGAAAAAAAAGTAGAGGTATGTCAAAAGGACACAAGAGCCAATCTGAAAAGGCTTTCAATGGCCAAAGCCACAGTACGCTGTGTAACAAAATAAATCGTGTAGTATTGGATTATAACTGAAGTATAAAATAAGTATACATGAGTCCAAACTGATATAAATAAATTATTGAATAAATAAATACAAATTAATAAATAAAGAATAGACAAATCTCCCATGCATAATTTATGCAGATTACTTTCCTTCCAGAAAGTAAAACTTAATTCCACCTCCTTGAGTGAAGCCTTAGCTTAATTATTCATTTCCAAATATAGTATATAGAAAAAAGAGTTAAAAAGTATATAATGGAGAAACCTGGCACACATTACTATTTAAGCCAGGTGATCAAGGCTAACATTATTCCTCAAAACTGTCAAGGTCATGAAGAAAAGCAAGCAAAGGGTAAACACTGTCACTGACCAATGGAAGCTAAAGACATGATTACTAAATGTGATGTGGGATCCTCAAATAGAAAAAGAACATTATTGGGGCACCTGGGTAGCGCAGTCATTAAGCGTCTGCCTTTGGCTCAGGGCGTGATCTCGGCTTTCTGGGATCAAGCCCCACATCAAGCTTCTCTGCTGGGAGCCTGCTTCTTCCTCTCCCACTCCCCCTGCTTGTGTTCCCTTTCTCGCTGGCTGTCTCTCTGTTAAATAAATAAATAAAATCTTTTTAAAAAAGAAAAAGAACATTATTGAAAAAACTAGTAAAATCTGAATAAAGCCTCAAGTTTGGTTGGTAGTAATGTACCAGTGTTATTTTCTTAGTTGTGACAAATCAAACATGGTTATGTAAGATGCTAAAAAGGGGAAACTGGGTGAAGAGTAAATGGTAATTCTCTGCACTATCTTTGCAACTTTTCTATAGATCTAAAATTATTCCAAAATAAAAAGTTTGTTTAAAAAAGTAAATGGTAATGAGGTCTTACAAAAATAGACCATAGATGTAAATTTTGTTAATGTCATAGTTGTCATTTTGAGCCAATTTTGAGTCAGTTTGTTTATATGTAATAGAGGGTTGATTAATGGTAAGTATTCTCAAGCAAATACCTAGAGAGGATGATGAAATTTCTAGCTAATGAATGTGTTGAGATGGTGTTTTGTATTTCTAGTACTTGTAGCATGTGGGAGGAAAAAAGAGAGTCTCAAATGGAATGAGGCCCTGGATAAACTAGATAACTATTTATAGACTTAAATTCAAGGATAGGATCTGTCGGAGACAGAGGGAGAGGAGAGGGAGAAGAAGGGAGGAAGAAGGGGTAGACGGAGGAAACGTGGAAGGGAGGGAGAGAGAATGAAAATGGTCTCCCCTAGGAATAATCTTGGTATTGTGATATGTTTGTAATAAATAGGAGACAGAAAAAGCTAGAGTCAGGGTCAGTTGTTGCAGGGATGAGATTGGGAAAAGGGAAACACAATTTTAAAAGGCACATATGCAGGTAAGATTAGGGAGAAAGGAAAAATTGAAGATACTTTAATTTCTTTCCAGACTGAAGGAAGGAGAAATCGGAAGAAGGGATGATAGAGGTAGCTAGAAGGGATGGGGATGATTGTTCAATTAAGCTACGGTAAAAAGCCAATTAAGCAAAGACTGCTATATCAGACATTTAGACAAGTGATCACATATTTACCAAGAGTGAAAATGACTAACATCTTGGGAATGATCTCAAAGTATATATAGTCATGTAGTTACCAGGTCTGGAGGAGATTGAGGTAAATTTAGATCTGTGGTGATTTAAGAGGGAGAATCAAATTTGTTGGAAGATCATTTTAGTAAAATCTCTGAATATATCTTTTGGCTTTATTTAGCAGTGAAAGAGAGATGTTAGGAAAACCTGTGATTGAGATGGTACTGAAAGATACTGGCAGAATATTTGGATTAGGGAGTAAAAGTAAAAGAGAGTTGAGGTCAGGGGAGGTCAGACATCTCTTGGAGTTGGGATTATGAAAACAATGGACAGCATTATATGCTTTAGCATGAATAAAAAGAATAACAAGCTTGCTTATAGCCTGCTTTCAAATATGGGGAACAGGAGAAGAATACAGGGATAACGCTTTGTATTAACTTTGACAAAAAGAGTAGTCTTAAGTACACAAAATTCTCTAATAGCACCAAAAAAAGTATTAAAAAAAAGGTAGTGGGTAGAAGAATAATGTCTGCTGAAACAACATTTCATCTAAAATTGATCAAATAGGAGAGGATTCTGCCTCAACTTTTGATACTACATTGCTACTACAGCCATGGTTAAACCCAGAGTACAACTAATTCCAAGTCCATATATTCAGTGTGATATTTTTCAATAATTATGCAGTGACTGAGAATAATTTCAAATTGGTGAGTTCAGTAACTTACCCTGAATTGTCTTTCATCTTTTAAAGAGTAGTTTAAAAGCAGTTTATTTCTGTGCTAAGCTCATTGTATGAAAAGTTCTATTTTTTTTTCTTTTGAAAAAAGTTAATTGAGTAGCAAAGCATATTATATTCTCCTTTTCTCATCCGTGGAGATTTTCAGACCAAATTCCCAGTCAAGGTACGGCAGTGGGTGACAGTATGTCTGAATTGATGGCAATCTACTCTGTGGAAATAGTTCCCAGGTTACTGGTATTGAAAATTGTAAAATCAGAGCAAACACAGGGACTTTTCTATAATGCATTGCTAGAATGTATTCAGAATATGAGCAGAAGGAAATGCTTTAGGAAGAGACTTATAAGTGGTGATAATAAAAAGAGCTTAAAGTAGGAATGGAAGAGAAAAGGAGATAAAAAGATGCAAACAGGCAAAAGAGAGAAAGCTGCAAGGACTCAAGGTGAAATCTTTCCCTGTCAAAAGCAGGATCACATATAGGAGGAAAGAACCGAGCTGCCACTGATGGCAGGAGGATGAAGATGGAACTGAGTGAGGAAAGGCCTAGGTAACAAAAAGCTGGTAACATCTGGTAACAGTCTTCAAAGGACATTCTGAGCCATTTCAGGGACACTTTTTAAAAATCGTAACCATTTTCTTTTGAATGGGACAATAGGATGAGTTTTGAGGTAAATTCTTCAGATGTAAAATTGAGAAAAAATCGCAAAGGCATTTTGGAGGTTTCATCTTATGCACCAAACCTGGTTGGCACTGGCTAAATTTCATGGTGCCCATCTTTCCTAATGCTTGTTTCAGATTCTCACACTGTAAGGCCGTTTAATGAATATGAGACAGTAAGTAAAGGAATTGCAGCAGCTTGAGATTTATGTAGAGACTATGCCATCAAGGCTTTTGTTCCCTCTTCCAACTTCACAAAGGATGTGGATTACCAGACAAAGATCTGTGAGATTTGTAAATCAGCTCAAACATAATAGTGATGTTTGGAACTTGCACTGAGTTTATTGAAGCTATTTCTTGCAATCTTAGAGCTTTACATAACCCTTTCTTGCATGCACTGTGATTACCTTTAAATTTCTCTTGGTATACAGAATATGTGGGAGGCTGGCACAGGATGGGACCAAGACCTTGAGTGTTCAAATATTGGAATACAGCTGGAACACAATCTGTGCAAAGGCAATCAGAGCCTCTAGGTCCATTCAATACTAACTTAGAAACATCTAGCGAGAATTGGGAAAATCTCACTCAGTTATAAATTTATAAATTTAGTAACCTGGCATTCTTCCCTCTATTTCCCTCTCTTTCATATATTTTGATCTATAACATTAGTTTACTGGAGCAATTTGTCTTTGATATGCTGAGCTGCATTTCCAGAATATGGAGTCAAAATTGTCTTTATGAGAATTGTGTACATATGTGTCTTCTATAATCCAGAGATCGTGGAGAAAACTTAATTTGATTTGAGTTTCTCTCCTGCCAACAAATGATAGCAGAGACTGAGTACTTCAGTCACTAAACTAAACCAACCTTTGTGTCTCTCGTTGTTTAAAATGATTTCTCCAAAAGCGTAGATGAGGCAGTTCCATAGGTTTACAATGCTTGCTTTCATATTGTTAATGGTTTTTCCAAATGTATTAATTACTCAATGTGTGGAAGATAAATGATGTTGAAAGCCATATTAATTTCTTTGGGCCTTCAGAACACTATATAAACTAACATAAGAACTTTATAGGGCTGCTTCTTTTTCCTGGAGAAGACCCTAGAGTTTTAGATTAGCATGGACCTGCCTTAGGATTGTTCTGGTGAGGAATGGTCACAGTTCTACTCCCACTGTTCAGTAGCTCTTTGACTCAGGCCTAATTGGCTACAGTTAGAACTTATAAGGGATCCAAGTTATTGGGACCTCAGATACAAATTCCTAATATAGTTACAGAAGTTCTTGTTAAATGGTAAATCACCAGTTAAGAAGTCAAGGGTATGGGGGAATGTGTGTTTCTGTCAAAGTAAAAGTTATATCTAGAAAATTCTCCTTAAATTTGAGATGACAGAGATCATCACTGAACTCGTACTGAAGAAATGGATTTGAGCTATCCCAGAAAAAAAAAGATTCTGATTAAAAATAATTTAGTCTAACTGTGCTTTAATAAATGCCAGATTGTTTTTTGTGACATTAAATCTCTCATGATTTAACATAGCCAAAATATTAACCTATGTGACACCAATGATTCAAACAATTCAATTATGTTAAAAAATACTAAGACACACAGGCATTCACACTAAGAACAAGAGGGTTATCAAGCACCAAGAACCATGTGAAAGCATGTAGCTGTACATTTACTATATTGTCAGTACTATGTGTAGAGCGTCTTTGCATGAAACAAATCTAGAGTGACAATATTTTGATCATTAAAATGTAATTATTTTTCTTTGAGTAAGTTTGTTTGCAAGTTAGTATGAAGAATCTAAGTTAGGTCAGAGAAGAATGATTTATTGCCTCCATTATTCCAAAAGTGGGTTTAAAAGCACTTTCTGTTTAAAAGCACTTTCTAGCTAAATCGTGGAAGGAGCCGAGATGCACTTCAGCAGATGACTGGATTAAGAAAATGTGGTCCATATATACAATGGAATATTACTCAGCTATCAAAAAGAATGAGTTCTCAACATTTGCTGCAACATGGATGGGACTGGAGGAGACAATGCTAAGCGAAATAAGTCAAGCAGAGAAAGACAATTATCATATGGTTTCTCTCATCTATGGAACATAAGAACTAGGAAGATCAGTAGGGGAAGAAAGGGATAAAGAAAGGGGGGAGGGGGAATGAAGCATGAGAGACTATGGACTATGAGAAACAAACTGAGGGCTTCAGAGGGGGAGGAGGGTGGAGGAATGGGATAGGCTGATGATGGGTAGTAAGGAGGGCATGTATTGCATGGTGCACTGGGTGTTATATGCAAGTAATGAATCATGGAACTTTACATCAAAAACCAGGGATGTACTGTATGGTGACTAACATAATATAATAAAAAAATATTTAAAAAAAAAACAGGGGCGCCTGGGTGGCTCAGTCGTTAAGCGTCTGCCTTTGGCCCAGGGCATGATGCCAGGGTCCTGGGATCCAGCCCCCCCACCCCATCAGGCTCCCTGCTTTGCTGGAAGCCTGCTTCTTCCTCTCCCACTCAACCTGCTTGTGTTCCCTCTCTCACTGGCTGTGTGTCTCTCTCTGTCAAATAAACAAATAAAATCTTAAAAAAAACAACAACAAGACAGGAAACAACAAATGTTGGTGAGGATGCAATCTGGTACAGCCATACTGCCACTCTGGAAAACATTATGGAAATTCCTCAAGAAGTTAAAAATAGAGCTACCCTATGACCCAGCAATTATACTACTAGGTGTTTACCCCAAAGATATAAATGTAGTGACCCGAAGGGGCACCTGCACCCCAGTGTTCATGGCAGCAATGTCCACAATAGTAATTGTGTTAAGAGCTGAGATGTCCTTCAACAGATGATTGGATAAAGAAGATGTGGTATATATATACAATGGAATATTACTCAGCCATCAGAAAGGATGAATACTTACCATTTACACTGATGTGGATAGAACTGGAGGGTATTATGCTGAGCAAAATAAGTCAATCAGAGAAAGACAATTATATGGTTTTACTCATATGTGGAATATAAGAAAAAGCACAGAGGATCATAGGGAAAGAGAGGGGAAAATTGAACGGGAAGCCATCAGAGAGCGAGAGAGAAACCATGAAAGACTCTTAACTATATGAAATGAACTGAGGGTTGCTGGAGGGGAGGTAGGTGGGGGGATGGGGTAATTGGGTGATGGGCATTAAGGAGGGCACGTGATGCGATGAGCACTGAGTGTTATATGCAACTGATAAATCACTGAACACGACATCTGAAACTAATGATGAACTATGTGTTGGCTAGTTGAATATAAATAAATAAATAAATAAATAAATAAATAAATAAAACGGTTTTGACAAATTAAACATAATTGTTGGCACAGGGAAAGAATCCCATGAGGTGGCAAATACTGAGGACTTTCACAAATGCTTTCTGGTAATCCAGATACACTGTGTCTAAAGCATATCTATGAGCTACGAGCCTAGTAACTCTTTTTAAAAAGGATACAAAGTATAAAAAAATAAAATAACAAAAAGAGAAAAAGAGGTTTCCCCTGCTCTTTGAATGAGGAAAAACTTTTAAAGCATATAAGCAATGGAAAAAACAATAAACNAAAGGACCAATAGATTTGATCACAAAGTTTTAAAGCTTCTATACACTGAAAATATAGAAACAGAATAAAAAGACTAAATGAGAAAATATTTACAACAAATATGATTGGAAATATTATTTTCATTTTTATTTTATGATCTTATACCAGTCAGTAAGAAAATATCAAGATCCAATAAAAATGGTCAAAGAACATGGCCAGATCAAAAAAAGAGAATCACATATAATGATTAAATTTTAAAAAGATGTACAATCTCACCGCTGTTCGAACAATTGCAAATTTAAAATGGATATATTATTTGTTTCAACAAATCAATTTTTCCAAGAAATAAATCCTCAGTATTGGCAAGGGTTCAGTGAAGTGGAAACCCATTTACACTGATAAGAATAGGAATTGGTAGTACTTCTGTGGGAAGATATTCAGCAATATATATCAAGGATATTAAAATGCACATATCTCTTGATTTTATTTTATTTTTTATTTTTATTTTTAATAACATTATTGAGGTATAATTGATATAGAAAGAACTGCAAATATTTAATTTGTAAAATTTGATTAATTTGGAGATATGTAAACACCTGTGATAGCATTATCACAATGAAAGTAATAGCTATATCTAACTCCTCTCGGGTTTTGTTTTGTTTTGTTGTTTTTTTTTTTTTTGGTCCTTTTTTTTTGTGGTAAAAACACTTAACATGAGATCTGATGTCTTAACAAATTTTGCAGGGTTCAATACTATATTGTTAATTCCATAAGTAATGTTGAACCACCATGTTGATCTCAAGAACTTATTCATATAACATAACTAAAACTTTATACTTTTGAAAAACTGCCCATTTCCCTCACTTCCCAGCCTCTGACAACCATGATTGTATTCTCTGCCTCTATGAATTTGACTATTTTAGATATCTCATATAAGTGAAATCACGCAGTATTTGTCCTGTGAGTGGCTTACTTCACTTTGTATTTGTTCATGATTCATTTGTGTTGTTGCAAATGGGAGGATTTCCTTATTCTTTAAGGCTAAATAATATTCCATTATTCTATAAAGAAACTACCACATTTTCTTTATCCATTTATCTGTTGAAGGACACATGGGTTGTTTCCATATCTTGCCTACTGTGAATAATGCTGAGATAAATATAATATTGCCGGTAGGCATCTCTTCAAGATCCTGATTTCAATTCTTCTGGATATATATCCAAAAGTGGGATTGCTGGATAATATAGTATTTCTATTTTCATTTTTTTGAGGAATTTCCACAGCTGATGCACCATTTTACATTCCCATCCACAGTGTACAAAAGTTTTACTTTTTCCACATCCTTGCTAACACTTATCATTTTTTTAAATAGCCATCCTAACATGTGTGAGGTGATACCTCATTGTGGTTTCACTTTGTATTTCCCCCATAATTAATGATGTTAAGCACCTTTTCTGTGCCTCTTGGCCATTTGTATGTTTTCACTGAAAAAATGCCTAATAAAGTTCTTTGTCCATATATTCACTTGGGTTATTTAATTTTGTTTTCTTTTGTTCCTGTTGAGTCGTAGGAGATCCTTATATATTTTGGATATTAATCTCTTACTAGACACATGGTTTGCAAATATTTCTCCCATTCATAGGTTGCCTTTTTATTCTGTTGATTTTTTCTTTTGCTTTGCACAAGGTTTTTAGTTCTATGCAGTTCCACTTGTCTATTTTTGCATTTGCTATCTGTGTTTTTGGTGTTCTATCCTAGAAATCATTGCCCAGACCAATGCTAAGAAGCATTTTCCCTATGCCTTTTTTTTTTCTAGGAGTTTTACAGTTTCTAGTCTTATATTTAACTCTTTAATCCATTTGAGTTGATTTTGTGTACAGTGTAAGGAAGGGGACCAGTTTCATTTTTTGCTTGTGGCTAACCAGTTTCCTCAGAATCATTTGATAAAGAGACTATCCTTTTCCCATTGTGTATTGTTGGCCTCTTGTTAAAGACCAGTTGACTCTACATGAGTAGGCTTATTTATACATATTTTGTTCCACGTGTAACTCTAATAAATTTTGAAATCTGGAGGTATGATGTCTTCAGGTTTGTTCTTTTTTCTCAAGATCATTTTGGCTATTCTGGTTTGATATGAATTTTAGGATTTTTCTTTTCTATTTCTGTAAAAAATGCCATAGGAATTTTGAATCTGTAGATTGCTTTAGGTAGTATGGATATCTTAAAAATATTAATCTTACAATCCATGAACACAGGATGTTTTGATTTATTTGTGTTTTCCATACTTTTATCAGTATTTCATAGTTTTCAGGGTAGAGACATTTCATCTCTTTGGTTAAGTTTGTTCTTAAGTATTTTGTTCCTTTTAATACTACTGCAAATGTGATTGTTTCCTACATTTCTTTTCCAGATAGTTCATTTTTCCTGTATAGAAATACAAGTGACTTTGTATGTTGATTTTTTTATAATAATTTTTTATTATGTTATGTTAGTCACCATACAGTATACCCTTAGTTTTTGATGTAGTGTTCCATGATTCATTATTTGCGTATAACACCCAGTGCACCATGCAATATGTGCCCTTCTTAATACCCATCACCGGCCTATCCCAAAGCCCCCTCCCCTCTGAAGCCCTCAGTTTGTTTCCCAGAGTCCACAGTGTCTCATGGTTCATTCCCCCTTCTGATTACCCCCCTTCATTTTTCCCTTCCTTCTCCTACCGATCTTCCTATTTCTTATGTTCCATAAATGAGTATATCCTGCAACATTACTGAATTTATTTTTTAGTTCTTTATTTTATTAATAAACATATTTGTCTATAAAGAAACATTTTATTATTTTTTGTTTTAATTTTTTATTTAAATTATGGATAGTTAACATATAGTGTAATATTAGTATCAGGAGTAGAATTTGGTGATTCATCACTTATATATAATACCCAGTGCTCATCACAGCAAGAGCCCTCCTTAACACTCATCACCCATTTAACCCATTCCCTTGCCCATGTCCCCTCCAGCAACTTGAGTTTGTTTTCTTTCTTTTTTTTTTTTAAGATTTTATTTATTTATGTGACAGAGAGACAGCCAGCAAGAGAGGGAACACAAGCAGGACAGTGGGAGAGGAAGAAGCAGGCTCCCAGCGGAGGAGCCCGATGTGGGATTAGATCCCGGAACGCCGGGATCACGCCCTGAGCTGAAGGCAGGCGCCCAACGACTACGCCACCCAGGCGCCCCTTGAGTTTGTTTTCTATAGTTAAGAATATTATATATATATGTATATATATATACATATATATATATATCACAACTTCTTTTTTTTAATAATGTTTATTTTGTTATATTAGTCACCATACAGTACATCCCCAGTTCTTGACGCAGTGTTCCATGATTCATTACTTGCATATAACACCCAGTGCACCATGATAACACAACTTCTTTATCCATCCATCAGTTGATGGACATTTGGGCTCTTTACAAAATTTGGATGTTGTTGAAAATGCTGCTATAATCATCAGGGTGCATGTATCGCTTCACATCAGTACTTTTGTATCCTTTGGGTAAATATGTAGTGCAATTGCTGGATCATAGGGTAGTTCTATTTTTAACTTTTTGAGGAACCTCCATCTGTTTTCCAGAGTGGGTGCACCAGTTTGCATTCCCAACGTGTAAGAGTTCCCCTTTATCCACATCCTCACCAACATCTATTGTTTCCTATGTTGTTAATTTTAGCCGTTCTAACAGGAATGAGGTGATATCACATTATAGTTTTTTTTTTCATAATAATATTTTTATTATATTATGTTAGTCACCATACAGTACATCCCTGGTTTTTGATGTAAAGTTCCATGATTCATTAGTTGCGTATAACACCCAGTGCACCATGCAATATGTGCCCTCCACATTATAGTTTTGGTTTGTATTCCCTGATGAAGAGTGATGAGCATCTTTTCATGCGTCTGTTGGCCCTTTGGATGTCTTCTCTGCAAAAATGCTTATCCATGTCTTCTGACCATTTCTTAACTGGATTAATTGTTTTTTGGGTGTTGAGTTTAAGTTCTTTATAGATTTCGAATAATAACCCTTTATCAGATATGTCAGTTGCAAATATCTTCTCTCATTCTGAAGGTCGCCTTTTAGTTTTGATGATTCTTTCCCTCACTGTGCAGAAGCTTTTTATCTTGATGAAGTCCTAATAGTTCATTTTTGCTTTGGTTTCCCTTGCCTCAGGAGACGTGTCTACTAAGAAGTTCCTATGGCCAATGTGAAAGAAACTTCTGCCTGTGTTCTCCTCTAGGATGTTGATGGTTTCTTGTTTTACATTTAGGTCTTTCATCAATTTTGAATTTGTGTTTGTGTAGGGTGGAAGAAAGTGGTCCAGTTCCATTCTTCTGCATGTTGCTCTCCAGTTTTCCCAACACCATTTGTTGAAGAGCCTGTCTTTTTTTCCATTGTATATTTTTTATGCTTCGTCTAAGATTAGTTGACCATACAGCTATGGGCCCATTTCTGGATTTTCTATTTTGTTCCATTGATCTATGTGTCTGTTTTTTTATGCCAGTATCATACTGTCTTGATCACTACAGCTTTGCAATATAACTTCAAATCCATAATTGTTATGCCTCCAGGCTTTCTTTGTGTTTTCAAGATTACATTGGCTATTTGGGGTCTTTTGTGTTTCCATACAAATTTTAGGATTGTTCTAACTCTGTGACAAATGCTGTTGGTATTTTGATAGGGATTGCATTAAATGTGTAGATTGCTTTGAGTAGTATGGACATTTTAACAGTATTTGTTTCTCCAATCTATGAGCATGGAATATCTTTCCATTTCTTTGTGTCCTCTTCAATTTCTTTCATAAGAGTTCTATTGTTCTCAGAGTATAGATCTTTCACCTGTTTGTTTAGGTTTATTCCTAGGTATCTTATGTTTTTTGGTACAGTTGTAAATGGGTCAATTCCTTGATTTCTTTTTCTGCTGCTTCATTATTGCCGTATATAAATGCAACAGATTTCTGTACATTGATTGTGTATCCTGTGACTTTACCGAATTCATGTATCAGTTCTAACAATTTTTTGGTCAAGTCCCTCAGGTTTTCTACATAGACTATCATGGCATCTGCAAATAGTGAAAGATTGATTTCTTCCTTGCTGATTTGTATGCCTTTTATTTCCTTTTGTTGTCTGATTGCTGATGCTAGGACTTCTAACACTAAGTTAAATAACAGTAGTGAGAATGAACATCCCTGTCTTGTTCCTGACCCTAGAGGAAAAGCTCTCAGTTTTTCTCCATTGTGGATGATATTAGCTGGGATTCTTTCATATATGGCCTTTATGATGTTGAGGTATGATCCCTCATTCCCTACTTTGTTGAGGGTTTTTATCAAGAATGGATGCTGTACTTTGTCACGTGGTTTTTCTGAATGTATTGAGAGAATCATATGGTTCTTATCCTTTCTTTTATTATTGTGGTATATCACATTGATTGATTGGTGAGTATAGAACCACCCTTTCAACCCAAGGATAAATCCCACTTGCTTGTGGTGAATTATTCTTTTAATGTACTTTTGGATTCAATTTGCTAATATTTTGTTGAGAATTTTTACATCCATATTCATCTGGGATATTGGCCTGTAATTCTCTTTTTTTAGTGGGATCTTTGTCTGGTTTGGTATCAAAGGTAATGCTGGCCTTGTAGAATGAGTTCCATTTCTATTTTTTGGAAAAGTTTCAGAAGAATACGTATAAACTCTTTAAGTGTTTGGTAGAATTTCCCTGTGAAGTCATCTGGCTCTGGAGATTGTTGGGAGATTTTTGATTACTGATTCAATTTCTTTGCTGGCTATGGTTCTGTTCAGTTTTCTATTTCTTCTTATTTCAGTTTTGGTAGTTTGTATGTTTCTAGGAATTTGTCCATTTCTTCCAGATTGCCCTTTTGTTGGCATATAATTTTTCATAATATTCTCTTATAATTGTTTGTATTTATGTGGTGTTGGTTGTGATCTCTCCTCTTTCATTTTTGATATTATTTGGGTCTTTTTTCTTTTCTTTTTTTAGAAGTCTGGCTAGGGGTTTACCAGTTGTACTAATTCTCTAAAGAACCAACTGTTTGTTTTATTGATCTATTCTACTAGTGTTTTTTTTTTGTTGGTTTCTACATTGTTTATTTCTGCTTTAATCTTTATTATTTCCCTTCTTCTGCTGGCTTTAGGCCTTGTTTGTTGTTCTTTTTTCTAGCTCCTTTCAGTTTAAGATTAGGTTGTGTGTTTGAAATTTTTCTTTTTTCTTGAAGTAAGCCTATGTTGCTAGATACTCCCCTCTTATGACCGCTTTTGCTGCATCCCAAAGGTTTTGGACCATCATGTTTTCATTTTCATTTGTTTCCATGTATTTTTTTATTTCTTCTTTAATTTTCTGGTTGACCCATTCATTCTTTAGTAGGATGTTCTTTTAGTTCCATGTACTTGTGGTCTTCCCAAGTTTTTCTTGTGGTTGACTTCGAATTTCATAGCATTGTGGTAGGAAAATTTGCTTGGTATGATCTCAATCTTTTTATATTTGTTGAGGCCTGATTTATTACCCAGTATGTGATCTATTCTTTTGAATATCCCATGCACACTTGGAAAGAATATGTATTCTGCTACTTTAGAATGAAATATTCTGAATATATTTGTTAAGGAATATGGTCCAGGGTGTCATTCAAAGCCATTGTTTCCTTTTTAATTTTCTGCTGAGATAATCTGCCCATTGCTGTTAGTGCAAAGTTAAAGTCCCCTACTATTATTGTATTATTATCAATTGTTTCTTTATGTTTGTTAATTGTTTATATATTTGGGTGCTCCCAAGTTGGGGGTGTAAATATTTCCATTTGTTAAATCTTCTTGTTGGATAAACCCCTTTATTATGAGACAGTGCCCTTCTTCTGTTACAGTTTTTGTTATAAAACCTACTTTGTCTGCTGTAAATTTTGCTACTCCGGCTTTCTTTTCACATCCATTAGCAGAGTAAATGTTTCTCTATCCCCTCACTTTCAATCTGCAGGTATCTTTAGGCCTAAAGTGGGTGTCGTAGGCAGCATATTGATGGGGTTTTTTGTTTGTTTGTTTGTTTGTTTTCCATTCTGATTCCCCTGTGTCTTTTCATTGGAACATTTAGTCCATTTATATTCAGAGTGATTAAATAAATATGAATTTAGTACCATTGTATTACCTGTTAAGTCATTGTTTCTGGAGATTTTCTCTGTTCCTGCCTATTCTTTGTCATTTTGGCTTTTCTTTACCATTCAATGAGACTCCTTCAATATTTTTTGCAGGGCTAGTTTAGCGTTCATGAAGTCCTTTAGTTTTTGTTTGGGAAGCTATCTCTCCTTCTCTTCTGAATGGATAAAGTATTCTTGGCTGCATATTTTTCCCTTGCTGGATAAAGTATTCTTGGATGCATATTTTTCACATTCAGTATATTGAATATATCACTCCACTCTCTTCTGTCCTACCAATTTTCTATGGAGAGATCTGCTGCTAAACTTATTTGTCTTCACTTGAAATTTAGAGATTTCTTTACCTTTGCTGTTTTTAGGATTCTGTCCCTATCTCTGTATTTTGGAAATTTTACTATGATATATCTTGGTGTTAGTCTCCTTTTGCTGATTTTGGTGGAAGTTCTCTGTGTCTCCTGGATTTGGATGTCTGTTTCCTTCCTCAGATTAGGGAAGTTTTCAGTTATAATTTACTCAGATAAGCCTTCTGTCCTGTTTTCCTTCTCTTCTCTTCTCCTGGGACACCTATGGTACAAAATTTTTATGCTTTATGGAGTCACTGAGTTCCCTAAGTCTACATTCATGATCCAAGATTTTTCTTTCCCTCATCTTTTCAGTTTCATTATTTTCCATAATTTTATCTTCTATATCACTTATTTGTTCCTCTTGTTCTTCCATCCTTGTGTCATTACATCCAGTCAGTTTCACATCTTGATTATAGCATTTTTAAAAATTTAGCCAGATTAGTTTTTTGGTCTTTTAACTCTGCACTAAGGGACTCCCTAGTGTCTTCTATGCTTTTTTCAAGCCCATTTAGTATGCTTATGATTGTTGCTTTAAATTGTGGATCAGGCATATTGCTTATATCTGTTTCAATTAGATCCCTAGCCATGACCTTTTCTTGTTCTTTCAGGATGAATTCCTCCATCTTGGCAGTTGTCTAGGTCCTTGTCTTCTTCTCTGTGTTAGGAAAGTCTGTTATGTTTCCTGCTCCTGAAAGTAATGTCTTTATAAAGTAGAAGTCAAAAACTGTCCAGGGCCTGGCACTTCAGGAAGTATTCTTGTGTATGCTGTGTGCACTCTGCTGCTGTGTTTTGGCTGCTCATCCCCTTAGGTCAGTTCTCTGCAGAGTTTTTTTTGTTTTTGTTTTTGTTTTTGTTTTTGCCTGCAGTGGGGAGTGTTTGGACCTAGTCCAGAGTGTAGCAAGTTTTAACTGGGTGTGCTCTGGTCTACTTGTTAAAAGGGGCCTGATCTTATTTCCACTACAACTAAAGCTTTGCAGCACTCTTTGGTCAGTAGACTTGGTACATGTGGGGTGTGTGTGCTTGTCTCCAGGGGAAGAGGCCCACTGCTCTGTTTCTCAGGCACACTTGCCCAAGTAAAGAAGCACCTGTAGAGGTCAGGGTGTCAGGCCTTACTATAAGTGGCTCAGGCCTCCATGTTGGCACTGTGCTGCTCACTGAAGTCCTTGCTGATGGATGAGGGAGAAAAATGGTGCCAGCCCTCTCCCTGGTCCCTAGAGATTGGAATTTGTGCCTGATGCTGTCAGGGAAGCCCTCATAGAAGAGTGAACTATCTCCTCTCATGTGTCCCAGATCATTGCCTTCACCCTTTGTGTGTCTGAGCTGTCTCCATCTTGACAGTGCACTGGACCCATGTTTTATCTCAGGCATGCTGGCTGAGTTTCAAAGCTCTTTAGGGACCCGGCATGGATCAGACCCATACTGGTCCTCTGCTGGAGGGTCACTCTGTGCTGGGGTTTGTGTCACTTTGTCCCAGAAGGGCAGTTGCACCATCACCTTAGGGTTTAGAGTATACCATAGCAAAAATCCTGAGTCCAGGTTAGCTTCCCTCAGCAGGTGTCTCTACCCCTATGCTTAAGGGACAGGTGAACACAATGGTACTTGCTGGCTCTTTTGTCCCCTGAGAGGCAATGCTTTCTCTCCCAGATGCATTCCAAGAACGGGGAAAATTCTCTCTCCATGTGTTCCAGGGGATCCTCAGATCATGTAATCTAAACCACATCTGCCATGGCACAGAATTCTGAAACTCCAGTCTTTGAACTCTGGTGGTTGTAAAAACTCATGATAATGAACCCCTCTCATTTTCCCAGTCAATGATTTTGGGGAAATGTTTTTCTTGTGTGATCCCCTCTGTGCTGCTCTCCCCCACTCCTTTCTCCATCATCAGGGCTCTCTCCCCTCTGAAGCATCAGTGATAATTTTCTACTCCAAATCAAGTCTCTGCACCTCCTGACTTCCACGATGTGGCCACTTCTCTTTCTCTAGATGGGCAGTTTTTTTCTTTAGGTCCCAGATCAATTTCTTTTGTGTTCAGAATGATTTAATATTTATCTAGGTGTGTTCAAGGGACAAGGCAACCATAGGGTCTTCCTACTATTCCATCATCTTAATTCTCCTCCCTATTTTTTAGTTCTAATAGTTTTTTGGTAGAATCTTTAGGGTTTTCTACATATAGAGTTATGTTATCTGCAAACAGTGACAATTTTACTTCTTCTTTTCCTACTTGGATGCCTTTTATTGGTTTTTCTTGCCTAATTGCTCTGGCTGAGACTTCTAGGACTGTTACAGAAGTGGTGGGAGCAGGCATCCTTGTCTTATTCCTCTTCTTAGAGGGCTCCTTGACTTTATAATCACACATCTTAGAAACTATCACAAGGATATATTTAAAACTCAGAAAAGTCCTTATTACTAGGATATTTAGTATACATTGTTTATGATAGCAAAAGACATAGGAAATGATTTTTAAAAAATAATTAGTAAAGGAAGGATTGAATAATGACACATACACAGTATGTATGTTATTAATTTCTGATTTTAATTTTTAATAAATGGAGGAGTAGCTTATAACTAAATATTTTGTGCTCAGTAAGCACATTACCATGAACATAATAGGAATTAAATACATATTTTATTTGATGAATACTGAAGGAAATAAAGTTAAGTAAAAAGGTGTGACTTTTAAAATTTTTTTAGATTTTATTTATTTATTTGAGAGAGGAGAGAGAGTGAACAAGGTAGAATAAATGGGGGGAGGAACAAAGGGAGAGGGGCAAACAGACTCCATGCTGAGCACAGAGCCTGATGCAGGGTTCAATCTCATGACCCTGAGATCACGACCTGAGCCAAAAATAAGAGTCAGACACTTAAACAACTGAGCTACCCAGATGCCCCTGAAAAGGCAAGAGTCTGAATGTAAATTTTTAATGGATCAACTATGTCAGAAATTTTTTAAAAAGTCTTAAGTACATCAAGTACACCAAAACATTAATAGTTATCTTTAGTTGTGGGTAAGAGTAAATTGTAAGTTAATTTATTGTTCTTATTTGTAATTTTGTTTTTCCCAAACTGCATGTAAGTATTGTTTTTATAGTCCAAAAAAATGTTTATAAAAAGGAAAAGTTGTTGTGTAGAGTTGCCATGACCTGTTCTTGGTGAATTCATATTGGCTCCAAATAATCACAGTTTCCTTTTCCAGATGCCCACAATATGTTCATCTAATAAACCACTTTAGAGTCTTGCCAGGAATAAACTTTAAACATTTGTCACATTTGACATATGCTTTCTTGTATGTCCTGAAATTTAGGATAGTTGTCTATCTCCAGACTTTCAGCATATATTTATCCAGCTTGCCATGATTTCTCAAAATTAACAGTAGTAATTTTTTTTTATGATATAGAATTTCTATGGCCACTCAGGATGTAACCCTCTTGGGCCAGGAGATTTAAATTCCTTTAAAGTAAGTAGGTTTTTTTTTATCACTTATTATGGACTTCAATTTTCTCTTAAAGAGGTTTATCCTAACTGTTTCTGTTAGAAAATCATTATCTTTGGGGCACCTGGGTACCTCAGTTGGTTAGGCATCTGATTCTTGAATTCAGCTCAGGTCATGATCTCAGGATTGTGAGATTGAGCCCCATGTCCAGCTCCACACTCAAGTGGCAAGTCTGCTTAAGATTCCCTCTTTCAGGGGCACCTGGGTGGCACAGCGGTTAAGCATCTGCCTTCGGCTCAGGGAGTGATCCCGGCATTATGGGATCCAGCCCCACATCCGGCTCTTCTGCTGGGAGCCTGCTTCTTCCTCTCCCACTCCCCCTGCTTGTGTTCCCTCTCTTGCTGGCTGTCTCTATCTCTGTTGAATAAATAAATAAAATCTTTTTAAAAAAATTCCCCCTTTCATTCTCCCTCTGCTCCTTCCCACTGTGCTGTCTCACTCTCTCTCTCTCAAATAAATAAATCTTTCTTTTTTTTTTAAAGAAGAAAATCCTTGTCTTTGATACATAAGATGGAAGCAGGGCAGTTCTCACTGATCTGATCCAGACATAGTGTCTATCTTGTTTCTTTATCTTGTTAAAACACACACACACATGCACACTCAAAACTTCTTTTTGTCTCAGCCTAAATTTACTCTCATTTTTACCTTTCTGACTCTACTCTTATAAGTTTATATAACTTTTTTTTTCTTATTGAAATGGAAAGAAGACCTGGGCTAGAGTTAATTTTGCCATTTGTATAGAAGTTGCTTTCTCCACTAACCTGAGCCTTTGTTTCCTTGGCTGTAAAATGTCAATCATAATAATTGCCTTACTTATTTCTTACCCTTATGATAATGATCAAATGGGACAATATATGTGCAAATGCATTGTAAGTTTTGTGTTAAAGCATGGAGTATCCTCTCCATGAAATGATTTTCAGATCATTTGAACTGTTTCTTCTTCTTCTTCTTCTTCTTCTTCTTCTTCTTCTTCTTCTTCTTCTTCTTCTTCTTCTGTTCAATTAACCAACATATAGTACATCATTAGTTTTTAATGTAGTGTTCAATGATTGACTAGTTGCATATAACACCCAGTGCTCATTACCACAAATGCCCTCCTTAATACCCATCACCCAGTTACCCCATCCCCCTATCGCCCTCACTTCTGTAACCCTCAGTTTGTTTCCTGGAGTCCAGAGTCTCTCATGTTTTGTCTCCCTCTCTGATTTCTTCCCATTCAGTTTTCCTTCCCTTCCCCTGTGGTCCTCTGCATTATTCCTTATGTTCCACATATGAAGGAAACCATATGATGATTGTCTTTTTCTGTTAGAGTTATTTCACTTAGCATAATCCCTTCCAGTTACATTCATGTCCATGTAAATGGTAGGTAGGTATTCATCCTTTCTGATGGCTGAGTAATACTCCATTGTATATATGAACCACATCTTCTTTACCCATTCATCTGTTGAAGGACATCTTGGCTCCTTCCACAGTTTGGCTATTGTGGACATTGCTGCAATGAACATTGGGGTACATGTGCCCTTTCTTTTCACTACATCTATGTCTTTGGGGTAAATATCCAGTAGTACAATTGCTGGGTCGTAGGGAAGCTCTATTTTTAACATACAGGGTGGCTATACCAGCTTGCATTCCCACCAACAGTATAAAAGTGTTCCCCTTTCTCTACATCCTTGCCCACATTTGTTGTTTCCTGTCCTGTTAATTTTTGCCATTCTAACAGGCGTAAGGTGGTATCTCATTGTGTTTTTTTTAATAATAATTTTTTATTATGTTATGTTAGTCACCATACAGTATATCCTTAGTTTTTGATGTAATGTTCCATGATTCATTATTTGCACATAACACCCAGTACACCATGCAATATGTGCCCTCCTTAATACCCATCACCGGCCTATCATTGTGGTTTTGATTTGTATTTCCCTGATGGCGAGTGATGTTGAACATTTTTTCATGTGTCTGTTAGCCATTTGTATGTCTTCTTTGAAGAAGTTTCTGTTCATGTCTTCTGCCCATTTCTTGACTTGATTATTTGTTTTTTTTGGGTGTTGAGTTTGAGAAATTCTTTATAGATCTTGGATACCAGACCTTTGTCTGTAATGTCATTTACAAATATCTTTTTCCATTCTGTGGGTTGCCTCTTAGTTTTGTTGACTGTTTCCTTTGCTGTGCAAAAGTTTTTCATCTTGATGAAGTCCCAAAAGTTCATTTTTGCTTTTGTTTCCCTTGCCTTTAGAGACATGTCTTGAAAGAAATTGCTGTGGCCAATGTTGAAGAGGTTACTGCCTATGTTCTCCTCTAGGATGTGAATGGATTCTTGTCTCACATTGAGGTCTTTCAACCACTTTGAGTTTATCTTTGTGTACTGTGTAAGAGAATAGTCCAGTTTCATTCTTATGCATGTGGCTGTCCAATTTTCTCAGCACCATTTATTGAAGAGACTATTTTCCATTGGATGTTCTTTCCTGCTTTGTCGAAGATTAGTTGACCATAGAGTTGAGGGTCCATTTCTGGGGTCTCTCTTCTTTTCCATTGATCTATGTGTCTGTTTTTGTGCCAATACCATGCTGCTTGTGTTGTGTTATTGCTAAGAAACTATCGTCTAAGTCTATGGAAACTTACTTTTATGTTTTCTTTGAAGAGTGTTATGGCTTTGGCTCTTACATTTTGGTCTTTGATCCATTTTTAGCTAATTTCTATAGATGGTGTGAGGTAGGGTTCTATCTTCATTCTTTTTAATGTGAATATCCTGGTTTTTGTTGAAAAGCACTTGTGTTGAAAAGATTTTTCTTTCTTCCATTGAGTTATTTTTTTACCCTTGTCCAAAACAATTGAAAAAAATGTGAGGGTTTATTTTTAGACTCTCAATTCTATTATATTTATCCATATTCCTATCTTAATGGAGTACCATGCTGTCTTGATTACTGTTGTGCTTTGATAAGTTTTGAATTCAAAAGTGTTAATTTTCCAACTTTGTTATTTTTTAAGATTGTTTTGTCTGTTTCAGCTCCTTTGTATTTCCATACTAATTTGAGGATCAGCTTGTGTATTTCTGTAAAAATCCACTCAAGATTTTGATGACTCTGTGCATAAATTTGGGGAATACTGCCATCTTAACAATATTAATGTTTCCAGTCCATGTTCTTGAGATGCATTTTCATTTACTCAAATCTTTGATATCTTTTAATGATGTTATATAGTTTTTAGTATATTAGTTTTATATTTCTTTTGTTAAATTTATCCCTAAATATTTTATTATTTTTGTTGCTACTGTAATTGGAATTGTTTCTTAATTTAATTTTTTGATTATTTTGTTAGTACATATAAATACACTTGATATTTTTCAATTGATATTGTATCTTGAAGCCTTGCCTAACTAGCATATTTATTTTAATATTTTTTTGTGGATTCCTTAGGATTTCCTAAATGCAAGATCATATCATCTTCAAACTGAGATCTTTTTTTTACATCTTCCTTTCTAATATGGATATTTTAAATTTCTTTTTCTTGCCTAATTGTTCTGGCTAGAACCTCCACTACAATATTGACTAGAAGTGGCAAGAGTAAATATCTTTGTATTGCTTTTAATCTAAGGGGGAAATATTCCATCTTTCACCATTAAATATGGTATTAGCTATAAGATTTTATAGTTTTTTTTATCAAATCACAGAAATTCTCTTGCATTCCTATTTTGTTGAGTGTTTTTATCATGAAAGTATATTGGATTTTGTCAAATTATTTTATTTTATTTTTCTATATCTGTTAAGGTAATCATGCAGCTTTCATCCTTTATTCAATTAATACTGCCAGAGAGAGAGCACAAGGCGGGGGGGGG